>NC_135290.1:5756126-6392612 GCF_051311805.1 Agelaius phoeniceus | reverse complement strand
GGTTTCCAAACATCATAAAGTGAGCAATCTATAGAATGCACATTGCCAGTGGAAGTAACAACTCCACAGGGTAGATCAACAGCTAGCACAAAAATTTTTAGATAAACTCTGCAACTTATATTTTTTCATAATCAGTCTAAAGGAGAACACAACCTTAAACCTTAACAATATCCATTAATTTCAAATTCAAGCTCCTAATAACACCCATATAGGCTACTGACTTTTAAAGAAGACAGCTAAACCATAATCTAAATATAGAAGAGTGAAGCCCAAATATTCCACATCTTATTTTTCTGTGTAAAGTTCGCTTTACTGACTCATTTTCAGATTTTTCTTTATATTAAAGCTGGATAATTCAATCCAGCTATTCACTCTGAGACTAGAAGCACACCTGGCCACACAGCCACTGTGAACAGAGCAATGACCTGAGATTCAGAACTTTTTCCTGTTTCAGGTTCTGTCAAGTGGCTTCCAGGGAAACCTTTGGAAATTTACTTTATCATATTTTCAACCTCACATGTAGTTAGGAGAAGCAATGGGCTAAGGAAAAGAATCCCTATTTTATTGGTAGTAAATTATGGGCAAAATTTCTGCGCCTTACACTAAAAGAGTGACAGAGCCCATCACTAGTGAAATGCAATGACACACTGAGGTCTTTAAGACTAGAAAAATTTATCACTATATTAACCATCTCATTACTACCAACAAGGAATTTGGTAAAAGCATCATATGTGAACATAAAGCTATGACATGCTTATCAATTGCATCTGTTCACTCTGTAAACAAGATCTGCACGTGACAGCATGCAAATATCTTCTTCTATACCTAAATTGAGTTCAAAGCATATCCCAGGAGGATTTCTGCAACACCAATTATGCTCTACACAGTACTTTCACACAAGGTTAGTGCAGGAGGCCTCCAGAGCATCAACACCTCAACTTCTTTCAAGGGGGAACCGAGTCCTATGGCTGTGCAGGGGGACCTTACTCAGTAAACTGCGAGGTGAGAGCATTCAGCTCATCAAATGCTCATCTTGAAATGTCCCAACTTCCCTCTGTTGATAATGCACAGAGTTCAGGTACTTGAAACAAGGCCTAAAGTAGTTGTTACCTGATAAATTTAATGAAAAACTCATAAGCCAATTTCCCTATGAAAGAATCTTGAGCAGAAGGAACTCCTTATTACAAATTAAAGATACATGAAAAACAAAGCCAGTACCAAAAATGGTCACATGTTGTCTCATTCCTTATAAAACTGCTGACGGCCCTGAGCTGGATTTGAGGATCCTTGTGAGTCCTCTCCAACTCAGGATATTCTGTGATTCTACGATTCTAATTCACACACACAGCATAAATTTTAATTAGATTCAGATAATCTTAAAGACTGTCCCGAGAGTTTAGGTCTTTGTGATTCTGTGATTCTTTGGTTGCTGTTGCTGTGTAAGGAATAAAGAGTAATCTGAATAAACCAGCAACAAGGTTTGCACATATGTTTGTGCACAAATAACAAACACCATCAGTCTACTCATTAGGGCAGAGATATAACGAGCACCACCAGGCTAACAATGCCCAAAATAGCTGTCACAGCAACCATAACAAAAATCAAGGGGGCTCTGAGACAAACACTGCCCTGTTTCACAGAAACATGCTAGAAACACCCTACCTACCTCTAGCACAGCTAAAGGCTGCCCTAATGAATCTCAACCAGCCCCAGCAGAATAATCTTCCTGAATGAAAACTCTTTTCTCATTCACAGACTAGAAAACTCATTTTGGGAGAGCTTGTGTTTAAATTTGCATCACAGGACCTTCCTCTCCTTTTTAAGACACAGCAGCAACCATAAACCACAGAGGAACCAAAAATCAAAAAGGAACTTGGCTGTCTGCTTCTCATTCAACTTTTAGAAACATTTATATTGAAATTGCCTAAAAATCAGCCTCTGTAAGAGTTCCAAAAACTGAAGGGAAAAGCCTCCCTCCAGAGGTCATAAAATTTTGTTCCTGATACACAATGGTCCAACAAATGCACTTACTGGATAACTAATGATTAAGCAAGTAGTCAGTCAGTCCAGTTGCTACAGCTGACTTGCAAAAACCCCAGTGTTATCACATAAACTACAACACTCCACATGAACCATATCCATACACTGGCAAGCAGTTTTTAATCAAGTACATGATAAGAAGCTTTTCTAAACCACAAAAATATCACCCTAAAACATATCAGTGAAGAATGATAAACCAGTAAGAAACAGAGAAAAGCCTTGGGAGCCCAAGACGCTTCCTAGCACAGCATGGTAAAGCTGGATTATGCCAAGGCAGGCTCATAGCACAAGCAGAAGCATCACAGATGTGACCAGGATTTCACCAGGACCTGTGCTGCCATGTCTCCAGAATAAGCCATGCTACAGCTGCACCAGACTGCTGGAGAAAAAGAAGCCCACAAAAAATGGGGAAAGCTCATCCTGTCCTTGGGAAGGGAAAGGTAACCACTGTGAATAGCAATATTTCAAAATATCCACGTACAGACATTCCATTTGCTCCTCCCAGCTCAAACCTGGCAATAAAAAGGATGACTTTAAAGTTTTATTTAGTTATTTTCAGGCTCCCTTGGCCAGAATGAGGGGGAAATGTCTTCAACCAACTTAGTTATTTGCAGAAAGCACACAGTGCTCTCCAACACAAGCCACCTGATCTTCAGGCACCTGTATCCCACTCTGGGGTCCCAGCGCTGGAGCCGAGGGCACCCTGAATATCACAATTCACAGTCTTGTGCCATCTCTGCTGAGACTGTGAAGGCAGTGGGAGCTTTTGCTTCACATGTCCTTTTAAAGATTAAGACCAAGAATTCAAAGGGCTTCTGGAACTTTGAGGTCAAGTCAAGCCCAGGAGATTTAATAATGAAAAGCGAAAAGTGTCAATGAGGGTTATGGTATTAGCCTACAGCAATAAAATTAAGTCAATAAAGGGAACTAGGAGAAGGCAGGGCTAAGTCTATGACTAAACGTACTTCCAACTCACAAAAGCTTCTGAAAAAACAATGTTCTAAAGTTCTTTCAAGTCCCAGTTTTACTCTAGAAGACTATCAAGTCTTTTAGAGCATCAGTAATTTCAAAAGAGGCAGGGGAAAAAAACCAAAAACAAAACACGAGAAGAGTAGCACTTCCACCATTTCCCTGAGTTGCCTATGTGTGAAGAACTGTTTTGGAGAACAGGCCAATGCTCAATGCACTGTCTCTACAGAGAGCATCTTACTGCTTCAGCATCCCAAATAAATTGTTTCAAAACTTGTAACTCAGAATTCTCCACAGTAAATATACAGAAGTTGAGGCTTCTAAATGTGTACAATTTTGTTTTCCTTAAAAAAAAAAAAAGCACCATGTATACCCTGATACTGATATCAATTCTGAACATACAACACTAAAGCCAGAGCCCACTTTTCAAACCTGACCACAACAGAATACTGAAAAAATTACTGGACTCATAAAAAAAATAAAGTTAAGCTCATACAAGTCTGGACTCAGCAATGATCCTTATTTTACTTCAACAAAAACTATTTAGAACTGGAGCAAGATGTTGCTGAATGCCAGGCTAATTCCACAACATTCATTCATGGAGTGAAGCCCGGAGGCAAGGGCAAGATTCCATTTCCCAGGAGATATTTTGTGCTCTAATCAAAGCATGTGGCTTTGCCATGCACCAAGAAGGCCACAGAACCTACGTTTCATTTTCTGCTCCGTTGGTCTTGCTCTTGCGCTGCTTCTGCTCGGTGCTTGCTGGAGGGGTCTGGCCCATCGCGGGTGGCTTCCGCTTTGCTAACATTTTTCGTTGTCTTTCTATTTCTTCCCGCTGGGAATTTATCCTTTCCTGTTGCCTGAAAAGCAGAGAGGAGAAAAAACATGACAGATAACTATGGGTGTGCACTTGGTTGTCTTCAGCATCTGTTCTTACCAGATTGGACCCATGAATTTCAAATCAGTTGCACTTGTAAGATTTGTAACAAAATATTTTTGTACAGAAAAGGGAAATGTGCCAAATATGATGAGTCAGAGTTTTAAAGGTATTTTTACGTAGAACAGGATTATTTTCCTGGCTCACAGAAATCTTCCAGTAAGTGAAAGGTTTAATTCATGCAGAGGACATCCAAAGGACTTGCTAACCCCATGGAAACCTAGGATCCATGGCAAGTCACTAACTTTCCACACACTTTTTCCTAAAAGCCTCTGTTCAAAATCTCAGATTTTCCTGTTAAAACTATTGCTGAAGTCTGGCACTGTCTGAGAAAGTATCCTTACACTTCAAAAGTACAGGTAAGCTATCCCAAATTCTCTGGAATATAACCAACATCATTCCCGATTTCACTAAGGAACTGTCTCTCCTCCAAGATGAAAAGACTATCTCAAACATTTTATAGTGACAAAAGCACTCTTGAAATTTCAAGTCTAAATGACCTAAGCATTTGCTTACCTACTTCCTTTTAAAAAGGGACTGAGACTGCAGGTAAGCATTCCAGAAGTATTTTTTCCATGATTTCCAGTATAAACAAAGGAAGAATTATAAAGTCCTTAATCTGTGCCTAACAAGAGCTGCACCTCCCTGTCAGACTACAGAGAAGTGGTGTGATTTTAAAGGATCACACATAACTCTCTAATGCAATTAATTTGCCGAGTCCTACTTAAAGGTCTAGGCCAGGTGGGAATTGACTGGATATTTCCATTAATATCCCGCATAAAGGGTCTCTGATCTTCATTTCCAGGTTTCTGCAGCCTCTTTGATCACTGTTACCAGAAGGCAAAACAAGTTAAATAGTATGGATTTTCTCTTTCAAGTTTCTATACTTTCTACTTAAGGGAAAAAAAAAATAGTGCAAGCTAATTAGCCTTCTTTTACCAATATACGCAAGGATGCAAATCAAATTGACTGATTCACAATATATGTGAGATTTTGGTCCACCCCTCCATCTCAAGCACTACACAGCCAGGTGGGTGCGCTGAGGATTTCCGACAGGTAGTAACAGTTGGCCCAGAGGCGAACTCAAACCATTTCACTCCACTTCCAGTCTCTGGAAGTTTCAGTGGAGATGGATTTCTCACATCAGTGTGAAGAAGTTCCCCATTGTCAGGAGTTCCTCTCTGATCCTTCCATGCATCAGTCACACCATTCTCACATTCTGACGTGCAAGACATCACACACAACTGCTAGGGTTTTTTTCCATTTCTGCCTCTGAAGTTAAAGACAATTCTGTTTGTCCTCACTTGATGAGGTTCTGGAAGGCATAACCATCTGTCCACTGCTCGGTGAAGGATGCGCCGTGCCGCACCGTGGTGAAGTGCCCCAGCCTCAATCGATCCTGCATGCTCTTATCCCGGCATGCCATCTTCTCCTGCTTTGACTAAAAGCAAAATAAAGCCACATAAATATACAAGCTATAAATTACTAAGCTAAGGGCTGTGCTGCATTTTAAATCACCACCAATTCTTTCCACTTTCTATTATTTCAGTTCTGATTATCTGAAACCCAGCTGAATATCACTGACCAAATTACTGCTGGTGCTTCACACTGGTCTGGCAGGCATTTGTTCACCTCCATCATGACATTTCATCCTCACTCTTCCTTCCTGATGACTGCCTGGGCAGCTCACTCATCCTATGATCAGCTGAGATCAGCCTGGCAGTAGGATTAAAACTGTCTTTTTCTATCAGTAGCCAAGATAGACTGCAGGCCCAGCTCTCACCAGGCCCTTATTCAGGAGATGAAGAAACAAAAAATGTACCTTGAATCAATATTAAGACTAAGATACAGTGATCAGCTAGCTCAGTCCTTGTCTTGTACATGTCCAGAAGTGACACAATCTCTGCTAGGTCACCACTCTGGAGAGGGGAGCCCTTCTCAGCCAAGAACAATCAGCTCTGTGACAAAACCAATTCAAACAGACGACATGTCCCAGCCAGCACCCGAGTAGTTTTGCCATCCAGTACCCACAAACAATAGGCATAACTGGCCAACAGGTGAAAGAGTAAACAAACCCTTACACTGTTTAACCATCAGGAAAGCTGGAAATCTTTCTGTAATGAACCAGGCTGCATGTTGGTGAACGTGGCACTGTCCCCAGTGTGTTTTTTTCAGTGTTACACAAAGCAACAATCTCCAACTTTGCCATTTGAAAGGTCTAAATCGCCTGCCCATGTCCCAGAGCGTATCTGCAATTCCACTGCACAATGGGACACTGCTCCTGCCTTCCCAGAGCTGCACAACGTTGCTTTTCACGTGTATGGGTTTCCAAATCAAGCAATGCCTGCTGCATTTCGAGCTCTTTCATTTAAGCAAGAGATCACTCTGCCAAGTGACCAAATCTGAACATTGTGAACCACTTCAGCCTTTGGATTACATTCCTGTTTGCAAATAAGTAATTCAAGACAGAATTCCAGTTATCTTTTATCACTGAAGCAACAGGAGCAGGTTTTTACTGCTAAGAAGACAGAGGTGTTTTCAAGGACATGAACTGTGGCTGCAGAGATGTCCTCTGCTAACCTTTTCTATAAGAAGCTTCTTGCTCATCGTTACACATCGATTCAACCGCTCCTTGTACTTCTCCAGCATCTTTTGCTGCTCGTCTATCTGCCGTCTCAAATCACAGTTGGCCTAAAAGTGAACAGAGAACAAAGTCTGTGACTTCAAACCACTCAGAAGAGGCAAACTTAGCATCACATAGGAAGAGCCATGGGGATTAAAGTCAGCAATCAGCAGGCTAAAAGAACAGGTTTTGTTTAGCAAAACATCCAAGACAAACTTTTAAGTTTTTAACTCACACCTTAACATCCCTCTAAAACAAGGAAGTTCTGTCATCCTGGTTTACACGTAAGGAACTAAAGTACAAAGAGATTGAAGACAAGCAGAAGTTTTTTTGGGTTTTTTTTTGTTAAGCATTTAAGACCTCCTTGCCACAGCTACAAAGTCTCAAAATAGCTTAGTCATTGCTGGACTATCCTCCCACTTTAGCCACAATATTGGCAGAGTAAAAGGATAGGGAAACTGTATTTTCAGATAAGTTCTTCTTTGAGTCACTTTCCATCAGCCCTTCTACACAGACTGCTCCCAGTGGCAGCTGCTGGTTCACACCACCACAGCATGCAGCACGACTGTATGTGTAATCACTTTCATTAACAGAGTTAAATGTAACCATTTCCCTTCCAACTAATGGTCTTGTGAAAACAAAAATAATTAAAAAAAACTGCAACTATTTCCTGCCTCATGGATTGTTTCCCACAAGCACACATGTGCACACAATGAGCTTGACTGAGCTCTTTCAGGTGCTGAGACCAGACACACAGAAAGCCTTCCCTCTACTCCCTTTAATGTGCTTTCTAATGCTTTCCAACTCTTTACAAGAGCTGCCTCTCCCAGCTGATGAAAGCTAAGTCAATTAGAACTCCTCCCTCCATTAAAACAAGATCCTTGATTTGAAGGTATTTAGGTATTTATCTTTTACTGAAGAATACTAATGGGTTAAGAGCTTTTTTTTTTTTTTGGTTTGGCCAAAGGATATTCTCATCTCTATACATGTCTCTGATTCTTCTCAATGAGCATTTCAGAACACGGCTTCTCAGGCCACTGAGAGGCTAGTGAACATGCTGCCAAACAGAAGGCAGAGTCAGCTCCTCAGGACTTAGAAGAGGGGAGTAACTGGGTGGAGGGAAAAGGGAGTCACCATCCCTGGAAGTGTTCAAAAAACGCAGATGTGGCACTTGAGGACATGGTTTTGTGAGAACATGGTGGTGGTGCTACACTGATGGTTAGACTTGGTGATCTTCAAAGTCTTTTCCAACCTTAATGATTCCATGATTCTGTGAATTCTGCAGAGAAACATGTTAGGTTAACCAGCAAAATACACAAGTGTGCAACAGATCAAAGGGAGAACAGCACTGCTGAGGCCAAAAACCCCAGAGCTACAACAACTCTGCATTGTACAACCAGATACTGCTTAGGTTCAATCAGACCCAAACAGTGTCCACAGCCCAGACCATTATCCTGCTGGTAAGGGATCATTGGATTTGTTTTACCTTGCAAATGTTGGCTCTACACCTGGTATACAAGCCCCTGCCCTGCAGCCTGGCTGGCACAAGCATTCTAAGTACCTTTAGATAGCAGTGTTTAGAAGAGTTGTCCCACTTTAAATACTTACTCTTAATAAGTCATCTATCCTCCCCTCCTTCTTCTCCAAGTCAGAGTTCTTACTGTTTTCTAGTGCAGATATTTTTTCCATTGTGAGGTCAGACTGTAGGGAAAAATCACCATAACCATGTTTAAGACAAATGGATAATGTTTCAAATAGTCAGCACTAAAGTCCCAGTGTAACCCTCTGCTGAGCCTCAGAAGAACTGATCCCCTGCATCCTGACATTCAGGGGAAGAATGTTCTCCATTATTCATTTTGTTGTTGCATGGTGGGCTCCTCCAGCACAGGAGGTGCAGTCAGCCAGCACAGAGCTCTGAAGAGCACAAACTGGTAACTCTCAACAGCCTAAAATATCCTCTGTGTCCTGTGAATTTTACATTTATAGCTGAGTTTTGCATATTTTTTGGTGGTCTCTATGTCGGAGAGCTTACACAGAAAAAAGGCTTAAGAAAAAAACCCCACACCAAATCCCAGTCCTTAGCAGGAGTATCAACTTTATGACCTTTCATGAGCACACACAGCCACCAGCAGACAAAGACAACACCTGCAGGCTCTAAAGTGGTCCTGACAGAAAACACAGGTATTCATCTTAAAATATTTTAACAGACTGACAACAAGAATGTTGGGCACAAGCTTTTGTTTCTGATAAACTAATGTATTAGTACCCACTGAGGACAGGAGCTTTATAGCTCTTGAGTGAAAACTATCTGGAAAGTTTTATGGGATGCAAAACATCTCAAATACCTTCAGTGAAGCAGTGAAGTGAGAGTTATACCTAAGAACAGAAGACACACATTATATTCTTTAAATATTTCAGATTCAGCACTCCAATTAAAGGGTGGCGAAGGCAAAGGAGTCAGTATGTACCTGAACACAGAATCTAAAACAGCCAAGTCAACACAGAGGAAACTCTCCAGGATTGTACACACAGATTTCACAGTCATGGTTGGCAGGCACCTATTCCATTTCTGAGAAGAGATTGCAGAGGCTTACCTGTGGAGATGTAATATAACTATTCTCCAAATTTCAAGCTTGCCTGGAAGTCAACACCATGGAGTAAGAGACAAACCTGGCAGACTGTTGCTTCCCAACATATGCCCAAGTATGGAAAAACTCAAACAGAGCTCCTGCCAACATGGCACATCAAGCAAGATGGGGCTAAAATCCCAAGAGACAAAGAAGCGGCCTGGGCAGGTCACCTCACCTCTGACTTGGTGCATGCTTCCTTGCCTGCAGGAAAAGCTTTGCCATGGGAGGCACCATGCAGGATGTCTGCAGAGAACCTGGTGCAGCTGGTGGCCAAACAGCAGAAAGTTTCTTTAGTAACTGACTGTTATTTCACCTAGGCAAGGGCAGAGACATACTTGCCCTGTGTCAGATAAAGTCAGGATACATACCCTTTCATGTGACTTCACCCCAAGTCACCTCAGAGCACTCAGGCACTAGCACTAACTGAAAACACTGAGGAAATCATGCTGATTGGTTTCTTGCACTGCCCCAAGTGATTGAAGCTGGGAATCATCGAAGTGTATCTATTTTTTAACTCTATCAACTCCTAACAGGCTTGGGAGGGAAAAACCAAGAATGTGTACAGGACCTCATCACACCACCAAACATCGTCCTAGATTCTTTCCTGCACATACATGCCCCACCTAGATCTCTGGGGAATATCATGAAGCTGAACACTGGCAGAAAGCTTGTTCAGATAATGTCTTGCAAAGAACACAGACCTTGTGGGTGTGTTAAGCACAGAAGAAAATAAGAACTTTTTGTTTTTTCCTCCAGGTGACACCACTGTTTGACCACTGTTTTAAGCATGGGTCTTGGAACAACAAAGATGGACATAATCTCTGGCAGGTTCTTGAGCTGTGGCATCATTCTCACACATTCTTAAAAATACAGACAACAAATGCGACCCTAGTGACAAAATAGAGCCCAGACTTGAGCAAGTGAGTATACCCCCAGAGGGGAGATTGCTGTCCTTGAACACAGAACTTCTACCACCTGCAGGGTTAATGGAGAATGGACCTTCCCAGCAACAAAATAACCTCTGACAGAGACTGGTGTGAGGAAATGATAGTTTAAAAGGGAAAGACACAGAGAGATCTGAGATGAAAATCCAAAGAAGACTAAAAGCAGGCTTAGAGAAGAGATAAACCAGGTGCATTGCAGATAAACCTGGGCACCCTGGTAAGCAATAGAAGATAACACAGCTAAAAGAATCTCAGTAATTTAAATGGTACCAAGAAGATGCAGTGCAGTGCAGTCAGAAGAGCTATTCCTCTTCTTAACTCCACATCAGTGAAGTTGCTGGGAAGCACTTTCAGGAATACATCATGTTCCACCTTGACAAGACAACTATTCCATGAGTGGACTCTGCAGAGGTCAAAGAGCTGCCAGCAAGACTGTGGCGATCTGTACTGTAAGCAACATGATGCACCCATGACCCAGTACCTGAACAGACCCAGCGCCTGAACAGAGACATTCACAACTATCACTCAGGTTTCCTTCTCACCTTCACTTCCAGAGAGAGGAAGAACATTGAGGATACAACAGAGCAGAAAAAGACAGAGCTGAGGTGTTCCTCTCCCAGGCACAATCACACACAGCTGACAAACTGCCCACAGCACTGACACAGAAAAGCCTCAGTAGCAGATTGGACAAACTCCAGCAGCAGCAACTGAAAACCTTCTTTATAGGATGAGGAACAAAGCTCAGAGCAATTAACTTCATTCAGTAGTTACGGATGGAGTTGGGAATACTGGCTCTTCTCACTGGAAACATCATGTCCACTACCAGCAGCACCCTCTAGCACAGAAGACAAGCTGCATCAAGCTTCAACCTCACATCCAAGAGCTATGTTGTCTAGTGAGCTATACCTGTGACTGTTTGTGCTGGATGGAAATCTGTTTTTGGGAGGTGCAGGAATGCTCAGTGTTCCCTGATCCGGTAGAAGATGGGCTGCCTTGCTGGGCCTGTAAAAGAAAGTTGTGTATTGTTACATGTCCCTCAGCATGACCACCAGTGCCCATGCAGATACATTAATCTCCACACTGAAGCTGCACTCTAGCCTGCACCACACTTTCATGCTCAGGTTTAAGGATGCTTTAGAGATACAGCTCAATAAAAGCAGAGTCAGTTTCTTCCAAGAAGCCTGGTCCAACCTGCTGAGGATAAAGCTTTTAAAAGCCTGATATAATTCACAGCAGCTGAGATTAAGCAAGGCTAATCCAAACACTTCTCGCAACAAGACTATACTTCAATCTTTTGCTTTTCTGCATCTATCACATTATCCCCTCGGATGACATCATTTCAATCTAGGCAAGATTTTGAGCTGTTAACTTAAAACTCATGCCATTTCATTAAATAAGCAAAGCCTGGGACCTAGAACTCTTCACAAGGAAGATGAACTTACCAGAAGGTGACAGACTGGGGTCAGCAAAAACGAGGCTGCACTTGGGCAGAAAAGCTTCAAATTCCCCATCCCTTAACTAGACACATGCCTTAGGATTCAAATCTTTTCAGAGCTGCTCACCGAGACAAAAGTAAAACAGAGGCCACCTCCCCTCTGTGCCAGCTGCTCATTCTCTAGCCGCTGCTTCGCCAGCATCACCGACATCAGCATTGGCAGAGCAGAGTGTTCCTCCTGCGGCTCCTTGGCTGCGCTGCCGTCTACCCCATACAGCGGCTGCTCCATTCGCCGCTGCAACACAGTCAAAAAACAGACAATGAACTACTTTTTTTTTTTTTTTTTAATTAAAAGAAGCGATTCTCTGACTCTGCCAAAACTGTTGTCAGCGAAGCAGCAGCTCAGGAATGAGCAGGCAGCATGGTGAGGATCTGATAACTCACACAGGACTCCTGCAGTCATTGTTCCAACGGCAGACAGCAACAAGGAAATGAAGTTAACAATTGGAAAAAACCCTAACAAATGAACACACAGGACAGACTTCCTTGTCAGTTAACACATCCTCCTCCTTTGCAAATACATGTCCTTCACAGTCAGTGGACAAAATAGATTGCAGGTCGAAAAATCTACATTGGGATTGCGGTCAATGCATTCACAATTATGATTTTTTGTTTCTTAAGGACTCATTTTCAAACAGCCAATTTCATGATACGTTGCTATTCTGGCAAAGTAAACTGAGTCAGAAGTGCTAAATGGCAGCAATCTAACCATGTCTAGGACCCAGACATCAGGGTATGCTCACTTCTATCGTTACAGCTGGGGCTCATCTCCTGCAAGGTAAGAGGAGTACTAATTCATTACCAAAATCCTTTTTTAAAGGTCCATTACATCTCTTAAGGGCTAGCTCCTTTGTCCTGTAGTAGATTAGTTTTCCAACTGTGGTAGAGGAACTGAGTTTAACAAGAAGAATCATCTGAGCTACACTGATCACAGCACACAGCATCTCAATGCCCTGGCTTCCAAAGCCACACCATCACTGCTAAAACTTGGCAATCTGGGTAATAATCATGCAAGTCCTTCCAAGCTGTAACTCCAGGCCAGGCAAATGCCTCAGAGAAAGCAAAGAGTCAGGTCAGGCTTCAGTTTTTCTTAAAAACCTAAACTGCAACCTGTTTTCTGGTTAACATTACCAATTCCAAGAGTGTGCTTCCTTCCCCAAAAGAATGCTTGTGCCTGAGAGTGGCCTCACAAGAGTCTCAAGACCTGCAGATCATTCTAATCAAATGAGAAGTGAGGCAATTCAAATCAGCCAAGAGATTTGAAGAGAAGTAGTTACATCCTGAGGCCATTACAATTCCTCTGCAAGTTCTGATTGCAGAAATTTTCCAGTACAGTACAGATAAATTCAGATCTGGAGGAGGTTTGTATCATGTGAAAGACATTTTAACACTCTGCTTCCTTCCAAGATCATTACTAACACCTGTAATGGGTAAGACTCAGTGTCCTCCAATTTTCACTCATCCCCCCATTTTTTTTGGGGATTAGATCAAAGCATTGACATTCAGTTTGTAAGAAGAGGACAGATCTTGCAAAGGCCCAGAATAGTTTGTTATGAATAAGCAAACATCACAGGTTTAGCTGCAAGAGGAAAGAACAGCAGATAAGCACCTGTGTAAGGAGAGAGACAAACTGGCCTGGCTGAAACTAACTGTGAAATCAATATTCATCAGAAATACTCTGTTCAACTTTTACCTACTCAACATATACAAGCATAGAAGAAGAAATCCACAGGAAGAATCCACTTGTTCCATTGTGGGTTATTTATTCTGCTGGAATAAAGAATTGTCCCTAATCCCTCACACATCTGCAACATTCAGAGATGCTATTTTTTCATTAACTTCTCTTTAAAGAGATGTATTAGTGAATTGATAAATGATAGCATGAAAGTCCATTCAATTAATAAGATCTATTTTAATTTTTAGAAACATTAAAAAGTATCTAGAAGTGTACATGAAGCTCTCCCTTCAAGCATCATTGCAAACCTTCTGAAATCTATCAACACATGGAATTCTGAGCAGTGTTTAGTGTTGGAGTTTAGTTCAGTACATTCAGCAAAGGTCTCTGCAGAATAATGTAATCCCCAGAGACTTTGCATTTGGTTTTGGGAATCCCAACCTTTCCCACAATGTCTCCAGTCTTTTGTGACACTCAATAAATGTTGAAAATTTTTAAAGAGGGGCCCAGTCAACACTAAAGCCCAGGCAACAAAGCCTCTAAATACTGCTCTGCTAGTTGCAACAATTTTTTTTAGCTGCTCTGTCCTAAAATGGTTTAAAAACACGTGTTACTTCTTCACATACAGACCTCACAGAAATGCTGCAAGTAAAGTGGAATTACATGCCAAAAACCAGCACCAGCTGAGCATGTATACACATGTCTCTGGAAGCTTTTGCTAATGCCCCTTGCAAGTCTTGTGCACATGAACAGAAGTAAAAGGCCTTTCCAAAATAATTATGGTGGGCACATTGTTCAAGATACCCAAGGGGTCCAATCAAAATCAGAATAGCCCTGATAGTGCTGCACAAATACACAACATACTCCCGACTCCATGGAGTTCATGAGCTACAATAGAATAAAGGGTAACTAACAGGTCAGTTCCACCTTTATTAAGGACTGATATCCCTCTGTACTCAGGCAGCACGTTAGAAACATTCATCCTGTACAATTTAAGCTCAGATATTCCTGACAGCTATGGCTGGACTAGCTGCTGTCCCAGGGTCCTAGACATGGCTTCGCTCTCAGAACCCAGTTTCAGATTTAAAGTGGAGAACAAGCCAAATCACTCACCAAGAGACAGAACCTTGTATTACCTGTCTGAAGCATGGCCACCAAGTTAACCGATGCCAGGCCACCAAGTGTGTCCCCAAGAACACTCACCGGCAAGGGGTTGGACAGGGAATGCTGTGGAGAGGATCTGGCGACGGGCGGCACACTTCTACCAGGACTGGTTCCTGGGCCACTGCCCCCAGCAAACTGGGCACACAAACAGATTTGATCATCAGGATTTCCACAGAGATACTACATTTAACCAAAATTTACACAGACAAAAGAAACACATTCACCTTAAAAATGAAGCTGTATAGGCTTCAGGGAATAGTTTACATGAACTGAAGATAAATTAAGAGGAAAACCTCAACAGTTCACAGAGCTTCCAAAATAACTGAAGTACCTAAAACAAACACTTGTATTTTCACTGAGTACATTTTCACTTGTAACTCAAGAAGATATAAACCTGCATGCTTGGCCACAGATCAGTTATTTACTCTCTGGAATTAAGAAGCCCATTCCCTGTGAGGAGACGTGTCTGATATGTACCACAGGAGTGGTAGGTAATGTTCATCTCCACTGAAGCACCTGTGCCAGTCAGTGTTAAGAGGCAGGAGAGGTAAGGAGCTGGGGCACTGCTCCAGTTGGTACAGAAACCCCTACAGTGTACTGCTCATAAAAAAATTTACCCGGGAAAGAAGTAAGCACTAACAAGCACTTAATTTCTGACTCCAAGCTACTCCAAAAAATAAAGAACAAACTTAAGAGAAAAGCTACAGCTCTGGATTGTGCAGACCTAGAAAAGTTTCAGATATTATGCAGTACAAAAAGAATACTGCTTTTAGAATGTCCATCACTGTTTGGGGAGGGGTTTGACCCCTATGGCACCAGCCTCCCATGAGAAGTTTTTCTTAAGAGGGAACCCTCTAAACAACTTCCCACTCCAATCAGCAGGGCTGTGCAGGTGGGCTCTTTTGCAGCTCTGGATCCTTATCAAAATTGTTTGCAAACCTAGAGATACCCTCAACTGAGACAGAAGTTCCAATGGAAATCAACCTCAAACCTACACTTAAATGAAAAAAATGCCCTATCAACTGTTCAACTAACTGTTAATTTAAAAATAAATTTCTTCATATCCTCTGCCTAATCAGATCTGAGCATATCAGGTTGACATCACCAATCCATGATCCCAATGACAGATCAGTAACACGTCACATGACAAATTGCTACCCACAGATTTTGCAAAATGTGAATTAAGGCAGATTTGTCAATGAAAAGATTCTTACCTCAAAATAATCACTAATTTTATGTCCTCTAGGAGTGCCTTTCCCTAAAAAAGAAAGCAAAGGACTAAAATAAGAGTTGTACTTTAGAGAAGTTACCATGCCATCCTAAAAATCTCCTCCTCCATCTTGACACTCCTTTTCCTGTTCAGTACAACACCTATCACAACAAAGCTTCCGCACAACAAAAACCCGCCCCAGGGTTACAGCCCTTGTGCTGTTTTTGGGAGGCTCTACAGTTGACAATTCAATTAACTCTCAATTCCAAACATGTCAGATCCAATCAAACAGCATTTGCACTTGCTGAAGTACTTAGAAAACACTGAAGGTCTGACTGTTGCATAGGTTCTTCAAAATTTCCTTCAAGATAAGGAGAGAGCAAACGGTACTTTTACTCCTCCACCTTCAGCTAAATTACTGCATATTAGATCTCTCACAAGCATTCCTGTAAGAGTTTGAGAGATAATTAGCAGTGGCTTAACATCAGCTCATTAAAACCTAGTCCTTTTTTCTTACTATCATATTATCAAAGCAGCCCTGTCAACACAATTCTCATTACTTTCTTGTTGAAGAATGAAAGAACTCAAAATCTGCCCCTCTGCTAGAGAATGTGAACTTGGATTGAACACACCAGGTTTTTCACTCAGGACAGCACTGCCTGCTTAGGCACAGCTTGTTCCTGATTTGTCATGGTGAAAATTTGCTCCAACAAGGCAGGCACGTGTCTCGGAAAGCAATACAGACTGTATTCGGAAGTCTGGCTGCTGTATATGTAGCAACACAGGACCAAAACAGCACTTGGGAGCAGAATACGAAACCTCTGGGCAGCCTGTCCCATAAAAATGCAAGAGTTTGTGCAAATAAACCAAGTATTTTCCTGCCAATAAGGGTAACAAGGCTCCCAGAAGAGAATACACCATCATGGAGTAGTTTATAATAAGCTGCCTGACACACCCTTGAGAAGAGCCATTAGTTTCCTAGGACACTGCCTGTGCACATTGTGCCCAAGTTACCAAGCAAGCGGCAATCCTATGGCAGGGTTGCAGCATGGATTACCTTGACTGGTCTCGTAGGCTTCTGCTTTCCTCTTCCTATTCCGCTGGTCATTCTGCTTTTTCTCGGGAGTCTGTTAAACAATACTTCAAAATTAACGTTACTGCAGTTATTCCAAGATTTAAAGAAAATGTCCAAACACAATGATCTGTTCTATATCCCCAGTGGCCATTTCATTTCTCTGGTTAATTTCTTTCTATTGCTGGTACTTAAAGAAACAACTGCTCTCAAAGAGTTGCTACCTTCTCATAGATATGCTGCAGAGGGAGAGAATGTGGTTAACAGGAGGGTAATTTATTTTTTCTATTTTAGCTGCTGCAAGCCAGGGACCTTACCAGGTTAGCAGAGCAAGCTCAACATTTATAAAAACCTATGTAAACCCCTTCAAGGTGATCACAGTATCGGTACAAGGGGAATAATGATGAGAGGTTTAAGTACTGACATCCAAATCTGCAGACCAATCACAGTCTCTTAAGCCAATTCACTTTGCCTGCAGGTAATGCTTCTTCTCAAAGCCCACTGCAGATGGCTGCAAGAACTATCCCAGGACAGCAGGCAAGACAAAGCTGTTACAGATGCAGCAATTCACCTAGACTTCTGTTTAATCCTCACCAGCTCTCATTAAAGTCATGGGTCAGTTGCATGTGCCATTTCTGTGAGCACCCAGAGACCTGATGGGCAGCTGATCAGTGGATTTATGCACAATCAATTTATTTATGCACAGGCACAACATAGAGCACAGTTGACAGGCCTGAGGGCTCCAAAAGTGTCCTGCCTATCTGTCTGTATGAGGCTAGCAAGCCTAAACATGAGAATGGAGGAGACCCTGGTGCTTTCCCCATCACCAGGATCACATCTGTGGCCAAACCTGCTGAAGACATTGGGAAGCACTGCTGGAAGCAGCTCACTGAGGTTGCTGGAAAGAGATGTCTTGTCATTCTCATTACCACTGTCATTTTAAAATTGCCCAATAATTCCCAAGCTGTATGTTCTCTAGTCACTGCAGCCACCACTGAACTATAGCCTGGGGTCAGGGAGAAAAACACTGTGCAAAACACAGCTCTGGGGAAGGGAAAGCCGTGGCCAGAGAGTCTGTGATAAACCTAAGTTTCATGCTCTTTGGAAACCCAAATCTCAAGTACCCTCTTTAAAGATCTCTACACCAAAAGACTTACTCATACGGAGCACAGAAATCAATCTCCTTCCTTTAGTAGGATAAAAAGGATAAAGTTGAATCTAAACCTGGCTGTGTGTTCCCAGTGGGTGCTGGACATCTACAGCCCCATGTTACCAGCTGGGCACTCACAGACAGTGCTGTTTTGGTAAGACGATGGAGGGGATGTTAAGACAAAGGTGGTTATTGTGTCTGCAAGGTACTTTTTTAGAATGAGGGGACTGAAAACTCCAAAACTACCTAGAGACTTGCTGCTCCAGCCCCTCTATGTGTAAAAGTCAGAGACATTGCCTCCTCAGTGTGTAGTGAAGAGCAGCTCCTGAACAGCGTTGGCGTGACTGTAACACCACAGGCTCCATTACAGCCTCCATGGAGCTGTGAGCATATTAATGAGAATCAGTTTAAGTTGTTTTTCCATTCAAGTACTTACATAATAAAAATGACACACAACATTATCCGTAACAGACTGAAAAAGCAAGGAATGGGAGATTTGAATACGTCAGCTTGGTCAATTTATATCTCTCCACAGAAGTACATTAAAAAGAAAAACAATTAAAAGAATGAATACTCAAATTTTCACTATTAACTACTCTTACTTTATGGAGTTTAAGATACTGCATTCCTAAAATCCCCTCACACTAGTACTGCCATATAATAGAGGGAAATATGACCCAAAACTTACCTGGTAACTATGGGGGAAGTTCATAAGAAATGCATAAGAAAATGCACTCTTATTTGAGGTTTTGGTTTACTAACACAATTTTAGAATAAAATTAGATTTAGATTTTAGAATAAAAATCCAAAGACAATTCATTTTCTGCTTTGATGAGTATTTTGAAATAGTTCATCCTAAAGAAGTGAGACTAACCATGGACAAAGCATCAATTTTCACCTCCCCACACTTTCACAGAGTAATGCACAAAATGCTCTGCCTTGTACAGGCTTAGGCAAACTCACATTTTTTGACAGATATGGCAAACTTTTCCATTAATGCTCTCTGGCCTTTTATGTGTATCCAAAAATGTATCCCAATGAGCTGAAAACAGCTTCCCAAGCTGAGCTTTTACAAATGCTGCGTTTGGGATTAGATAAAACCTTCCTGGAATGGTGGGAAGCTTCGAGGAGGAGCTTCACAGAGAAGTTGAAAGCCTGCAGGGTCAAGCTAAATACTTCCCTGGTCCCTTTCACTCTCCAGACTAAGACTACTGTCACTGACTCTCACAATTTCTTCCATGCTTTCAGATGGATCATGTTCACCTTAAACCCAACTACCCAAGCAGTTGTGCCTGCTTACCTCCAATTCTTTATCACTCAGAGAGCCCACGCTGCACAAGCTCTGGTTGGAAGACTCACTATTTAACGGACCCTAGTGAAAAGCAAGCAGACTGTTAGAAACAACTTCCCTACAAGGCAGACCCATCCTAAAAAACACTGTCTCTGGGCTAACTACAGTTACAGCAGCACCATGGGTCAAACTCCCAGACAAGGGATGGGGCACTAAGAGGCTTCAGAAGACATTTGCAGCAGGACAGTTGGCTTGTTCAACATTTTTTTCTCAGGATAATGATCCAGCCTTTGGAGTATTTCTGCATCAGTTCGTTTCCTAACTGGTCTATTTACCCACATCCACAAAATAGCCAAGGTGGTATTTTTAGAAGCCTAAGGCTTGAGGAAGAAAACCGAATTTGTTGAGTAGCAGGAGTTCCAAGCTCAGCTCTCCAGACAGGCATCTGCTTGACCCTGAGCTAAGCATTTAGACGCATCCTCATCTGGGCAAGCCAGCTATTACTGTTACCAGATGCTGGCTGTACCGTTGATTTAAATGTGTCATTTTATGCTTTTTTCAACACTAAGAAAGTGAACAAGTGAAACTTGTGTTAAGAGCAATACAACTGGTACCCATAATACAACCTTTCCCACTTGGCTAGTTTATGGACCCATGTGTGACCTGCCCGCAGAGTAGCTGCTCCCACCAGGCCAAAGCAGAAACTTAGGAGATGAGAAAAGATTTACCAAAATTGTAACCAGGTACCTCAAGAGTCTGCTGCATCTCTGCAGGCTCTGCTGGATACACATCTGCATTTTTACATATCCAAGTAGTTTGAAAATTATTTAAGATCTCTAATAAAACTGGTTTTAAAAGGAAAAAGTGAATCATGCAAAGTCACTGTGTTTTATCCTGACACAAAAGTATCCTCCTACAGATCTAACTTAAGAAATTAAGACAAATTTGACAAAGATGTAAAAACAAGATTCACAATTAACGATGGAATGTATTAACAGGAAGAATGACATGATAAAGCTACTTCTCAATTAATAACTTGTGAGCATCTTTTCCCAAGATGCATTCTATTTTAGCATTTTTAACTTTGCAGTAACCACTTCCCACTAATCAATCTTTCCTCAAAGCAAAGCCACTTCTCATCATACACTTGAGCAGAAGACTCAAGTGGTGGAGTGGGGGAGAAGCCTTAACACCACAGAGGAACCCCACACTAGATAATTTTTTAATAGATCAGTTCTCTCTCCCCTGTTCAAGGGACAAACACCACTATCAAATTGTGACATAATCTAGCTATTACTAACCTAAATTCCCAAGCAGGCATGTGCCGAAAGTAGACGTTTACCTTCTGTGTTCACTGTGAGTGTTAAATATCAAATTCAGTTCTCCTAAAACAACACGCTCAGTTGCTAAAAAAAAAAAAAAAAAAAAAAAAAGAAACCCCAACACCTGAATAGCTCAAGAAGCTGAATATTTAGGATTCTCTTAAGGAAAAATTGCAGGTTTACATTCTTTAAGCCATACTATTATCCCTTCAAAGGATCACACAAATAGCTCAGGACCAGAAAAAATGTTTCACTTCATCTCTTCAGCAATAGTTTCTTTTAAGCAAAGCAACAAGCTCCTTACCACCCAATGTGATGGCTCACATATGTTATAGGTACAACTCTTGGTTATTCCAGGAACTTACTCCAGGGCCAACAGGACTTAACAGAAGTGCCAACATTAACCTTAGCTACATCCACATGAAAGTCTCACTGCTAAAAAAATTGTAAAATCTTATGGCAAGTGGCAACAGAAAGTGAATCCTTTCACTCATGAAAAAACTTGTTTATAACTGCACAAATGCTGCTCTCCAAAATCTGTCCACTCTCTCAGGAACTCCAACCCCAACAGCATATCTGAGGCACCAATCAAACTTCTGCGCCAGGTGAGAACTTTCTGAGATACAGGAGCATCTCTCCAAATGAGTGTTTGCTGGGCTCACACTGGGGTTCTGACATGGTAAAGATGAAAGTCAAAGTTGTTTCCACATTTGCTTAAATCTCGCTGCCTCCATTGCGCAGATGGAGAGCAAATGACAGGAGCAGCTGTTTCAAAAACACCACATTTGAACTTTCCATGAACATTATGATTGAAGGGGAATATCAGTGGCATACACAAGACAACTCTTCTGCAAGGCCCCTGTATTCTGGGATCACCTGGAAAATAAACTGATGGGGCCACTTATAGCTAAAAATTATACTAACACTTTTTGCAGAAATACAAGTTTATCTTGTCCAAGAAATACACTCAGGTTGCACCTTAATGTAAAGTTCTGGGATGCAAGCAGCTGGAAAATGCCTAATACAAAATCCACAATGTTTTTCTTACTTTCAGTACTACAAGTACCTGCACTGACTACCCTGCATGGGAAATTTTTAGCTCTACCAGCTGGAATCAAAACCATGTCTCACATCAATAAAAGGGGAGTTCGATGCTGGTCAGATTCTTGACCAGAACCCCCCCCCCCCCCCCCCCCCCCTTTTTTTTTTTTCTTTATTTCAAATCTTCCTCTAGAACCTACACTGATGATGTGGTAAAATTCAACTCAGTGCAGTAGTAGAAAGGGTGAAAAGGAACCAACTTTTTCATTACGGAACTGGAACAGAACAGCTTGTCATTGTCTACAGGTATCCTGCAATTTCACTGTCACATGTATTGATTTATGAACAAATGCATAATTAATTCTTTGTAGACATGTTTTGACCCATGCAATGGAGCAAATGCATCACTTTCCCTTTCCCTGCTTACATTTAAGAGGACCTTCCACTGACACTTTTCTTAGTCTAAAGGATAAGACCTTTACAGACAAGAGCTGAACTTGGCAAAGTTGGCAAAAAGTCTTGTTTTGAGGTATTTTGGCTATGGAAACCCAAATTATCCACTAGAATGTGCTGTACTCAAAGCAACAAAGATGCAATACCTAGGATGTTCCAGGAACATGACCTCGTGCTCAGCTGCACCTCTTCTCATGTAATATGCCAAGAGAAAGGAAAAGCAAGTTTTCCTGATTATCCAGATAACATGGAGTTATGTGTAAAATTAGTATCAGCTGCTTATAGCAACAAGTTTAGGCATGGATGTGAGAAACCATATAGCCAAGTATGTCCCTTCAGTTAACAGTCAGTTAGTGTGTCTATAAAAAATGCTTCAAATTTATATTTTAGCATTCCTGACTGTTTATATTTAACTCAGCAACTGACTTGGGATAAATGTTCAGTACTTAATTTAGCATACAATTTTTAAGTGGACATGACACAAAAGGAATTGAAGGAATGAACGTGAATTTTGAAAAAAAAAAAACCTGAAGTAAGCAAAGAACATTAACATGAGTATATGGCCAGGGAAGTAGCAGGGTGCATATTAGCGCATAATATACATGCAATAGTTTATACAGATAAGGCTTATGAATTTTATTCCAGAAGTTCTGATTTTTCTAGCACAGACCACTTTGGGATAATACTGCACTTCTCTGCTCTCACTTCCAGCCCACTCATCCACTGTGCCCTGTCAGGGCAATTGGTGATGCGGCTCAGCAAAAATTCAAAATACGTGGGTCATCTGAAACAAGCTAATAGTACCTATAGTGTTTACCCAAATGACAAGCACAAAAAACAGCACACACTTCCTCCTCCACAAGGAATTTCTCTCCAAGATAAGCTGGCATGCTTTTTTCCCTGGTGATTCACCTATCAACTGCTGCTTCAAAGTCTGTGACCTACCTATGCACAATAAAGCCTCCATGTTGAGAATTGGATGCAACAGCAGCAGGCACTTTGAAGACTCCTACTCAAGAGGCAAGAATATAAAATCTGGCCACTCACAGGAGCTGGTTAGTCATTACTCCCTTTGCCAGAGCCCCTGGAAAGCCCACAGTGAGGCTTCAATGGCTGAGACTTCTAAAGAAACAACTTATCCTGCTAATAGCTCCCACCAGATCATCTAGAACAACACCAAGCAGACTCAGCCCCCTTACCATCTCTGCCTCCCATGACTTGTACATTTCCACAGCCTCCCCAACTTCCCAGAAATGATCCATCACTCCACAACTCTAACTGGGCAGTCTCCATTTTGTGCTCTCCAATTCCTTGTACTGAAAGGGAGCTCTAGGAATTCCAGCTGCCTAGCCAGAGTCCCCAACACAGGCGTACAACAACATGCACTGCAAATTCCCTTGCTGTCTAAATGAAGGAGACATGGAGATAGACATGCATCATTACCTCAAGCCAGGATAACCAAGTTCCTCTGAATTCTGTAGCAGATCAATGGATTTCAAAGGCAAAGAGTCAATCCTTCATTCCACTAAAGGTTAATGCTGACTCCACACAGGTTTACACCAAAGTGAAATGGTCATATGGCTCTACAGTTACTCTGGTGTAGTGCTACTACGTCAGGTTTGATTAACATATTCTTATCTTATTTCAAGCATCATCTAAGTATGAGAATTACAACCTACTTCTTAACTGGACTTTTAGAAAAGCTCAGTATTACTGATAATGAAATCCCCAAATCACTGAGGTCTTTTTGCCATGAGAAGTTAATCTACTCTCAGATGTTCACAGGTGAACCCCACTCTATCAGATGGGCAAGCAGGATTTGCTTGGCTTCCATTATGCTTCGAGAGTTCTCTACAATTGGAAAGATGGTATTTTTACTTTACTGATGGCAAACTGGACAGAAGGGTCAAGCGACTCATCCTAGGAGCAGAAATAGGACTGAGATCTGACAACTATTTCTGGGCTCTAGCAGCCAGACAACACATTTGAAGTAATGTTGCACACAGAAGCATCCAAACAATTTTCAAGTATCTGGCATAAAGTCCTGGCACGCTCTGCAGGAGCTGTAAAATTAAATTCTAAGTTTTACAACTCTTATTAACTGGTTCTTCTCATGGCCTATGACACTTGTTGGGGACCACCACTGTGTAGCACCACTTCCCTCCAAGGAAGATATGATTATCCTCAAACACGAATTCTCCACATGGTAACCTTGCTGCTAAAACTATTGCTGAGTACATCAGAGAACTGGAGTTGCTGAAGTGATCAAGACTTCAAAAGTTACAGAGAATAAGTAAAAACCAAACTAATCCAAGCAAATACTGTTCTTTATGAACAATTCTTTGGCCGCATATATCCTGCATCATTACCTCAAAGCAGGAGGAAAGAGAGCACTAGCTACCAAGACCAAGACTTTTTAAATTCTGGCACAGCCAGATGGATCTACAAGATTCCTACAGCCCAACTATGCTCCCTAGAAGTACTTCAGCCATTTTAGTTTAACTATAAAAGTGGCACACAGGGCTTGGTTCAGAGATCTTTTGAAAACCAAACTTGTAGAAATACATGTGCTGCTGTGCAGATCCACCCTGGTTAAGCCTGAGACAGGCTGTGTACAAATGCAGGTTCACCCATCACAATTACTGATTTAAATTCTTACCCAGGAAAAGTCTGTGGAAATGACACAAATCCCTTCAAGTTAACCTGCCTGATAACTTAAAGGCAGCACTCAAATAGGAGGAAGGGAGGCAGATGATGAGAACAGACTAAATTAAACAATATTATCTAGAGAAACAACTCACATTTTTTTTCTCCTGGGCCTCCTGACCTAAGGAAGATGTCTAGTCAGCATAATGCCTCATGGGAATATACACTTAGGTTTTCCCAGTATGTAAATATAAACAGGAGCTAAATAAGCAGGAACAGTCAATGTCAGTGTCATGTGTTAATTCAGGGACTTGCTCTGGGAATTTAGTGAAGAATGGCACTTCACCATATGGCAAGAATAGACATCTAAAGCATCACCAGCTTTATGAAGCTATCTAGTGACATGGGTGAAGCACAGGAGTATAACAGTTGCCTAGAAACATTCCTTGCTCATAAATTTGTTTCAATGAATTAACTCGAAGCTTCTAGTGAGATACATTCTTCAGCTACCAAGTAAGAAACTTCATCACAGACTGGCAACAGAACTTTGAGGCTTTTGGAGCTGCGAATGACCTTGGTCATTGGGTTGTGCCTTCAGCTACCACAGGAGGTGACAAGCACACAGTTGTTTCCAAAACAGTTTAGGATTTCTATCCTCTACGGTTCTTACTGGAAAGCTCTTCCAGAATCCCATTACTCTGATGGCTAGAAGCTTTTTTCTAGTCTCCAGCCTGAAAACTTGCTCTAGATCAGCTTGCTCTCATTCATACCTCCAAACACTTACAGCTGCTCTTTAACAACACAGAGGAACTGTGGGCTTGAAGCTGAAGTTGTATTAAGGTATAAACGAATGCTTTCATTTTATACAGGTCCAAAATATACTCTGTGCTGCTAAACATTAAAGAAAGAATCCATACACAGCAAGATACACCCAGTGGGAGGAAGGCAGGAAGCTCAGTACAACTGTCTGCTGCCTTCATCCAATCACATCTGAGATGACACTTCTTCCTTTTATGCAATAAACAGCACCAGATACCTTCCATCCCAGGAGGATGGGCCAGGCCCTGTCCCACTAGATGGCACTCACTTACTCCACGGTTCTTTTGTTAAACATTTCATTGGAGCCAGCTAAAAATCTTAGCTGAATCACACAAAATTGTATCACAGCTTTCCCAATATATTCCCTTTAAGACAGTGACCTACCAATGCCAGTGCGGAGCATGACGGACGGAGGCTTGGGGGGGTAGGGAGGGAATTTGAAGCACCAACCTGGGAGGGAATGTAGTAGCTGAAATTAATATTGCAACCAAAATTTGCTGCAACATAGTAGAGTCATGCTAATTTATATCAATGGTTGGCAGATCTATTGCAAATTAGCAAGAATGCAAGTAAATAAATATATTGTTTGCAGTAAGTGTAATGCACTTTAACAGTTTACTGGCTAGTACAACGTAAAACCGTGTAACAACAGGTAAAAATAAAACTCAGTAACAGAAGAGCTTTGCTCAAAGTGAGGCCTCCAACAAATGAGGCTTTTTTCCCTGGATTGCTTTAAAAACGAGTTTTCAATATTCACCCCTAACAGAAAAGGGCATGTACTTTCTGCTCCAAACATATTGGAAACATAATTAAGATTTGCTTTCCTGTATCTCTCAAAGGTTATTCCTTTAAAAGGAAGAGTTCCTAACATTCTTTGTGAAAGCTGACTACATTGGCACTGCTTTAAAGCTATACCAGTGTCTATGCTTTTAGCTGTTCTAGTAAGATGTTTGGGTTTATCTGCACTGGCACAGCTAAAGATTCTGAAGTGACAAAATGGGGGAAAAGAGGCAAGAAACAGGTGATAAAGTACATGAAAAGTTGTAACATTGTATGAAACAAGATCACAGTACAGTAAATGCCATCAACTTTCATGCAATAAAAAGAACTTAATATGCTAAAAGTTTTAAGAGTAGGGGAAAAGATAAAAAATCCCCACACTCTTACTTCAGCAACTGAAATTGTTACCTCTTAACTTCTAGTGTTAATCTTTCTTACAGCTGAGCATTTGGCTTCCTTTTGCCCTCTTCCCAGACTCAACTCTGTCTGAGAGGCAGAGCAGAAAGAAAAGCGAAAATTCAAACAAAACTCTTTTCAAGTTTTGAATCACTTTGTGTTTTCCTGAGAAATGCGCCATCTACAAGGTTTTATCTCAAAATAATTTTAAGTGGCTTTAGAAAATCATCTAATGATGTGTTGCTTTACCTTCATGTTCAAAATTCAGTATCTCCCTCAAAAATTAACTCATTATCCCTGACCTAGTTTAAAATGAGTTCTGTCACCATTTCATTGCTCAGAAAGTCTGACATTAACACTGCCAGCACCTTGAGCACTCACAGCTTAATGCCAAGACACCAAGCAATGACACAAGGTTGTTACTCAGGTGCCTTGCTTTAGATAGTGCCTGACCAAGTGGAAGCTGTACATGAGGATAAAGATGGGATTTTATTGGCAGGTTGTGGATCAGACACAGGGGAGCTGCCATGCAAACACTTTTTTTGTGTGTTCCATCTGATGGGGTAGAAAATTTTATCCCCTGCACCCCAAAGAATATGACTCAATGTTTCAGTCTGGTTATGTGTTGTATCCAACACACAACACTTGAAACTGTATCCCATCAGCAGCCAAATTCAGCTCTCAAAGGTATTCTTGGAAAAAGGAAGGGCCAGATGAGCTTCCCAGTTCTACAAAGTTGTCATGGAGTTTTTTGGGCATACAAGATGCCTTAAGATGGAACAATTCCTAAGAACTTAATTAGAGCCCAAAATCTTCTGTACAGCAAAACATCTGCTCAGAGATCCCATTTTCATTCCTCTCTAACATACTTCACATGTTAGAGTTCAAAACACAACAAGTGACACAGAATCTCTCTGCAAAGAAAAATTACCCATGTAGAAATCAAAAAACCCAATCAAAGCACAAGGCAGAATGGCTAAGCAGTCATAACTGTCACCACAGGTACTCACACTCACCTTGGCAACCCCAACCCCAGTGAACCTGGCCTCCAGGAGCTCCTGCCTGCGTGGGTCCAGGCTATGCAATTCTTCCATCATTTCTGCTGCTATGGAAGAATAACACTCAGATTATGAAATGCAAGGAAAGGAGAGAGACATTTAGTATTCCGTGCCACTGATGAAACTTAAAAGTGCCTATTCTGCAGGACAACCATGTAGAGAGCATTTTCTTGCAAGAGAAATGCAAGATTACCACGTAGTAACAACATGACTTTGCCACCATATTACAGTATTTAAACCATAACCCTGCTGGAGTTTCCTCTTCTCTGTTGTACCAGCCATTTCAAGATCTCTAAGTCCAAGAAACAAATTATGACACATTTTCCCACTGGATGCTTTATTAAAACGAAAACATGGGACCAGAGTGTTATGACTAAAAGCTTCAGAGCTTTTCATCCGTGCTGCATGACTAGAAAAAAAAAAAGCAACATTCTTTAGCCCATAATTTATTTTTGGGCAATCCTGGAAATACTCAAGCTCCATGAACTCCAGATTTCACTGATAACAGCTTTGCTTCTTCCAAGCACAGAATAGGATTATAAAAAGAAAATAACGCACGATTAAACCTTTTAATTTACAAGGTAAAGCATCAGATCCTTCTAAAATAATAGCAGCTTTTATACCCGGGATGTACCTGGGGTACCTCTTGGCAACCCAACACTATGGATGGCCTTATTTGAAGGGTTAAAAATTTACCCTGCATTACTGTGTAAACAGGCTAAAAATCGGGAAATACATAATTCAAATCCTGAACTGAGAAAAAAATGGGACAAAATTCACCGTTCATTATAACTGTGAATCACATCTTCCCAACTGCACCAATCAAGTTCATTTCCAGAAATGTCTGTTCCAGTTTCATTTTCTGGACTAAGGTAGAAAAAAATAAAAAGGCCAGAAACAGAAGATAAAGATTTGCTGTGTAAAGAGCATATGAGATGAGGAAAGTTCTTGAAGGGCAGCAAGTGCCCTCTAGAACAGGCAGTGCACAATTGTTCCTTTTATGAACTGTCCATTTTGTCCCTGCTGCTTCCTCCAAACGCTGCAGCTCCAAATCACAGGGGCAAAGTGAATCCATCCGGGAGCATTCTCAACTGCTCTCCCAAATCAGTCCCAAGCTTCAAAAACTAATGGGATCCTAAACGTGGTTATTAAACATCCATATTTCTGCCACAGGCTCTAAAAGCCCAACAAAGCTCTCAGCCCAGTTTTCAAAACAGGAAATCTGAGTAGCGAGGAAAATGACAGACAAGCCGCAAAGGCCAAGATGTTCAAGAGCTCCCAGGGCTCTCGTCCATCATGGGGCGACCATCCGCAGGGAATTGCATCCCCACACCGGGATGCTGCTCTGGGAAAGGGGCTGACACAAGTTGCCCCCCACCGGGGGCTGCTCCGGGACGCGTTGCACCCCTCCAGGCAGGGCTGGCATTCCCTCCTGTCCTCCTGGGAGGGGATTTCCAACACCCCTCTCCTACCCACTCGGGACGCAGACGCACCAGCTGCCAAGCAAGCAGCCTTGCCCCACTGCCAGCTGCTGCACCGCCTCGGCCTCTTCCTCCTCCCCTCCAGCACCGCCTCAACCCTCATCCCGAGGCTTCGCAGGCCATGCCCCTCCGCCGCCCCCAGCTCTCACCCCCGCCCGCCAGGCCGGGCCGGGCCGCGGGGCCTGCGCTGCTTCGTGCCCGGCGAGGGGCCCAGGCCGCGCTGCCACCGCCCTGGGTCTCAGGCCGCGGCCCTCTCACCGTGACCCGGGCCGGCCCGCGGTACCAGCCCCCGCCACCGCCTTCCCCGTGGCCGCCCCCACCCACTCTCGGGCCGGGCGGGGACGAGGCGAGAGGTGTCCCCACGCTGCCCCCGCCGCCCCTGGGGGTCTCACCTGGCGCTGCCGCTCCTGCCGCCGCCGCCCGGCCCAGCGCTCCCCGGGCACCGCGCGGATCCCGCCGCCGCCGGGGGCAGGAGCAGCAGCAGGAGGAGGAGGGAGGGAGGGAACCTGCTGCGGCGGCGGCGGCACGGGCGGGAAGAAGAGGCCGGGGGCGGCTCCGCGGCTTCAACCGCGGGCACTGAGGCTGAGAAGGGCGGAGGGGAAGGGTGGCGAGGGGTGGAGAGGGAAGGCTCCGGGCTAGGGGTAGGCCGCAGATCCCCGGCCTCGCGTGAGGGGCCTGGCCGGGCCGGAGAGCGCGCGGGCCGGCGGCGGCAGGACAAAGGCCTCGCGGGAAGACCCGGCGGCCAGGTGGGGCGGGCGGACGGGGCGGGGGGTGCACGGGGCCGGCGGGCGCGGTGGGGCCGGGGCAGGTGCGGCCCCTCGTCCCTCCCGCCCCGCGGCGCTGGGCCCGGCCCGGCCGATGGGGGCACACGCGCTGGGGAAACCGCGCCGCGTCTCGCGAGACTTGCGCGGCGGGAGGGGGGAGGGGGTCAGAGGGGGCGTGGCTTGAATGGGGTGGGGCCTGAGGGGGCGGAGGGAGGGGCGGGGGCGGCAGGTGGGGGGGGGGTCAGTGGGGCCTGGGGGTCAGGGCAGGTCGGACAGGGCAGGAGGAATGGGGGGGGGGGGGGGCACACAGGGCAGGGGGGCAGTAGGGGATCAGAGTTCTACGGGATCTCGGGTGGGGCTTGGCCCTCATTTGGACCTGTGGCTCAGGGCAGGTCTGAAGGGGCAGGGGGCATGGCAGGTGTCACACAGGTCTGGGAAAGCAGCAAGGGCTCAGGATGGACTATGGGGTTACGGGATTCGGGGGGGCTGAAGGGGCAGCAGGCTCAAGGGCAGTTCAGATCTGGCTTTGGGATGGGGACAGGCCTGGGTGGCACTGGGGAGTAATACAAGTGTGGGCAGGAAGCAGAGGTTCAGAGTCTCGTGGGGTCAGGGGGACTGGGGTGGTAGGCACAAGGCGGGTTCAGAAGGGCCTGGGGGTCAGGGAAGGCCTGGGGGGCGCAGGACATATGGAGGGTGGTCAGACAGGGCTGAGGGGCAACAGAATGTCAAGGTGGACTATGGGGTTATGGAGGGATGAGGGGGCAGGCACAACGCAGGGGTTGGATCCAGCCTTGGGGTGAGGTCAGGGCTGAGGGTCAGCAAGGTGGGGCAGGGGGTGATCACAGATGGAGGGGCAGCAAGGGTCAGGGGGCAGAGGGTGCTGGAGCATGACAGGCACAAGGAGGGGGTCAGATCCAGCCAGGGCCTGGGGGTGGGGCAGGGCAGGCCTAGGGACATGCCACCACCAGGGTAGCAAAGGTTGACCTACCCCCTGTCTCAGGATGCCCCAGAGAGGGGGTGCAGGTATGACATCCCACCCCCCATTTCTTCACCTCCTCTCCAGTCTCCATCTTACACACCCACGAGCAATCTCACTCCCCAAACCACCCTCATCCCCTGGAGTAAAGGGTGCAAAGGCACCTCAGCACCCCCAGCTGATCCCCACTCCATCCTTGCCCCCTGGGACCACCACATGGAATGGGCCGGGCCCCTGGTTCGTGGCTGATCCAACAGGTATATCATCTGTGAGACACAACTCGGGTGCCTCAGCAGCCCCCAAGACACACTCTCGCCTTTCCAAGGCCAAACTGTCACCGCAGCCGGGAAAAGAGGCCCCAAAATTAATAAAGATAGGTCTTGTTCCAGCTGGAATGAAGCAATTCCACTGCAGTTCATTCGGCAGGCAGCAGGGGCAGGACCCAAAGCGCCGCGGGTGTTGCACCCGCTCGCTCCAAGGCTGAATCAGCTTTCCTAAAAGCAAACAAGCAGGACAGGATTGTTGGGAAAGGAAGTGGCCAGGCCTGTCCAAGGGGAGGCAGGCGCGGATTAGCAATGGGAACGGAGGTTCCTGGAGCTCGATAAAGGATTTGCCAAAGCTGGGAACACAGAGGGAGCTCCATCCCCTCCCCTTCACTACGTGACATCGAGCGATTTATGACCGATCTGGAGCCGACTAGTTTGGCAAAAGAGATGTGGAGAGGAAAAACTGCTCCTGCAAGGCGATGGGGGAAACTGTTATTTTAAAATTGCTGATTTATTGTACTTTGTTACGTTGGTGCAGCAAATGGCTCTGGGAGTGCTGCCTGCTTGTGCAAGCTGCTTTTCCTGTGCTTTAATCTGATTTTTTTTTCAGTACAAGAGCCACTCCAGTTTCAGCTCCTGCTCTGTAAGTCACATTTTCAGCATGATCAGTGGTAGGAATTTGTAAAATAAATAATTAAATAAATAGTTGTTTGTGTCTGTGTTGGGTTGTGTTTTTAAAGAAAAAATCCTGGAGTAAATATTCCATCAGCTGGTAGCTAATTACAGCCATTTAGGCAACATTAATTAGGACCACTTGCAGTGAACATTGTTCAAGGAGGTTTAAATTTCATTAGTGCATTTCAGTTTGATTTTGGGTGGAGAGAGGAGGAGTTGTGGAAGCTGTTACACCTAATAAAGGGGCTGACTTACTGAACCCTCTAGCTCTTCTGGACTTCACTGCCCTAAGAAACACCTCCAACTCCAAATGGAGCAGTTCATCCCCTCAGAGTGCCAGAATTGGACACCAGTAGCAACCAATCCATGGTACTGTCCCCCACCTTTGTGTTTTAGGGGTTATAGGGGATCATTTTGGTCTAATTTTTCTCCTGTGCTTTTTTGACAGCGCTTGATGGGGCACTTCCTCCTCCTTCTCCATACATTGCTAGGGACTGCAATGCCATCAGTATTTCCATGTAGGCCACCAGAAGAAACTTTTGCTGTCACAGAATCACAGAATGGTTTATGTTGGAAAGGTCCCCAAAGGTCCTGTCCCATCTTCTACCACGGACAGGGACATCTTCCACCAGACCGGGTTGCTCTGAGCCCCATCCAACCTGTTCTTTTACACTTTCAGGGATGGAGCAGCCATAACCTCTGTCATTTCCTGATGGTTGTTTGCTCACTGTCATTTTCACTGAAATCACAGAGCAATTCCCCTCTTCTCCTTCCCTCCAGCAGGACCAAATTCCCAGGGAGAGCCTCCTGGAGAATCCACTGCAGCCAGGATGCTTTCCTAGACATCCCTTGATGCACCACTGAGTTCCAGGCCTGTCAGAGGACCCATGGCAACAGCCCTGGGCTCTGCCGGGTCAGGCTAGAACAGAAGGTGGTGACATCTGATAAGGAACAGATAAACTCAGGTTGCACTGTCCTCCTCCTGTGACTCCCCCTCTCCTGCCCTGCATTCCTCTGAAATAATTGAGGTTTCTCTTCTCACTCCCAAATTCAGGACTGGGGCACATTCCCTTCAGCACATTCTGTAAAGGCAGCCCTTGTGTTTTGCAGTCCAAGTGCTCTGCTACCTCAGCTCTGCTCCTGCGTGTCCAGAAGCTCATCCTCGCTGTAGTCATATCCTTCCTGACACTCCTCTGCTGCACACTGAACGATGGTCTTCTCCACCTTCATCCTCTGAAGAGCTGCTCAGAGCAATACTTCCAGCTTCAATTTCCTTTCCAAGATGCCAAAATTGCACCTCACACCAGACATGGCAGCTGGTCCCTTCGTGGCACAGAGAGGGAAGGAATCAACAAGTTGTAACTGTATTTCTGGCTGTAAGCAGGAATTTCAGAGCAGCCTTTAAGGATCCCGCTTGCTGTCAGCAGAGTACAGGTAGGTACAAGGGATTTTTAGAAAAGTTTGTCAGATAACAGTAGGAAGGAAGTTACTGGATAAATTTCCCAGTGATCTCAGAACTTTTTCCTCCTACACTTCATCAGGACACAGCTCTGAACAGAGATGCACTGCACAGCCCAGCCTGGTACAACACTTCCAACTGTGCTGTGCCAGCACATGTGAGATTGGGCTCCCTGGAACAGCAAAGGTCTCTCAGGTAAAAATATAATTATCAGTGTTGACACATCACAATTGGACTACTTTTTATGACATATTCTCTCCTGGGAGCTGATCCCCCAGGTTTGGACTCAGCAGAGAATTGGTAGAGTGTTTTTGTTTGTTTTATGTTGGTGGATTTTTTGTTTTGTGCGGGGTGGTTTTGTTTGTTTGTTTGGCTTTTTGGGTGTTTTTTTTGTTCTTGTTGTTTTTTTCAATAAGGAAAGCCAACTTATCAGAAGGTGCTTCTGGTCAGAAAAGGTCAGCTATTTCTGTTCTTACAGGGAAAGGTTTGCTCTTCAAAGTGGCTGTAATATGTAAATAGTTCATCATTTTGTACAGGAAATTTTCTGATTCAATTAAAAATTCTAATGTCAACTTCTAAGATACTACTTCTAATAGCTTATAAAGCCTCAAAACTAAAACAATATAAGTTTAGAAATCAAGATTCTATTGACCTCAACTTGATTTTTCCCATCATATTACAGTTAGGGAGCAATTTCTGAGTGTTTCACATTCTGGCCTAGCAAGAGAAGAAACTATTTGGACCTCCAAGAATTCTCATGCAAAACTCCTCCTTCCAGCCCACACCTGAGTGATGTATGAAACTATTCTGTTTTCCCTTTTTCTCATTAACTTTTTATGAGCCCCTAAGCTTTGGTCCTTTCAGAGGAGCTTGTTATGAGCAACAGAGTATGCACATGACTGACCAAATATTATCTCATCCATGGGGACAAGCCAGCTCTCTGCCAGCATCAGCTCTACCAGATCTCTCCTGTCCACATCCTTCTCTCCAGGTCTGCCACCAACCAGTGTTAATGCCTCTGATTACATTACTGTGGTAGCTCTCCTCTTCTTGTCTCAGCCTCCCTGGATGTCAGTAATATGCTTAGTACACAGCACTTGTATCATGTTTTGAAAAACCACTCAGCTGCCACAGCCATCTTCTTTGTCACTGGAGCTTGGAGCTCCCCTCCACAAGCACACTCAGCAAAACAGCAGCAAGCCCTGCCTTCCCCACCACAGCTTCTCTGCTAACCCACAGGACAGATTAGACCAAAGTTGGGTAAGATTTCATAGAGATTTTAACAGAGCATATAACAAGTTCCTTCTGCCTTCAATTTTGGAAAAATAAAATGGAAGTAATCAGAAGTAAAGATTCTGATATTTTTAATGTGTTTGGTGACTTTTCTTTGTCTCTGCTTTCCAGGCTTGTGGAATACGCTAACTGCATTTTCCCAAGCATTTCTGTACTGCCATAAGGTCTGGAAATCTACTGATACAAGGTACACAACAGAAGAGCTGAGAGTCCTCAGTGATACTAGGACACAGGCAGCTGGGGACTGGAGAAAAACAACAAATAGCCTGAATCTTTAAAACATAAAAGCGGGCATATGTAATCTCAAATCCAAACATTTTATAGCACTGGGGAAAAAAAAAAAACCCAACCAAAACTCACAAGAGTACAACACTCAACAGGGTTTTGAAGATTTTAGCACCATGGATGATGTCACCTCCAGGCATCACATCCTGAAGAGACCTACCCTTGTCTGCACAGCAGATATTGTTAGACCTAATGAGGCATGAGCTGCCAGTGAAGATTTTTCTAGGCTTGTGGCATTCAAAACATGTCCATTCAAAACATGTTGCCCTTGTGTGGATTCTTGTCTACTAAGGGTAGGGCTTTGCCACACTAGGAACATTAAAAGTGTCCTTCCTCATTTTCCTTAGGGAGACAACTGATATTTGAGATTTGAGCGCCTCCAAGATAACACGTCATTGCCTGACTCCTTCCTGAGGCCATTCCAGACTCTCCACCCTCCTACACAATGGAGTTTATCTCTGAGGTTGTTCCTGCCCCTCCCTCTCTCTATACCTTCAGGTATCCCATTAGGGAGGCTTTGATACCCAAACCCAGTAGGAAAGCATCCAGGTCACTCAGCCTTCACAGAAGCAGCAAGCCATGTGCAGCCCCAGAGCCCTGATCCAAGGCAATGTGCGTCCTGCTGCTGGAGGAGGAAGGTGGCTGTGTGCAGGCACCTGGAGTTGTGCAGCCACCTGGAACCGCACAGCTGCCATGGCCCAGCTGAGGGGAAACAAGCATTGCAGGTAGGAAAGGAAGATCTCTGTGACCCCAAAGCACACAGTACTGGAAACATTCACTGGTTCTGCAAGCATTTGGAACAAAGTGATCCTCCTGAACGTGCCAGCAAGTCCTTCCCTGTCCTTGCTCACTCTTGGATTCCCAGAATACAAGAGGACTTTATTCTCAACAGGGATTGCCCCCTGCTTTTCTTTCTCCTGCATAAAATGGGCAAAACTGTGGTCAGAGACAGGATGGAGTTGAGCTGCAGGCCGTGGCACGCACCTGCAGGAGCACATCGGAGCACAAAGAAGCACATGGCAGCACAGAGAGGCTTGTCTCTGCCTGACCCTGGGGAGAGGAGGTGCCACGTGGCAGAGCCCTGCAGAGAGGAGCCTGCCAGAAGCTGACAGACGGGTGAACAGCCGTGACCACCCCACAGAAGGATTTTAAGAAAGCGTGCTGCTGACGTGGCGATGGGTGATAGGTTGCTTAGTGAGAACTATTGTATAAGGAAATACTGTGTCTTGAAGAAGTGTATAAAACCAGCTTGTTTCTTTGAATAAATGATTCTGATTCCTTGCTGGTCTGAGTCCGTGCCTCAGTTGTTAAAAATGGCATCCCAAATTGGGACTTGATAGGCAACTAGTGGTTGCACCAGTAGCAACGCTCGGCTGAACTTTACAGGTGGCTGAAATGAAGCCTGGGAGCTGAAATGAAGCCTGGGAGCTGAAATGAAGCTTGGGAGCTGAAATGAAGCTCGTGGTGCCAATCAACTTTTCTGCAAGACTGAAGGTAGCAGCTGAGAACAATGGGCGATGAACAGAGCATTGCAGAGACATTAGAAGAGATTTTAAGAAAGCATGTCAGGAAAGTTGAATCTACAGATTTGGACAGATTCTTCTTCTGGGCAAAAGACTATGATTCAACTTTAGATGACACCAATATTTTTGACCCTCAGACATGGGACACTTTTGGGCATGCATTGTGGGACAGAGTTATGCAAGTCAATGCAGCACTGACAAAGCTTTTGCGTCCGTGGTGGACAGTGTGCAAGGCACTCACGGTGCATGCGGCACCCGCAGACTGGACAATGAAGGGCGCTTGTGCCACTGTAGGAGCCGTGCTGACCCCTTCTGCACTGCCAGCAAATGACCGTAAGTCTATTGGGGCTGATGGAGGAGAACCAGAAGATGGCTTCTGGTTCCCCAACCCATTTGATCCTGGAGGGAACCCTGATGGTATCCTAGAAGTGCTTGTTCTGCCCTGTGCCATCAGGTGGAGCCACGTTGCATTGAGCAGCTGGAGCCAGGTGGGCCGTTCACGGTACTGTGTTCCCTCTCTGTGTGCCCTCTGCAAGAGTGTGGCTTCAGCAGCAGCGGGAGGGCGTGGGGAGCCGCAGGGGTGCAGTGCTGTAGCGGTGGTGGTGAGTGCAAGGCACCAAACACATGGTGGCGGGCACATGGCAGGGCTGTGCCACGCTGGCAAGCACATGGCACAGCCAGGGGACGGCGGCAAATGCTGCGCTGTTGACAGAGCAGGGCCGGTGGGACGTGAGCAGCTCTCTGCAAGTGGGCAGTAAGAAGGAGACCCAAGGAGCTGGTGGCACTGGCAGGTGCAGTGCCAGGTCCCTGCTCCCTGCAGAAGGCAGGGGTTGCCCAGGCAGACTGGGCCACCACCTTCTGCAGGCGTGGCTGCAAGCTTGGCATAAAGTTCCTGCTGCTGGTCTATGAAACTGTCCTGGTTTTGTTACTCAGAATGTTGCCACAATCCTGGAGCCTATCTCAAAGACTGCTTTTTTACCACACCACCTTGTGACCCCCTGGATTGTTCTAATTGCTTTTTGTTATGGATGCTCCTGTATTTTTAAGTATTTTTTTGCTCTTGCTAAAAACTAACTTTATATTTTCGCTAAACTGTAGGTTTTAACATGACTGTTAATTAGATTAAAGGTTAACTGGGTGATGGTAGTATATTTCTGGATCCAGGTAGCATTAATACATAGAGTTTTTATGAAGGCATTTAGTTGTGAGAGAATTATTTAATGTTACTTATATGCATTGTTTTGGTTACATTAATAAAGTTTTGCTTGTACATATTTTGGGGAAACCCTCCCAGTCAAGGCTTGGGCCCTGGCCTAGCCCTGGCCCTGGCTGCTTAGGGAAATATACCATCAGATCAAAGTGTTTCTGCACTAGAAGTGTAATCAATTCATTTTGACTTGCTGATTTGGTCTTAAAAAAGCTGGACCCCCTTTTGAGGCAAACTTAGAAACCTTGTCCAGGAAAAGTTTTCCAGGTCCTCACTGTAAAATGGGTCTCTGTGGTGGCAAACAGCAGGCCTGTATAAGGTCTTGCAGACTGAATCCTAACTTGGTCTGACATAGCTGTGAGAAAGCTAACAGCTCTTCATGAAAACAGAAACCTGTAACAGCAAAAACCAACTTGTTTCCCTGCAAAAGAATTCTACAGATTAGGACTGTTTTCTTGCACCTGTTTCAACAATCCCAACCGTCTCAGCAAAAGAATGAAAACAATATCTCACAAACAACCCTTTCTTGCACGTAGACACCTTGTTCAAGACTGACTAATTACTATGGAGTAACAGCTTATTACTGACCAATAGGGGAGAGACATGGGAGGGTTTATAAAACTATATAAAGGGATATATAAAATAAAGTGGTAGATTTTTTCAAATCTTGAAAGAGTGTGTCTTGTCTCTCTGAAATGAGGTCAACAGCAACAGGGCTCTCCAGTGGTGGCAGACTGTGGGTGATGGTAAAGTATTTAGGCAGTTAAAGGTATTATCTGGCTTATTTTTGCTCAGTAGTGCTTGTTGTTTTTTAGATGCATTGTTTTACTGGGTTGAAATATGTTCATATTATAGTTGTTAAAACAAAAAAGAGGGAGTGTGGGGATGGGCTATATTCCCCACAAAGGCCTTACATGTTCTTAATTTTTACAATCACATTCAGAATGACCTAACTGCAGTCTAACAACATTTTTGTAAATCACAAGCTCACTCAGACCTATTAAGAATCTTGAAAGTAGAAAATGGGAAGGACTCTTTCCATTGATAACCTGGGGACAAAGTTATGCTTGTGTTTTCACAGATTCCAGTCCACAATGGGTACCTGCAAGAGTGATTCAACCAGCCTTGGTTGTTCTGGCTTTATCATCAGCTTGTGGGGAAGCTGAGAGAACAAGAGGAATGGAGCTTGTTTGGTTTGGGTTGTGGGCCAGTGTTGGAATGTTCTAATGTTGGGAGTGTTTTGCTTAGTGATTCTTGTTTGTATAAAACAAAAAAGAGGGAATTGTGGTCAGAGACTGGATGGAGTTGAGCTGCAGGCCGTGGCACGCACCTGCAGGAGCACATCGGAGCACAAAGAAGCACATGGCAGCACAGAGAGGCTTGTCTCTGCCTGACCCTGGGGAGAGGAGGTGCCACGTGGCAGAGCCCTGCAGAGAGGAGCCTGCCAGAAGCTGACAGACGGGTGAACAGCCGTGACCACCCCACAGAAGGATTTTAAGAAAGCGTGCTGCTGACGTGGCGATGGGTGATAGGTTGCTTAGTGAGAACTATTGTATAAGGAAATACTGTGTCTTGAAGAAGTGTATAAAACCAGCTTGTTTCTTTGAATAAATGATTCTGATTCCTTGCCGGTGTGAATCCATGCCTCAGTTGTTACACATAATAACATTCTACCTTACAGGGCTTTGGAAAGCCTTATTTAGACAAACTGCTCTAAGATTAGTGTAAGAGGAAAATTAAATCAACATCCTATTGTAAAGCCGGAGTTACTGCACACACTTTTTTCTAAGTATATTCAGCCTCTTTGTGAATGTCTGCAAATACATTCCAACCTTCCTAATGAGGCTCATCTCAGTAGGGAAGAAGTCACTTGCAGTTGTGGAAAAGTCAAGATTTAATTTTCTGTGTAACCTCCATTGACCTCTTCAATCCACTATTGGCACTGAATGTGGAAAAAGCTATGTGGCTGTGTAATTACAGAGTGCAGTGAGGTGGCCCTGCCCAGGTACTGCTCCCCAGGTGAGGGGCATATGCAGCATGCCTTGAGCTTGGTCCCAGGAATGAGGAAGGAGTCCGAGGGGAGATCAGGCAATTTAATCTCCAAATGAGGAAAGCCACATCCAGTGACCCCAGGGAAAGGTGGTACCTCTCTGGTTACACCTGAGCAGATCCCCTCGTGTTCCACACACAGCACAGAGGTGTGTGCCTGGCCCATGCAACCACGGACTATCAACAGCAGCTTCCCACTTCCCAGGAACTGAAAGTAAGTTTCACATTCCAAAGATTTGGCAATCCCCCAGAACTCCCTAACTTCCACATAACATGAAATTACAAGAGCTACGAGTGTCCTTATCCAAAGATAACCTGAATACAGCAGTCACGCTCCACCCCAAAATCAAGATGCTGATCCCATGCTATGTTTGTACTTGCAGTGAAGGCTTTTTAGGGTTAACACAGTTTAGAACAGCAGGGTCCAAACCTCACCAGGATTTTCTTCTTTCCTGGAAACTGCCAACAGGCTGGGAGCTGCTGGCAGGTGCTGACATGTAAGACTTGCCAGTGAGCTTTGCCATCACTGCTTTCCAACTGCTGCCATTTCCTGCTCATCCCACTGTGGGTCAAAGACCAAGAATAAAAGCCTTCACTGGCATGAAAACTGCCATGCCATACAATCCCTGGGCAGGAGGGAAAAGCAGAGGCAAACATGGCTCAGATTCCCTTGCCTTTCCCTGCCTGTGTTCCAGCCAAGTGTCCAGGCCTGGCTCATGCTCTTCTGACTCATGCTGTATCCTATTTAGTTCAGATTAGCATTCAGGGCTGCCTACAAAGGTAATTTCCTGCAATGTGTCCCACCTTTTAAGCAACACAAGCTCCCATTCAGCCAGGCAGTCACACACAGGAACTTACTGCCCTCAGCAAGAGCTAAAAGCACGAACTCCAGTGCTCTGCTGGTTAAGCACAGTGCTGACAACTCCCTTCCTCCAGAGCACCTCACTTTGCAGGAGGGTCCTCAAAACAATTCCTCCTAATCGTCATTTTCCTGGTAATTTCTATCTTGCCTTGAAACACAGTTAAAATCAGAACTTCTGTTGAAGTCAGTGTCTAGGGACACTACACACAAGAATGTGTGCCAGGCACCCCCGTCAAGGAAGAGAAATAGTAACAATAGCAAAAATGGTCCTGATTGTGGCATCCTCTCTCATGGATTTATTTTCCCCAATATGGGAATAAACCAAAAATGGTGGCACTTCTCTGACTGACATCAGATCCTGCTGACTGATCAGAACAAAGACTGCATGACTCAGTTTCCCTTCATCTGTGTTTACAGAGATGGAAGGATGGTCCCCAAATCCTGTAATAACTTGATCCCTGCAGCCCCATCCTCACTTCTAGGCAGTAAAACCTGTGCATCTTTCAGCAGTGCTCAGGAAAAACAGTTAAGTTCAGTGTGGGGCTGCAATTCCTGTGGGGAATCCAGTAGGGACAAGCCAGAGTTCATCCCAATGCCAATGACAGCAAGAAGCTCTTCCAGCTTTTTTTATGATGCAGTGCCAAAAGCTGCTGGTGTGTGCTCAAGGAGGTTCCCTCTGCTCACACTTCTATTGAAAATAATCAGGTTTTATCCCAGAGCTCTAGAACTCACTGCAGATTAGAAATGGTGGTGGCATACTCAAAGAAGGTAGAGCAGAATTATTTGGGAGAGAAGATAATTGTGTCTGATCTCACCCCTGGTCAAAAGAATTTTTTTATGACCATTGTTATAACAATCCAAATCACTATGGATGACTGCTGTTGTCATTTTGCTGTGCTGTCAGGAAGATAAGGTGAAAGCTCTGATTTGCAGGGGAATTTACAATTTACTCCATTTTGAAGTGATAGCATCAGAAATACTCCACAGCCCCTTGTTCACATCACCTCCCCTGTTCCATCCTGCCTCCCAGTTCATAGCCTGTCTGTGAAACCACAATGCTCTGAGAATGATGTACCTGGGGAGGCAAAAGCTTCTTTGCCCTTCACTGGAGCCAGTGAAGGGAGCCCTTAGCACCACAGCTGGATCAAAGTCCTTTCTGAAGGACTAACTCCAAGTCCAAATCAAAGTCACAGGCTTGACAGCATTATCCCTACATGAAAGGATTATGTGAGGGGTCACAACAGGTGATGACAAAGTTCCCTTCCAGTCAAAACATTCTATGAATCTCCAAGGAAATTCACCATCTTCTGGCAAGACTGAGGACCAGATTTTCCGAAGTGTAACAATGCTTGGCTCCAAGATCACTGGGGCAGCGCATGTGAAAAACTGTGAAATCATCTCTTCTGCTTGGGAGGTTCATCAGGCCACACTGGCATTGCCTGTAAGCCACAGACCACAAGACTTGGAATGCTGGGAACAAAATCAGAGCAGAAATGCTTAGAAAGGCTTTAGAGTTAACGTTACTCTGCTAAGAAGGAAGAGGGGAAAAAAACTCCCAAAACACTAATGGCACTTAACCTGTCTTTTCAGCATGGTAAAAGTCAATGTGGAAATTTCCTTTGAACATGCTGGAAAGCTTGAGCAACCCAGACTGCTCAGCAGGCCCAAAGCAGGAATGGCAGAAGCTGCTGCAAGTCAGAACCAAGGTACTTGAGCAGAGCTGTGTGGGAGGCAAGGCCTGGAGTGGCAGGAGAACAGCAGCTTCTGAGAGAGAGGAGCTGGCAGGGATTAGTTAAAGAAGCTCAAACAGTATCTGTCTGTAGGAGGCCTGGCTCAATTCAAGGGCATTAACTTGTTGCTTTCTGAACACCACCGAGAGGACAGGAAACAAAAGCACGTCTGCCCAGCATGGGCCCTGCTGAGTGACTGCTTAAATACTCCAGCAGAACTAAGAGCATTAAGAAAGGCAAAGAGCAACTTCAATGGCTCCAGGCTCACAGGGGCTGCAAGTTTTTGCTTGAAGTCTAAGTTAAAACCAGGCAACTGGGATACAGGCTTGAAAGCACAAACAAATAAGCCTTCATTTTCTCTCATTCAGGAGTTTGAATTTAAAGGGGAGTCCATCAACTTACATAAATTATGTTTATAATTAAAAACATATTTTCCTGCACTGCTTACAAGCCTTTGGATGATTAATTAATAAGGCATTTTTCAAATTACTTTAATTCACACTAATTATGCTGATTGTGTACCCCAATAATTTTTTCTTGCAGGGAGATAAAGCTACCCCAGGAGGAGGTCTCCCTTCAAGGACCAAGAGGGAAAGGACCCCAGGGAACTGCCTGAGGATCCAGTAACACAGAGGAGGTCTGTCACTGAGGTAGTTACATGAGTCAGGTCAGGTCTAATGCTCACAGGGCTCTTGCTAAGCCTGACTCTGCACCTCGATAAGCTGAGGAGACTTCAGCTTGCTCACCTGCTGCCAGAGGATTTGAGCTGTGTTTTGCCTAGACCTTGGCTGAGGCCTCAGCCTTGCCAGGGAACCAGACTTTTTAAGTTTAGCATGAAAACACAGCAGTGACTGCAGAGCTTCTGGGGTGGGTCAGGCTTGTCCTCGGCAGAAGCCAAACAGGAATCTTTACCTACTGGATTCCCAGAGGACAAGAGCTACATAACCACCACTGGACCTTCAGAGGAAGACCAGACCCTTCTACAGGATCACTGCTTCAACAGAACAACATCTATCACTTCAAGAGGACTGCAGTCGCCATTTAACGGGACTATCACCACCATGACCAACAGGGTGTCAGGTTGTATCCTGACTCTGTCAGGTTAAGCCTGTGTTTCTTGCCTTTATTTAGCTTCCCTATTAAATTGTAGCTCTGACCTGGGATCTCCCATTGGTTTGTTTTCAAACTAGCACAGCCTCTCTCCTCTGGTTCAAGACAGCAGTTACTTCATAATCTATGTGGCTCTAGAGGTGACAATGTCAAGCTCCAAATACGAGTGTCTGGCAAACAAAATACAGGGGAACTGTGCTTCAGCCAGCAGGACACACACAACACATCTTGATGCTTCAGGTACTAAAATAAGGCAAGAGATACCAGACAAGTTCAACTAAAGGGCAGGCACTAGTGAGACTTGTAACAGGAGAAAACTGTAGTTCCCTAAGGGTGGCCCAGGCTCACACAAGCACATGAGGTTTTTTGTGGGATATGAGGTTGTAACTGGTAAACTGTTGAAGTTGCTATGGCTTATGCTCACCGGAAGGCCCTGTGGGAAAGGCACAGCTGCAGGCCGGACGGTTGGAAGTCGGTTGAGAGCTGAGAGACAGTTACGAGTGAGGAGAGAGTCAGCTGAGTGACAGCTCAGAGTGAGGTTGTGATTGGCTGGAGGAACGCAGGGGCAGTGTATGAGCAGGAAGCTGATTGGGTGATAGGATGTGTGGACAGCAGCGCTGCAGCTGAGCCAGCCAATGGGTGCCCTCTTTCTGTTAAGTTCTGTTAGGCCTCGCTTTGGTTTCAGTTATGTCAGATGGAGATTAAAGGTATAAAAAAGGGCGATTTCTACCATAAAGCAATCTCGTTTGGATGCATAAGGGGGTCCATGTCACTTTGTTCCCCATTGCTACAGAATGGCTGGCCTGAATCGGCACCTTTAAAGTGGTGCAGGGTGTGTGTTATTGCTCTGGTAGCAACTCCCACTGGGTCAAGGGATGGGCCGGCTGGGAAGAGTCTGGGAGGGATCCAGCGAAAAGGATCCAGGAAAGTTGGGGAAAGAACTCAAGAATCAAAAGTGCATGCACCTCACCTAGCATAGGTGAGTATACCCATGTGGCAGTGGGGGTTTGAAGATATTTGGTCTCTCCCTGCCTATAGCAGTGGGGGTTTCAGGAGTATGTCTCATCTGTTTGGGGTTGTTTGCCCCCTGTCTTGCTGTGGCAGTTATAATAATTCCAGATTTTTCTCTGTTTATCCTCAAAAATCCTGCCCCTGTAGATTGTCTGTCATGACTTGTTACAGCTCTTTATCTAGAGAATTCGCTATCAGTTACAAGTTTCCTTTCTGCCATTGGTCTGTGACTTTCCCGCTCTAGGCTATGTTTACATTTGTTCCCTCAGACCCCTCCTAGCTAGGCAGACAGTCCCCTCCCAGGATTCCACGCCCCCCTCTATAAAAGACATTGTTTGTCTCTGTTTCCCCACTCTTTGCCACTGCCCCCTCTTTGAGCCACGTGGCTTCCGCGCTCCACCTGCGCTCCGCCGGCACCCGCGTGGGGCAGCTCTTTGCAGCCAGCACTGCTCTCCGCCGCGAGAAAGAAGAACACCCGCGTGGCATCAGCTGCCCCGCTCCTGCCGTGGGAGAGGTCGCTGCCACCCGTGCAGCTGTGGCTCCTGCTGTGGGAGAGATCACTGCCGTGGCCGCTGCCACCCACCGCTGCCACTGCCCACGAGTGTTGCGTCACCTGCCACGCTTCGGCGCTGGTCCTGCCACGGGAAAGAACAACTCCTGTGCTGCGCTGCTGATTCCATGCGGCGCCACCCTGGCACCGCTTCTGCACGGGAAAGAAATAAAGCAGCTCGAAGAAGCAAGCAAAGAGTCCTTCCATTTTTTTCCTTTGCCCCGATCCTTTGGCGTTGGGTCCACATTTATCGGCTGCTTCTGGTGGTCTGGATCCCAGCCAGTGGGCGAACTGCGATCCTGCTTGCCAGCGGCAGAGGTAGGGCGTGGCCATTCTGGCACGCAAGCCGATCCACCCCCGTGATCGGGACGCAACGTCATACCCGTGGAAAGAATATGGGAGGTGGAATATCCCTGGAACAAAGCAGGAGCTTGGACCAGGTATGGCGGCTCCTACACCAGCGATCTATTAATATGGCTGATGCGAAACTGAGCACCCTGCTGGACTGGGTGTCTAGTCATGTTAAAGATTTTCCCTTTAACGGACCCCTTTCATCAGACTGGCAAGTGGTGGGGCAGAGACCTTTTGATACTACCAAAGACAGCTATGCTGAAACCTGTGAGCACCTGGCCACATGGGGTACAGTCATGGTGGCTATTAAAGTAAATTGTGTGAATGGCAGCCATTATGCAGCTTCAGAAATTAATTTCCCTGAACCCTCAGCGCCACCAGACCCCGTATACAACCCTGAGGTTAACCCATACTCTGCAGAATTGCCTTACCCCGAGATTAATCCAAGCCCCATGGAATTGCCTTACCCTGATGGAAATCCTTGTGTAGTTGATCCCCTCAGTGTGGAGTTCTGGTGCCACATGCGGGTGGCAGGCACTCTCCCTGCCCAAATTGGCGACGTAGTAGTCCAGCATTGGCAGAAATGCAGGGAAGCCGCCATGAAGGAGGGTGACTTGGCGGTTGTTATAGCCTGCCCAGTAATATATGTGTTGAAAGAACACCGGCGTACCAAGAGCTAGACTATAAAGTAATTAGAGAACTGAGGATGCTAGTAAAAGAAAGTGGCATATCTTCCCATCATGCCCTAAGCTACCTAGAGTCTACCAGGACTGTGTTTGTCCTCATACCTCATGACTAGAAAAGCATAATGAAAATGATTCTAACAGCGGCACAGTCTGCAGTCTGGCTAACCAATTACTGAGAGCTGTGAACAACCCAGGCAGAAGCGCTGTGAGACAGAAATCCACCAATTGTCATTGCAGCTGACCAGGGAGGGTGCTTTCACAGTCCCTACAGCACAGGCAGGCTACCCGTGTGATGTGTATGATATCATCACCCACCTAGCTTTGCAAGCACTGCGGTGACTCCCAGGAACAGGTATCAATTCCAACATGTCATTTGCTAAGATTTTACAGGGTCTGGAGGAGTTGTTTGTGTAGCTCCCGGACAGACTACAAGCCACGCTCTCCTGGCAAGTTGATAATAATGAAGCCAGAGTTATTCTGTCGCAGCAGCTTGCTTTCACAAATGTGAATGAAGATATTCTTCGTTCATGAAGATATGCCTAGAAAGGCATTGCTCGCTGTTCGCAACCCACATACTGGTGACAGAGCAGATATGGTTAGAACATGCCAAAATGTGGGAACTACTGCTTATAATACTAACTCTCAAGCAGCGGCTTTAGCCACACACTTCCAGGTTTTGGACACGTTGGTGGGGGGTTGTTTTAAATGCAGCTCAATGGGTCATTTTGAAAAGGACTGCCCTCAACAAAGGGATGGGATAAAAATACCACCTAGAGATTGTCCTCAGTGTGGAAGAGGGAAGCATTAGGCTGCTGAATGCCGCTCCCAGTACCCTGTAAAAGGGAAAGCTACACAGCCAGAAAGCTTCTGGCAGGGGGCGGGTCTGCACACCCCAGAAAATTAAAAAAATGCAAGGCAAAACATTTGACAAGCAAGCTCCTGCCTGCAACCACACGAAGTGTAGGGCTGGACCTTCCCTCAGAGAATTAGTAACTCTTAAGATATCTTCAGTGCACTATTAAATATTAAGCCCCGAATGTTTCGGGGGTGTGTCCTGCCTGGCTTCGTCTGGCTTCGCTGCTGGACCAAAGGCGGCAGCTGTGGCATTTTTCACCCCAGAGACACCTTTGGCCGGCTGGGTGCTGCAGCTGGGCGCTCAGAACAAGTCCAGGCAAAATAGGAACTCAGTTTACCTTTGGTGGAAAAGGTTCAGACGGTGAAGAGAAAAGGAGCGGGTTCTGCCGTGTAGCTTAGATCCAGAGTTTATTGTAGCATGGTAGACCTCTGAATGTGGTATCAGCTCCAGCCAGACAGGCAGAGACCGAACCACGGCAGAGACCACGGCAGAGACCCCGACCGCATGGTCTCGTGTCCTTTTAAAGCCCCGGGGACAGGGGGAGGGGACGGACAGGTGAGGGCCAACCAGGTGTGAGCAGGGGAAGGCTCAGGGGATGTGGACGCCAGGACAAACCAACGAGCCCAGACCTGGGGGCCATCTGCCAATCACTCGACACCTTGCTGGAAGGTGCCAGGCAGGAGGGCACAGGGGCAGGGGGAAAGGTTGGCGTACTTGAGGGGGATGGGATAGGTGAGACAGGAAATGGCGACACACTGCAACAGTGCACTTAGTTCCTACTGGAGTGTGGGGAGCCCTTGGTAATAACATCCATGCTTTGCTAATAGGGCATTCCTCTGCCACTAAATTGGGACTTTTTGTACTACCTGGAGTTATTGATTTGGATTATGAAGGAGAAATACAAATTATGCTATGGACTCCTGTGCCACCCTTCTTTATACCTGCAGGTCAATATATAGCACAACTTATTCCCTTTTCCAACAAAACCCCTAGTGGTAAGGGTAAACGTGGCACAAATAACTTTGGTAGCACAGGTCAGCCACAGGTTTTCTGGACAAGCTCTATTACAACAGCTCAGCCAACCTTAATTTGCAGTACAGATGGCAAAAATTTTAAAGGGCTTGTTGGTACTGGAGCTGATGTCTCTATTATTAAAAGCAATGAATGGCCTAGTACTTGGCCCACAATCAGCTCCACGTTGACCCTAATTGGGGTAGGAGGAATGCAGTGCCCTAGACCAAATGCTCACCTTCAACTTGTCCTAGGCTCTGATAGGCAAACTGCCTGGATTGCCCCATTCATTGCCTCTATACCATCCACACTAGGGAAAAGAGATGTTCTGGTACAATTTAGAACAATCATACAAATAGACTCAACCTCATCGGAGAACCTCTTTTCATAGGGGCCAATTTTCATTGATCAACCATTCCAAAGTCAAATACTGGACATATGTAAACTCACATGGCGGACTGAAGACCCTGTGTGGATCAACCAATGGCCCCTACAAAAGGAACGGCTACTAAATTTAAAACAGCTTGTGGAAGAGCAATTGTCCTTAAGTAATATCTGCCCATCTTCTAGCTCCTGGAATGCCCCTATATTCTGTATACCTAAGTAAAATGGCAAGTGGCGATTATTGGAGGATCTAATAATACTGGAGGCAGTAAATGCAGTTATTGAACCTATGGGGGCTCTGCAGCCTGGGCTTCCATCAGCCACAATGATTCCCCTCAATTGGCCCTCATTAATTTTACACCTAAAGGACTGTTTTTTCACCATCCCTTTACATCCTGATCATGCACCTTGGTTTGCCTCTTCTGTCCCTACCTTGAATCATGCAGAAACAATGAAGAGATTTCACTGGACCGTGTTGCCACAAAGCATATGTAACAGTACAGCTACATGCCAAAGGGTAGTCAATCTTGCCCTACAGCCTGTCCATGGTAAATTTCCTGCTGCTACCATATATATTATATGGATGAGATTTTACTTGCAGCTCACAATCAATCCATCTTGTGTTCTATCCAGGTAGCTGTCATGCAGGCAATTCAAAATGCAGGACTCATTGTAGCACTTGAAAAGCTGCAACGTGAGTCCCCGTGGTATTATCTGGGGTGGAAAATTACTCAACAGACCATCAGCCCTAAGCCTTTATGGCTTTGTGTTAAAGACACCCTAACTTTAAATGAATTACAGAAACTCCTAGGTTCCTTGAATTGGTCGCATCCTGTTTTGGGTCTATCTACAGAACTTTTACACCCTTTATTTGACTTAGAGGAAACCCCTACCCACATTTGCTTCGACAACTGACCCCAGAAGCTAAAACTGCCTTTGCACGCTGTGCTCAAGCACTAGAAAACTGAAAAAATTGGAGATGGGATCCTGATTAATCCATGTACCTTGTTATAATTGCTAGCAAATTTCAACCTTTTGCTGCTCTGTTTCAATGGTTTGTTAATGATAAAGTGTTAGAATGGTTATGCTTACCTCACACAGCAACAAAGACTGTGTGGACTGTTAATAATATGTCCTCTAATTTAATTAAGAAAAGCAAAGAGCGACTACAAACTCTCAACGGCCAAGACAGATCCACATACCATTTACATAACCTGCAAGTAAAGACATGGCAAGAAATTTCGCATGGTTACTATCAGAAGACACTAACTTTCAAATTGTACTTGCATATTTTTCTGGACAATTATCTATCCATTATCCCATTGTTTATGGACAGAGATAGGTAACCTCCCCTTGTATGCAAAGCGTCGCTGCAGCGTGACCCCTTGTCAATGGACCAACTGTTTTTACAGACACATCCAGCAAAACCAACAAAACTCCAGTGATTTGGTGTGGAGGTGACTCTGCCCGGTGGCATAAAAGGGTATTAATGTTAAAAGATGCTTCCATATAAATTTTAGAATTGGCTGCTATCCGATATGACTTTCAGTTATTTCCACAGGAACCACTTAACATCACAACTGATTCCCCATATGCTGCCAATGTTGCATTCCATTTAGAATCTTCCTATTTAAAGCATGTTAATAACCACCTTTTGTTTACTGTGGACTTTGATTAACAGCCAGCAGCATGATTTTTATGTGTTACATGTTTGCTCCCACACAGGTTTACCTGGGCCTATTGCACAAGGTAGTAACTATGCAGATATTACTGTGATGACGGGTATGGTACCAAATACTTTTGCTCAGGCCAAATTATCTCATGGCTTTTTCCACCAGAATGCTCGTTCTCTTTGCATACAATTTCAATTGACCTCCTCACAGGCTCGTGATATCCTGTTGTCTTGTCCCTCCTGTTGTGGGATTGCTCTTGCTCCTTTAGCAGAAGGTACTAACACCTGAGGTTTAATAGCTAACACCATTTGGCAAATTGGTATTACCCATATCCCAGAGTTTGGTCGTTTGAGATATGTTCATGTTTCTATTGACACCTATTCCCATTTCCTAATGGCAACTTCTCATAGCAGAGAGAAGGCCCTTGACACCATTCGGCACTGGTGCACCTGTTTCACCGCTCTGGGCCTTCCCGACACCATCAGTGGACCTGCCCAGACCTCAGAGTGAGCTGCTGACTTCTTGCAGCAATGGGTGTGTTTCATCACAAGGGCATTCCCTACCGTACTCTCCCACAGGGCAAGCTATCACTGAGCATGCCCATAGAACCCTAAAAACCACGCTTGAAAAACAAAAAGAGGGGGAGCTGGAGTGCCCTCATGGCAGACTAGCTAAAGCCTTATACGTCCTGAATTTTTTAAAATTGGGATGAGATGGGACAAACTGCATGTGAGAGACAGTATTCCTTCAACACAAAGACTCATCTAAGATCTCCAGTAACGGTAAAGGACTTTGGTAAAATAAAATTTAATGGTAAATGGTAAATTAACTTGACAGTGGAAAGGACCCCTGGACTTAATTACGTGGGGAAGAGGTTATGCCTCTGTCTCCACAGGCCACCAGGTAGAGTGGATTCCATTGCGGTGTGTGCGCGACCTGTTTTTGCACCATTCTGATCCCATGTGCATATAGTTGCTATGTTATAAGCATGCTACAGTGTTTGAAAAGTTTTTATAGTTATTATTGTTGTCACTGTTATTAAAGTTTTAGGAGTTGTTTAGGTTTTTTCTAGTAAGTTTTTGTTGCCTAATTAAAAAAAAACAGGCGGGGAGATGCGGGATATGGGGGTATAACTGTTAAATTGCTAAGCCTTATGCTCACCAGAAGGCCCTGTGGGAAAGGCACAGCTGCAGGCCGGACGAGTGGAAGTTGGTTGAGAGCTGAGAGGCAGTTATGAGTGAGGAGAGAGTCAACCTGGAAGTGAGGTTGTGATTGGCTGGAGGAACATGTGGACAGTGTGTGAGTGGGAAGCTGATTGGCTGAAGGAACACATCGCCAGTGTAAGAGCGGAAAGCTGATTGGCTGAAGTAATGAGTGGACAGTGTATGAGCAGGAAGCTGATTGGGTGACAGGATGTGTAGACAGCAGCGCTGCAGCTGAGCCAGCCAATGGGTGCCCTCTTTCTGTTAGGCCTTGGTTTGGTTTCAGTTATGTCAGATGGAGATTAAAGGTATAAAAAAGGGCGATTTCTACCATAAAGCAATCTCGTTTGGATGCATAAGGGGGTCCATGTCACTTTGTTCCCCATTGCTACAGTCTTTGCAAGCATGATTTACATTAATCAAACCAACACTGAAAAGCATGAAACTTATTCTAATATCTGTCGTACCACATCCTAAAAATAACAGAAGAAAACAAGCTGAGATAAAAGGTATTTGCTGTCAAAGACAGGGAAATCGCTTCTGAAAGCCACAGTGTTGGCTTCCTCTTAAGAAATGAAACAAGAGTGCAAAAATTAAACCTCCTGGAGATTTCAGATTAAAGAAGGTGTCTCCTGTGTTTTGGTTTAGCACATCACCATGGCAGGGTAGTTTGTGACCTGGGAGCTGCAGCCAGTAGAAAAAGCAGGTAATTATTTATAAACCCTGGTCTTGTTAGCTGCTTCTGATGTGCTGCACTCTGAAGGTGCCCTAAAATTGGCATCAGCAGCAAACTCTTGAAAACCTGAACCCTGCCTGAGAGTAATTTATAGCATCTGAGCTATTATTTGCTGATTCCCTGGGAGGGCATCCTTGTGGACAGTGAGGGCAGAGCAGCATCATTTGCTTTCTCCACACCTTGAATCATCTAGGGAAAGCTGGTACAGAGAGACTCACATAGTCTCAGTTCCTGCCCTCAGATCAATGTATTTTAACTCATGGATTGGCACACACCCGAATGACTAGGAAATAGCTCACGAGATAAGCTGGCCAAGGGATTCATATCAGCGAGCAGTTGCAGAGAAGAGCAAGTTTATCCTTTGTATGCTTGTTGCCAAGACAAGAGTACACAAGACAGAGATAAGGTCAGAGCTCTCCTGTTTCATGTGGAAATCCAGAGTATGAGCAAGTAGCTACTCAACTTGCTCAGCTGCTGCAAGACACCATGACCATCTCTTAGGTTAAAACCATAAATAATTTTTAAAACGCAGACCAGTAGCATGACACTTAAAGGGCACCCTTCTCAAGCCTGTGCTCTTCAACATCCACATTAATGACCTGGATGCAGGACTTGAAGGAATACTTAGGAAGTTTGCTGTCTGCACTGAACTGGGAGGAGCTGTCAAGTCTCTCCAGGGCAGAGAGGGCCTCCAGAGAAACCTTGACAAATCAGAGAAATGGGCATCACCAATTGTGGAAAGTTCAACAGGGGAAGTGCTGGATTCTGCATGTGGGAAGGGGCAAGCCTGGATGTGTGGATGGACTGGGGAATGAGGCTGAGAGCAGCTGCAGGAAGGGACTTGGGAGTCCTGCTCCATGGCAAGTTGAACATGAGTCAGCATGTCCTGGCACCAGGAAGGACATCTGTGTCCTGGGGCATTAGGTAAAGCATTCCTGGTCAGGCAGGGAATTGTCCTGCTCTGCTTGGGGGCAGCCCCACCTTAAGTGCTGGGGGCAATCACAATATAAAAAAGACATTAGGCCACTAGACACCATCCAGAGAAGGGCCATGAGAATGGCGAAGGGCCTTGAGGGGAAGCCATATGAGGACTGGCTGAGGGCACTTGGTCTGTTCAGCTGGAGGAGACTGAGGTCAGACCTCACTGGGATCTTCAACGTCCTCCTGAGGGACAGCAGAGGGGCAGGAACCAATCTCTTCACTCTCCTGACCAGGGATAGGACTTGAGAAAATGGCTACAGCTGTGTCCAGGGAGGGTTAGGCTGGATATCAGAAAAAGGTTCTTCCCACAAAGGGTGGCTGGGCACTGAACTGGCTCCTCAGGGAATGGGTCACCGCCCAAGGCTTCCAGAACTCAAGAAGTGTTTGCACAATGCGTTCAGGCACAGGGTGGGATTGTGGGGGTGTCCTGTGCAGGACCAGGAGTTGGACTTGATCTTCACAGGTCCTTTCCAACTCAGTATATTCTGTGATTCTATGACATCTAAAATGCTTGCTCTACTCTCAGGGCATTGATCCTTAGCAAAACTCACTTGAAGTGATGCCAGGCATGGTACAAGGCACTGAGGTCATGGGTGTGCAGAATGGCATCACACACATGTCACCAAGGAGGAGATGAAGAGGCTCCAGCCCAAAGTCCACATGTCTCATGGCTGAAGGGTGGTGGGTTTGCAGTACTTGCATTGGATCCACACCCGATACATCGTCATCTGTTTCCCACGGTTCACTTGCAATCGCCGATCAACCAGATTCTGGACTTTTTCCAGCCCAGCTGTGGTGAACAGATGATCTAATTCATCTGGAAGCAAAGAGAAGGAAACTGAGGAGACCATAGCTTTTCTTTTACTGATACTTGCTCACAGGTATCAGTATCCTGCCAGAGGAAACCCATGGTCTCACCCTAGCAGGGAAATGATCAAACAAGACAACTACTTTACTAGGGGAGTTTAACATCACAGTTTTTCAAGTTTTCCTTCTAGCAAAGAAGGAAAGAATTATTTGGAGTACATCTAGAACTAGAGACTTGAGAGAGGAAACAGCAGCAGTTTCAAATAAGCGTACTGCTTGGAGTAAGCAATTAAGGAGCATCTTCTGGCAAGCTGGGACAGAGCTATTCCTTCCCCCTTGCCCAGAGGAATTTCAGAGTCCACAAGAGCAAAGAACAGGATCAGACCTATGCTTTTAAATAGTGGCAGTTAGATCTGTGCTGCCTAGGCTGGAGGGGAATGGGATTCATTAAGGTTAAATTTGGAAAAAAAAAAAAAAATCCCTCAACCCCACACCCTGTTAGGGGCCCAATTAAAGCACTAAGAGCCCTTGAGGCTTCAACAATTCCACTGGCAGATAATCCTGACCAAACAAGTAAGTCTCACAGTGCCCCAGTCCTACTGAGCAGCAGAGCTTACTCCCAAAACACGTGGTTTGTCTGGAGTTTCTGTAGGAAAAGTCTGACAGGTTTCAGCTTGTGCTTCTTTATCAGATGCTTTCCATTGTGAAGTGTTCACCAAACATGCGTTAAACATTAATTTTGTTGTGCCAAACAGGACTTGTGCAGTGGGGAACAGTTAGTTGTGCCACTGCTCTAGAACTGACTGTGCTCAGAGGCCTGTAGTGGAGGGACTGGAAGTGCAGCTGCTGATAAACGGGAGAATAACAATTGCAAGCAGCAGCTGAACTGGAGGGGCTGCCTCAGCTCCATGCTGAACCACACCCTTCTGATTTCCTTATAGGAAAGCAGGAAAATTAAGGGAAGGCCTGCTAAGTGGTGTCCATCTCTCTCCATCATCTGCAGCCAGTATACAAGGAGAGCTCCTCCAATCCCACCCCTCCCAGGGTAGCAAACACACCAGTCTTCCTCTTAAAGGATTTTCCACTAAGGAAATTGACCACGTCATGCTTGCACCAGAAGCTGAGAAGCCCAGGTCACTGTTTAATTGGGAGATACTTAACATATCACAGTGCTCCAAGAAAGAGGCTGAAAAGATCTAGCGGCCAATCAGGAGGGCACAGGGACAAGAAGTGGTGAAGAGAGTCAAAGGGATGTTTTTTGATGGTCAGAGGCATGTTTCTGGCCTCCTACCTTGTGTGAAGAAGTAGACTCTGGTGCCATCACCTCTTACATAGAAGTTATCAGACAGACATTGACCTAAGAGAAGACAAATATAAACAGTTACCAGTGATCACTTAAAAATCAACAACTGCCATCCAACAACAGGCCCTTCTCCAGCACACACTGTGCTTTGCAGAATTAATGAGCTGCTTCCAAACAGGGCAGACACAGCTTCAGAGAAGCAGAATCTACTAGTGATGGGGCAAGAATTCCCAGGGGAAAGGAAATACCTTTCTTAAACCGAAGCTGGGCAAGATCATAACGGCCGTAATCTCGCAACAAGATCATTCCCCCTGGTTTCAGAAGGCGACTCAGTCTGGTCACAATGCACTGCATTCTGAGAGAAGAACAAACCAGGAGCGCTCAATAAGCCGCAAAATCATGTTTCTTTCCTTCCAACATGATGGAATAAAGTTCTTTACATTTCAACTTCATGTAAAGAGCTACCCAAAGCCAGCAGCATTCTGAGCTCTCCCAGAGTCAGGTGGGTTCATTTTATTTGGCCTCTATTTTTTGACATTGCCTGATAATGCTTTTTTTCCTACACAGATAACATCCTGCCACAGCAGGGATTAATTGCTCTCTCTTACTGATTACAAAAGGATCTCCACTGGTTTCTGCAAAACAAGTAGTAACCGAACTTGAAGAGAAGTGTTGTGAAGTAAAACTAAAGGGAACAAAAAAAGAGACTAGTGTAGGTTGTAACAATTATCACACTAAGACTACAGCGCTTTCCTTCAATTTTTCCTGAACCCTTCTTTCTTGCTGCCTCCCATGCTAGAAATTAATCTACCCTCTGAGCCTGAAAATCCAGCAGAATACTTTCCAAAGTGAGTGCTCAGTGTGGCTGGGGCTCAGAACACTAATCTGAGCAATGATCACCTGCAGCCACTTAAAATCACCCTGTCCTCTGTCAGAATTGATTACAACAGCAAATACCTGCAAATTTTGTTTGCTGAGGCTTTGTGGAAAACTGGACCACAAACAGAACAAACTTTAATTTTCCTTGATAGGAGATTATTAAAGAACTCCAGTAATAGAAGAATTATCTTCTGCAATCAGAAGGAATTATTAAAACTTACTTCTCTGGGAGAATTGCTGAGAGGACAAAGATAAGAATAACAATGTCAAGACTCTCCTCTGGCATTGGGAAAGGACTTTGGTCATTGCACAGGTCATGGACAAATGCAAAGCAGCGAGAAGAATCATATTCTGCATTGTTCTGTATTTGAGGGAGAGAAATTAAGAACATTAGTAGCAGACCCTGATCTCAGTATTAGCTGGACTGTATGGATTATTAGTATTATATGGAGTATTTTAAATTTCACATTATCAGGAGGTGTGTCCAGAGATCTGTTGCAGTCTCACTGGACTTTTGTGTCAGGTATATTCCTTGGTCAGGCAAGGAACAGGTGTGAAATGTGAAAAAATATTTACACACAGGAGACTTACAAAGAGCTTTGGTCTTGTTACAGTCAATCAAAAAAACCCGCAAAACTGGACCAGGGTTGATCACAATTTTAAGGTCAGAATTTCCACTAACAGTGGTAAGAAATGAGAGATTTATACTGATAAATTGGAAACCTTTACATAACTGAGAGTATCAGGGCACCTCTCTGCATCATTGAAATCAATATTCATTTAATCTACAAACAGATATTCCCTATACCCCAAAAATAAGACTTGGTTGCCTAAAGTTATAGCCTTAAAAAATCAGATTTAGCTGCTGCTAGATTGCAGAAGCCTCTACAAACAGTGCTTGTGTCACATAGAGAAGATGAAATGGATGCTGACTGTGGTGCTATGCTCCCCTGTCATCTCAGGATTGCATTGGATACTTCATATATTCTCAGTACTGCCTTGACCGGAAATTTATCAGTGGTATTTGTCCTTTGACTAAACTGCAACCTCTTGCACCACAAACATGATCCCTCCTCAGGTGCTTGTACAGAAGAAATCAGACCATGTTCCCAGAACTGTGGTGACAGTGACACAAACAAACCAAAACCAGCTTAAGTTCCTGTTAAAAAATAGCCTGAATGTTTTCAAGGTTTGAGTTTTTTTCAAGTTACTCAGCTAAAAGAACACCGTATTGAGAAAAGTACTGCCAACCACAGGGGAAGAAAATCTGTCTAACTTGTTTGCTGCCAACGTGACATTTTAAGAACTTTTACTTCCCTAATTTCTACAATCTTTGATGGCTCAGTTTGCAGATTTCCCAGTGCAAGGGTCAGCACCAGGGCTGGCTAAAACCAGAAAGCTGCCAGCACAGCCAGAGAGTCACTGGCAGCTGGTATAGATTTGTGTTAATGGGCAATTGGCCCCAGATACTTCCCACATCTTCGTAAGTCACCACTGAGATTACCTGGACAAGATCCACAGCTGCTGTAGAAAAATCACAGCAATAAACGAACAAGCCTGGGTCACTGCAATAAATCAAAGAAATTCATCATTTATGTTGAGGAATTAAGGAGTGTTTCAAATGCACAAAGCCCAGAAATCCTAGGCTTTAGTTTTTGTGCAAAATCTGGTGGATTCCATCGCTCCTTTATGCCCATTCTTTTCATATGGAACTGACTGCTTCCTTTTTATTTTAAATCTAAAACCAAGGGCTTCCAAGTCAAAACACAATAACCTGAAGCTGCAGATGGCAAAGATACCATTAGAGTTTGGCTTTTCTCTGAGCTCGTCATGGAACATTTTTCCAATTGTTTTTCAGAGGCTGGTATCTCATGCAGGTAAAAGCCTACTGAGAATTACTTCACAGAATCCCAGAATGGTGTGGGCTCGGAGGAACGTTAAAGATCATCCAGTCCCACCCCTGCTATGGGCAGAGACACCTTCCACTAGACCAGGGTGTTCCAAGCCCTGTCCAACCTGGCCTTGGACACTTCTAGGAATGTGGCAGCCACAGCTTTTCTGGACAACCCATGGCAGGGCCTCCCCACCCTCAAAGGGAACAATTCCTTCCTAATATCCCATTTATCTCTGCCCTCTGGCAGTGGGAAGCCATTTCCTCTTGTCTTGTCTCTACTTACTTGTTGGTTTGTAAAATTGGGAAGACTGTATTCCCAGCCCCACAGCCAACCTGCATAAACAGAGCAGATGTATACAGTGAAAATAATTCCTTCAGCATGTACATGCAGATAATTTTCAATCATCTCTCTACAGCCATGTAAGGAAGAACTACGCATCAGTAAAGCTGAGAATGGCAGTGACCATTCTTAAGTGTCCATGCAAGATCCAAGTGTGTTAAGGCCTGAGGAACAGGATTACATGCGTGGGAAACCACTAAGCAAGCTCTTGTCAAAATTTTAATAACAAGCTATACATTGTTACTCTTTTGAAAGCTGCTTTTGCTGGAATCCCAAGCATAACAACCGGTATGAGTCACTGAAGCATGGGCAAAGGCCATGGATGAGTTACATTCACTTCCATAGAAAATCAGAGCAATGGAGAAGTTAGGTTTGCTTTACTCTAATTACTCCTTCTGCTTGTTCCCATTTGAAGAGATGATGGCTCACACAACTGGGTTTAGGGAATTTGCCTCTGAATGTTTAAAGAACCAGTAAAATTGAAACAGACTGAGCAGAAAACACCATAGAGGGTTTGCAGTGACAGCTGTTAGTTAAAGAGCTCACTCAGGTGAGATAGGGAACATACATTGAGAACACTGTAGTCTGAGGAAATTGTAAAAGTGTCAAATTAAATTTAAAAATTCAGGACAGTTCATACTAACTCTCCCTGGAAGGGCAGGATTTTCATATAATACTAAGTATTAAACAAATCCAGTAATATCTACAGTGAACAACTAGAGGTGACAGAGCAAAAAGGTCACAATCAGCTGTCAGCCGTCTAATACTTAAAATTGCCACAAGCTTCTCTGGGACAAAGCCTGTATCAGTTTGGTATTCCCTGTTATCACAAGGGCCCTAAGCAACAAACCCAAGAGCATCTTTATATTCTTGGCTTCATTGCTTTGTTTCACACCTCCCAAGGCAAACAGTAGTCAGCACAAACACGCAGAAGATAATGACAAGGTGTCCTAGGGTGACTATATGATGCTTGTATCCCTGCTTGTCAGTTCTGTTTATGCTGGATGTTAAGTTCTGCATCTTTAAGACTGGTTCCAAGAGCGAAGGAGGAGAGAAGTGTGCAGTTTGTTTGCAGAAACTGTACTTGCTCCCCCAGCTCTGTGTTCCTTCTCATGGATTGTGTTGTCTGCAAGATAGGCAGTGGGAGAGAACTCTCCTTTACTTTTAGTTATTAGCTAGCTGAGGTAGCAAAGTTCCCCGGACTGTGGTTTTTCTTTTCCTTGGAACTGATCAACCCTGCTCTGGGCTAAAACCCCAGAAGACTGGGAGCACACATCTGTAGCCCACGAGGGCCCAGGATGCAGCATTCCAGCACTGAGGGACTGATAACAGGCTGAGTGAGCCAAGCTACAACCCACAACAGGGGTTTTCTGAAGGTGCCATCTCTTCAGAACAGTGAGAGGTTTTATCGTTCAGTATTATTCATTTTATATGCCTGTGAATACTTTGCTTGTTAAATAAACAGTTTTTTTGCACTTTTCTCCTGGGAAATATTTTCCTGAACTAGTTGGGGGAGGGGCCACTTGAATCTGCTTTCCAGAGAAACTGCTTTGTAAGTTTCCTCCCAGATTTGCCCTGAATCAGGACAGAAGGGAAAGCTTTATACAGAGTAGAAGAATCAGCTTCTTCAAAGGATGACTTTAAAATGCTTGTTTGAACATTTGATAGCAATAGTTTGGCTTTTAAACTTGTAAACTTCTTATGGTTCTTGTGCTCTGCTAATTCAGAGTCTGAACCAAAAGAATCCCATCAGATTTAGTTCAGTTCTAAACTACCCTCTAATTTTTGCATTTTACTGACTGAAGGCAATCATCCACTCCCTTGATGTTTGGCAGTGACACACATTTTTATGTCCCAGTCACACTGACACAAGAGAGGCTTTGGTGTGTGACTTTGATTTACAGCTCTTACCTCTAATATACGGTAAGATGCAGCTGATCCTGGGTAATGCCCATCACGCTGACTCAGCTCACTGTCTTTCTGTGCAGCCAACTCTTCTGTGTGGCCTCCAGGTGGGCTTTTTATCAGGTTTAACTGTCTCTCTGTCCTGGTCTCCAATGAGCAATGGCAAAGTTCACAGCTTCCCAGCCCTTCCTTTTTGGATTCTTCTGTGTCACTAAATCCATGCACAGAATCTCCATTTTGGCTTGAGTTCCTGTGAGGTGCCAGCTCAGGAAATTCAGTGAACAGCCAGTGCCTGTCCTTGAAGAAGCCATTTTCGTGGATTTTATAGAAGTCATCCCAGTATTTCTTAGCATTCACCTCATATTCCTCTGTGAACACAAGCAAAAACATCACCAGGCATCAAATCAGAAGGTCTCAGGGTTTAATCAGTTCAGAGAGTGAGGGATCATTGCAGGTACCTATGCACCAACTTGCTGTAATAAGTGACATTGTTGACTGAAAATCCTTTATTTAAATTTGCAATCCTACACAAACACTCAGCCTATGTCCTCACAGTCACTTTGTTAGGACTTAAAAAGGGAAAGGAGAGAAGAGGAAACTCTGTCTCCTGGTAGGATTTAAAGGAAGCTGACAACAGAAAAAGTCTCTTTGAAGGAGATTGGATTAAAGAAGTCCAGGTTTTACTTCCATCTCTAACACTGACTTGTTCGGCTCACTGGAACAATTAATTTGGAGCCTGATGACATTAAGTGTAAAGCACAACTCCTAAGGAATTTTCTGAGAGCTGCCTGGAGCTGAAAGCTCCTGTCCAACACACTGCTCTTATTTTCAGGTGGAGAAGCTGAAAAATGAGTCAACTCTCCAGGCCTAGCAGGAAGCTCAGTTAGAATTTATGCAGTCCTGCAGGTAACAGGACAGCATGTTTTCCATATTTTGCTGGAGTCCAGTCCAGATAACTTTACTCTCCATAGTTCTGTGCATGTCAGAGCATCACACATTTATGAACTAAAACAAAAAAGGGGAATCAACAGTGACCACTGCATTAAAGTACCAGTGGAGAACTAAGGTGGACAGGCTAAAGATGAACAGAATTAATTTGAGCAGCAGCACTTTCACATCAAATGGTTCATTTCAGGAGCAAGAGAAGTATTACAGGGAGCTGGAACAGCTCTTACAAAGCCATGATCAAGTGAAATTTGAGTCACCTACAAACTTATTTCCACACACTTTCACAGATTTCAGATCAAGTACAGTCTGGGGGAAATATTTCTTCCTCGGGAAGCTACAAATCCAAGTGACTTTCTATGACTTCATCAATGTGATGACTTCTTTGTTCTGGGAATTAATGCCTAATTATAGCATCCTGTACTTGAAATCACCTACAGACATTAACATCCATGGCCAGAAATCCCAATTGCATGCCAATAACAAGTAATTCCTCAACCGTCTTTGGATGGCAACAAATGCATTACTGAGTAAAAATGACTGTAGGGTATTATTAGCTGAACTGCTGTTTATTTATTAGTCTTACTGAAGAACATAAAACTGTTTCAAAGTGAGATGGTAAAGTGAACCCAGAACACCTGGAAAAATATGTAGCCTCAGCCAAATATAGACAAAAATGGCTTTAACAAAGAAGCGCTAATCAGTCATATGTCTATTTTTAGTAGGATATATCCCTGCAGCACAAACAGCTATATAAAAAATCTCTTTACCTCAACTACAAGGATTTTCTCCTTTTAAGAAGCCTGGTTCTTACACATGAAGCTGAAGGAAACTTTAATGTCTGGTATTAGACACAAGCAGTAAGTTTGTGCCATGGTCTCACTGTAGGTGACAGTGAATAGGGCCAGGTCAGTTCACTATTTGCATGGAAGAAGTCAGTGACTGCTGATGCTGAAAGAAGTGCTATCGATCCAAACCCTTGCACGCTCTACCCTAAACTTTCTTTCTCCCATGTACCAGCAGGAATATGCAAGGCTTCTGAGGCTGAAACTCTCTTTCACCCAACAAAAATACAGATCCTGATTCCTGCTCATCTCCAACAATTCCATGACAGCCTGACTGCTGTGGAATGCTTACCTGAGACACTCACTGGGACAAAATTCCAGCCATTTTGGATTGCCCATATTTTTGCCACATTACACTGGTGAAGAAGACATTGTACTCTTCCTTTGTTGCATTAGTGTGAAATTCTGTTGGATGCTATTGAAGAGCTGTCATACTCCAAACTACATGTGGGGAAGCTTTATTTAAAGCTCATTTACCTTGGAGCCTGCTGTTTTCAAAGCCCTGAATAAATGATCAGTAACAATGTTATACAAAAAATTAAGGGCCAGCTGACAAAGATCATACAAGAAACAGATTTGAGTGAACATATGACTGTGGCTTCCTGCCAGAAAAGTTCACATCATACTTGTTTCAGGCCATTTTTGGGGTATTAGCTCACAGTGCCATTGGTGTGTAAGCCAGATTCCTCCAGAGACTTTCCTGATAAGGACTCCTGACTTCCTGCTCACCTTTGTAAGAGCATACCCCAAAGCCAAGCCCATGCTCACCCTTTCACTTTGCAAAAGAAGAGCAAACAAAAGTAACTGTTCAAAAAGACCAGAAGAGAACCAGGGACCTCCTGAATTGCAAGGGGGCTAATCATGGAGCCTCGAAAGGAAACCAAGAAACTTGGATTTCTTTCTCTTTCTTTTCCCAGCCAGGAGACACATCGTCCACATAGCCACAGAGCTTCCCTCCTTCTTCAGAACAAATCCTGACATCTCCAAGTAGTCCACAGAATAATACAGTCATAATGACCAATATTCTACCTTTGTTCTCCTCCTTGGACATCCTGATTCTCAAACTACCAGACCCTTCAGGCAGATTTGCCTGGGCTGCTTTCCCTACTTTCCAGACATCCCATTGTCTCCACACGCTTCCCAGTGAACAGCAACCATCAACATTTGACTGGCCTCCATTGTTCAGTCTGGGAAATACATCATGGAGCTCTGACAAACAGTTCCAACAGCAAATTGCTCCACAATTTCCTAGTTGCATATAGGTTCTCAAAGCATGACAGACAGCTCCCTTTAATGCTAACCAGATTTTAAAATGAGCTCAACACAATGGGCATCACAATGGAAAACTGCTGGATACCTCTAGGAGTCCAAGAAATGAGGAGGGTTACTCTTTGGTGTAATTAAATTTGCTATTGTGAACACAACTGGAAGCTATATGGAAGTGTCTCAATAGTTCCAGTAGTGCTCAGCATCATCTTACTGCTGATGCACTCAATTTAATTTGCACAAAAGGAGCAGATACACCCTAGAGCTCAGCAGGGTATAACAAGATCATCATCAGATAAGTTTCTTATCACACCAAAGAACCACCTCACCAACATTTGAGGGACTAGATGATCTCTACCAGGTGTGGAGAAAATGCATTATTAACCATCTCAGAATGACTTCAACCATGACTTAACCAAAGACCTGAGCACCTTGAGCTTGATTCAGAGACAAGTAAACTCTGCATTTTGGATTGATAAATATCCTTTAAATCATACAAAATACAAACTTTGGAATCCCTTTGCTGTCTATCTGAGGATAAGCAATCAAGATAAAATAATTTTTCTTTCTCTGATTAAATTGTTCTCATGTGGTTTGTTTGCTTTGTAGAGATATGGATATCTCTTCGTAGAGATATGGACACTACTTTCTCAGACCCTTTAAAGGGAAAATCAGCTTGGATCAGGGCTCACTCCACAGCAAGTCAGCAAAAACTGCTTACTAGCAGTTAAGCTTTAAAGAGCAAAAATAAGCAGAGGCAACAACTCTACACTCAAAGAGGTTTGTTGACAACGAACACTAACAAGTATTTAACACACACATCATGACAGAGAAGCGCAACCCAATCTGACTCCTCCCACCCAGCAGGAGTCTCTAGTGAAGGTGGAAGAGTCACAGAGAGATAAATTAAGAACAGAAAGGATCCTCCTCCTCAATTTCCCATTATCACAGCTGTGTTAATACCTTCTAGTGACTGGGAGAGGGGGAAGAGAGGAACTGATGATGTTGTGATGTGGCTCTGGCCAGACTGTTCCATTCCTGGCACAAAGCTGACTCACATGAGGACACTCCAAAAGTACCTTGTTTATCTTGTGGCAATAGTTGTGAGCTGTTTTCTTGAACTTTACTCCTGGCACTGGCTTCCTGCTCTTCTGACCATTCCACATTATCCCTGTTGTGAAAAATAAGATGAACTAGAGCTAAGCATGGTAGGAAAGAGAAAGGTCTGGAGAGCCCGCCAAATGGACAGGGGTGCAGATGTGATCCCCAATTCCAGCCCAGCACCAGCACAACAGCCTAGTCAGCATGTACAAGTCCTAGTCCTGAAGGAACTAATGGAATTGCAAACAGAAGGGATCCTAAATCTGTCCCATTTTGGATGCTCAGTCAAGTCAAATTTAAAGGGAATAGATCCTTGCTAAAACCATGACAGCACTCAACACAAAACTACATCGTCTTTCTCAAGTTAAAACAAAAAAGGCAGTTGGCTTATTTGGAAGATAACTGTTAAATGAAATCAAATGATGAGAAAATTACGGGAAGCTTTAAAGCATTAAGAATTATTAATAACTTCAATGCACATACACAGCTATGCAGTCATTAAAGTGATTCACTTGGCCTTTTTTCATTAAAACAAGTCAATGAAAAGCAGAGTACAAGGCTCAAGAAGCAGTTCTTGTCTCAAAAGGAATCAGTCTTCTGATTTTAACTCACAAAACAAAGGCTTAAATATTAAGTCTGTGAAAAAACAGATTACTAAGAATTTCCACAGGAAAACTAAGGATATGCTTTTGTAACATACCCTTTGTAGAGAATAGTCCCAGAAAGAATGACAGGCTGACACATATAAATATTACTTAATTACAAATTAAACACACCCGATTCTTAACATGGTATAGTAGCCAGAGACCAAAAGTGGATCTATTTACCCCAAAAATGCAAAATACCTTCAGTTTCCAGCAAACTAGAGAATCTGGATGTTTAACTGACTTAAAACAACTTTTGCATCTAAATAACGAGCTCCTGTTGCAAGCACACACTTGGCACAACCTTACTGAAGGAATGTCAGGTTATGGATATTCTGACAGAAGGTAATTTATCTTTATTAACCACAGCAATAAAACAATTGCTACAACCACAGGAGCCTGAGGAATGCTACTGCTTCAGGAGGGGTTGAGAGTGGCTCAGAACTCCCTGTTGATCAGTCCTGAAGATTCTGGACACTCTGGGAATCAATCCCAAAGGTTCAGGAGCCTCCAGAGAATCAGTCCCCAAGGCCCAGAACCCCGCAGGGAGCAGTTCCAAGTGCTCAGGACCCCCGGAGACCAGCACTCCCGACCAGCACCGGCCACATAGGGCAGTGCCCTGCTCGGGGATGCCGGTCCCCGCCCGGCCTGCAGTCGCTGTCCGGCCACCAGCCCTACACCCACCGCCGCTTCAGCCTGCTCCACGCCCTGAGGGTGTCTCTCGAGGCGCGCCCGGAGAAGAGGGCGGTCACCGCGGTCAGGGCCCCGTGAGACGGAGCGGGCACGTTGGGACTGGCCCATTACACAGCGCCTGGCCACAGACACCGCAAATCGGAGAGACGACGGCGAGCCCGCCCCAGCCACCCCCACCCCACCGCCGGGCGCGGGGCGGCACCACAGGGCAGCAGAACCCTGGGCGGCTCACGGAGGTCTAGAGCGGGCAGCGGCGGCAGCCCTCACGCACCAGGCGTTGTGCTGGAAAAGCCGGGAGGGGTCGGTGAGGAGCCGCCTCCCGAAAGGCCGCCGCTCCCCTGCCTCGCTGGGCGCCGCCATGACGGGCCGGCCAGCGCCGGAAGCGGAAGCAGCGCCGCGCGGTCCGACCCGAAGGAGGACTGCGGGCGGCGGTCACGTGGGAGGAGCGGTCAGGTGAGGCGGTCCCGCCGGAACGTGACGGGGAAGGGTCCTGCAAACGGCTCTGGGGAGTTTATCTCGCATTCCAGGGAGTTCCGGAACGGGACAGGCTGCAGGGGACCACAGGGCTTCCTCTGCTCCAGCCTTCCTGCTCCAGTAGGGTCATTCCAGAGTACATGGTACAGAATCCTAGAATGGTTTGGGTGGGAAGGGACCTTAGAGACCACCCAGTGCCACCCCTGCGATGGCAGGGACACCTTCCACTGTCCCAGGGTGCTCCAAGTTGTGTCCAACCTGGCCTTGGACACTTTCAGGAATCCAGGGGCAGACACAGCTGCTCTGGGCACCCTGTGCCAGGGCCTGCCCAACCTCATAGGGAGGAATTTCCTCCCAACATCCCAGCAAATCCTGCTCTTTCAAATTGAACCCATTCCCCCTTGTTCTCTTACAACGAGGTATAATGGGTTCAAATTCGAAGGATTTGAATGGATTGCCCAGGACTGCCTCCAGACAGTTCTGGAGTATCTCCAACAATGAAAGCTTGACACCTCTGGACAATCTCATCCAGTGCTTGGTCACTGCACAATGATGAAGTTCTTTTGCATGTTCAGGTGGAACTTCCTGGACATCAGTTTGTGCCTGTTTCCTCTTGTTCTATTGCTCAGCACCTCTGAGCAGAGTCCAGCTCCATATTCTTGGCACCTTTTTAGATATTTATTTATTTGGCCTTCTGGGAAGAGGGAGGGAAGATGAAGGAGGAAGGACAGAAATTGAGGAGGCCACCAGGATGATCAGAAGGATAGAACACCTCTTGTACCAGGAAAGACTAAGAGAGTTGGGATTGTTCAGCCTGGAGATGAGAAGCTCTGGGGTGACTTAAATGTGGCCCTTTCCGGTACCTGAGGGAAGTCTCCAAAAAAGATGGAGAGCAACTATTGACAAGGGCCTGGAGTGACAGGACAAGGGGGAATGGCTTCACACTGACAGGCGGCAGGGTTAAATGGGATATTGTAAGAAATTCTTCCCTGTGAGGGTGGGCAGGCCCTGGCACAGGGTGCCCAGAGCAGTTGTGGCTGCCCCTGGATCCCTGTCAGTGTCCAAGACCAGGCTGGACGGGGCTTGGAGCAGCCTGGGATAGTGGAAGGTGTCCCTGCCATGGCAGGGGTGGCACTGGATGGGCTTTAAAGACCCCGACAAACCATTCTGTGATTCTGTAATTTTGTTCATAGTGTGCAAAGGGAGGCACAGGGTGACTTTCCAAATTTTGGGGGGCATCTTTCTGCAACACTTGAAGGAGTCTCCATCCATCCACACTGGCTGGTGCTGTCTCTGAGCTCCTGTGGGTGGCAACCAGAAGACAAAACTGAGAGACATTGGCTTGTGAAACAGCCCAGCCCCACTCAGCACCAGCTGCTGCACCCATGGCTTTGGAGGCACCTGGAACCTGGGGAGTTTAAACTTCACAGGGGTGTGACATGCCTGTGGTGGCACTTCAGCAGTGCCTTTGCAGAGCAGATGGCAGCCATGCAGATGCTTCTGGATGTGCAACCAGAGAAAAAGCTTTTCTGGAAATCTCATCTTGGGGCCCCTGTATTTTGTTTATGTTGTTATATAAGGCAGAAATACCCCAGTAGAGAGGGGCACTTCCCTCTCTGTCCCACAGAGGCAACTCCCCTGATAATCTGAAACAATTCTCCTGAGGCAGAGTTGCCAACTCCACCCATTTCCCAAGGACTTTGAGGTGGAGGATTCCTCTGGTAATTGTAGCTGCCTGAGTAATTTTTCCTATACCTCGTTGTAAGAGGACAAGGGGGAATGGGTTCAATTTGAAAGAGCAGGATTTGCTGGGATGTGGGCTGAAGAGGAGGAGAGTGGTTAGAGCTGTGACTGAGCCTTGTCCTGCTTTCACAGAGCTCAAAGGGAGCACAGATCCCAGCAGCCTTGAGAAGATCTCGACTAGTTATGCCATGGGGATCCACCCCTATTTTTCACACTGCTGGTTAGGTATCTGGCAGAGAGGACAATTCCCTGCAGTTTATCATTAGCCAGAAAAGGTAAGGTTGACTCTTTCTATGTTCCATCTGGTAAGGGAAGAGCTTGGCCTCTGCTCTTGTAGCCAGGAACATCTGAAACAAACTGGAAAAAGGGAAAAAGTGAGAGTCTGGACTAAATCCAGGGACAGAAATCCCCATCATAGCATGATGCCTCTGTGGCACCTGGAGGTACAAAAATAAGGCATCAGACCCTGCTGGGACAGGGGAGGATGACTTTACTGCTGGAGGAGCCATCAGTCCCTCACCACCAGAGACTTGCTTCCATGTTTATCCCATGTGGGTGGGAACCACTGCAATATTTTAAGGGAATCAGTGGCCTCATGTTAACATCACTTCCTTGTCATCTGACAAGCACCAGTACAGGCATGCAGGAGGCTTTTAACTAATCTGTTGGTTTCCAAAGATTTCTAGGTTTCCTCCAAGGAAAAAGACTGTAGATACCTAGCCTTACCTTCCTCTGTCCTAAGGCTTCCAGCTTTCCTGGCTGGTCAGGTGAGCCCTGCTGGCTGTGGAGCTCAGGATGGAGTTGGGATCCTGGATGTCACCCTTGTGCTCTAGGGAAGTGCCCAGGCAATGTTTGAGTGGAGCAGGGAGTGTTGCCAGCATTCCAGGGAGATTTCAGGCTTTGGGAGTGACACCAAAAGGGCAGCTGGAGAGACTCCATCCACAGAATCCAGACCTGACACCTCCCATGGCTCTGGGGTCAAGTGAGTCTCCTCTGTGACCAGATCAAAGCCCAGATTGTCCACAATGGTTGTGCTCTTTGTAACAAGAAAGTGTTGAAAAACTGCCCTGCCTGCTGGCAGTCAGCACAGAGAGACTTGCCAAAAAGATGTTATTAATAATAATAATAATAATAGTGTCTCCTTTGCCTTTCAGCCACTCCTTCCATCTCAGGACCTGAAGAAATGTAGCCACAGTAATACAATGAAACTCCCTCCCTCCCAGCAGGGTTGGATGCTGAGGCCAAAGAAGATTAAATTACCTTTCCATGGCCACTCATAACCCATCACTTCCTTCAATGCTTCACCAAGCATACAGACACAGCCCTTTCTCTTATACCCTGCTGAGGGGTGGCACTGCTGAGACACACCGAGTTCACACTGTGACTCTCTGCCATATAATGCAAAGCAAAAATTCAACCCAAGATGAAGGGGAGTGCAGAAATAGAGAGAATTTAAGCTGTGCTGAGTGCGTGGTGTGTCCCACGCCAGAGTGACCCAAAGAGAGTTGCAGAGACCCAGCAGCCTCCCTGTGTTTCTGTTGCTGGGTAGCTGAAGGAGAGGCCAGGTAGGAGCAGAGAGCAAGCAGGCGAATGCCAGTCCCCTCCTGTGGTGTGTCCTGGGCTTCCTGCAGCTCCTTGCTGGCTAAGGGGATAGCTGGAATCGACATTGTGGATGTCAGCCATGTCCCCAGGACTGTGGGGGAAGGTGGAGTTAGTCAGTGGGGAGATATCATGGTCATAGAATGGTTGGGGTTGGAAGGGATCTCAAAGACCATCTCATTCCACCCACTGCCATGGGCAGGGACATCTTCCACTCAACCAGGTTGCTTCAAGCCCTGCTCAACCTGGCCTTGAACCCTTCCAGGGATGGGGCAGCCACAGCTGTTCTAGGCACCCTGTGCCAGGGCCTCCCCACCCTCACAAGGAGGAATTTCTTCCCAATATCCCATCTAACCCTGGCCTCTGGCAGTGCGAAGCCATTCTCCCTTGTCCTGTGACTCTAGGCCCTTGTAAAAAAGTCTCTCTCCATCTTTCCTGTCAGCTTCTTCAGGTAGTGCAAGGTCACAATGAGTCACTCTGAAGCTTTGTTTCTGCAGGCTGAACAATCCCAATTCTCTCAGAAAATATGTTTGAGGAAGGGGAGCCCAAAATACAACAATCTAAATTATTCTGTGATTTTGTGCCAAGGAAAATGCAATATTTTGGCTTTTTGTTTTTAATTCCAGCTCTTTCTTCTCTTCTTCTCCACATCTTAAGTTTTCTGCCCAGCAGATGCTCCAGATCCTGAGCTATCCTGAAGTGCTGATGCTCACCATCTACAGTCATGCCCTTCAGTATCTCCTGGAGACTGTTCTGGAAAATGGATTTCCATTGAGAGTGTTGGGACTTCAGCACTCCAACATTGACCTGCTTCCCTAGAATTAATTGGGAGATGTGTTTCATTTCAGAAAATTCCCTAGACACGTAGAAAACCACTTTCTGGGTTGTGAGTCAGACAAAATGCACCTTTTGTCATCTCCTGTCTGTATTGGAAGTGCTTTGCTTATTTCTGGGGTTTATTAACAGAAAACAGTTTACAAAAGGAGTTGATGGGGTCCAAGGAAAGAGCACTTCAGCGCTTCCAGGAATTAAAGAATTCTGGCCTTAAGTGTTGCTGTAGGAGCTGTGTCAGTGGGATGGGTTTCAGGGTGTCCCCACTCCCTAGAAACCTCCGTGGGGCAAATGTCCCTGTCCAGTGTGGGAGATGATCACTCAGCAACCCAGAAGGTGGAAGGCTTGGGCCGAACGCGTACAGACACCACCATCTAGTGGTGCCGGGCTCCAACAGCCTCCATGCAGCCCGGAATCGGCACGTCCCGCACAGTTGGACCTACTACTGCTCCCAAATGGCTTCTCCCAGGGAGCTGAGAGCAACCACAAAGTCCACGCCCTGCCCAAGGAGCGACCTCCGGCTGCTCCCTCTCCTCTACTCCGGCCGGCACAGCGACACTGCCTTGATTTTGAGGGGGAAAAGTCACTCCCGACTCCCAACAGCTGCTCCTTGTGGTCATGGGCTTGATCCTGCAAAGAGCCGTGCCCCCTGGCATCAAAGGCAGTGAACTGGGATAAACTGGGGTCTTGCCTCATCCCACAGCTCCATGGAAGTCTCCTGCCTGAATAGCATATGTGGAATCGTTGGAGTTTGTCCAGTGGAAGCAGCCCCAGGCAGCCTGAGGGGAGCTCATCCTGCTTCTTCATGTTGCAGCCAGGCTCTGCCTTTGCCTTTGCCTGAGTCCACTGGCAGACAAAATGCTCAGCCTGGGGCCAAACTAAGCTGGGCCTAACTCCACTCAAGCCCAGATTCCACTTGCGTGCTGGAATCTCCCACTGAGCCCCTACCTGGCACAGCTGGGGACACTGAACACTGCCCAAGGTGCCTGAATATAGTGTGGGTTGGGAGCACCTGGTAGCACGGGGCATGTATGGGGTGTCAGAGACCCAAGCAAACAGGATGTTGCATGCTGGGGTTCACTCCTCTTGCATGGGAGTGAAGTGCTGCCAGTACCATAGTCTGCAGTGGAATTTGGCCCACCTTGTGCCCCCCAACTTGTTATTGACCCTAAGGAGGGAACCAGTAACAGAGCAGAGACCCCCATGGGGGTCCCACAGCCCTGTTTGCCCTGGTTCTGCCATCTGTCAACCCATCTCATCTCAAACCAGCTCCCCTAGTTGTGTTGGGGTGTCAGGGGTTGCCCTCAGGGCAGAAACCTGGGCACAGGCTGGGGACCACTACTGATAGTAGTCTGAGTGGTGTTTGGTTTTTTTTTTTTTCCCCTGGTTTTTGTTTGTTTGTTATTATTTTTATTTTTGTCATGTGAATCACTGGAACTCTGATGCTGCCCATCCATCCCTGGCCCCCCTCCAGGGCTCAGCCCCAGATCCCACCCAGCACCAACTGCTGCCCCTGCTCCCACACTGCTGGGACAGGCCAGCCAGGGAACAGGGACATAGGGCCACCACCAGCTCAGCCAACACACTGCTGGGGCCAACCCCACAATGGGAGCAAGGTCACTGTTGCTTTTTGGGGCAATTGAGGGGAATTGTGACATGTGCTCTGGCAGGGCAGGGACCAGGCAGCAGCACTGTTACAGCCCAGCACTGCCCCTGGGACAGTTCTTTGTTTTCCTCCACAGGAACACACAGCCCCAGGCAGCAGGACATAGCCTGACCCCTGCCTGCTCTTCTGGAACCCTGAGCCACATAGAAGTCCAGGGGTGGTGCAGTTACACAGTCCAAAAAACACAGTAAGGGGAGAGAGGTGTCATGACCCTGCTGAAGCAGCTGCTTGCACATCCACGTGTGCTGTGGCATGGGGACAGCAGAGGCAGGCAGGAGGAGCTCAGCACCATCCCAAGGGGCTGAGCCAGGCTGCAGCTGGTACCAGCACAGCTGATGCTACACAGAATTGGCAGTGAATGCATTGGAGGGAGGGCACTGCTATGCGGAGCACAGCTATTTACCACCCTGGGTCACAGCAGCACCAGTGACATATGGTTGCAAGAAGAAAGGAGCTGCTGGGCTGCTCGAACAGTGTCCTGAATCCCCAAAGCCAGAGATGGCTCCTGCCTGCTGGCAGCTGCCTTGTCCCAAAGGAGAAGGTCCCTGTGCCCAGAGGGACCGAGACCAGTGCAGAAGGGGACTCCAAGTGGGCAGAACTTCACCAGCACACACTGTGGAGGAGAGCACAGCTCAGCATGTGGTTCAAGCAGTTGCTCCTGAAATGTCTGTGGCCTGATGAGCACCAAAGAGTTCACAGACTGACAGAGATCATCCCATTTCTCTGTGTTCAGTGTATGGGGGGGCTGGTGGCTTTGCGAGCGACCTGCTGAGGTAAGGACCGAGGTTTGCCATGGAAAGCACATCCCTGCAGTTACAGTGGGGTGACAGACAATAGGGGTTGGAGGCAGTCAGGGACTTGTTAAATCACATGCAGTCATTCACACAGGCAGACACAAACAAGCTCTTCTGTAAACTGGGTTCCAGGAGATCCCATGGATCATCAGCTGATCCCATGGCCAGTGCTGGATGTGGCATCCTTACATGTTCCCACGGTATGTAATATTGGTGAAGGTAGATGTGGCCTCTTTATATAAAGGGTTATGGGTCTGGGGGAAGAAAGAAGATGAAAAAGAGCATCATCACTTTGTGCTTGGCATCAGCATTTGTTCTGCTTAACATCTGGGGTAATGTTCTGCTTAACATCTGGGGTAACATCTGCTTAACATCTGTCACAGCATGGAGTAGTGGATCCCTATCTCCACCCAAGGCTTTGGATGAGCAGTTTAATGGCTCCCCATAAGGTTTCATGGGGCAGAATAGGGAAAAGCTGCTGTGGAGGAAAGGAGAAGCAGCAGGAGCTCAGGAGGAGAGAGACCTTTTGAAAGAGCCTCCCATCCCATCCCATCCCATCCCATCCCATCCCATCCCATCCCATCCCATCCCATCCCATCCCATCCCATCCCATCCCAACCCATCCCATCCCATCCCATCCCACACCATCCCTTCACTTTGTAGGGGGTTAGGAGATGGAGGATAGGTGGGGGACAGGTATCAGTGCTGTCCCAGCCCCCTCCCTTGTGCTCAGGGTTCCTCAGTGCTTTCCAGCATCCTGTGGCAGGAGGGACCTTCTGCCTCACTCATGGGATGGAAACACTGCTGTGAGCAGTGAGTAAGGGGGTCATGCTGCTGACAAGTGCTTTGGATATGCTGGAGGGGGGAAAATAACCTAGGACATCTCCTATCACGTGTGCACAGCCCCTGGGACCACAGCAGGCTCAGGGAAGGGGTATTCTGGCTGGCAGTGTCACCTTGAGTCCTGCCTGGGACACTATCCCAGGCTTTAGAGAGGAATGGGACAAGCTGGCCCTTAAGGACCATGTCACGGGGACAACAGACAGCAGCTGGGCTCTCATGCCAGGAACACTGGGATCTGGATCCCTCAAGGCAGAGGCTGTGGGGTTTTGGGACTCCTGCCCAGCATACCCAATCCACTGCTCCTCACCGTGTCCCACTTGGCCCTGGCCTTCTCCTCCTCGAAATGGGCGAACTCACGGCGGTCGTGGATGGTGATGAGGAGCTTCCATATGAGCAGAGCAGCAAGGCCGATGAGCAGGATGGCACCTGTCACTGAGAGCAGGACCACCAGGACGTCTGGCCCCTTTGGACAGTCTGGAGCAGAGAGGAAGGCAGGGTTGCGGGGAGCTCAGCAGACCCAGGGCAACTTCAGGCAGCTCTGGGGCTACCTAGCCATGTGTACATGGAGCTCCTTTAGTCTCAGGAGGGCATCATCCTCCTCTGCCAGCAAGCAGGAGCCTCTACCCTGAGCACAGCAGGCTCTGTGAAGGAGGATCCCATCCATGGGGCACCTGTGCCAAAGTACTTGAGCACCTGTCTGTAGGGTGGGGGTCTGCACCCAAGCCTGGAGCTAGACCAGGGGCATCACAGGTCCCACCTGCAGTGGGGGATGACACCAGAGACCAAGTCCTTGTGCTTGTGAAGTTTGCCCAAAACCACCAGCCCACTGACACCCCCCCAGCCTCTGGCTGTGTGTCAACACTGAATTGGCAAATGGGGGCAGAGAGATCCAGTGTGAGCCTCCGCAGCTCCTGCTCCCCCTGCACAGTGCCCCGGGCCATGTGGCCACCCCAGTCTTTGCCCTGCCTCTCCTCTCCCATCTGGCTGTGGGGCTGGGAAGTGTGGGCTGTACCCTGCCCATAGCAGACAGCTGCTGTGAGAGCTGTTGGCTGCCTTCATGGGCCTGCTTCTGAAGGATCTGCAGCCACACAGCCCCAGGCTCAGCTGAGGTCAGTGGAGACCCCGGGGCTGCTGGTGGGAGCCTCCTCTTATCTGCTTCCCAAGAAAAATCACCCCCACAAAGTCAAACACAGGATGAGGGCGGTGGGAAGGTTGAGCCCCCATCCTTGGTCTCAATGAGGGGATGAAATAACTTAGGAAATGTGATACCTGAGAGGCAGGAAATCATGGCCCACTGGCACTGAGCAGGGGACAAAGAAGTTCTTTAATCCCTCTCAGCCCCCAGCCATGGTGCCCCATGAGCCTGGCTGGAGTGGGAGGTACAAAGGGAACTCAACATTCCCCCCCGCCCCTGTCAGCACAGAAACCCAGCACAGCACATTCTGCAGTCCCCAGCCTAAGCATGGCAGCTGGGTCTTACCAGGCTCCTCGATGACATAGAGGATGGACTTGCCACTGGAGTCCTCGTAGTACTGGAACCTCATCACACAGTCATTCTCATCCTTATAGGTGCAGTTCACAGCATCCTTGCCCCTGTCACCTGCCAGAGGGAGAGGCTCAGAGTCCCCATGCTGAGGGGTGCATACACAGAGGGAAAGCATGTGGCATATGCAGCCCCCTGGATTTCCACATATTAGGACAGGGGTTGGGTCTCCTCTTACTCAGTTCATGCACCGTCTCAATGTCGTCACGGCACATGCGGCTGCAGGACTGCTGCTCCACTAGCTTTCCCCGCTCAAACTTCTTGCATTCCACACAATCCCTGTGGAAGAGGAGGGAGGTTCCATGAGCTTTTCCAGGCTCTCCTCAGGCAACTGTCACACCTTTCAGTTTCAGGTTGTGGAAATCACAGCAGTCCCAACCCTACTGGGCTGCAGATAGTGAGAGCTCCTGCCACCAGTGCTGCAAGCTCCATGATGGAATATGACCCTTCTCAGCTCTCTGCCAGCTCCCCTGAATTCCACTGAATATGACCTATCCCAGCTCTCTGCCAACCCACAATGAGGTATGACCTGTCCCAGCCCTCTGCTCTTTCTCACTTTTTGATGGTGCAGGCATCCGGGCAGGTGGGGCACTTCTCGCAGGTGTCTCCGTAGGAGCCAGGCTGGGTGCACTCGCAGCGGCCACACACGCAGGAGCCGTGGCCGCTGCACACCAGCCCATTGCTGGACATGCAGGTGTCAGTGCGCGTGGTGCAGTTGCAGTAGTCTCCCGTCCAGTCTGAGTTGCACACACAATCCCCACAGCTGCACTGCCCATGGCCTGGGGACAACCAAAAGGCATCAGAACTCTAAGTATCTCCACAGAGCCTGTTAGCAATTCGCCATATGGATGCGTATGACCCAGAGGTGCAACTCATCCTCTGTGGGCACTGCAAGGCAGACCGGCCACCTAGGACAACTCCTTTGCACTGTCCTTGGGGTGGGACACTGCAAGGTGTGAGAAGCTGACACCAAACCCAGACCTTCGCCATGTGCCCAACACTCCTCTTATCCCACCCAAGCAAGAACAAACTCCCACATTTCAGGCTGAGCTGCCCCAGCTCCAGCTGCAGCAACTGGAGATGCTCTATCAGATCTGTCTCTGAGCAAGTCAAGTTCTTTCTGTGGCTTTTCATTTCAGATTGAATCAGGACATCTGGTCAAAGCCCCCAAGTCTGACTCCTTTCTCAGGCCTGGACCAGACAGGGAAAGCTGACTGCTGGGAAAAGCCCAACACACGTTCACTGAGACTGGTTTAGTCAGACAGACAGACAGGCATGCTCAAATCCTGCCAAACCCTGGAGCTATTTGGATTGTGGTTTATTTCAGCTCAAAGACGAGACACAGCAAGTGGTGGAAACACTGTGGACCTGCAGGCGCTGACCTGTCCTGAGCCCTGAGCACAGTGGGAGGGACACGTTGGGAATGCTGCTCCCGGCGGGGGATCAGCTGGGCACTGTCCCAGCCATGCCCTTGGAGGCACCAGTATGTGAAATAAATGTATAACCCCATTAATGAGGAACTAGGGCTGAGTCACAGGAAAATAGTGCCACACTGGGTGACAAGGCATGGAAACAGACGGGTAGGCTGGGGAGAAGTGGCTCAACGGGGTCAGAGAGTTCAGGTTAATTAACAGCCCACCCTGGCCAGGAGCAGCTCTTCATCATTGCCCTTCCTCCACCCTGGGGACCTGCAGCCCCTGTTCAAACAGGAACAGGCTCCTTGAGGACACTGACTACTCAGGGTGGGGGAAACCCAGCGTTTCCACCTCCTTTATCAGCAGGCTGTTAAGATAAAGGATCAGTCTGAGCAGCACAGAGGCAGTGTGAGCCATGAAGTTGGCCTGAGGGGCAGGTGGGATATCAAAAACTCAATTTGGGGACATCAGGGAGGGGAGCAAGAATCGAGCGTCATCTGGCCCCAGGTTTCACCTCATCCAAGCTGGGCTCCAGGAGTGGAATCAGCTTTGGCCACTGATATTTTCCTGGGGATTTTTGGGATTTCAGCAGGGAAGTGGTGTCTTTTTCTGGCACTCTGTTAGCAGCCACCTATCCTGGGCTTACAGAGGGAGGCTAGGGTTAGGAATGGGAGTGGCTACCCCTCTCCCATTCCCCCCTTAAATCAGTTTTGGGGTGCTTTGCTCCTGGAGACGATGTGCCACAGTTTCATGCCTCATTCCTACGCAATGTCATCTCTCTCACATCCCTTAAATACATGAGATGGGCAGAGCACTGCAATTCACTCAGACCTTCAGTGTTTACTGGAGATGTGGGTGGAAGGAACCTTAAATGAAGGTTCTTGGTGGGTAAGAGGCCCTGGCATATCAGGACATTTGGAACTGCTGTTGGGATGGGGTTTCTGTAGGAGGGCTTCTTCCCTGGGAGAAGAACCAGAGAACCCAAGGACCTGGTCCTCTCTTCCCAGTACTGAGAGCAGCTGGACTGGAGAGGGGGAGTCTGGGAGCATGTGGCAGAGATGAATATTAAGGAGGGGAGATGTTGTAAGGCCAGCAAGGAAGGAGGATTTACTTCCCCCACTTTTGCCACTATGAAGTCTTCCAGAACTGGGTGGAGCATAAAACCCACCTCTCCCCACCCTTCCCCCTCCCTAGCGTTTCCTCCTGCAGAGCAGTACATCTGATGTGTTTGAGATGTATGGTTCAAGCAAGTTCCCTGCTCTGTACACCCCAGAGCTGCTTCGCTTGGTCCCCACTAAGCCTCCTTTTTAACCTTCTAGCCCATCCCCACTCCCAGCTCTCAGGAACAGGAGGTGGTAACAGTGGCCAAAAAGGTAGTAATTCCCCTTGCATCACTTCAGACCAGGGCTGGTGCAGGGAAAGTCATGGCTGAACAAGTCAAAGGTGGGGACAACTCACAGGACAAGCCCCAAAATGACTGGTGTCTCCCTTGCCCAGGATCTCAGGCAGCCTAAACAGCCCCAAGCCCAGCACTCACCCGAGCACATCTGGCCCTTGAAGCGAACACAGGAAAAGTCGTCACACTCGCAGTACTTGCCCGTCACCTTCCCAAAGTCGCTGCTGTGGCACACGCACTGCCCGCAGATGCACTCGCCACGCTGGCTGCACAGGGGCTGGCCTGGCCAGGGGCTGCAGTTGTCCTGCTGGGAGGGGTTGTACTCCTCCTCCGAGCACTCGCAGTGGGAGCCCAGGCGCCCGGGGTTGCAGCGGCACACGCCGCACTCCAGAGTGCCATTGCCATGGCTGCAGGACGGGCTGTTGCTCTCGGCGTGGCTCTCACAGGAGCACTCGCAGTCGAAGTTCACCACCACCGTCAGGCTGTCCTTGAAGCCCACAGGTTTGATGGTGAAGGATTTCTGCTGCTTCTGGGGGCAGCCCCGCACTTTGGCCTCGATACTGAAGCTCACCTGGAGGGCAAAGATGTGTCTGGATGTCAGTACCTGCTCCAGTCCATGCTCCTGCTTAAGGAGCTCAGAAATGGGAGCCACCAGGTCTCTTTGGGCTCATCAAAGTTTATCAAAGCTGTCCCAGCACAATGTGGGCTAGATAATATGCTTGCCACAGTAACCAGGAAAATTTTAGGTTCAATATTAGGAAAAATTTCTTCACTGAGAGGTTTGTCCGGCTCTGGCACCGGCTGTGCAGGGAAGAAGTAGAATCACTGTCCCTGGAAGTGTCCAAAAACCTGTAGATATGGTGCTCAGGGACATGGTTTAGTGTTGGACCTGTCAGAGATCAGTTAGTGGTTGGACTTGATGGTCTTAGAGGGCTTTTCCAACCCAAATGATTCCATGTTCGCATGCCCTGTGGGCAGCAGCTCAGGCTGAGCTAGAGAGATCGGAGTTTGCATCCAGCAGATTCAAAAAAGCATTCTCCTCCTTGCACCCACCCTGCTGGACCTCTCTCTCTCTCTAGTGCTGAGATTCCAGGGTCCGTGTCACCTGGGAGGTCATTGGACAAGCAGATGGTGCTGGTGCAGAGCAACAGATGACCTGGCAGTGCTGCTACATAGAGGGGAGAAAAGCCAAGCCCATGAGTGGGATCCTCACCGTGTCCCCGATCTTGAGCCCCATGCAGGACTTGAGCCCAGGGATGACCTCGTTGTTGAGGCAGGTGGCATTGAAGGTCAGGGACAGCTCTTCAGGGAGGTCACGCACCTCCAGCTCCACTTTGGAGCGGATTTTCTAGGGAAGGAGAGAGGACTGATGAAGACACAGCACAGGCTGGGCAGGGCTTAGCCCTGGTGGGGTCCTCCCCTGCCTCCAGCACCACAGTGATGCTCCCATGCACATGGGAAAGGAGCCAAGTGCCCCAGTCTTTCTCAAGCCTCAGCTATGTCATTCTCTACGGGGAAAAGTTTTCAAGACAGGAAAGGACAGGCAGTGAACACAGTGATCTCCCACACTTGCACACATGGGTGGAAGCAGACAGTCACAGCTGTTCCAAGGAGGATGCTTGGGACTGGGGGAGCTGACAAATCTGTGGGTTGTTGGCAGTGGGAGCAGTGGCTGTTTTGTTATGAAGAGTGCTGTTGTGGGGCCATCACACTGCACACTCACCCCATATGAGTCCACTATGAGCTGCAGGACGTTGCTGGAGTCTCTGGACAAGGTGCCCACGGTTGTGCCTGGGATCAGCTCACTGTAGTTCTGTAGGAGTATCATAAACAAGGTCTGTTTGTTATGGGTAAATGTGCCATGGCTCAGAGAAACCCTGTCTGGGAACATGGGAGCTTTGATAGGACAGACCACCAAGCCATGTCCAGCCATCCGTTGTCCACCAGACCCCCAGAAGGGTGGCTTTGCAGCTGGTACCTGGTAGAGGCCAACAACTGTATCTGTTACAGCAAAGATCAAGTTGATGTTCTTCTGTGAGAGTTTCTCAGTCATCAGGCCCAGAGAGGGATAGTCCTGGGGAAGAGGAGAGCTATAGCCTAGGAACATGTACACCCTCCCACCTTGGTCCCCATCATGCTCTCCAACCATGGCTGAAACACCTTTCCCATCCCATGGGGACCCAACAGGTGCTCTGGGCTCCACAACCCCATGCCTGGGTCAGGCTTTACCAGTGTGGTGGTGGCAGAGTAGAAATTATCCTTGTCGATGTGGCACTGGGCATCATTGGGCTGCACGATGCCAGCCAGCCGCCCGTCCAGTGCAATGTGGGTCTTCGCATCCGTGGTGAAGACGAGCAGATGGGAAGCATCATTCCTCCAGCCAATTTTTTCCTGCAGTGAAAGGCAGCTCCCAGTCATGTGTCAGCACATGCTGAGGGCAGCCCCATGTGCCAGCACTCCACTGCTGCCTTTGTGCCAGGGGGTCACAGCTTGGCTGTAGAAACCAACCTCTGCACAGGAAACCAAGGCAATTGCTCTCGCAGGGAAGTGCTGTGGGAGTGTGGAGTCTGGAAGGGGGCCATGGGCTGCTTGTAGGTGAAAGATGAGTTTAATTGGTTAGAGTGTTAATCACCATGGTTAATGACTCAGGGATGCAAGATCTCCAGCAAAACCAAGGTGAAGGCATAGGAAGTGTTGTCCCTTCTGGACTGGTCACTGCAGGGCTGACATGGGATTGTTCTCGAGCACCTGCTCTGCTCCTCTCCCCTACCGTGATCTCATGAGAGTCCTTCTCTTCCCTTGACCATTGGTCTGGAAATGTCTCACTTGAATGTTCGCCCTCTCCAGAAATCAGTCATACAACAACTCAACAAGGCTTATGATCATGTCTGGGAAGGATTGATTGGTCCCTGCCAATCCACCTGGCCCAGCCTGGTGATCCTGCCCTGACGCCAGCCAGGCCTTCCTGCCCCTTACATCGCACACGGTGGCCTGGATGATGGCATCGAAGCCGCCCTCAGGAGCATCGCGGTTCCGGGAGACGCTCTGCTTCCGCACCTCCTCGTTGAAGCGAGTCACCTCATCCGTGAGCGACAGGACGTGTTTGTACCCAAACATGGGCAGGCAGGTTTCCCCGATCCTGTAGGAGGAGAACGCTCAGGGCACAGGGCTCATCAGGCTCTTCCAGCTCCCATCCCTGCCCTACAGCCATCCCAATATCCCATGGTCCTGCCCAGGATGTGCTGGAGGGACCCAATGCTCCCCAAGAGCCTGAGGCTGGTGAAGGACCTTTTAAATAAAATTAATGTTGTAGAGATGCTGGGCTCAGGTCAGCCCCCAGCCTCAGTCCTGCTGGGATTTTTAGGAGTCATTTTCTTCCAGCCTCAACATTTCTTTTGAAAACATGATGCAAATTTTTTCCCTCAAGAGCTTTCCCTTGATAATGATATTTCTAATTTAGACCTGCTCTTCCTCCCTGTGTCAGCAGAACAGATAGCACTGAAGTTTGAACCCTGTCCAGAATCAGGCACCCACTTTCTCCACTCCCCTCTTTTCCTCCCAGGCTCAACGTCACTTTTCTGCCTACCCCGCTCCTAGTAGCACAGAGGAACAGGGAATGGGGATGAATTCAGTTCCTAATACTTCTGCCATTCCTTCTTCCTCACACTCTTTCCCTGTTCCAGCCTGTTGTCCTTCCTTTGGGAGACAACCTTTCAAGAACCTCTCAAACACAGGTCTTTTCTATGAGCTTCAGTTCTTCACCAACTCATGTGGATTTCCAGCCACATTGCAGTGGTGTCCCATCAACTTCTGGCCCTTACAGGACTCCCTCAACCTGGACTTACTCATAGCAAGGGTTCTTGATGGCTTCTGGAGGAGATATGTACATGTAGGGGGAAATGGGTTTGTCCACAAAGGCCCCAAAGCCGATGCGTAGGTTGCTGGTGAGCTTACGCATCTCACTGGCCAGTTTTGTGCCCAGGTTCTGGATGTTCCTCAGATCATCCTTCATTGAGTTAGACAGGTCCATGAGGTAGTAGATGTCCACAGGGTAATCTTCCACTTGACGCACTTGGACGTGAAAGACCTGGGAGTCATCTGCAAAATGACAGGGCAGTAGAGTGAGATCTCGTCTCCTGGAAGGGGGAGGGGGGCTCACCACAGGATTAAGGGGGAGGGGTCAGCAGGAACCCAAGGGGATGGTTAAAGCTTTTAGGAGGAGAACATTACCCTTAGACAGAGGGGCAAAGCCCTTAGTCAGGTGCTTGCATAGGAGATGCGCTGTGTACCCCCTGGAAGTGTCCGAGGCCAGGTTGGATTGAACTTGGAGCAACCTGGGATAGTGGAAAGTGTCCCTGCCCATGGCAGGAAGTGGAACAGCATTGTCTTCAAGGTTCCTTCCAACCCCAAAACTGTTCTGGAATTCTATGGCAGATGGGGGTTATGCCTCCTGTTCTCCTAAACTCTCAGTGCTGGGACATGAGCAGATCTTCCTGTCCAGGGCTGACCTCTCAAGATATCCTACAGGAACAGCTGGATGGAGTGAGGGAAATCCCCAGTGTGTGGGCAGCAGGTCTTAAAGGGATCACAAGGAAGGCTGCAAGACTTCTTCGGACTTCTCTGAGCTTCCAAGGACTCTGATAATTTTCTGCTCCCTCCCCCATCCCCGTTCCTTTCCTCTCCTCTTGGCTCTCCCAGCCCCTTCTGAGAAAATTTTGGTGAAACATTTTCCATTGAAACAAAAACCTCCTTAGAAAGGACCTTCTGGGAAACATCCCAGTTTTGATGACTTCTGCACATATATTAAAAAAAAGCTGAAAACGCTTAGGGTTGACGTTTTCTTTCTTCCTTTTTAAGAGACACAGGTCCTTTCTTCTGATCTTTGAAATGGTTTCTTTGAAACATAACCCAGGGCACAGCTGAAGCCTTGTCAGAACACCTCACATGTTGAGAAGAAAAGGCCTTAACTGAGCTTAAATTATTATTGTTTTCATATTTCTGTCTAAATCTGCATGCCATGTTCTTTCAGGATGAAGAAAGTTTCAAAATTTATGACAGCCCGAAATGCTCCATCCCCTCTCCAGCTGTGCTGGGAGCCAGGGGTCCCATTTTTGTGCTTAGAAAGCAGCTGTTTGTCCTCATTGAGCTGAAACCATGAGGATTCTGAGCTTGTGGAACATGAGCTGTGACCTGTCCTGCTTGTATCCTTTGTGATTTGGTATTGGTTCATGAGTCAAGGCAGACAACTTATGCCAAACCTTCTTGGTTCAGCAGAGATGGTATCAAGCTGGGGATCTCTCCTCTTTATTCCAAGGAACAGGGATTTACAGCACTCAGAGCAGCATACTCACCTTCCTCCTGACAACAACCTCTAGAGCTAGAGAACAAGGGCCACTTAGAAGCTCCATGTCCCAATTGTGTGGGGATTCCTCTGCTTGCTGTCCTTCCAATGGGGCAGGACTCCTCCTGCCCATGCCCAAGGATGTGCACAGAGGCCATGTGCCCTATAGCTTTGCCTCCTGCCTGGCATCCTTGAAACTCCCGGATGCTGGCAAAGGACCAGAGCAGTTAATTTGCTCCAGCCTGCCTGGCTGAGCAGAGCCTGGGATATTACAGGGATCTGGTGGCAGCCCAACCCTGATAGCTGCTCTGCAGCTTGTTAGATATGAGCTGACTTCCACTCAGGCATTCTGAGCACAGAAGCAGTGCCTCAGGTCTGAACAGCTTTATAAAATACCCCATGTGTTGTTTAAGTCACATCCTATCCTGCCCCTCAAATACCTCAGGACTGAGATAAGAGAAAAAACACAGCTATCAGAGAGCTCAGCTGCCCACCAGAGATGTTCTGGAGGATTCTGTGCTGCCGGCAGCCTGGCCTTGTCCCTGAAGGACATGAGACCACCCTGGCCAGTGAGGCAGAGTGATGGCTCACACAGTGCCTGAGCCCTTTGGGTCATTCCCACTGCATGTCCCCCTTCCTACATCAGTCTGCGGGCTCTTACCTGGCCGCAGGTTTAGCTGTATTCTCTGGGGGCTCATCTGGGTGGTGGTGGACCCCCCCGAGCCCTTGTTGCTGAGGGGCCGGTCCTCCAGGATGGTGACGCTGCTGCTGGGGGACTCGATGTGGTCCTGCCTGCAGCCGTTGAGCAGGAGGTTGGTACGCAGGTCACAGCGCGGGGTCGACTGTGCCCAGACCTGTGGGGGAGGGACACAGTCAGGAGCCTCCCAGGACTATGGTGGGAGAAGGAGAAAGGCCCCCACCTTTTCCTGGGAGAACCCCTGACTCCAGAAAAGGATCAAAGGCTTCTTGGGGTATACAGTCTCTTGCCTGAGGAAGGCGGCAGACAGAGGGGATTTGGGATCAGCAACTCCTGCTGGAGCAACTCCTGCAGGAGCCCATCAGCCCTTGCCAAGGAATGATGGATAACACATCCCTGCCAACCTCCTCCTGACTCCTAGCAGCTGGAGCCTTAGGTCTGGGTTTTGGCAGAGCTTAAAGGAAATCCTGTCTCTCTGGGATGGCTAGAGGAGGGTGTGGCAGGATGTGAACATGGCAAGCTGGGTAGAGGCAGTGTGGGACTTTTAAAATTATTTATTACTTTGACAAAAGACAAATCACCTTTCCCCCCATTTTTCCAACATGGGCCCTTAGAAATCCTGCCATGAGCAAGAAGTGTGTCCACTGTGGGTGAGCTCATTGCACAGAGCAGTGCTCAGTTCCTGTCTGGAAGTGGATCAGACTTATCTCCAGCTCTCCAGCTTCCTAATGGATGGAGCCGACTGGGGAAAGGAGCACCAAAAAAGGAATGAAAGAGTCCAAAGGCACTGGGGCTGTGGGAAAAGCCTTGAAGAGCCTGTCAGGGGTAGGAAGCACAAAGTGTGGAGTCACGGTGAGCTCCAGCCTTGTCCCTCCTTTCCTAGAAAGCTTCTGGTTCCTTGTTCTTATCACAGAACATTCAGGAGGGTTCCTACTCCTTTGGTTGCTTATGAAGACAAATATAGGAAGAATTTCTCTCCCAGCCCAACACTGCTGTGATCAGCTGCCTCATGTTCCTGCTCAGGGAGCACCCACCCTCCCCTCCAAAGGGATTCTTTATCTCCCTCCCTCAGCCCAAATCTTTCTGTATTAGAGTCCTCCAGCAGAGGACCACCACAGCCTCTTCCTGCAGCAAAGGGAGGTGGCACAAGTCCTGGTGGGGCTGGTTCAGTGCCCTCCCTGCTCCTGGAATGCTGGAATCCACTGCTGAGCTTTCTAATGCTAGAGAAGTTCCTGTGCAGGATATCAACTGCCATGAACTCTGTTCAGGCTGGTTGAACCCAGGGATGAATTTGTATGTTTTATGTAAACAAGTAGAAAAACACAAATGGTGTCAGGAGGCCCTGGCTGGCCCACAGCCCTCTGGAAACTGTGGCCAAGCAATAGCCAAAAAATACATCAGCAGGCGTGTTCCTACCCTGCTCCGCCTGGGCAGTGTGCTGACAGAGAGGAGGACAAGTCATCCCTCCAAATTAGCTCCCTCAAACCCACCCACCCAGCCATAAGCTTACTCCACAGGGCTCCCTGCTGTGGGAAGGGGTAGCTAGTTCACTCCAGATCCCATCAATCACCATGTACATTCCTGTCCCAGTCAGGGAAATCACTGGAAAAATATGTGGACGAAAAGCATGCTGGGCAGGTGGGTTTTAACCATGGTACTCAGTGATACCTGAAGATTGTAGGGAGCTCCCAGGACCTAAGAGGCCTCATGGCACCTTATGGGATCAGCAGCATCATTCCTGCTGTGAGATTTCCATGGAGAGTGTTTAACCCCAGGGCTGCATCCTTCCCCTTTCTTTGGAGTCCTAAATACAGTGACTGACTGAAGACTTACAGGAGCCTCTCCAACAACAAAAGCTACCACAAAAGTGGGACATTTGGCTACAAGGCCCTGGCAGCCCCCAGTCTGTTTTTGACCCTGGGCTCTGTCACTTTGCCGACGCAACAACTGGGGCACAGCCCTAGTTAGGAGTGACCTGGAGACAGCCCAAGCTTGCTGGTGACAAACTCACAGCACAGGGATTTCATCCATGAGAAACCCATTCCCTGTCAGCACAGCCCTGATGGCACCAGCTCCCTACAGGGAGATGTGTGCACCCTCTCTGTCCCAGCCATCCCACAGCCCTTCCCAGAGATGCTCGCCAGCTCTCCCTGCCCTGTCCCACTGCAGAGCGGACATCTGCTCACACTCCCTTCAGAATGGGAAACCTGATTATTTTATCCCAATCACTGCCTCCAGAGCTGATTAGTGAGGGCAGGGTCAGGCAGGGCTCTGGCAGAGCCAGTTCCATCCCTGAGCTCCCAGGCGGGAAGCCTGTGGGAATTTGCATATTCCCCAGGGCATCTCTGTTTTCATCTCGGACACAACCACATGCAGCATCAGCTTCTCTGCAGAACAGCTCTTGGGAGCACTCAGAGCACAGACACCTCCACAAATTAAGCTAAAACCTTCCATCAGCTTCTCTGAAATCCAAATCTGGTCCAGTCTAGCCTCCAAGAGACCCAGAGTGGGTGACATTTTGGGTGGGTGAGACCCTGAAGGATCTGCCACAATAATCTCCAAAGGCACTTTAGAGATTTGTCTCAGTGTTACAGCTTGGCTGGCTTTTTCCAAAAAAGCAGATGAGAACATCTATTTGTTGGTAAGAGTGGTCAAGGTTTTTGAAAAATAAATAAAACTCAACTCTGCTCTGCATCAATGCTCGGCGGGGTCAGTGACCACAAGAAACCACAATGAAATGCTTCTCCAATCCAAAACCAGGACGGAGCAGGAGTAAACCATCACCACATGCTCCTTGGGAAGGCAGTGTGAGTGGAAAAGGGCTGTAGTGGGAGCAGAACGAGCACAAATATGGGCACTGTCCCTTTAAAAACTGGGGTGGGGGGTGGGTGCGCAGTATCAGAACCCTCCCCCACCCTAGGGAAATTAAACAAACCCACAGAAAAAAACCCTCATTTGCTAAATTAAGACAACGTGGTCCAGATGTTGGAGGCAGAGTTGATGAGCACAGTGCACAGCCCAGCTCTCCGGGGGCTGGGTCTAGCAGCAGGACGGCTCCCTCACTCTTGCCCGGCAGCGCAGCTCAGAGAGGAAATATTTCCTTTTTTGGAAACCTTTGCTGTTCTGGAGGAAAAAAACCCCATCACGGCTCCCTCTGCACCGTCAAGCCACCAGTGCAGACCAGGATCAGCGGCTGGGAAGGAAGAGCTCAGCCCAGCCCAGCCACCATTCCCCTCGAAGGAGGGAATGGAGAGGGAAGCCCTTATCAAGCTGCATGTTTCAGCCACTCCTTGCGGGAGATTAGATGGGCACAAACATCTTTATTCACACCACATGCCAAGCATCAGATCTGATGGGCACAGCAAGCCAGAGGCCTCCCGTCTAGATATGCATTGATCCCAAAGCATTAGACAATTGCTGGCATGATCCAGCAGCCCCAGGTCTTTTCCAAGTCCCAGCGGGCATTATGGGCACAGCTGCAGCTGATATAAATGGGTCTTCAAGGACAGAGAAGGAGAAAGCAAGGAAAGCCTTGAAAGTTTCATCACCTCTCCCCATCCCCATCACCTCCCCTTGGCTCTGCCCTGGGGCTCCTCTCACATCCCCTTGGGAAACTCCCTCCTGGGAAACTCCCTCCTCTTACCCAATGGATTAACCCCCAGGGCAGCATTTTTGGAGGGCAACGTGGCAGATCTGCTTGGCTCTCACCTACCCAAACAGGATGATTTGAGAGCCACAGCTCAGCACTCCCATCCACTTTAGCTTAGTAACCAAAAACAGGCACCTTGTCTTCTCCCCTTATTTCTAATGAAAAAGGCTTTAAACCCAGCCTTTAACTTCCGATGAGTATTTTCAATTCCTCCTTGCAAGCCTTCTAGGCGCCCTTCCCTTTTCACCCCTTCTAGGAATTAGGCTCCTTCAGCCAGTGCTTTACAACAGGTTTCCAAGAAGCAAACCAAAAGTAAACCAAGTTTTTAAATGTACATTATTTGAAAGATAAAGTGAATTCCTAGTGGAAACACCAACATTTCCCAGCCAGCTCAATGTAGCTCCCACCAACACACCCAGATAAGGGGCATATTTTTGGAGCAGGGCAGAAGTAGTGCCCACTGACCAAGTGCCTTGAGCTGAGGTTCTGAGCCAGGTGCCACCAATGAATCTGTTTAGATACAGGGGGAACAGATGGAGACTGAGCTTGTGGCTGTAACCTACACTTATCCCAAAGGTTCTTCCCTTCCTTTACATCCCTTTCCCTTCTCAGGGCCCTGCTTAGCCCCTAGCTCTTACCTCAGCAGAGCACCAGGCACAGAGGGGACTGACAGCCAGGCACTGCTTGCAGGAGTTCACCCCACGGGTGGTGCAGATGTTGCCCCCTGAAACAGCAAAACAGAGCAATTACAGCCCACAGAACGCAAACTCACATGTGTGCTCAGCCACCAGCTTCTGAGCAACCAGAGCCCCACCAGGGCCCTTCTCTATCCCTTTTCCCACCTGCAAACCCTGGATGTTGCCTCCTTGCTCTCTCCAGCCTGGTATGAGCCTCATCTTGCCCAAGGCTGAGCATCATTCCCTACCCACCAGCTCCTCAACGGGTCCTCTCACGACCCTGCAGCATCACATGGCTGTTGGAGTGAAGCCCCCTGGCAGGGAGTTCATGTATCCTTGCAGAGAGTCCTGCAGACACTTTGGGGCAGCAGGAGTGGAATGGGTGAATTCCCAAGGGTGCACAGCGATACCCATAGCCCTGTCAGCGATTGTCGCCTCTTCCCATCACCTTGATCCAGGGTGTTGTTGACACCTTGAGCAGACACTAAACTCAGTGGCTGGTTTTGGCTCGGCTTCAAATCCAGGGAAACGAGGGGAGTGAAAGGACACAACTCCAGAAATGTGCTGGTGGTGGTTGTCACCTATGTCCCAGGAAAGCCTGGGCTCTGTCAGTGGCTGTGGGGACTCTGGGAGATACCTGCTGCTACCAGTCCTGAAGATCAGAGGCTGGTGAGCCTTTGGGGGAGAATTAAAGGGCCATAAAATGCCTGTGGAGCCCAGGGGCAGGAGGAGCTCCTCTGACACAGACCAGAGTGAGTGGCCCTGCGGTTTCTGCTGCCAACGGCTGGTGTGACAAGTGGCTGGGACAGCACTGCCTGGTGTCACCCTTGGTTCCTCCTCCCTCCTTGGCACAAGCATCTTGGCAGTTTTAGGATTCCCTAGGCAGAGAAAACTGGAGCCAAGTACCCACTTGGCTGGGACACACTGCAGCCTGGGGAGCCTGGGGGATGCTGGCGGGGAGCAGTGGGCACTAGGGCCTCCCCCTCTGCCCTAAGTGCCCCCATGGTTGCCCAGGGCTGTCTGAGCAGTGTCCCACAACCACAGGAAATGGAACACAAAGCAGAAAGAGGAAATGGTGAAACAACATCATCAGATCTTTGAGCAGAACCACAACCACAGCCCCGTGCACTCCTGCCTGCTGGCATGTAGCCAGGGAGTGTACACATGTGTTCACACCTGTGTGAGTCTATTTGAGGGTGGTGTCCCAGGCTGTGCCAGTCCCAGGGGCCAGCGGCTGCTTGGGGATGTGCCCCAGAGCATCCCCATCGTGCCTCTGACACCTGCAGTTCCCACTTGTCCCAGACTAAACTAAAGACTGAGCCCAAGTGCCTTGCTTAGCACCAGTTTTGGGGTGGCACCGATGCCCAGAGCTCTCATCATACCCTGAAATACCTGGCTCCATGTGAGGATGAGACAGATTTTAAATGTAACATTGGCCAGAAGAGTGACAGGATAGTCTCCAGTGCTTCCTGCACCTCAGCAATGTGCCAGCAGCAGCACTGATCCTTGGGTGGACAGGGCTATGAAGAGGGAGGGCAAAGGGCTCTCTGAAACCAATGACAACACCACCTCCCGTGGCTCTCGCCGGCTCCTGCTGTGTCCATGTGAAATCCCTCCTGCCCTGCCAAGTGCCGGTGGCTGCAGCCAGAGCACGTGCCATGGATTTATTTGTGCTGTGCCCTGCAGCTGGGAGCTAGCTCAGCCTCCGGGAAACAGAGAGGCACTGCCCAGACAGCCCTCAGGGATAAGACAGCCCTGGCAGCTCCAGGTGCTCTGGACTAAATGCTCAGAGCTTCCAACCCCGGGGCCACTTGCCTGAACACAGAAACAGCTTCCAAATCCGCAGGTCCCAGGGGAGCCCTGGTGCTTTGATATGAGCACCAGGATGACAGCCCTTGATTCAGGGATGGGGAGAGGTGCCAAGTACCCACCTGCCACAAGCCAGGGGTATCCCTGCTTTCCACTCTCACATCCTTCTTGTAGTGGCCATGTCTAGCTGCTGGCTTGTAACTGTGGTTGCTCAGCTCTGTTCAGGCAGTTACAGCACTGAGTGCCACCAGCAGCACTCCTGGTCCAGGCTCCTGTTCAATGCCAGTGTGGGTTTTGTCCCCTCATGGTGGGTTTTATCTGGTTTAGTCACCTGGCCCTGCCCCAGCACCCACCTTGCTGGGGAAGGGCAGAGCTGACAAGGCCTCCATGAGGGCTCTGGGACATGAGACTCACCAGTCCAAATCCTTCCTCAAACAGGTTTTCCCTGTGACTTGACCCAGTTCCTCAGCCACTCCCTGCCTCAGTTTCCCCTGAGCAGTGTTAACCCTGGTCTCAATGAGACCAGGTTCCACTAAACTCCATGTGGAGGATTCCAGGGTTATGTCTGCTGGCAGAGCCCCAGGGTGCCTCCTCATGCCATGAAATCTGATCTTGAGGCTAAGGAGCCCCTTGATCTTGAGACTTAGGACCCTCTGAGCTCATCTGCTCCTCACCATTTGGAACAAACTACCTCCTGCGTGTGTGCAGGTCCTGGCCCCAGGTGGTTTCCTTTCCTCTCCTTCTGCTGCCACCCCAAAGCCTAGGGGTCCTTTATCTGGTGTCCCCTCTCTTTGCTGGGGATGTAAATCCAGTCTTCTGGTGGATTTTGGAATGAGGGCCATAGACCTAGGCAGAGCACAGTCATGGCTGGGGAGCTGCACATGGGATCAGGTGGGGCTACAGCTGGGAAGTCCCTGAGTGAGGGATGCTGCCATTACCAAGGCTGTCCTGGGGTCTGATGTCACATCATGCCACTGTGCATTGCTGGTGACTTTGCCTGGAGGGTCTCTGGAGGTCTGTATCTGCTCCCAGACACACATAGCCCTGTGGTCCCTATGGTGTCCATGACCAAGACTTTGCTGGGGATGGAAGACCCTTCCCTTCCTTGGAACAAATCTCCAGCACTGTACAGGGCCATTCTTGGCTGCATTTCCATGGGGCTGGATGGAGCAGAGCCTTGGCAGTTATGACCATCCAAACATGAGGCTGGTCCTGCTGTGAGCAGGCAACTGCACACCCCACCACGGGGAAATGTTCCTTTTTTGGCATTCCCAGCACTGGTTGCATGGCTGGATGCAGGGATGCAGTGTTGGAAGAGTTTCGTGGTAGCAGGGACCTTGTGAAGATGTGGGAACAAAAGCACAGATGGGTGGAAGTGGAGGATGTGGAGGAGGTGGAGGATGTGAAAGATGGGGAGGATGCTGCAGCTGGAGTCCTCTCAGGTTTTGGCCCTGTGAGTGCCTGGCAGTCCTTCCCAAACTTGGACACTACCTGGCTGTGAGCAGGTCAACACCATCCCAGTACAGCCTATACTAACAAATTTTGTGGTTTTTAGATACTTTTTTCCCCATCTTTGGAGCTTTTTTCCCTAGCCATAAAAACTAATAAACCCAAGTACAAAACCTGCATTTTTAAATTATGATAGCAGCTGGTTTCACTCAATGAGCTGATCCTAAAGACTCCAGTTTTTGAAAAAAAAGCAATCCTGAAATACAAGGAAATGGGAGATAAACTGTTCATGATGATGGGAACCACCCACCTGGGGGTGGGCAGAGCTGTGGTCCCAGAGAGTGATGAAAGCAGGGAATCCCAGACTGGTTTGGATTGGAAGTGACCTTAAAGCCCATCCAGTTCCACCCCCTGCCATGAGCAGGAACACTTTCCACTAGACCAGGTTGTTCCAAGCCCCATCCAGCCTGAGATTGAATTTAGGGAATTCAGTGAAATTCCCAGACGTTCCATGTCTCTGAAACACCCCAGATGTCTGTGGCTCAACATCACTCTGTCCTGACTGGAGAAAATTACTCAGTCCCAGTCTGCAATCAGAGTAACCTCCGAGTGGTGCAGGAGCAGCCACACTTTGTTTTCCCCCTTTGCCAAACTGAGCAAGAATGAGCACAGAGAAAACCTGATAAAGACATTTGAGGAAATTTGATAAAGGTACAAACCACATCCTCTCCAGCCTTTCTGTTGACTAAGTGATAAGGACCTGGGCTTTCTTGGCAGATCCCCACCCTACCATTCTGGGGGTGTTTCTTCTTTCAAGCCTCTCCCTTCCTGCCAGCATCTTCCTGGGAATGGGATGCCCCAAACTGAGCACAGGCACCAGAGATATGTGCACAGCCCCAAACTGCAGCTCTATGAACTCAAACTCTTGCAGGGGTTATCCCATGTCCCGTACTAATGGCAGCTCCATCCGGCAGCAGATCAGAGCCTCAGGCTGTTCCTGGGAATTCACTAAAGTCTGGAATTCTTTAGACAGAACAATGTTGCTCCAAACCCCAAGTCTGGCTGTGAAAACAATGTGACCGATTTATAAATCACCATACTGCAGTTTCTAGATTTCCTTTGAGGCCTAGTCACTAGGAACACACCTGGGGAGGAGATAATGCTTTTCCAGGCTTTCCTGTACTTCTGACACTGGAAAACTTTTAAAAAATACAAACTACATTTATCCTGAGATCATATGATGCCAGAAATCAGATTTCTTAAAGAAAAGCATAAAAAAAACCCACGAGAAAAATAACACAGGACAGCAATGTTGACATAAATGTTCCGTCCGTCCGTCCCCCCCCCCCCCCCCCCGCCCTTAAAATGTACTGACACAGGAAGGAATTACCTGACGTGATTTCTCCCAGTGAATTTTCTGTTTATAAAGGACGAAGCCCAAGTCACACCCCAGTCCTTGCATTACAAACCAGTAACCAGAGCCAAACACAGAGTAGGTAGATCCAGTAAGATCTACCACATGCAGTAAGAATAACCCACAAAAGTATCCCTTGACCCTATAACATCCCTGAGAAGTTCCTAGTCCCGACCCAGACGAAGCCCAACCGGTCTGAGCGGCGCTTCCTATGTGGGAATGCGCTGCAGCTCAGGCTGCCAGCTCCCCCTCCGGGTGATTTTCCCGTGAAATCACAGACCCTGGGAATGCAGAAAGTACTGGGATTTTTAGAAGTAACAGGCAACATCTTCACTAAATGGCTATAAACAGAGACAGGAGCGACAGAGTAAGCCTACCCCAGCTGCCAGTAGCGCAGAGCAGGAGGATCCCGAGGGTCACGGAGAGTTGATCCATCTTCTCTGAGCCCCGGGCTGGGGGCACTGCTGGGACCGGCCCCTCACGAGTGATGGGCAGCGGCTCGGGAGTAGCTGGAGGCTTTTAGCGGCTGACGCGATGAATCACAGGGCTGGGTGAGTGACACACATGGCGAGCGAGCGGGCGGCCGGAGGAAACTGCTGCCTCGTCACTTCGGAGGCCGGAGTGTCTCCGCCCGGTCTGCGGCCAGCTCCTTATGAAGTTTTCACTCTCTCGGCTTAAACAAGGACCTAATAAACCCTGGCAGCGAGTCCTCCCTCGGCACTGGTGACCTGCAGCCCCGGGGCTCGTAACAGGCTCTTTCCCATAGGCTGTTCCGCCTCGCTTTAATTCCTTACAAAATCTTGCTCACTCCTTCCTTTTATTAACTCTTGAAAGGCAGCTGGTTTTAAACCCCGTTTGAGCTGCTGGAGTTCAAGGATTTAAGGAGAAATAGAGCAAATACACACTAATACGGAAGTGTGGGTTCTCAGCTCCCTCACCAGAGAGGGAATAGCCCTGCAAAAGCAGAGCTGGGAGCTGAGGGAGACCCAGCCAGGAAGCGCACCTGATGGAACCAGCAGTTTGGATATAAACCTGGACATCTCAAAGGGAGGGAAGCTCAGCTTGGGGTCACATAATTTGGACCTGATTTTCTTCTCGCTTGTACTGTTTTTTCCTTTTGTGTCCTCAGGAATTGATTCTGTGCTGAACAAATCCAGGGATTGGGATCTGCGTAGGGACTGCACCCACTGAAACATCAGAACTGCCTGTGGGTGTCTCTCAAAGGTGTTTTATAAAGATCTTGTTCCCCTGCAATACCAGGGTCGTAGTCAGAGCTGGGGAAACTGAGGCACTTGGAATACACGTTGGGAGCAAAAGGGAGAGAAGGGCTGGATTAATTTCCCTGGGATGCTCTCTCCCACCAGGTGACAGGGGGTGGGGACAATAATGACACAGCCTTGGGTCAAGACAACCCAGCACACAGAAATACCAAGCTGTGGAATACAAGTTTTTGTGGGTGCCAAGAGCTGCAGCCACATCCTGGAGATGCTGGAGGCTACAGATGCACAGAGCTGTACAAGAGCCACAGCCTCATGCTGGGAGATGGATAACAGCACTTGTCCCAGACCTGGCAGCTGTCCACAAGAGGTAGCAGTTTTTGTAAAAATGAGGTAGAATACAGACTCTTCCTCAGGACCTTGGGACTTTCCTTGGCTTTAAAAGAACTTTTGGTGCCTCTTTGCTTCTCCACACCGCCCCACCAATCTTGAGGATCCTGCTGTTCTCCTCTGTGGGGATCACTGTCCACCTGGGATCCAACTCCCTTCCTAGGGCTTGTTAATGAAGATTTGGCAAAGGGCACTAGGAGAAGCCCATCAACCCTCATACAGTATCAAATAGGGCTGTACCTTGGCTGAGACATCACTACAAACCCCAAACCTGTTTTTGGGCATCTCTAGTCTTGCCCTGCTTCAGATCCTGGAGCCATATCTCACTGCAGACCCCATTAGCCAGTTTTAGGGCATCCAAATTCCTTACTTTCCTGCCTGGACAAGCTGCCTATATGGCCTTTCCCATCATGTGGGGCTTTCTGCCCACACAGCTGCCTGTCCCCATGTGCTGCGCTGTGTCATCCTGTTACTGTGTCTGAGTGTTTCATGGAAAGGAGGATTAGTCTTAACTGTCTAGTGAGGACTATGGCATCCTGTTTGGCTCTGCACACCCCCAGACCCAACCTGCCATCCATGTCCCAGGCCCTCTTCACCAGGGACTCATCCTGTCCAGCTCCCGGCTACCCAAACTGGCAAGTGCTGCTGTCAAAGGACATGTTGCTCTGTGTGTCCTGGAATCCCCTGCCCAGTGTGGGCTGTGATACTTTCAGCATGGTGCAAAAATGCTAAAGAAAAAGGAAAAAGTCGCAAAATGAAGTATTTGACCTGCCTTCACCTTCCTGGGCCGGTCTTGTCTGAGGACAAGGATGGAATGAACTCAGTCAAAGATGTTTAGGTGGAATTTCCTTGCAAACTGCAAGAAGGTGCTGTTTGTCCTAAAAACATTGCTGGGATTGAATGTCCCATCCCTGGAAGTGTTCAAGGACAGTTTGGACAGGTCTAGCAGAAGATGTCCTTGCCCATGACAGGGTGTTAGAATGACTTAAGGTTCTTTCCAACCAAAACCATTCCAAGATTCCACAATGTTACCTCCAGGCACTGCATAATAGGCAGTGGGATGCTCCAGATTTTGGGGTTCCTGGTGGGATGAAGGCAGAAGCCAGCAAGGGAGTGTTTGGGAGCCCTGGCTGACCCATCACCACAGGCTGTGACCCAGGAGCAATGGGTGCCGCCCAAATCCATGCTGGGGTGTGCTGGGAGAGGAGATGTTGGAGCTGGAGCCACCAGAGGGAGCAGAAACTCCTTCAGTCTGAGAGCATGCAGGGAGAGGATCCCCAGTGCCAGGCTGGGGCACTGGGGATGCTCTGATTTCCCGTGGGATTGTCCCAGGTTAAACACTAGCAGATGCTCCTTGGATCAGGGTTTTCCCCCCCCTTCCTGCATAACTTCTGCTGCAACTGCCCTAGCAGAGCGGGCAGCAACCCAGAGAGAAATGCCAAATTCAGAACAAGGAAGAAAATGCAACAAGTAAACCCTGAACTGAACAGGTCTGAGCCCCTAAAGTCACAGCTGCCCAAAAGGAAGATCACTTGACACTGTCCCTGCCAAGCTGCCCGCCACCCTCAGCCACCCACACATTCCTGACTTGAGCTACAACTCATCAATCCTCATTTTTGTTTTATTAAATCCCCTTAAAGGCTGGGCAAAGGAAACAAGCCAGCATGTACATGGATAAACCAGGGCAAAGTCCTCACACGGTACTTTGAGGGTGACCTGCTACTCTGGGCCATCCAGACAGATTTCCAGGCAAATGCCAATGGACAAAGCCAGGAAGCTTGGACATGGCACTCCTGTGGGCACAGGCCTGGGATGAGCAGGAGCAGGAGTAAGCCTGACAAGCTTGGCACCCTGACTCGTGGTGTCACTTTGGAAGCTTATGCAGACACAGAGAGGGGAGTGATGGTGAAACTTCCCCTGGTGCCTTGGTGGGACTAAGGGGCCTGTGATGCTCTGGCCCTGGATGCTGCAGTGACGCTGCTGTGGGACCCAAAGCTGGGGATGGAGCAGAGATCAGGGTGCAGTGCCTCCCTTTGGAGGAGCTAAAGTGAGAAGGGGAGGAAAGGGAGACCACGTGCCCGGAGGAAGAAGCCCCCAGCCAGACGAACAGGATGCAGAGAGGGGCTGTATCCAGCTCTTCTCTGGAGGCACAGGACAGGCATCACCAAGCAGAGCTGGGGGTGGACTGGCTGGGTAGGACCACACTGCTCGGAGAAGGAGTGGGTGGCACAGAGCAGCAAGAGGAGATCGGTGACAGCAGTGCTGACCTGAGGCTTACATGAGCCTTCAGGGGAACAGGGACCTGCCAGCAGTCCGGATGAACATTCACCATGCAGGATGCTTTTGGGAGCAGGTGGGAGGGCTGGAGGGAGGGATGAGCTAGGTACCACCCTGCAGGACCTTAGGGGTGGGTCAGGCCCCACCTGGGGGTGGCACAGGGGTGGGGGTGGCAGGGCAGAGATGGGGTGTGCAGCATGGGAAAGGGGTGGGCAGCAGGGTGAACATGGAGGGGGAGGAAGGCGGGCCTGGGGGAGGCTGGAAGGGGGTGGAGTTGCTGTTTTTTCTTTGAGCACGGTGAAGACTTTAGCTTGTAACTTGCATTTGTGGAGCTCCCAGCCGGCAGACACCAGCTCTCCTTGCAGCGGGAGAAACCCCGGGATCTGGCAGCACTGCTTCACTGTTTGGGGGCAGGTTGGGAGGGCAGGGGGCATGGGGTGGTCCCCGGCTGCCATCCTCTCCCCCAGATCCCTTTCTCCTTTTCTTTGTCTCTCCTTCTGCTTGTCTGGGGGCTCGTGCTAATGCTCTACCAGGAGAGATCTGGGATCCAGACATCTGTCGGCTGCACGGACCGGCTTCCCACCTGCTCACAGCCTTGAGGAAGTTCCCTCTCCATCCTGGGCACTGAGAGAGGAAAGACAGGAGATTGCTTGGAGCTGCCGAGCTCTGGCTCGTGAAGGGTGGACAGGGAGATAACAAGCTTCCCTTTTACCTTTCCTGAAGATTTGGAGTCACACATAGACCATGAATGGATCCTTTTTCAACCAGACTCTCCTGGAGCAGGCAGCTGATCCCAATAGGACTCAGGGCTTGGGGATGCTCCTGGCCTGCTGCAATGGGACCAGCACGGTGCTGGCAACTGATGGTGGCTCCTTGGTCCTGGCACCCGATGAGAGGAGCCTTTTCATCACAAGGGTGGTGCAGATTGCTGTCCTCTGTGTCCTCTCCTTGACTGTGATGTTTGGCATCTTCTTTTTGGGCTGCAACCTGCTTATCAAGTCGGAGAGCATGATTAACTTTCTGGTGAAAGACCGAAGACCTTCCAAGGACGTGGGCGCTGCAATCATGGGACTTTACTGAAGCCACCGGGCTCTTGTAGGCAAGTGAACTGTATGGACCTGGTGTTGAGATGCACATTCCCATGTGTTTGGGGCAACTGGGCGGAGTGAGAAGTGGGGGAGGGGTCTTTTAGTCTGTCTGTGTCCATGGGAAAGCAAACCTGTTTTTCCCAGTCAACAAAATGTGGTGGCAGATGAGAAAACCACCCCAGAGCTGTGTGAAGCACAATAAATGACCGGCATTGTGTTGCACACAGAAATGGCTTAAGTTTTGCATGAAACTTGCAGAAACAGTCATAGTGTGGCGATCTGGACTCCTTACTGCTGTTACCTTGGATACCACTACCTGGGATTTAGGGCTAAAAAAAAAGGCAAATAAGCCTTTACAAAAAGAAAACAAAAGAACAAACTAATGGGAGAGCAAAATACAGGGCACAGACCTCATCTTTGAGAGGGGCAGGGGAAGGGAAGTGTGGGTCATAAAACAAAGTCTGCATGCTAAAAAATGTCAGTCTGTTGTGTTTTGGACCTTGATCATGCATCTTCTGGTAGTTTTGTAACAGGGAAAGCATGTTGTTCCTTATTTTCCTGACCTATCTTGTTAAATAAACTGGTACTTTCTTCTTTTGCTCTGTGGTGGAGGAAGAAAAAAACACGGATAAATATAAACCCCTTTCCACCCTTAAAACAAAAGCATGCTTGTTTTTGTACACACCAGCCTCTTTTTCCAAGTGCTACGTTGTTATAGTCTTTGAGGTTTTGTAATTTTTGAAAAGTGGTGAACATTCAGGAAAAAACCAATCTGTTTCAAAAGAATTTTGTGCTGTCTTTATTACTTCTCTGTGTGTGTGTAGTTCAGGAATTTCAATCCTAGTTCCAGGTATAATCATCTCACCTTGAAGTGAAGTGTAATTAGAGGTATTTCTTTAAAGCAGAAACAACTATCATTTTTTGCAAGCAAGTATCACTTTCCACTAGCAAATGAATTAATCAAGAACTGTGTATTCCAGGCTCATGTTGAATACCTGCACAGTGCTGAAACAGAGACTCATAAAAATGCTCTGAGTGCCTCTTGCAAAGCAAGATTTCAGCCTTTGAGTTAAAACCTCTAGCTGATGACCTGTCAAAGTTGAATTATGTGAGAGGAGGAAGACTCCTGACCTTTGTTCTGTGATGGAATTACAGCTCTGGCTGTGGGTGTGAGGTAGAAATAATTTGTGTTTTGTTACACCAACAATATTCCTGCTGGGTTCACTTCTGTAGTGGGAAAGCAATCCTGGATACTGGAGGAGCTGATGAGCTGAGCCACTTGGATGTAAATCTGGAGGAACAGATCTCTGCCTTTCCCAGAGGGAAAAACATGATTAGAGAATGTTTTTAAATTAATCATTATTTGCTGAGTACCTTCTCAAGGTTCCCACATGATGCAGAGCAGGACCAGTGTAGTGCTGTCTCTGATCGCTGCCACTGACCTGTTGTGTGTGTCAGCCTTAGGAGCACAGTGACAACGTAGCAGCAGGGGCAGAATTTGTGATTCAAAACTTTGAAATGTCCTCTTGGTGCCAGTGGAACAGCTGAATAGGCAGCTCTGGTTTTTACGAGCAATTGCAGGTCTGCAGACCTGAGCCACCTTCTCAGTGGAGAGGGTCTGCTCTCCTACTGCCACACGTAAAGTGGCCTCACACAGCAGCCTGGAAGGGGATTTTAGTCCGTGCTGCTGTGAGGGGTGTTGTGGCCATTGATCTCCTGGAACAGACTGCTTGGAGTAATGCCCTGGATGCAAACTGGCACAAGGTGCCCAGAGCAGCTGGGGCTGCCCCTGGATCCCTGGCAGTGTCCAAGGCCAGGTGGGACACTGGGGCTTGGAGCAGCCTGGGATAGTGGAAGGGGTCCCTGCCCACAGCAGGGGTTGGAACTGGATGAGCTTTTAAGATCCTTCCCAACCCAAACCATTCTGGGATTCCATGATTCCATGGTCTCTTTGCTAGAGTGCAGACTACTCCCATTGCGGGAGCACAGCCTGGTCAGACATGAGGGTAAGACATGAAAAACCCAAAGCATGCAATGACCCAGCTCTGCAAATACTTGGGCTGTACTTGTGTTTGTAACCTAAAGGTGTATCTGCATCTCCAGGCTGCTGTGCTGTCACAGGATAACCCAGATGCACTCACTCAACTCCCATCCCATCCTGCTTTCAGCTGGCATTTGGTCCCTCTTGCCAATCCATCCACCAGCTGGAGGTCCTCAGAGGAAGCAGCTGGTGGAACCACCCACCTTTGCCATATTACAGCACGTCCTCATATGCTTCTGCCTTCCTTGTGCAGGGTTGAGACGCTTAAAACACTTGCACACATCCTTATCCAATTCGATTCCCAGTAAAAGCCTGATTAGCCCACCGAGGAGGAATTATTTGTGGAAAAGAAGGCTGGCATCATGAAGGAACCCCTTGGATCAGAGGTTATGGGTCTAAAGACCATCTTGAGGTGAAGTCATGGTTGCTTAAGGGAAGGCACCACACTGAGGGTACCACAATGCTCCCCAGATCTCAGAGGAAGAGCTGTGATCTCAGATTCTGAAAACCCAGCTGTCCTGCCCCAAGACATGAGTTCTGCAGCTGGAGGATGAGGTTGCTACTGAAGGGCTACCCTAACAGCTCCTTCTGCTGCCCCTCCCCACAAGCTGTAGTTTTTCATCCAACACCTCCTCATTTAGCATAAGCTCACAAGTGCCTACCAGCTCCCAAGAAAATTCAAACAGTTTTTTTGTAACTGTTATTTATGACTATATTTTAAATTTTTTTTTGGCAATTGTTACTTGTAGCACAATAACTTCCAGAGTGCCACTGGGGTGCCAGGACCTGTTCAAGCATGACTGAGAGATGCTGTTGGAGGGACAGGGAGAGAAGGGATGTGCTTAGATGGATCATCACATCAGTGGCAGACTGAGGACCAGCCATCAAGTTTCATCTAAGATCTCCTCCTAGCAGTGGAACACAAGCCCATGGGACTGGTTACACTGGTCTGAGTCACTGATCCATCTAGTCTGCATCCCTTCTCTGAAAACAGGAGGCAGTACATGGTCTCTGGGGGTCCTTCCCAACCTTAATGATTCTTTGACTCTATGACTCTGTGGTCAGTCAAGTTTTCCTGCCCACCAAGAGCAACCTGCTCTGGATCTTCACCATCCTCCTCCAGGCACAGCTGCCTGTCTCTGGGCTGGTCCCCACTTGCTGTGATTCTGTTCCAGCTGGATTTTTTTCTTTCTAGACAGGCAGCAGGGAGACAGCAGAGAAAGGAGAGTGATAGCATTTTCCCCTACTGAACTGCCTGCAAAGGGAAATCCTCTGATTATGGAATCACTGGCTGTACAATTGCAGAAATAGAGGTGGCTTGACCCACCTGGAAAACAATGGTCATATAGATGTCCCTGTGGTGGGGAAAACACCAAAGTCCCAGATGACACCCACCTCTTTCCCCTGCCTTGGCAGTCTGGACTGAGGGAATGGAAGAGTTAAACACGATGAGACAGACAGACAGATTGTGGGGGGAAGAAGGATCCCAACCTGAGCTTGGCATCAGATGCACCAGAGCACCTGCACCAAACATACACAGTATTTAATAATTCCTGAGAATCACCATGGTAATAAAGCACAGAGTCAGGTTGTTATGGTAACAGTTTGGGTGTTTTTTAGGCAGGGAGGCATTACTCAGGTTGTAATCTCAATCCAGACTGAACACATTTCTGAGAGCTCAGAAAATAAAAAAGAAGTAAAATGAAATCAAATTAGATAAGTAGCAGTTTCCTGCCTCTTTTCTGGCAGTCCTGGATTTGTTCTGTAGATAGATGGAGGGAACCAGACCCATTCTAGACACGTTTTCCTGCAAAGCCTGAGCAATAGCTGGAGTGGATCTCTGAAGGTTTAAACTGGATGCTAGAGGGGTTGAGGGGCTGAACCCCTCTCATGGTCTGGGATGATGGCCTACCACCACCTTGGCTCCTTGCCACACCTCCGGCCCAGGTCCAGGTGTGTCCCCAGCTGGCTAAAGGGAAGGACACTCTTGTCTTTGCAGGTGTGACACACAAGGGAGCAGTGATGAACAATCCCTGGTCCTAGCTGGGCCCACAGCAGGGTGCTGTGGTCCTAGGTAACAGCTTGCCCACATCCCAAGTGATGGATGTCCCAGAGCTGGTCTCCAAGACAAGACAAGCATTTGGGGGCTGGAAAGGGGTAACAGACCACTTTTATAAATCCTCATGACAGATCTAAGAAGAGAACACATGTTTCCTAGGCCCTGACAAGGTCTCCAGGCTGCTATGCTCCCCAAACGGGCGTCTATTAAGCAAGATGGAAATTTCCTGTGTCTCCCTTCTGCCCTCCCAGCTGTGGGCAAAAAGGCACTCCCACCTTCCCTCCCAAGCCAAAAAGTGGCTCCAGCCACCAGCAAATGTATGAGGTCTGTCCAGCTGATGCTTATATATGGAGTTTTAATTCAGTCCTGGTTAAAGCAGCAGCTTTGTGACCCTGTTTTCTCTGGAGGAAGCTGAGGCAGTCCATGTTGGGTTCACTTGGCAGAGACATGGCTTGAAATCTGCAGTGCCTTTACTCAGGAACATCACTCCATAAATCCACTACCCTCAGCATGGGTCTCTTGTATCGATTGTGCAAGAGCCATTAGCCTCCAGATGAAGCCTCTGTAGTCCTTTAGCTCTGCCAGAGAGGGACAAGTTGATGCCATCAGAGTCAGGGACTCAAGGGAGACTGAGGCCAAACAATGACAGAGTAGAGAGCCAGCTTTGCCTTGTTGGAGACTTTGCCTGACACTTTCTCTGTTTGAAAGGGAAATGTTTCCCTCTTTCTGTGTCTTCCAGCTGCTTTGCTGCTGAGGCTGCTGAAGACGTTTTGGTGTGGAATTCCTCAGACTCCCTGCCCCGCCCTGGCCCCATCCTTGAGCCTGACTGGAGCTGCCAGCTTGGCACTGGGCTTGCTCTCTACTCAGGTTTGCAGAGCACCTGGTACCCACCAAAAATCTGGGGCAAAGAAAGCTGCTTACTTCCAAATAAACGTGATTTTGCCAAACCAGAGAAATTCTGGGATGGTGTGAGCATTTAAAGCCATCCTTGGAATAAAATGGATCTTACAGCTCCATCTGTGCCAGAGAGATGGAGAACACCAGGAACATTTCTGGGCATGGGAACTTGACTGATGATACTGTTAATGTGTGAGAATGGTTCTGGTGTGGTTCAGACCTATGCCAACAACCTGAGCTGAACAGTCCCTGGCCAGTGGCAAAATGACAGAGGACTCAGGGACATTGCTCTGGGCTTTGCTGTCTGTGCACAGGGAATGTCTCATTAGATTTTGCAAGTGTAGATGCCTTTAAAGCAGTTATTTGGCTTCCTGAATCCAACTTAGTGTTCTTAAGTATGAATGAGGGATTGAAAACCTCATTTAATTTTAGTCCAGATAATATGTCTTTGTAAAACAGTGAACATGGGGAAGAACTAAACCTCAACAGCCTTGAAAACTGCCTGATCCAGCTTTCTGTTGGAAACACCTTTGGCTTCACACTAGTTCTGCCATTAAGATGACTTAGCCAAGCATTTCCCCATCAATCTGGCAAAATTTGTGCTCCTCTGATTTTGGAGATAGACATTTTCTCAGACTTGTTTGTTCCACGAGCACAGGGTTATGGAAATTTGAGTTAAGAGAAAATCAGAACATTGCCAGCAAAGAGTATGGTTTCAGGCATATCCCTGAAACTGTCACTGTCAGTGTGCTGGGAAGTGGTGGAGGCACTGGCAACACTCAGAGACATAGACATGTATCTGAAGTGACTGTCTCCAATCTGAAAGATGCTGCTCATTTACATGTATTTCAGGTTGTACGTGAAACACAAGTCTTGCTTCAGAGAGGCCTTTGCTGCTCTCTTCCCTGCCAGAAGCTCATTGGTGGGGATGACATTTTCATAGCAATAATTTAAGGCAGGTTAATCAACAACAAAGCAAAAATGTCTTTCTGAGAGATGGGTCTGCATGGCAATCTTGGCTGTAGGTCACAGGTGCCTTCAAGGTGAATGCAGCAGTTTTGTCACTCTTTGTCAGCCCATGGCATTCAGCTGGGAATGAGCATGGTAAAGTGTTCTGTGCTGTGGTGCAGTCAGGGACCAGCTTTTAAATCAAATTGATACCCTTTTTTTGAATTAATAAGACCTGCCTGAACATGTCATCTCAGAGGAATGGGTTCTCCATGAAAGAGCCAGTTTTGTTGCCTTGGTGTGTGTTGATTTTGGAAGCTAGTACACATGGGTGTGAGGGTGGACTCAGGTGCTTGTGCATCTTCCAGGAAAACAAGGTGTGCATGAAGTAAGCCCAGAGCACTGTTCCTTTTCCATGGCAGCTGCCTGACTGGTGCTGGATGCTGACTCTCTGCTCTGGCATGGCTCAAGCTGTCACACATGCAGAGTTAAATCCAGAGTCCTCCTTTTTGGCAAGCCCCACAAGCATTCCCATCTTACAGGTTTCCAGGCAGCTGTGAATGCTCCCCTCCTGCTTGCATCCCCAAATGCAGGTTTAATAGGAGAAGACAGATGAAGAACTAGTCAAAATGTAATTAGACTTTAATAAGCTAAGTTCTTTCTCTCAGATAATTGAAAATCAGACTAATTGGTTGCAATGAATTCCCAGAGCAGCCATTCATGCAGCTTGGTGTGTGCTCTGCCAGCTGCTACGAGGACCAGCCTGGAAGCAGAGCACTGCTCCCCACTGCTCTGCCATGCTCTGCAGGGCCCAGCTCCTCAGCTCCAGAGAGGTGTTAAAGACCTCAAACCCCTCAGGCTGAAGCCAGGGAAGTTATTGACCCTTGGACACAGCAAGGCTCATCCTGCCTCATCCTGCATTTCACAAACCAGGGAGCACATGGGCCACTAAATCTCACACCCCTAGCAGGACATGCCAACACTCCCGTGTGACAGGACATACCCTTGGACATCTGCAGCAAGCCAGAGGGTCACAGCTGGAAAGGACAAGAGATTTAATTGCCCCCATCATGACCACAGTGTGCAGGCAGCTGACTGATCTCAAAGTCTGGCTGTGAGCAATCATTGCTGAACCAGCTGCTCATCTCCACTCCTTCCTGTGCTGCTCACTCTGCTCAGCTGGGGGGTGTTCCAGAAGCTCTGGTTCAAGTGGTAGCTGCCCTACCACTAGGCTGCAAATTGGAGGTGGCAGTGACACTTCTAGAGCAGTCTTGGCAATGATGTCTGGTAGCAACCCACAGATTTAGTATGGAATCACAGAATTGTTCAGGCTGGAGAGAGCCCCACGATCACCAAGTCCAACCATCTACCAGCACCACCATCATGTTCATCACTACACCATGTCCTCAAGTACCTCATCCACATGTTTTCTGAACACTTGCAGGCACGGTGACTCTACCATTGTCTTGGGTAACCTGTTCCAGTACTTGGCAACTGTTTCCATGGAAAAATTTTTCCTAGTCTCCAATATTTTCCCTAATTTTTCTTGGTCTGCCTGCTACAACCTGAGCCCTCTGGCTCTTCTGGAGCTCCCTTTCACATGAATGAAACTAAAGGTCTCCACCATAAATGTTGATTTGACAAAGTGAAGCACTTTCTGGCTGAGGAGCTTCGAGAAATAGATTGCTTTGCCCAGGTGCACACAATTTTTCTAGCAAGTCCCTTTGAGACTCCACATCAGTTTCATGGAGCAAAGGCTTGGTCTCTGGTACAGATGGCAATTCCCAGTGGCCAGGAATGGTTCAGGGAGGATGCAAAGGTAGGAAAAACATCATGATGTTATTTTCATTGTAGCACTTGCAAGATCATGCCTAGAAAAATGCTGGACTTGCTCTGCATCCTTGGCTCAAGTTTCCCTTCTCCCTTCTCTCTTGGCAGTGTGCTGTGTGCCAGGTGGCTGCATTTCATTACTTAGTTTATAAAGTTCCTGGGGAAACAAGGAATGAGGAGATGAAAAATCTGTACAGAAATGTGATGGTCCCTGGGCTGGGCAAAGATGCAGAAGGGGAGCACTGATCACATTTACATTCCTATAGGTCATGGCTTTTTTTTTCCCCACACCTCCTTCTGCCTGAGCTGCATCACTAGGGATATTTCTTTTGATTTGGGGTTAAACCAGTTTCTAGTTTTTGTGCTTCCCACATGACTGGGAAGGAAAAAGAAAGAAGGCAGCTCTGCTGTGGCAGGGAGCCCTAGATAATTCTATTTTCAAGTCAAGACCTGACATCTGATTTTTCCTTTGGGTTGCAAAGCAATTTCAAAGCACTCCCCTCCACTGATCACAATTCACAGAGGTAGAGGTGGCTCTGCCCAGTCATCTTCATGTGTTTGAGGTGCTGATTTTAAAGCACTTTACTCTGGAGCTGAATTCTCCAGCATGGCTGGATGACCCGCAACAAATATTGTTTGGATCAAAAACAGTGTGGCAGCAGGACCAGGGCAGTGAGTGTTCCCCTGTGCTGGGCACTGCTGAGGTCATACCTCAAGCTCTGTGTTCAGTTCTGGGCCCCTCACAGTGAGAGAGACATTGAGGGGCTGGGAAGGGAACAGAACTTGGAAGGGGCTGGAGCACCAGGAGCAGCTGAGGGAGCTGGGGGGGGGGGGGCTCAGCCTGGAGAAAAGGAGGCTCAGGGGGGCCCTTGTGGCTCTGCACAATTCCATGGTAGGAGGGTACCACCAGGTGGGGGTCAGGCTCTGCTCCCAGGGAACAACAGAACAAGAGGAAAAGGCCTCCAAGGGAGATTTAAGGAGGACATTAGGAAGAATTTCTTCATGGAAAGGGTGGTCAGGCCTTGGGAGGTGATAGAGTTCCCCTCCCTGGAGGTGTCCAGGAAGGCCTGGACATGACAGTCAGTGCTCTGGGCTGGGTGACAAGGTGGGGATTGGTTACAGGTTGGACTCAGTGACTTTGGAGGTCTCTTCTAACCTGGATGATTCTGTGAATCTCTGAAATCCAGGCTCCTTCTCCTTGGCTCAGCAAAGGCAGATGGAATGGAGAAGTTAGTAAGAATCTCATCTTCATAGGAATTTCCACAGGTACAGTTACTGCAAAAAGCTCAGGCTCTGCCTGCAGGTGCCTTATTTCAGGGCTTTGGGATGACTAATGGCTCCAGTTATTTTCTGCCAGGTATTTACTGGATTACCCTTTAACAGACTGAAGGCAAAAAACACTTGGCACCAAGTCCCAAAGAAACCCAGCTGCCCACTGGATGCAGTGGGCCAAAGGCCCTTTTTGTAGCTCCCTCCTCATGTGAGGGGGTTGTGAGATGAAAGAATAGCAAAGCAGTGATGCCAGAGCTCAGCCTCAGCACTGCCCTCCACATTGTGATGGGAATGTCCAGCTGAGCCCCACAGTTGTGGACATTTCTGGAGGAGGGGATTTTTAGGATTGGGCTTTTATCTGCTAAAGCTCATGACATGAATAGCTTAGAGCATCCCCAGCTTTTTGCATCCTTGCTGCCAACCTGGCAATTCCGCACAAAGGGGAGCAATGCTGTGACCCAGAATAGGGAACCTGAAAAAATCCCAACATAGTAAACTAACAATAAACATCATTTCCATGTTGCTCAGGTTATTCCCTGGTTCACCAAGCAGCCCCCAGGCATCACTTCTGGCACAAGAAACAGGAACCTCTGGCTGCTTAGGAATTTGCCATGTGCACAGTTAATTTAAATGTCTCAGGCTTCCTGCCTGCTGCAGGGAAGAGGAGGGAAAGGCTTTAACTTTGTGAAAGGTATTTCTCAAACTCCCCAAGAAATATCTTTAGAAGAGTTCTGCTAGAGATTGGATCCATTAAAACTCCAGGACCATTCCTGTGCCTAGCTCGCTGTTCCTCACCCACAATTCATGGAGCTGATAACCATGGCAGGTTTGCAGAGCTCTGCCTTTGCTCCTAGTGAACCCCATTCCAGGGCTAATTCCGGCGCATTTCTGGGCTATTTTTCTGTTTTTCTGGGCTCATTTTAAACTCTCATCCTGTCTCTCATCTTGTCTTGCATTTCTCACACCTCTCCTCCCAGTGCAGGGGTGTGCAAACATATTACACATCCTGGAGCAGATGAACCCCCTGTGGTCCCCTCCAACATTGCACAATCTGTGATTTTGTGATTTTGTAATTCTGGTCTCCTTTGCCCAAACCATCAAACAGTCCTTGTGCAGAAGCCCCCTGAATTCTGTCAGCTTCTCCCTCACTCTTCTTTTCTGGGTGCGATGAGGTACTTTTGGGAAGCACAGGCAGCATGGCACAAATCTGCCACCTTCAAGTCAAAAATGCCTTGCCAAAAGCACCTTCCATGAGACCTGTTGCTCCCTTACTCAAAGCTGTCTTTATTACAGCTCAGCTCACTGCTGAGATCATTGGATCTGGGAAATCTCACTCCCACTTTGAATGACAATGCAGAGATGGTGGGAGGATGTGGCATTGGTTTCCTGCTGATGGATTATTTTGGAGCTTGGGAAATAAACAGAAAGAGACAAAACATTAAATTCTTGTGAAAAAACTTGGCTTGCTTTGCCATAGTTCAGCTGCCACATGGTGTTGCCATTTCTCAGGCTTTTTCTCCCTTCTTTTAGTCCCCATTCATTGCACTATGACAAGGAAATAACTTTCTATTACAGAATTGGCCCTTGTCACTTTGTTTATGTCAAAATGCTCTTCTTCCCCCAACCTCATGTCTTTTTTCCCATTTTCCTTCAAATTTGCTCCCTTTGTCCCTGGGACAATCTTCCTGTGAATCCAGACAACTTCAAGGAGATGATTCCATTTAAAAATATCCCAAAGGAACTAATTCTAAGCCTTTTTTTATCATAGACTGTTTTGTGTGGGTCTCCTGCAAGTTATTCCAAACTCAACAGAAAAAGATTACCTGTCTCGTTCCCTGAGGAATAATTTCAGCTGGGTAATGAATTGCCTGGGAAATGACCATGAAAGGCGCTGAAGGCCTCCAACAGAACAGCCTCCAGTTCTGTGCTATTAATGCTCCTCCTGAAATGTGTCAAAACTCCACCAGCCCTTGCTGTGTCTGCTCCGGGGATGCTGCCTTGTGACCAGGAAAATGTGAAGGCGGTGCAGAAAGAGTACCCAGAGCAGGGCTGGAGGGAAACATCTCCCAAAGGCCAGGGAGCTCTGGCAGAGCTGCTGGGCTCACCAAGGGAGCTCTTTGCGCTGTGCTGGGGTGAAAGTGGCCCTCAGCACCTCAGTCTGTGTCTGCAGAACCCGCCAGGCTCTGAGTGTGCCACAGTCCCCGGGGCAAAGACCCACTCAGCTGCATCATTCCCTGCACTGACTGTGGGCTCAGCCAGGTGGAATCCCAGAGTTATCCCCTGGAGTGATCCTTCTGAACTGAGCATTGCTGAGACAAGCTGAATGCTGCAGTCAGTTCTGGGCACCTTGTGACAATACCGACATTGAGGGGCTGGAGTGTGTCTGGGGAAGGGAACTGAGCTGGGGAAGGGTCTGGAGCCACAGGAGCGGCTGAGGGAGCTGGGGGGGCTCAGCCTGGAGAAAAGGAGGCTCAGAGGGTCCTTCTGTCTCTCCACAATTCCATGACAAGAGGGTGCAGCCAGGTGGGGATCAGGCTCTGCTCCCAGGGAATAATGAACAGGACAAGTGGAAACAACTTCAAGTTGCGCCAGGGACATTTAGGTTGGATATTATGGGAAATTTCTTCACCAAAAGGGTTGTCCAGCCCTGGCACAGGCTGCCCAGGGCAGTGGTGGAATCCCTGTCCTTGAAGTGTTAACAAAATATGTGGATGTGGCACTTGGGAATATGGTTTAGGGGTGGATCTGGAAGTGCTGGGTTAATGATGGGAGTCACTGGTCTTAGAGGGCCTTTCCAACCTGAATGATTCTGTGAAGCACAATCCTACACTGGTCCAGATAGTGGGTACTGGGTTTCCTTCTCCCATCCCCTCGCCTGTGTCCATCAGTGAGGCAGATCAGGGAGCTGATCTGGTGGATAGTGAGGGGTTTTTTTGTCCTCATCTGTCTGGATCTGCTCCCTGCCCTGACTCACAGGGAGCATCCACTTGTTGCCAGTTCCATCACAGGGGAGACAAGTGAGAACATGGGATCCTCCTCTGGCAGAGCCCAGTGTCTCTCTGCCCACAGGACCCAGACCATGGTCAAACCTTCAAACAAACCAACTTTCCACCACGATGGTCGAGGCAGAGGAGGGGCCCTGCAGCTGCAGGTGCTGGACATGGAACAGTAAAGATCTCAGAATCACAGAATTAGAGCTGAGTTGGAAGAACCCACAAAGATCACGGAGTCAAACTCCTGCTGATGGCTACAGCAGTGACTGAAGCCCAGGGTGGCTTGGGGTGCATGGGGCACCTGCACCCTGTGTCGTGTCCCATTGATGAAGCCAGTGGTCCCAGTGCAACACCAAACTGTGCTCTGTGGGATCTGCTCCTGCTGGATGCTGCTGAACCAAAATAACTCCTTGTTTTTCCCAGCTGGTGCTGAGCTGGGAGGCATTGGGAAGGTGGCTGTGACACTGTGACAGATGGCCAAGAAAGCAAATGCTGTTTTTTATGTCACCTCCATGTTTCCTCCTCTGCTGTCTCCTGCACTGGAGGCGGTGTTTGGAGATGGGTTGTGCTGCCAGTGCATGCCAGAGCTGAGGAGACAGCAGAAGGTGGAGCAAGGTGCTGGCCACCTCACACACATTTCTCCCCCAGCTTTCTGATGCTTTTTGACCTTCATCAAAGCTTCTCCTACAAAGATTTATGCCAAAGGGGGCTCAGAAGTGGGCTGCTGCTTGAGTGGAGTGTTTGCTCTTGCAGAGCTCACTCATTGTGAGCCCTGTTCCAAACCTCCTGCAGTGGTGCTGGCCCACTGGGGTTTTTTTGCCCCAAAGAGCCAGATGAGCCAGGAAAGCTTGGCCAGGGGATCCTCCTGCCAGCTGGTGACCAGTCCTGGCTCTTCTTCTGTGGGCTCAATGCCACCTGCCTGTAGAGAGGACCCTGAGCAAGTCAGAGCTTCGATAAAAGTCTTTCTGAAATAAGGCTGGGTTGGACAGGGCCTAGAGCAACCTGGTCTAGTGGAAGGTGACCCTACCCATGGCAGGGGCTGGAACTGGATGGTTTTTCAGGTCCTTTCCTATGCAAACCATCCCATGACTCCATGAAACTTCTTGATGTGCTGCACCCTCTCCTCTCCCTTTGTACTCAGGATCTTCAGGCAAGAGACCTCTCCTCCCCTCCTGGGGCACAAGCATCATGTGCCCCTCCTGGGGCACAAGTATCCTCCCCTCCATAACACAGGCAGTGTTATGGAGGGCTGGACTAGTGAGACATGGAGCCCTGGACCCCTGACATGCAGTGAGAATTCAGCAGGAAGAGCACACCTAGCAAAAGAAGGGAGCACAGGGAAGCTGGTGACTGTGAACTGCTGTCCCTTGGGTTGTACCTTGGAGGAAGCAGAAACAGCCTGCCCAGGGACACAGGCATGAACCCACCAGCCCATGTGGGTGGCTGCTGCCCCACGCCTGGGCTCTGTTCCCTGGCAGGAGGAGACACTTCTGCTGCCATCTCAGCTGCCAGGATCCAGCTCCTTTCTCAGCCTGCCTGGTGCAGAAGGAGTGATGGACATCGCTGTTGGCACAGCCTCTATCTGCCCCCTGCTCTGCTGTGTTGCACTTGGCAATTCGCCTCCTTCTCCCTCTGTTTTTCCAGTAGGAGAGCTCACAGTCCTCTGCCTTAGCAGTGGGCAGACAAACAAGAGGGGCTGGACAGACACATGGTCTCAGAGGCTCTCCTGTCTATCCCTGCCTGTGATGAATGGAGCCTCCCTGAGTTCAAGGATCCCTGAATTCAGATCCCTGAATTCAAGGACATGGCATTGAGCAGCGGGGATCACTGGTGTTTGAGGCACTTTTCCTAAGTGTCTTGGTTTGAAAAGCCAGGTGTCTGCTCAGAAAGGCAGGAGCCTCCCTTGAAATGGAAAATGTAAACTCCCTCCCTCCAAATTTTGAAATTAAAAGGCTCTTGGGCAAAGATATGGGAGTAGGAATAACAGTTCTTTATTAGGAAAAAAAACAAATAAAAATTAAAATGCAGTAAAACAAAACAACCCTGCCAGAGTGAGAGCAGTCCCTGCCCCCTGTGTGCCAGGGGGTGGCACAGCCCCATCCCATGGGGGCTCAGCCCTCCTGCAGTGCCAGCTGTGGTTCTGCTGGAGCAGGGATCCTGCACAAGGGGGGAGTTTTCCTCTGCAGCTCCAGGGCTGCTGGAGATGGGCCTGGGCTCCCTCTGGCCGTGCAGGGCAGCAGAAGCTGCTCCTCTGGGAATGCACTGGGCAAAGGCTGCTGGGGTGTCCCAAAGCTCAGATTGGATCCAGGTAGGAATGCTTGGCTCCTCCCCTGGGCGCAGCATCTCCCCATGGGATGATGGAATTGGATCAGCCCTGCAGGGGCACTCAGTGGCCATGGACAACAGAGATCTCCTGGAGGGAGAATGGGTTGTGGAAGAGATAAAGAAAACTGCCCCACCTGGTTTTAACAGGTGGCCTAATTAACAGAAGATAACTGCCCCACATCTAACAGATGTTCATGGAATACACACCCCCAGCCACATCTTGTGTTTCTACCCTAAGACACTAAGATAAGAGAAACTGAATTCTGAGAGGTTGGTGAAAAATCAGTCTCACACAGTGACACAGTTATGAACTGGTCTAATTTCCATTGTGGGCTGGGAGCCCCTGTGGGCTTAGGGAGCCCCAAAGGGCTCAGCACAGCAGCTTTCAGGTTCCCAGCCCTGAGGAGCAGAGACCACAAGTGAAGGATGAGCAGCTCTGCTTTGGACTGGTGTGCTAGGCTGTGCTTGCTGCCTCCTTAAAACCCTGCAGGAGAAACCCAAGCCCCATTTAGAGACAGTTTGGGAGAATAAAGCAATAGAGACAGTGGTGGGCAGATAGGGAGGTGACACAGAACAGATGTAATGACAGGAAAATTCCGTGGAGAAGCAGCCCAAAGTATGGAGGGGCAGAGAGGGGCTGGTCTGCACCCACACACCCAGGTCTATCCTGGAGCAGGAGCATTGAAATGGAAATTACTTTCTATTTACAGCTCCAACATCCTCCCTGCTCCCCCCAGGAGCCAGACTGGGACCTTCCCTGCCTGTCTTGGGTGACTCTGTGGAGGGAGCAGAAGGATGCTGGCACTCTGTGTCACAGACAGGTGTGTGGGGGGAGCAGGGACGCTCTGAGGCTTTGGGAAGCAGGCTTGGCTCCCTCATCCCCTCTGGACAGCAGAGACCTGGAACAGTGGACAGCATGCTCATGTTAAACACACACTCTGCCCTCATCACCTCCGTGGGTCACTCCACAGTCATGCAGGGGCTCAGGAACAAGGCAAGTTGGGACACACAGGGGCTGGGCAGATTCACAGCTTCCTTCAAATGGCAGAAGAGCCCAGGAGGTATTTCAGACCTCCCTAGAAGAGCCTGATCATTATTCTGCAGCCTTATTCTGCTGTGCAGGAAGACATGTGGGAGTGCATAAAAGCAATGCCAGCCCACGTCCGTGCTTCTTTTACCCACAGAGGCAGCGCTGGCAGCAGAAGAGAAACTTGTTCCTGTGCTGTACCCACCTGGCCCCAGGGGAATGACTCTGTGCTGTAAGAGCCAGGCCCCAGCATCTGCAACAGGCGCCAGGGAGCAGGAGCTGAGGCTGAGCTGTGCCTGGAGCCAAAACCCTCCCTTGAGCTGTTCAGTGGCTGTGGAGACCTCCCAGCCTTCAGTGGGCCCTGGAGCTCAGCCTCCTGGACACAGAGCATGGAGCAATATCAGGGATCACTGTGAGGTGCCCCCAGGGCATGGGTCCTTTGAGAGCAGGGGTGTGAGGACACAGAGCCTGGGGACAGCACCCAGATCTTCATCTTTCTCCACACTGCCACACACAAAAGGCCCCAGGCCTAGAAGAGGTAAATACCACTCATGCTTCACTCTTCAAGAACTAGAAAGGTGGAACTGAAAGGAGATGATGGATTAGCAGGTGAGACAGGGATACATGTCAGTATTTTTGCATCCTTCAGTACCCTTGTTGGTTTGTGGAACCCAAGCCATTGACAGACTCCATGTGGGGTGGGAGGCCCTCACTAAGATCCCCTCACCAGCACTTTTCAGCTGTAAAACAATCCCTGATCTTCTTTTCCCGCTAAAGGAACTTGCACAAGCAGAGCTGGCCATCCATCTCTGCCCTGTTACTCATGTGCTTCAGTAAGCAGCAGTGCCACAGGCAGTGCTGAGCCCCAAACCCTTGAGCTGGACCCTGTCTGCCCATTCTTACCCCTGTGTGCTGCTCAGCTCTGCGTGAGGAAGAAGAGGCAAATTCCACACCCGTCTGCTCACCTTGGTTGGTGCAGGGCAGGCTTTTTAGGACAAGATTTCCTTGAATAACTCTTCTTATCTGCCAAGCTCAAATTAAAATTTGCTGCCAACAGTCATGAGCCCTCTCCCTCTCCTTCCTTCTTCTCCGCTGTTTTTTTGGATAATTTTCTTTATTAAGATAAATGAGTGATAATATCATGTTGTGCATTAAACACTGGTCCTTGCAGTCTGTGAAACACAGAGCATGATGGAACTCTGAGATTCCAGCTGTTGGTAGTTCATTTACATTTAGGCAAGTCAGCTTTTAAAGAAATTTCTCAGAACAATTCTTTCAGATTTCCTAAGGAGCCCATAACATAAAATTTTGTGAGAAAACACTGTCACAGAATCACACTATCATAGAATGGTTTGGGTTGGAAGGGATCTTATAAATCATCCCAGCCATGGTCAGAGACACATGGTCAGATTCTTCCACTATCCCAATTTCCTCCAAGCCCCACCCAACCCAGCCTTGGACACTTCCAGGGATTCAGGGGCAGCCACAGCTTCTCTGGGCAACCTGTGCCAAGGCCTCACCACTCTTAAAGAATTGCTTCCAAACAGCCAATCTAAACCTACCCTCCTTCAGCTTAAGGCCATTTCCCCTTGTTCTGTAGCTCCAGAGCCCTGTCCAAAGTCCCTCTCCAGCACTCCTGGAGCCCCTCTGGGCAGTGGAAGGGGCTCTAAGGCCTCTCCAGAGCAGCCTGATTTACCCCAACTCTCTCAGCCTGCAAGCTGTGAGCTCCAGACCCAGAGAAGTCCTGGAGGGCCTGCTGTTGATGCCTTTTTTGTGCAGGGAAGCAGGCTGGTTCTGGACTGGGAAAAGCTATGTGGGTGAGAGACACCCAGCTCTGCATGATGCTGTCAGGGTTCCTGCAGTGGGATCATCAATTTTTGACCATCTTTAAGATGATGCCAGTCTGCTTTCCAGGGTAAAAGGTCCTACTTTTTCTGTACCCATACCTGGCACTTAGTTCAGTGTGCTGGGTTTCCCAGGAAGAAAATTCCTGCAAAAAATGGTCTGCTGGTTTATCTGGCAGATTTTCCTGTTGCTTGGAAATCTACAGGAGTCCTGGGTGCAGTGACACAAGCCTACTTCTTCTGCAACAAAGGTGTTCTACAGTCATGGAAAAGTAAAAGGAATGGCTCAATGGGTGGCTTCCACTGAGGAGTTAGTGTGGGCTTTCATGCAGCAGCCATATGGTCACAAAGCCAACAGTTCTCTCTTTCCCTCATGGAAGCAGCCACAGAGCAGATCAGTGGAGTGTGAAACTTCCCAGCAGCTGGGTTTGCTGAAGCTCAGACAACTCTTGGGCTCCCAGAGGCTCTGGGAGTAGCTGTGTGTGGATGAGTGCAGAGCACAGGAGTGATGGGAAGGGCCCTGCTGAGGCACCAAGCAGGAGAGGAGACCCTGCTAAATGGCCCAGCCCCACCACTCATGTGCATCATGCACACCCCGCCCTGGCAGCCCCACCGGGAGCAGGGGGCAGACCCAGATCGGTTGCGGTGTGGTTTCATGGTTTACCTCAGAAGCCTGGGTTCCTCCCCTGATAATTCCCTCCCAGGTGTGTCAATCATCCTTCCTTTCTCCACCCTGACCCCTCCCAGCACTGTCTGTCAGTCCTGGCATTCCAGAAGGGCATCGAGTGATTGGCAGATTCAAAGGATGCCCTCTACCCCTGGGGGGCCCTGGGCCATCCAGGTGTCCTTTGTCCCTTTGTCCCTCCCCTCCTGTACCTGCTTGGTGGCTCCCTACCCCTTCCCTCCTCCCCTCCCCTGGGTAAAAGGGTGAGCAGCCACATGGTCAGGGAGTTCTGTTGGAGCTGTTGCTGCATTCAGAGGCCTGAGGGCCAGAATAAAGCTCTGGATCCAAACCCTCCATCAGAACCGACTCCTTTCCTTCACCTTGCCTTAAAGCTTCTCCACAGAGGGAAACCTGAGGAGCAGCCCCTGTTATGGGGGAAGCTCCATCCCAGCACCACCAGAGCTCCTGCAGGCCTGGACTTGTCTGCACATGCCCAGCTGCAGCACCCAGGCAGCCAAAAGTGTCTGTGGGGTGAAACACCACACATCCAGGCAGGCAAAAGTGTCTGTGGGGTGAAACGCCACACACCCAGCCAGCCAGAAGTGTCTCTGGTGTGAAACACCACAGTGCCACTATTTGGTTCGGCCGCAGGGCCAGACAAGCCAAGGCACGTCCTGTCCCCAATATTGGTAATATCAATACAGATCCATAGCTTCATTTCCCATCACCTCCAACTGGTCTATTCTAAGAGAGTCTGCCTAGAATTCATCCACCCAAAGCATCACACTTCACAGCTTCCTTCCCACACAGAGCTTGGTTCCTTGCTCTGAATAAACATCACTTCCCTGCCTGCGTCCCCAGAGCCAGGCTGCTGCCTGCCTCCCCCTGTCCCCTAGGGAGGTGTGGCATGTCTAATCCATACCTTGGGAGCTGTGTGCTGCTTCCCACCACGTGCAGGGAAAAGGAATAGGGATAAAAACTACACCAGCCTCCTTGGTTTCCATTTCCAGTCAGGGCAGGCAGAGTACCAGGTACTCCTGGTACTCCCAGATGGCAGCACCAAAAGGTTCAGGGCTCAGGGATCTGATCTCAGGTAGGTTCCAATCCACTTCCCAGTGAGCAAATGCCAGTTTTAAGGGCAGCAGATGGTTTGTTGTTCCTGAAGGGTTCCCTTTCTTGATACAGAAAGGGCTGGCACCGCTCAAAAGCTCCTGAGTGATGTCCAGAGGATGGTTCCAGACTCTTTTTGGTGGTGCCCTGCACCAGGAAAAGGAGAAATGGCCATAAACTGAAACACAAATTCCACCTCCACATTAGGAAGAACTTCTTTCCATCGTGGCTGGCAGAGCCCTGGAACAGCTGCCTAGGGAGGGTGTGGAGTCTCCCTTTCTGGAGACATTCCGAACCCATGTGGACAAATTCCTGTGTCACCTGCTCCAGGTGATCCTGCCTGGGCAAGGGGTTGGTCTGGAAGGTCCCTTTCAGCCCTAATAAGTCTGTGATTCTGTGATGTGGGTTTTGTCCCAGGTGATATGCATTTTGTCCCAGTCCTTCCTACAACAGAAACAACTAATTTGTGTGAAAGCTCCCTGTCAGCTGCATCTCAGCACCAGTGCAAGAGACTCAGACAACCTCTTGTTACCAGATGTTACCACAGCCAGAACCTAAAGGCAGGTTCAGAATCCTACTTTTAGGACTCAGGGTAATGCTCAGTAATGAAAGTGTACTGATCCTGAACACAGAATACCATCCAACTCTGGAAAGACATTCCAGTAAGCAAAGATTTTGTGACAGGGGTTCATCTGTGACATATGCAGAACAAGTTTTTCAGGAAAGAGATCAAGAACTGGTTCTGTGAGGACTGATGGGATGTGAAAATTCAGGGAAAAACAGAGAGATTTGGCCACTTGGGGAGAGCCCAGCAAGCCCAGATACTGGAGATGACAGACCGAGATGGATGAAAGGACTTAGTCTTAAGCTACACCAGAGAAAGTTCAGGTAGGACATCAGGGGAGATTTCTTCGTGGAAAGGGTGGTCAGGCTTTGCAGGGGCTGCCCAGGGAGGTAGTGAAGTCCCCATCCCCGGAGGTGTCCAAGGAAGGACTGGACATGGCCCTCAGTGCTCTGGTCTGGGTGACAACGTGAGGATTAGGTACAGGTTGGACTCGATGGTCTTGGAGGTCTTTTTCAACCTGGATGATTCTGTGATATCACCACAGCCAGAACCATTAAATAGTGAAACTGAATATTTCTATCCTATTCCAGTCTCACACAGGGACAGTTTGCAATACATGAAAGCTCCAACAAACCCCATGTTGCAGCCTTACAAACATAATCATCCAACACATTGTATTCTCCCAGGGCTTCAGTTATGAAAAATTCAGAGAGAACTAAATTCACCATTTTACCACTTATTGCAGCTATCAGCTCAATATCAGGCCAACCAGGGCAGGCAGTGGCTCATATCTCTATAAATCTGCTATTTTTATGTCATTTAAGCCCTGAAATTTTAACCCACTGTGGCCTGAGCAGATTTCAGTGTCCCCAGGCTGAAACCTGAATAACTAAGGGCAACTCTTTCCTCCTCCTGCCCCTCAGTTTTGGCTCCAAAGGACATTCTTCCACTGTTGCATTAAAAAAAACCCCAAACCCAAAAAATAACCACCATAATCTGGTAGATGGTCTGACCCAGAGCTTTCAGCAGGTGTTCCTTGAGGCATCTGTAATCACTCATTTAAATCTCATTTATTTTTATTTTAGAGGGCTTCCTAACAACACAAAAGATTTCTTTCCTGCATCTCATTGGAATTGTGTGCACATTGCTATGGCAACACATGCCTGAGATTTTTGTGGTCCAGGACCCATCTTATTGGTTATTAAATATCTGTGCAACAACAACAAAAAAATAAAAAAAAAATATATATAGCTTTGTTCTCCCATCTGTCTGTTCCATCTGTTTATTTCCCGGTGAAATACAATAATTTGGCTCAGCCACAGCTTTCTCTCTTTCCTCATGGGACTGGCTGAAGGAAACAGAGATGCATCTAATGGTGGTCATGGAACTGGTGGAGGGGAGGAAGAGGAATGGAAGACATTGATGTGGACACCAACCTGACCATCACACACACATAGAAAATCCTTTAACAGATGATAACACCTTGTAGTCTGAATTGCTGCCCTTTCCCAGTTATGTCCCAGGTGGGAAGGGGAAGAGAAGCTCAAGAGGACTCCAGCCAACATATTCCCCATCTGCTGCTGGTGGAGCAGCAGTGTCCTGGCTGCAGCTCAACCACAGCAGGTTTGTTTCCTGCCACAGGGTCACTGGGGAAGTGGAGTCAAACTTGTGTCACTGGTCAGCAAAAAGAAACATTACAAGTCAGCTGCTTCCACTGAGAGTCCTTCTTACCTTCCCGAAAGATAAGGACCAAAGTGTCACTCCATTCCAGGACACACTGTTCTGTGGAATGGAAAAACACCAGTAAAAAGATCTCTGTGCTGAACTGATTGTGTTCTTCCCAATAGACCCTCTGTGCCACACTGACTGTGTTCCTCCTGACAGTCTCCTCCATGCTGAACTGACCCTGTTCGTCCAACAGCCCCGTGTTCCAAAGTGGCTGTGGCTCCCGACAGTTCCCGCCTGGCTCAGAACCCGTGCTGACAGCTGTTTGACATCCCCCCTCCCAGGCACTAATTCCTCCCGGCAGTGTTTGCCTTGCCTGCCCACCCCCACAGCTCTGCTGGGAGAGAGGATGTGCTCCCAGCTTCCCAGCTCCCTCTCATTATTTAAGCTGTCAGTTGTTAATTATAGTGCTGCATTTCAACTTGATACTTCCCAGGGGGCCAAACCATGCCAAAAGACCAAAATCACTTCCCAGTGGAATATTTTTGGAGACTCAGCTAGATGTGAGCCTGTGCCTCTATCAACCAGGGTGAGACATTGCTGACTGCTCTCAGGAGACTGGAACTGCACTCACTGCTCTAAAACCCAGACCTGTACTTGTTACCCTTCAGAGCCAACATTCCCACTCCCTAGATGGGAGTCATGGCTTTCCTAAGGATATGAATATAAGGATATATTGCTTTTAATCATACAAAGCTATTAAAAAGTGTCCAAAGGAGGACTATGAAGATGGGGAAGGGTCTGGAGGGGCCACACAAGGAGCAGCTGAAGTAATTTGGCTTGTTCAGCAGGAGGAGACTGAGGGGAGACTCACTGGGGCTGCAGCTCCTCCTAAGGGACAGCTTTGATCTCTGCTCCCTGTGACAGGGACAGGACCCAGGGAATGGCTGAAGCTGGGCCAGGGTAATTGGGATGGAGATCAGGGAAAGGTTCTTCCCTCAGAGGTTCTGGCACTGCCCAGGCTTCCCAGGGGATGGTCCTGATCCTGAGGCTGCCAGAGCTCCAGGAGGGTTTGGACAGCGCTGCCAGGGATGCACAGGGTGGGATTGTTGGGGGGGTCTGTGCAGGGTGAGGAGTTGGACCTGATGATCCTGTGTGCTGCTTCCAGCTCAGGATATTCTGGGATTCTCTGAATCACACAACAATGGCCACCAGGCCTGTGGGACCCAGCCGTTCCTCTCAGTGAGGAAGGTAATCCCATGAAGTTGCCAATCGAGTGGTCAAGTCAAGTGAGAGTAAACACCTAAGAAATAGATGTGATGCTGATATTCTCTAGCTTGTAGCAACATTACCCAGCCAAGTTGTCCCTTTGCCTCGTGTGACCACAGAAACCTCTGCTTCAAATGCAGAAACAAGTGAACAAGTGCAGTGATCAAACCATCAACCTGCCCAGGGGAAGAGCTCTGGGGGGAAAAGGAGTAGACTGTATTACTGTGAAAGGCTTCATCTTGACAGAAGAGCACCCGTCTCCCTTGACTGTGTTAAATGAGACATTGCTTTGTGGGGATTCTTTTCCAGGAGAATCAGATGTGATGGGTCAGATGTGCCAGGGGAAACTTATGGGCTGGATGAACAGTGCTGCAGAAAGTACCTGCTGCTGGCACCACCTACCCATTGTGGTCACTCAAGGCCAGCTGAGCACCACAAAACACAGCCCAGCACAGGGACAACAGCCAGAAGAGTCCAGCTGCGTCTCTGTCTCTCTCATCTGGCCAAAAGCATTTTACTCAACATTTACAGAGAAATCACTGTAAGAGAGTTCACAGCATGCTTAACAGGATGCAACTCATCCTAAAAACAACAAAAAGCAGAAAAGAGGCGATAAATGAAAAGAACTAAAATAGAAACATGAAAATTGTATTGCATTGAGCTGTAACTATAGTTGAGAACAGCCTTTGCACCAGGAGATTCAGGGCAGCTGTTCAGCTCCTCAGTGCTTTGCCAAATTTGCATAAAACCACCTCAGTAATTATAATTTCATCTTGAATAGGTATTGTTTTAATTGGGACTGCTTTGCCTGCTCTGCATTAACTGCAGGAATCACAAAAGTGCACAAAAGGAAGGCTATGGATGACTTTGGCTTCTTCCTCCAGCCACCTCAGTGACCCATCAAGATCCTTGCTCTGACCCCCCCCAAAGTCTGTGCAATGCAAAACAAACCCTACAATGTTGACATAATCACAGCCCCTAATTACAGCCCCAGAGGGACTGTGCAAAGAAACCCAGTACCTTCCCACCCAGGACGATACAGCTCCAGCAAAGCTGCCTCAGAACATGATGCCAAGCACAGAACCACTGTGGCACTTTGTGGTGAGGTCAGCAACTTGAGCTCCAGGTGGTTTCACTTAAAATCAACTCCTCTGACAAGCCACTGGTTCTCAGAGAGCTTAAACCCTCAGCAAACCCTCAGAGAAACCCCTTTAAGGTATCACTCACTGTCATCTGAGTTCAATAATTTAATTCTCATTGCATGATAATCTAATACCCATCCAAAAACCTTGGAACAGTCTGGTCTACTGGAAGGTGTCTCTGCCCATGCAGAGGGTTGGAATGAGATGGTTTTTAAGTCCCAACCTAACCCATTAATCTATGATTCTATAAATTATGCTGATATGCTCACTTGTGTTTCAGTGTATGTGAACAGTCATTTATACAACATCATTTCTGGGACTGATAACCCCTGCCCCCTTAACCTTTGACCTGACCTGAACACACTTGACCTCACAGTTCTATGGAGGGAGTGGTTCAGGCAGGGACCTCTCTAATTTGTCATCTTTTAAGGCATGATACAAAAAAAAAACCAACAGTGTCCAGCTGAGAACTCCTCAGCAGTGAGAAAAGTGCATTAATTGTCTCCTTCATCTTGCAAATGACAGTAAGTGCTGTATCCTTTGAGGAGGAAGAGCAGACTAAGTAGTTCATGGTCCTTTTGAGCTTGAAAGAAACAATATGCAAAATTACCCAGGAACACTTTTAATTAATTGCTGCCTACTGACAGTGCTGGCAAAGGAGCCAGTGGACAATTAGCACTGTCCACCTGAGATGGTGGAGCAGCTCTGTGTTCATATTTTGGGTGAGTTCAAAGTGAATTGCTTCTGTGATTTATTGTCTGCACAAGAATCTCTACATCTCATTTCTTCAAAGAGTGCTGTCTCCAGCTCAGGGATCAAAGCACTGCTAAAGAGACATTCTCCTCTGGGGAGGGTCAGGAATGAGTTTTCCACTTTGCTGGTACCTTTCAGCAGGAGCTGTCTGTGACAGTGAACCTGTCCTTAGAATCATAAAATGGTTAGGGCTGGAAAGGTCCTTGAAGATCATCTCATTTCACCCCCTGCTACCTTCTACTGGACCAAATTGCTTCAATGCCTCACCTTCTGGAATGTCTGTCCATCGCCACTGATACCAGAATGCTGAAGACACTATGTAGATTTTCCTCTGGAGCATCTCACCTGTGTGCCACCCCTGGCCCATCCTACGTGTCTTCAGGACATGCACTACAGCCCTTTGGCCCCTCAGAACCCCAGCAAGGGTGGCAGTCCCAGCAAGGGGGGGCTCTGGTGCAGGAGGATAGTTTGAGCAATTCCTGACAGCACAGAAAAGAGCAGTTGTCATGGATACCAACATGCAATGGGAGAGTCCAATTCAGCTCTGCTCTGCTGGTCCTCCCTTGGCCTGTCATGTGAATCTGTGGAGTACCCATTCCACAGCATGGAGTTAAAGAAAACTGAAAATTAAAATCTGCATGGGAGCAAAACCCATGGGAGCAATATTTAAGGGCAGAGTCCCCTGTCTTTCCAACCAGGACAGCTATTCCCACATACACAAAGCCAGGACATACTTTGGGGTATACAGTTGCTGCTGGTGGAAAGGAAAATGAGGGAAGAGGTACATGCAAGGAAAGATGTTTGGCATCTTGGGGAGATTTAAATCCTGAACTTACTGAGGAGATAAACCTTTTCTCAGCTGGGTTCAGGCCTCTGCAGAACACAAAGCATCAGCTGTACTTGGCACTTTCCCCCTGGCTGTGTAAGACTGACTCTGTGACCTCCAGAAATTTGAGAAATTTCACCATGTTTTCATTTTCTGAGAAAAACCTCTCCCCAGCTATATAGCTGACTGGTCTGATTATTTTGTGCTGAAATGTTTTGTGTTTCCCATTTGAAATTAGTATTTCTATTTATCCCATAGATTTTGTTTGTCTTTCATTCTGGCCAATCAAATTTTCTCATTGCCTTTTCCCCACAGAGTTCATCACAGTGTTCTGGTTGGATTTTAGGCATAAAATAAATTCTGGACCAAACGACTTTTTGTTGTTGGTGTTTGTTGTTGTTTGTTTGTTTGTTTGTTTTAAACAGCATTTATTGTGGGACATAGGAAAGATGAAACTTTGGTTTCTGAATGACTTCTGAAAGGGTTCTATTGTATGCACACACATGCACAGAATTGCTCTAACAGAAGACATTTTTGGATCCAGCAGGACTGAAATCTAACATAAATTAGAATATTTTCAAGCTGATTGCTTGCAAACATAAGCATCAATTAGTTATCTCAGTCTGGTTAGGCAGCAGCGTGGGCAGATGATTACAAGTAGTTGTGTTGCTGCCACTTTCTGCCTTATCACCCCACACCAAAAATCTCTCTGGTTTTCCTAATGATCTTGGTCTTTTTCTTAGATCTCAGTCCAGGGAAGCTTCTAAACCTACATTGACACAAACAACCCCAGATGCTGAAAGTAACGTGGGTGCTTAACAGGCTTTTGAATTAAACCCAAACAGGAGCAGCCTTTGTTTATCACATTCACTAGGAATGGCAGCCCCAGGATGGCAGGGGGGTTTAAACTATCATATGGTTTAGGGAAGCAGCAGAAATGCACAAAACTCGATGAACCAAAAGAGGTTTTTCATGAATCCTAGGACAGAACATTCACAGACCTGTGTGCCACACCTGGGCTTGTTTCAGCTATGCTGGACATCTCAAACCTCTTCCATGGCCTGGTTCTTTGAGCCCTCCAGGAGGAGACTGACTTGGGTACTGGGAATTTCACCGCCAGGCTTTTTGCTCAGCCCTCATTGTAGGGGTGAACCAGCTTGTATTGAGAACCATCCATTCCTTCCCCATCACCTTGGACTCAATGATCCTTATGGGTCCCTTCCAACTCAGAATATTGTGTGATCTGTGAACTCCCAGTCCAGCCTACCCAGCTGGGGACAGGCGAGAGCCACAGCCCCTGTCCCCAGCCCCCAGGCCCTGCCACAGACCTGCTAACTACACTTGTCTCAAGATTAGTCAGAAGGAATCTGTTCCCTGCAAGCTGAGCTGAGTTTGGGAGCAGCTGCCACTGCCTCCTCATGCCACACAGTGCCAAGCTGGCCTCGTGACACTGCTGGGTCCCTGGCACTGGCTCAGCCTCCTCAAGGCAGCAGAGGGGCATTAGCTGTGCCTCATTAGCATGGTGGTGGTTTGGGCTGCAGCTCTTCAGGGTCATTCCAAAGGGGTTTCATAGAATCCCAGAATATCCTGAGTATGAAGGGACCCACAAGATCATCAAGTGCAACTCCTCGCCCTGCACAGACCCCCCCAACAATCCCACCTGGGCATCCCTGGCAGCGCTGTCCAAACCCTCCTGGAGCTCTGGCAGCCTCAGGGCCAGGACCATTCCCTGGGGAACCTGGGCAGTGCCAGCACCCTCTATATTTGCAGCCTCCTTCAGGTTTTTGCAGAGGGGAGAAGCTGGGAGTGAGTGAGGAGGTTGAGCACATCCAGACTCCACAGCAGAGAGGGAGCCCCAGTGCTTCTCTGCCCCAGTGTCTCAGGAAATGCACATATTTCCTCTGGGGGCTTCACCTCCAGCCCAGCAGAGAAATTTAGGGACAGACCCAGAACTGATTCACCTCTTCCCCCATCTCCTTTGGTCAAGGTCTCCCTTCTCCCTGACTCAGAGATCCTGGAAGCTAGCGCTCTCTTTTCCTACACCTTCAGCCTACCGATGCCAAAGTGGTGTTTAAACCCCTTCTGCGGCTCCACAGACTGAAGAGCTGTGAGGAGCAGCAGAACTGTGGAGCTTTATAGGGAAGCACAGGCCTGCAAGCTCCTTCCTGCAGCTCCCACCTGCAGGCTCACAGTCCTGCCCTCACACAACCACACACTCATCCCCTACTCCACCTCCACTCCATAGAATTCTTCAGGTTGCAACAGCCCTCCAAGATCAAGCCTAACCATTCCCCCAGCATTGCCAAGCCCACCAAAACCCACATCCACTAGTGCCACATCTGGAGGTTTTTTGAATGGTTCCAGGGATGATGATTCTACCACTTCTCTGGGCAGCCTGTGACAGTGTCTGACCACCTTTTCAGTGAAGGAAGGCTGATCAAGACTTGAAACACCTCCTCTCCCTCCTCTCAGCTCCAGGCAGCTCCTAACATTCCTGCCCAGGATGCTGTGGAGGAATTCTCCTGGTTTCTTTGTTGAACCTCAGTAAACAGTTGCCAGCCCAGACTTCCTCTGAAATTTCTTGGGCCAACTTCATGCCCTGAAACTACTGAGCACAAGCCTGGAGCTAGGCCAATGCCCCCACTCTGAGTTTCATTCTATGCTAAAAAGCAGAACAAGCCCCTCCTCCTGCATTTTAGATCCGGAATATCTTTCCTCTAAAAGGACCCACTTTCTGTTAAAGTGCCAGCTTCCTGCACAGTATTGCTGCCCTCTTCTGGGCTCTCTGGCAGCCACTGGGCTCAGCAAAATTCCAGCTACATACACCAATCCTTGAGGTCAAGAAGGTGGGAATCCTTTCCAAAGCCCTGTGTCCCCCAAGACATGGCTCTGAAAATGAAGATATTTGAGGTTGTGCTTTCTCTTGCCCTGTCTTATGAACCTTGATCCTAGTAAATGCTCTGGCTTTAGCTCTTTGCTGGGGCTGCTTTTTCAGTGGTGTGTAAAAAGTGGCATGGGAAAGAAACTGAGTGCAAGACTGATTGGGAATGTTGCTTTCTCTCACCTCATTTAACCTCTATGGGTCTCCCACTAACTCCCAAATCCCACTGTGTCTGGAGCAGCCAGTGTTACAGAGATCAATTAGAACCCAATCTTTATTAGCAAAAAAGTGGTTGCAGTCAGAGCTATTTGGGATGAATAATTTAGAGAGAAGGGTGTTCCTCTTCTCCCTTGCTGGGTATTTCAGCTATTGTGAGGTGGTTGATGGGACAAACGAAATGGTCAGTGGTGGCTGGAGGGATGCCAGGTCTCATGAGAGTCTTTATGTGCCCCTCACCTGCTCCACACACCTGCTCCTTCCTTGGGGGCTGTTTCCCCTCCTGCCCCTTTCTTTTCTTATGGGAGCAGAGCCAATCACAGCTGAGAGGAGCCAGGACCCCACTGCCTTGCCTTTTCCTGCCCAGCAGCAGGTGGGATCAGCCACCTCCAGCCCAGCAGGGTTGTGGTAGTGAGTCCAGCCTGCTCTCCCTGTGGATGAAAACATGGCCCAGGACAGAGAGAGACACACACAAATGCTAGGGACACATCTGAGGAATTTCAAGGCATTGCAAAGAGCAGGGGAGCCAAGGGGAGAGGAGGGTTGGGAATTCACTGGGGCAAGCTGGAAACCTGTGTGGCATATGGATGGATGCAGCCCCACATAGGACCATCCTACAGGCAGACTTGAGGTTGTTTGCGAGCTTAGAGGAGAGAAATTGTTGAAATAAATGTCAGGAAGTGAGTCTGTGGTAGGCAGAGCTGTGGAGACCAGAGTCAGACTGGGACACCTCTGCTCATGTTGGCTGTGACTGGGAAGCCACATCCTCTGCCCAGTTCATTGGCAGAGTGAGCAGAGAGGGGAGGGTCCTGTCACCAGCACCTGGACACAGGCTGGATGTAGAGAGCTCCAGGAGAGAGGAGCTGTGGGTAAGGGAGGTCCAGCAGGAGAGCTCTGCAGGTCTCACCTCTTGGTGTTCCAGCTGGAGATGGGAAGGTGCTGGCAGGCAGGCACAGGGGCTGGGAGGTCCCAAGGCAAGAACAGAGGATCCCCAAGGGGGAAAGCAGGGGGCCAGTGCTCAGACCCAGCTCAGGGAGTGCTCACCTCCTCTAGTTCCTCTCCATGGCTCCAGTCTGTCTTCCAAGGAGTCAGAGTAGATTATACCCACCTCCACACTGATCTTTTACCTGAGCAATTCCAAAGCACCAGAGTCAGCATCCCCAGGGTCCCCAACACCTTGGGTCCCATGGGTAGACACATGGAGCACGGGGCATTCTGCCTGCTGGGCAGTGTGGAGCATCTGGTTACCATGGCAACAAGGCATCTGCTGCATCTCCCTGTCACCTTGGTGATGCCTCACAAGCTGGGCAGCCTCATCTTCCTGCCCACCGTGCTGACACTCACCAGGTCTGGCCTTTATGGGAAATATGGCCCTCGGAGGAATCTGGGAAGAGGAAATACAGCTGGAACATCCTAGAAGGAGAGGATGTTAGGAGATATGATCAGAGGGATGGAGAAGTGTGAGAGTGCAGTTCAAGGCTTTTTTTTGGTGGCAATTGTAGCAGAGCAAGAGGCAGGGAAAACCCAGAAACCCAGACTGAAGGTCAATTTGCCTTGCACTTTGTGAGGAAAACTCTGGGTCTCCATCTGGGCAGGGTACCTAGAACTGGCTCTGGGGTGGCTGAAAAAATACGACTATATTGAAGAAAATAGTCAATGGTGGTTTTGAGGGGAAATTATATTTACAGAAGTCTCAGGGGAAGAAAGGACAGAAGTTGCTGAGCAAAGTTTAAGGTGTGGCCACACACTAGGGAGGACTTCCTGCCAGCTTGGGTCATCCTAAAAAGCACATCAACAGCTTCTAATAGGAAGTTTGGATTAAAGCCTGGGATACTTGAGGCAATCTCTTAGTTTGGATTGGAATCTCTTTTAAGAAGGGTGTGTTTTCTCAATGTTGCAGTTTGTTCTGGAAATGAAGTTTAGGTTCCTATGATTGTCTATTGAGATCTACAAGTGAAAAGTTTAAATATACGGACAGCCAGAAACTTGGGAAGAGTAAAGCTAAAAACGCCTTCTCATTTGTACCAGGGTTTCTGGAGGTGGGATGTTGGGGGAGGGTGAAGTGTTTTTAGGGTAAATATGTTCAGATCATCCTGCTGGCTTGTGAAAAAAAATGTGTCTATAAGAAAACAGCACAAGATAAAGAAAAAAGAGAAATATGAAAACACCCACCACTTCATTTAAGATCCAACAGAAATAAAGTGCACACAACAGCTCAGAGAAAGCAGAAGGCACCAGCAATTTTATTCTTGGGGAAAATCTTGCCAGGCTAAGATGTCCCTCCCTCCTGCCCTCCCTCCCTCCCTCCCTCCCTGTCCTCTCAGAATGATGAAATAATGAGAAAATCCATCAAAAACTTACACTTCCCAGCCCCATGGCTGGGAGGGGTGGGGAGCAGACACAGCAAGAACAGCCTCACCCCTCATCCTGGCTGGAGCCAAAGGAAAGGGCAGGGCTGGGGAAGTGTGTTTGTTTCCAGCCTGTGCCTATGGAGAAAACTTCACCCTAGTGAACAAGGGTGGGCAAATCCTTAATGGGATGAGCAAATCCTTAATGTTTCTTAAAAAAAAAAAAAGAAAAAAATTGCACTACACCCTGGATCTAAGATTTTTTTCCCCCCATCAGTTGTAGCATAAATAAACAAAGTCTGGTCTGAAATCATTTGGGATAAAACCAAGCAGGAGAAGAAATGAAGATTTCCTTCTGGTTTGTGGTGTGGAGCTGTGATCCCTCCTGCCTGGTGTGGGCTGAACCATGGGGATCTCCCTGATCACCTTTTTCCTGAACATGCTGGAACTTGATAGTTAGTACCTCTGAGATCTCCACTTCATCAAATCAGATTGAAACTCATGTTCAGAAGTTATTACAAAGAAGGCAGGCAGCCAGGCCAGACTCTGAATGACTCAATGGATCTCATTTCCTGGGGGAACCAGGCTAAAAACATAAATGATCTAAGGCAGGTGCCACATGTCTGAAATTCCCTGGTTTTGCATTTATTTTAACTCATCAGATCATTAAGGGACTTGTTTGTGAGTTCTCAGATGAGTTTAGCAGTCACTGAACATGTGCTGTGGTAGCAGGAGGAGGGATACCCTTCCTACAGAGCAAAGAAATTCCCGCTTGAAATACAGAATTCCAGCTCACATGCACAACTGAACTTGGCTCATCCATAGGAAAATGCCAAGAATATGCATTCATTTTCTTACCATCTTAGAGTGTTTGTTATTCCTGTGCTTGTCTTGCAAAAGAAACAACCAGTGCCTCAGTAAGTACATAGAAAAACGAGCCCATGTTCTCCAGAGTAGGAATTAACCTCCCTCCTTCCAAACGGGCAAAGCAAGTTACCTCCACATGCTAACTCCATTTATAAATAAGAATTGATTATTTCTTATTAGTAGTTTCTACACCCTTCCAGGGCTGGAAATGAGGGATCTGGGATTGGTGGGTATTTTGCATTGTCCTTTGGCTTGTTTTACCCTGTGGAAGGCTAAGGGTTGTTAATAAAGGCAGGAGCTGCCCTGATACCACTCAGGATTAACCCTGGTGGTGCCAGGCCATTCTCTGAGGCCTGAGAAGGGCTTTCAGTGCTCAGGAGAGTCCAGCTCTCCCATGGGCTGTTCAATATTTGTGAGCAATGCTGAGGTAGAAGCAGCGTAAAAGTAGAGGCAGGAACAGGGGGACCAGCTGGGAGCAGAAAGAAGAGTGTGAAAGAGCAGGCTGGGGGTGAAGGGAAGCACAGCTACTCTGTGTTCTGGATATTATAATATCTCAGACATGGCTCTGGGTGGTCAGGGGGAGCAGAGGGTTGAGGGGACAGGAGGCTCAGCCTGAAGGCACCTGAAGAGACTCAGGTGCAGGGCTTGCAGGATGATGATGCTGGTGTGGCAGTGACACAGGGAGGAGGGAAGTGACAATGGAGGGAGGAAAATAGAGGTGGCCTCTGCCAGAGGGAGGTGAGATAGCAGGAAAAGGACAGCAGAGGGTAGCAAATGCCTGGATTCCTCTCCGGGGCTCTTGTGAGGCTCAGGCTTAGCAGCGTGTGCAGCCTGGTGCAGATGCACAGCACACATCTGGGCAGGTTTTGTTTAAAGATAAGAGGGGAAACAAGGCATTTTGATAAGGTAGATATGTTCTCACCACAAAAGCTTGTTCTGAAAGACATTTCCTTTAGAAATTTTCTGCCAAGATATCCCTAGTGACCCCACTACTGCCCGGGAGAAACCAAGGCAGAATGTGAGGCTTTGATTAGAATCAGAGGAGAAGGTTTTGACAAAATGAAAAGAAACTTCTCTGTGTGAGGATTTAATTTCCCAGGAACAGCAGTAACATTGGTTGCTATTTGGGCAGCTTAGCTTCTTCCTAAATTTTAAGGTCTGAGCTTTGCTAGGGTGTTGTGCCTGCGGATTGCAAAGATGGAGATTCTCACCCCAGGTACCCTCCACATGCCACACTGCTCTCACTCTCTCAGAGGGGAAGCAGGCTTCCTTGCAAACATACCCAGGTACAAACCAAAAGCCCAGCAGGGCTTTGCACTCATATTTTAGGACCTGAGGCCACCCCTGGGCCTGAATCCCTCTCACAATCCCTGCACACTAGCCCAGCTGGTCCTGCTGAGGTCTCACCGCTGGCATGCCTGAGTCTCCTGCTGCTCTTTGCATGTTCCCTGTTTAATGAGGGGGAGGGGTTGGGGGGGACGATTATGACTTCTCTAAGTAATTACCAGCCCAGGGTTGATCATTAGGCAGCCTCCTTCTCTCTCCCCCTTCAGATGTAGATTATCCATGTCAGGCTCGGTGCTTGCCTTTGCCCCTAAAGCAGCTGGGAGATGGCCTCAGCTGCTGGCTATGTCATCACATCAAATAGGATCATTCATCTTCATGAGAGCTGGCTGAGCAGGGCTGTGTGTGCCACACCATTCCCTGCCCTCTAGCTGGGGGGGATTAGGATTTTTAGGTGGTGAAGGGCACAAAGCCCTGGTAGGGAATAACTGCAGTGGTCAGTTCTGGGGTATCACCAGGTATCCCAGGGCAGAGTTAGGGCTGGTCCCTGCTCTTCAGTGATAATTTTTTCAATCCTCACTGAGTAATTTTTATGACTGTAGGTGCTTCTGCCAAGCACAAAAGAATGAAGCTTTCTCATTGAGGCATATTAAGCTTGATAAAATCAGTTTTCACGATCATGTCATCTGCCAAAACGCTCTTGCAGAAAGACAGGAGCAGTATCTTCTGTGTTTATAGGTGGCACTTAAAGTGATCCCCACTGCTCATTTCTGTGAGTACAGTAAGTGGGTTACACATGGGACAGGAGTATTTGGGAGGAAGCCTCTTACAAGACTGCTTAGATTCACTGGGCCTGGCATGTCAGGCACATAGAGCAGGAGAGAAATAATGAGTCAGAGAGCAAATGGGAGATGCATTTTTGGGCTTGCAGGGTCAATAGTCCCCATTTAGGCTTGAGTCTTACCATCCTGTCCTCCTAGCATGGAGATCCACAGCCAAACACAATCCCCTGGGCATGGGATACTGGAAAAGTGGCAGCTTGAAACATCAGCCTGAATCCCTGACATGGCTGGCAGTACCTCTTCCTTTCCAGCTGGTTTCCCCTGTGCTGATGGCTGAAGAAGCCATGGTTCCTCTCATTTCAGCTGTAATTAGGGGTAATTTAGCCTCTCTCTGAAAGTGAGAGCAAACAAAAATGCAGTGCATGGCAAACAGGGTGGGATGTTTGGTCTGTGGAATGGGTTATTTGCTGAGGGCTGGAAAGTGAGATTTTCCATGTCTGCTCTGCTTGAGATGATTTGGATGAATGCATCCAAGTTACTTTGCTGCATCTCAGTGTCTCCTTCTACAGGAGAAAAAGATTCTGTCTTCTGCCAAAGTGTCGTGGTCTCACACTGGCCAAACGCCAGGCATTCACAAAAAAACATTCATTTTCCTCTGCTATAGCTGAGGAGGGGGGAAAAAACCCCAAACAGCTCATGAACTGAGATAAGGATCAGGAGAGAACACTCTAAGGGCAAAATAGGCTTAAACTTAAAGGTATAAATCTATTATTAACAGAGTTAGAGGAAGATAATGAAAAATTAAATAAGCCTCTAAAACATCTTTCCCCCCCAGCCCCCCCCCCCCCCCCCCCCCCCCCTCCCACCAACAGCACAGAGAGACAGGGTTTGGGAATTTTGGTCAGTTCTTCACTCAAAATCTTTTTTCAGTTTGCTTAGGGAGAGGAGTTTCTTCTGCTGTGCCATGGGGTCCTTCCCACTGGAGACAGGTCCCTGTGAACTTCTCCAATGTGGTTCTAATTGTCATGAGTAGCAGTCCTGCTCAACCTGTGGTAATGTGAGTCCCCCATGGGCAAAGCAGTCTTTCCAAAACTGCATGGCATGGGTCACTTGAGTCCATGGGGTGTAGTCTTTTAAGTATAAGCTGATCTAGTTTGGAAGCAAGGGCCCTCTTCCTTTATCTCTGTAAGCAAAGGCCCTCTCTATCTGTGGAAGCCAGGGCCCTCTTGCTCTCCTTGTTTGAGTCTCCCACAAGATGACAGCTTTTTAGCATCCACTCGCTCCAGCACAAGCACCTTTTCTAATGGGCTGTGAGTGGATCTCTGTATCCCCCCATGGAGTTCATGAATTACAGTGGGGCTGTTGTGTTACAATCCTCATCACAGTCTGCAGAGAGATCTCAACTCGGACACTTGGAGCATCTTCTCCCCCTCTTCCTTCCACTGACTGTGGTGTTGCTATGTTGTCATCAGCCACATGTCCTCACTTTCTCCTCTTTCTCTAAAAAGAAAAAAAACCCTTCTCCCTGTAAGCACCATTACCAACAAATTCCACCAGTTCAAAGATTTCTGCAAGATTTTGCAATGCTGAGAAGTTGACCTCGCCCAGGCTCCATGTTGGGGAATTGCTCGCCAGTCCCATGGCTGCCAGCCCTGCCCTTTTCTGCCTGCAGTGTGGCTGGCCAGAGGCAGCCCGGCAGGCAAAGCTGGCTGCCAGCCACACTGGGCTGGCTGCTGGCTGTGCCGGGCTGGCTGCTGGCCGTGCCAGACTGGCTGCCGGCCGTGCCGGGCTGGCTGCTGGCCGTGCCGGGCTGGCTGCTGGCTGTGCCGGGCTGGCTGCTGGCCGTGCCAGACTGGCTGCCGGCCGTGCTGGGCTGGCTGCTGGCCGTGCCGGGCTGGCTGCTGGCTGTGCCGGGCTGGCTGCTGGCCGTGCTGGGCTGGCTGCTGGCCGTACCAGACTGGCTGCTGGCTGTGCCGGGCTGGCTGCTGGCCGTGCCAGACTGGCTGCTGGCCGTGCTGGGCTGGCTGCTGGCCGTGCCAGACTGGCTGCTGGCCGTGCCAGACTGGCTGCTGGCCGTGCTGGGCTGGCTGCTGGCCGTGCTGGGCTGGCTGCTGGCTGTGCCGGGCTGGCTGCTGGCCGTGCCGGGCTGGCTGCTGGCCGTGCTGGGCTGGCTGCTGGCCGTGCTGGGCTGGCTGCTGGCTGTGCCGGGCTGGCTGCTGGCCATACCAGACTGGCTGCTGGCTGTGCCGGGCTGGCTGCTGGCCGTGCTGGGCTGGCTGCTGGCCATACCAGACTGGCTGCTGGCTGTGCCGGGCTGGCTGCTGGCCATGCCGGGCTGGCTGCTGGCTGTGCCGGGCTGGCTGCTGGCCATACCAGACTGGCTGCTGGCCATGCTGGGCTGGCTGCTGGCCATGCCGGGCTGGCTGCTGGCCGTGCTGGGCTGGCTGCTGGCCATACCAGACTGGCTGCTGGCCATGCTGGGCTGGCTGCTGGCCATGCCGGGCTGGCTGCAGCCACATGGTGACAGTGCAGCCCCAGCTGCAGCAGCTCCACACCCCTCAGAAGAACTTTTTCATTTCCTTCTTAAATATGTCATCACAGAGGCATTAGCAACTTCTCTAATTGGGCCAGCAGCATGTCCATCATCAGAGCCATTGGAGAAGATGCAGAATGGTGTGGAGGGGCCACACGAGGAGCAGCTGAGGGCACTTGGTCTGTTCAGCTGGAGCAGAGGGGGCTGAGGGCTGAGCTCAGGATCTGCAGCTCCTCCCCAAGGGCAGCCCTGATCTCTGCTCTGGGACAGGGACAGGACCCAGGAAATGGTGTGAGCTGGGCCAGGGCAGGCTCAGGTGGGAGATCAGGGAAAGGTTCTTCCTCCAGAGGGTGCTGAGCACTTTCCAGGTGTGATAAATGAATATGATTCGTGCTAACAATTGTAACTATATTGATATTTTAGAAAATATTTGTTAAAAAGTAATGGAAGGAAATATTGTTAAAAAGTAGAGGGAAAGGATATATAATAGTGTCACAAAACAGATGTTTACAGATGTTCATGAGAAAATAGGATGGAGGATGTAGTTTGAAATAAGTAAAATCCCAAAAACAGAATAGGCCTCAGGATAATTGAAGAATCAGCCTTGAAATGGACAAAATTGAAATTATTCCAGTATCTATGAAATAATAAGGCTTATTTTTGGAATATAATGCTGGCTTCTATAACACAAGACTTGGGGCACATGTGCAACCTATGGGGTTGTTCAAAGGACAGTGATGATGAGGAGAAGCCTTCTTTGGAGGCAACCACCAAAAGCCAGAAGACCCCTTAGGAACAAGTGGAGCATGCACTGTGCAGCAGAGTGATTTCAAGAATTGAAATAGATTTCAAGAATTGAAAATAGGAGGAGATTTACAGGAAAATATTGATGAATATGTATCAGCATACAGTATATAAGTTGTGTTTGGATTTTTGTACGTGAGGCAGGGTGGGAAGCCCTCCCCGTACCCCTATTGTACCCCAATCAGTTTTGCTTATGCTTTATCTGAAGCACTGTCAATTTTTTTTGGTGTCTGCTTGATTATATTTGATTGTATTATTTTATATAAAATTGCTGCTCAGTTAAAATTGATGCTAAATTCAACTTTGTTGTTTAATGAACTAGACATATTGAACCTCATTCATAACACAGGGAATGGTCCCAGCCCCGAGGCTGCCAGAGCTCCAGGAGGGTTTGGACAGCATTGCCAGGGATGCCCAGGGTGGGATTGTTGGGGGGGTCTGTGCAGGGCGAGGGGTTGGACTGGTTGAGTCTTTGTGTCCTTTCAGCTCGAGATATTCTATGATCCCATGATCACTCCCACACTACACCTGTAAAGCAGCACCCAAAATCCTGTCTCCAGCCAGAGCAGCAAGGTGGCACAGCTGTCCCAGATACAAAAGAACAGCTGGAAGGTGCAGACAGCATGGTGCAGCCTGGGGCTATCAAGAGGTGGGCAGGAGTCACACTGAAGAGGCAGCAGGATGATATAGCACAGAAAGGGCCAACAGCCTCTACTTTTCACAGGAGAGTGGATCTGGGAGGAGTCTGACCTCTGCCCATCTCAGCAGTGGCAATGAAGCTTTCTTCTCTCTGTTACTTTTTCAGGAAAGAATCTGGCCCAGCAAAGGGCACCTTCTCCTCTGTTGCTCACTGCAGACCCATCAGTCAGGAGCTAAGGCTCTACTTTACCTTCTTTTGAAGGCATTTCTTCTACAAAGATTTTTCACATCTGGCAATGTCCAACCTTTGCCAGCCTCCATCCTGCTCACCCCAGAATGTTTCAGTCCTTGAACTGCTCAGAGCAAGCTTTTGGGATTATTTCCTGGCTCCTCTGGGGACCTCTGGCTCTTCCTTTCCAGCTCTTTTATATCTATTCCTCAATCACACAGAGGTGCCAGGACAAGGGTGGGCACAAACAGCCTCCTTTGTCTTCAGGCAGTCAGTGTTGGAGCTGGCTGTGGCAGTGACAATGCGGTGAGGGCTGTGCCCCAGGGACACAAGATGGGGCTGTGCATCCAATTTCCCTCTGTACAGAGGTCACACATCCCCTGGGAAACAGCCCCCACCTGTCTGGCGGGGATTCTTGGCCGGGGATTGTAGAACTTGCAGTTCTGAATAAAGGGAGATATTGTGGGACTGCTGGGGACAGGGATCTAATAATTTCCTTACTGACACCTGCAGTTATATGATAAAATGTCGTGAAGAGCAGAGCTGGGGAGGCTAGAGAGCTCTGGATCAGCTGGTGCATGATTGGTTCCTGAGGGGAACTCACTCAGGTGTTGTTTGGTGTAATTCTGAGCATCCCAAATAATGGAGTTTCTAACTTTTCCACTTTTACAGGCTGACACTTTTTCTGACTGCTCAGCCTGGATCATCCTACCTCTGCTTTCACACAGGCAGCTCAGTCATGCTCCCTTTGAACTTTCTCCCACCATCAAAGATTTACTTTCCTTCCTTGGCAGTGACATCCCTTGATACTTGGAGATTGCAATTATCTCCCTGAAGCTGAGTCATCACAACTCCAGCTGGATCTGTCTCCCTGGAGCCTCAATGTGGCTCCAGCACAGGGATTTTCCCTCCTCTCATTTTTAAGCTCCATCCACTGTGTCAGTAACTGACACTTAAACTCTTGCAGTCCTGCAACAGCATTGATGGCTGTTCATCCACTGCTTCTAGGATGGAGGAGTTACATCACCTACAGTTTCTCCTCCACGTAACAGTTGAGTAAGACACTGTAGGTGTAGTGGAAATCATTGTGCATTTCAGCAATGAGATTATTCCCAGACTGGATGGAAAATAGTCAGCCAGTTTGGACATGAAAAGTGTTTTAATGCTTCAAATGGGAAGGGAAAAATTTCCCAAATGGGAAAAAAAATCAGGCCAAACTGTTCAGTGATTCGTGATTTTGCATTTGCCTCAGACCATTTGCATCTAAATGTTTATTTTATTTTACCAACATTAGTAATTAGAGCCAAAATATGTTTTGAACCAGAAAACTGGCTTTTCACCTAAAAGCAGCCAAAATCAAAATCCAGGATGATTTTAAAGCTTTGCCAAATCTTTCCTTGATGTGAGGAATACCCGGAGGAGCCATGAGCTGCTGAGGAAAGCTTCAATTTATAGGGAGAAACATCACTCTTGGGAAGAACAGGAAAGAACAGACACTGGAGCCAGTGGTCTCGCATGGTTCACATCCACCTTGGCAGGAAGGGCTGTGGCCACGAACTGCTGTGTCTGGGCCACTGGGGAGGATTTTGCTGCAGCTCTGAGACTACACCAGAGACATCCTTCAGGATCACAGGAAGAAGAATACTCCAAATAAAGAGAAAAAGATTGAGAAGGGAGATGTGGGGATCCATCCCAGCAAGTTCTGAACTCTGTGTGGGTGCCATGGCATTTCTCTGGGATTTACTGGCTCTGAGCTCCTGGCAGAAGTCCTGCTAATTTTCCTTGCTCTTTCATTGACCAAAGGGGTATTTATTATGGATCTCTGTGAAGGCATGATGAACAAAACTGCTGTTTAGAAAAGCCAGATGGCATTGTTCAGTGAGTCAAAGCAGAAAAGAGAGGAAAAACAAACCCAGGTACACCTTCCCAGACAGTGCAAGTGTCCCTGTCTGTGGCAGGGGATTGGAACAAGATGAGCTTATTAGATGTCCATCCACACATCCAAGGTTGCCCATCCCAGGTGCAGAATCCAGCACTTTCCCTTGTTGAACTTCACACAGTTGGTGATTGTTCATTTTTCTGATTTGTTGAGGTCTCTCTGCAGGCCTCTCTGCCCTTGACGAAGTCAACAGCTCCTACCAGTGTAGTTTCAACTGTGAACTTGTTTAGTATCCCTTCCAGTCTTGTATCCCAAACATTTATGAAGATGTTGAAGACCACAGGACTGAGGATAGAGCCCTGCTGGACCAGACTAGTGACTGGTGCCAGTCTGGTGTGTCAGCCACTGTCACCCTTTGGGCCTGACGTGTGGGACCATTGCTCACCCACCACATGATGTGCTTAAGAGCCCAGCACCACCACAACCCCCTCTGGGTGACAATTTTTCACTTGGCATCACCTTCACAGGTGCTTTAAAGCACTTTTATGCCACCGTGCAGCAGTTTCACAGCGCAGCACAGCAAGATACTGGAAATCTTCCTCAATTTTATTTGTTTTATTTCAACCAGTGCAGCTGGTGAGCACCTGTCAGCCCCATTTCCAGGGTGACAAGCAGCAGGTTAATTGTACACAGGGTATTTTTAGCTTGTAGACACCCAAACAATGACAAAACTGGCAGCTGGGATGCTTCCAGTGGGATGAAGAGGCATATCCCACAGGGATATTTTCTCCCTGGAGAACAGTGGCAGAAAAAAAGTCCCCTCCTTGGAGGATTTGTTTGCTAAAAAAAGTTTAAATAACATTCAGCTCAGAGTTTACACAGAAAATCATATCTGCAAGCTGCAGTTGCTGGTGGTGGAGCAGCAGGACACCTGAGTTCTCTGATGAGCTCCAGTAATAAGCTGGTCTCCAATGCCAGGAGTCAGTGAGGATAAAAACATGTCTAATATCCTGGTTCTCGTGTCTTTTGTTGGTGGGATGAGGCGAAGGAGCAACTCCACCCCCTCCATAAGGACTGGTCCAAGTCACTGTCCTGGTCTAGCCCAACAGAGCAGTTGTTGCTTGCCAAGGATCCTCAGGCTAACACTTCCTGCATCTCTGGCTGTGGTTGAGAAGCTACTGGAAGGATGAAGAGATGCTGTGTGGCTCTGTAGGGCATCATTACTCAGCTTTGCCAGCCCCACACTTACACCCATCAGCCCCCTTTGCTTCTCAAGCTGTGGCTCACATCCAACCAGGAGCTAAAGTTTTTAGAAGCTTGAGGGAAAAAACAGCTGAAAACTTTCAGTGAAATTTGTGCTTATTTTTTTCCTGCAGAACCAATAAAGGCGGAGAAAGAGAGCCCTGTTATTGAAGAAAGCCTTACCTAATATGAGGTAATTTTCAGTACATTTTTGTAACTTTTTCCAGTAAAAAATTGAATCCTCTTCAGTCTGGGAGGTAGGGAAGGGTTACCCTCGGGCAATCTGCTTGTGCTGCTGAATATCTGGACACATCCAGGGGATACCAGCAGTGGTGGGGAGGGGAGGTCTACATTCACACCACCCTGCTGCAAAAAACACCGAATCCAGAACACAAATTTTGTAACACTATAACAGGAGTGGAGTCTGCCTTAAAACCCCTTTTGGGGATGGGTGAAAGATGAGGACACAGGCAATGACAAACAATGGATGGCTGGAATCAGCACCAGCTCATTGCCAGCCTCTGAGACGCCTCCAATTGGGACATGTGGTCTTTGACTGCCTCACTGTGTGCAATTTCTGCCTTTAAGTCCAAGCCGAGCCATGAGGAGCAGTCCAGATTCAGCCCCATCTAGGCCAATAGCAACAGGAAGTTATTGCCACCTGCCAATGCCTTCTAACCTGCACAAAATGGGTTTGTTGGAGCTCAGTGCCCTTTTAAATGAATCCCTGGACAGCACACAAAGAGCCACTGTAGCATTTGGCCTTGGACAGCACTGGGTGGCAGCTAGTGGGGGCAATCTGGGGGTAGCAGGGTGTGCTCCTTGTGTTGGGTGCTCTCTGCTCAGACTTGCTCCACAGCAGTTGGAAATCCATAGGCAATATCCCAGACCCATTCCTGGCTGCAGAGCTAAGCAGAGACGAGGTCTCAGGCTGCTTTCAGCCTCCCAGCCAGCTGCCCCCTCTCACACTTGGTCTGTGATTCATGAGCCCCTCCTGCTCTCCTCCTCCCTGCTGCTTTGTCACCACCACCAAACTATTTCTGTGCATATTTGATTGATGTCAAAGGCAGGCTCAGGATCTTTCTGTTCCTGCTTTTCACCATTTCCAGCAAGAGAAGAAAGATTAATCCTGTCTGTCTGAGTTATTACTCTGATGACTGAAGGCCTATTTACACTGGGAGGAGGATGCTGCCCTCATCCATGAGTGTCTACATTGCTGTCAGAGATGCTCCTGCATCACCTTGCTCCAGCAAACACAGGCTGTGGACTCCTGCAGCAACACATCTCCAGCTTGGCCCTGGGATGGAGCTGAGCCACAAGCTCAGGTCCCCAAAGTCATAGTCCTGCCCAGCATAGGAGCATCCTCATGGGCCACAGTGGAAGTTCTTCTCACACTGCACATCATCAATGTCCAAAACCAAGTGCTGGGGTAAGAGCAGAAGCATCCTGAGGTGTGTTCCTCACCTCCAGCTATTTGTGGTTTTGGGAATTGGTGAGGCTGAGGTGGTTTCTCTGTGCACTGACTCTCTGAATTTCCCTCCTACGTGGTTATCTGGTCTCACTCATGCAGCTGGATCTCTTTGAACAACCTCCGGGGACACCAAGCACCATCCTGACCTCCCTCACACCAACAGACTGCATGATACAGATTTTATTAGATAAGGCTGAGCTCAACCTCTGTGTGAGCCTTGGCTTTGGCCCCAGGGGCACCAGTTTCCTATTTGGGAATACTTGGATTTTCTGTCAGAAGAAACTGAGCAAAACCCTGGTCCCTCCTGGCTTCTCTGCTCCCACCCCTTGGCAGCAACTGAGCTGGATCCCTTTGCTGAACAGACAGCAGCAGGCTCTGGTCAATTAGCCTGTAAGGCAACAACTGCAGGCAGGGTCTGGGTTAGGCAAGGATTTAGCCAAGATTAGCTGTGTTAACAAAATCTTTAATTCAGCCCTGCAGCAGATTCACTCCAGCTATGATGGCCAGAGGCAGCCAGCCCGGCATGGAGCAAGAAAGCAGCCGGCTGGGCCCCACACTGTGTTTTGGGCCTGCCTGGCACTTTGAGAGGCTTTTTATGATACCGAATTGTATCCCCATTCCTCTGTTTAGTCCAGAAATAAGCTTTGTGCCTTTAAAACTAGATCTGAGAATGAAGGGGGGAGAAGGAGAAGCGGTGGAATTTTTTTGTGGCTGTAGTCAAAAACATAGAGATAAGAGCTTCACCTCTCTCTTGGTGTGTGTTGTGTGCAGCACAGACAGGGCATGGGAGAGAACTCTCCTTTGCTTTTAGTTAGTTTTTTTTAGCTAGCTGAAGCAGAGAAGTTCCCTGGACAGTGGTTTGGTTTTTTTTTTTTGGGTTTTTTTTTTTTTTTTTTTTTGTTTGTTTTTTTTTTTTTTTCCTGGAACTGTTCAAACCTGCTCTGGACCAAAAACCTAGAAAAATCACTGAGAGCTCATGTCTGTGGCCCCCACCAGGGCCCAGGACACTGCATTCCAGCACTAGAGGGACTGACACAGACTGAGTGAGCTGAGAAACACCCACAGATGACCCTCTCTGAACTACAGAAGGACTGTAGCCCCACATTTCTCTTCACAGAGAAAAGCAAGGGCACAGTTCTTCCGAAGAATATTTCTGGGTTTTACATTATCTGAACCTCAGAGAAACGAAACACAATTCTTATCTCATTTGCTGTGCCTGTGTTTGTGCCCAAGTAGAATGCAACATGGAGATTGTTTACCCACAGTGATGGAGTTTTGTTTCCTTGGCCTGTCAGGGCCAGGTGTGTGTGTGTGTGTCAGGACTGTCACTGACAGTCATGAGATTCTGGGCAGTGTGTGCAGGGTTGAGTGCTTGGCAGGTTCAGTTTAGATGCATAGAATAATATAGTACAATAAAGTCATTAATTAGCCTTCTGATATCAATGGAGTCAGACGCATCATTCTCTCCCCTTCGTCGGGGTTACCACAGCAGCTGTAAAGGACTTTCTGAATTTGCCATCTCTTCAAAAGAGCAAGAGTTTTTATTGTTTAATATTATTAATTTTTAATGCTCGTTAAATAAACAGTTTTTTCCATTTTTCTCGAAGGAAGTTTATCTCCTGAACAGGTCAGGGGAAGGGCTGCTGAATTTTGCCCTTCAGGGTATCATCCCTTTGGAAGTTCCCTTCCAAATTTGTCCCAAACCAGGACATGGGCAAAGTCACTTGTCCCTTCAGTACTATTTTCCTGTGCCAGTGTTGTTCTGGGAAGATGAGAGCTGAACCATGGATTAAGCCTTAAGCTGGGTGGACTAAGTGTTCCCATGCAGGAGAACAGGGGACTGGAAAGCCCTGGGGGTGCAGATAAGAGCGTAGCTGCCAGGGCTGGGAGGTGATCCAACCTCCAAAGAGCACATCCTTAATGCAGAGGGAAAGGCAGGTTTTTGGAAGCATTTAGTTGATTTTGGAGCTGAGCTCCGGGAACTGGAGCCGTTCTCAGAGGCAAGTCCCAGAGCTTTGAAATCAATTCCCACTGAGATTCACAGAATATTGGGAAATGAGCCAAGGCAGCTGTTTGGAATCAAACACCTGCATGTGTGACTCTTGTCTGTAGTAAGATATTTTGGTGCAATTACTTAGAAACAGCCCCTGCAAACTCAACCCTCTGTCCAGGTGTTAGGGGCTGATGCCTCATCCCATGGATCAGGGGAAGGCTCTGTGCCAGCACCCAAGGGTACAGTGTCCCAAACACTGCCCTGTGGCAAAGGCATCCCTGTGTCCTTCCCACCACAGCTTCTGAATGGATTTTAAATTAATTTTTTCTGGAGTTACACCAATCCCACTTAAGGGCACAGGCAGCATGACTGGAGCTCCGTCTTCAAGCAGCAACTTCCTCTGGAAAATCAACATGGAAAAATTGTGATTAAATTGGGACAGTCCTGGAGGACTAAATCTTGGAAGCATCACACTTCTTACAGAGTGTCAGCATGGATATGTACCCATGTGCTATGAACTACTGGGCATTTACTGCTGCAGGATTCCACAAAAGAGGAATTCTTCAAGGAAAAGGGGGGTAAAAAAAGGAGGAGGAAGAAAAGAGAAGGAAGACAGGGAGAAGTTGTTGGATTTGATGATCTTATGGTTCTTTTCCAACCTAAAGAATTCTATGATTACACTTGCGGAATCAATTCCAGTTTAATCCAATTTGTGAGCAGCTGGTGGACTCTTAGTGAAAAATAGGTAAGAGGACAAAAATTAGGTAGGGAAAGTTACTGTAACTAAACACATATAGTATAGCCAGGGAAGCAGTCTCCTGATAGAGAAGAAGATAAAGGTAAGTTAAATCTCTGCAACCTGCTGCTACTTTCCACCTTGAAAAAGGCACTGCATTAAACGCATTTGGTGTTTGTAGCAGGTGAAGATTTTTTGGTGCGTTTATAACTGTGAACAAAGAATCAAAGGCTAAGAAAATTCTCATGGGAGCATGTGAGTCAACAAATGTTCATGCTTGGGTCTAAATCTCATCCCTGGAAGTGTCCAAGGCCAGGTTGGATGGGGCTTGGAGCAACCTGGGATAGTGGAAGCTGTCCTGGCCCATGGCAGGGGGGTGGAACTGAATGGGCTTTAAGGAACCTGCCAACCTAAAGCATTCTGTGAATTGCTAATTCTAAATCATTTCCATTCCAGGCAGAAGAGGGGCAGCAGCCTTGGGAAGAGCATTCCTCTGGTCACGATGGGATGGCCCAGCGTTCCTGCTTCTTTTCTTTCCTGCATTCCCATCTGCCTGAACAGGCTGGTTCTGCAGGTTTTAGACATAAACTTCATCTGTAAGGAATGGAGAATGGGGAATTGGAAATGAGCAGGAGTAGTGTTGGATTGGAAGCCTCGTGGGGCTCGGTTTGGCTAGCTCTGGACCCGGTTAATACCAACAAGGACAAAAGGAAAAGACGAGAAGTGCTCTTTCTCCTTGGAAACCAAAAGTCCCACAGTTTTACTGTGGAGCCTCTCTAGGGACATCCGGGAAAAGAAAGAGAAAGGATGGCTAATGGTGGGAGATTTTAAACCCGGGGGAAGGGGGGTGGAGGCAAGGGGCCACAGCCAATGGGATACAACTGATGGAAAGGGGCAAGGGGAGGAAGTTACCTGGGTAAAGACCACCACCACAAGACTTGAAGGAGAGAGGGGGAACAGAACAAACCATGTGATACAAACAAACCACTTTGTGCAATATAGAAACTACTCAGTGCAAAATTCTAATCACCCAGTGCAAAATAATAACTAAATAAACTACTTAGTGCAAAACAACAGTGTAGTAAGTTAATAAATTCCATAAGTAGTAGAGGAAGCTAAAGGTAGCAGAAAGATGTCCTTAGGATCACGCTGCACATGCTGAGTCTGGCTTGTTGCTCCAGTGACGCTGTGACCGATGGCGGGAGGAGGGCTGGCGCCGTCACCCAGGCGCTCGGATCCCCTTTCCCCTTGGTGTGTGCCTCAGCCCCGGCAGGCAGGATGCTGGCTCGGCTGCTGGCTGGGGTCCCGGACCGACAGAAGCGGCCGATAAATGTGGACCCACGTCAAAGGATCAGGGTAAAGAAAGAAGGAAGGACTCTTGGCTTGCATCTCTGAGCTGTCTCTATTCTTTCCCGTGACAGGAGCGGTGCAGGTGCTGCAGCGCCATGACTCGAAGGGGAGCAACAGCAAAAGAGCACGAAATGAAGAAAATCGGCGGCTTTTAAGGGGAGGGGGCAGTCTCCCGGGAGGAGACGTTCTAACAAATCAAGGTCTAAATAGGAGGGGTATGGGGGGATAAATGTAAACATAAAACCAATAGAGAAGGGTAAGGGAAAAGGGGATACCAATGAGTGAAGGGAAATATCATAACTGACAACGAAGCTTCTAGATAAATGGGTGCAGCAACTTATGACAGACAAGCTGCAGGGGCAGGATTTTGAAGGATAGGCAGGGAAGGATCTGGAATTATCATAACTGCCATGGAAAAAAGGTGAGAAGACAGGTGGTAAACAACTCTAGGTAGAGACTAAACATGTTATCTTCAAAACCTCACTGCCACACTCCAGCTCCTATTTATCACCCAATAATAAGAGGTGTTTAAATGCTCTGTCACACTCACCCATATCTCTCTGCAGACCAAGAAATCCTCTACCCATAAAGCATAAATTCTCAAAAGGCTTTAACAGGTTCAGCTTTTGAACAGTGGCATGTCTTGATTTCAGATTCCTGCAATTTGTTGTATTTAACCTGCTGTTAAAGACCATGCAGCATCACTGGCCTTCTCCTGCCTCAAGGAAAGGAAAAGCCAACACAAACCAGCCTGACAATAAACACTGTGCTGTCCCAGTGCAGTCTCTGGCTGCAGCAGCAATTTCTCTCAGCTGTCAGCAAAGTTGTCTCAGTTGAGAGAGGGGATTGTCCTGCTCTTCCCTGGGCTGGGGCAGCCTCAGTTCAAGTCTGGAGGCAGTTTTGGGCACCACAGTATTAAAAAGATAAAAAGTTATTCGAGAGTATCCAAAAGAGAGACATGAAGATGGTGAAGGGTCTGGAGGGGCCACACAAGGAGTGGCCAAGGTTACTTGGTCTGTTCAGCTGGACAGAGGAGGCTGAGGGCTGAGCTCACCAGGGGCTGCAGCTCCTTCCCAAGGGCAGCTCTGATCTCAGCTCCCTATGAGAGGGACAGGACCTAAGGAATGGTGTGAGCTGGGCCAGGGGAGGGTTAGGCTTGAGATCAGGGCAAGGTTCTTCCCCCAGAGGATGCTGGCACTGCCCAGGCTCCCCAAGGCTTGGGCACAGCCCTGAGGCTGCCAGACCTTCAGGAACATTTGGACAGAACTGCCAGGGATGCCCAGGGTGGGATTGTTGGGGTGTCTGTGCAGGGCCAGGGGTGGGACTCAATAATTCTTGGGGGGACCAGCTCAGGCTATTCTGTGATTCTATTCTGTGGTTGTCTTGTTGAGGCTCTTACTGGCAGAGCAACAAGGTAATGTCTCTCTCTGTGCTCACAGCCTGCATCCTCAGGCATGCCCAGCATTCTGGGAATGCAGGGTGAGAAGGAAGGGTCAGTGTTTGGCACAGCCATGTTCACCAGCTGCCTGGTTTGAACAGAGGCTTGAACACAGTACCTGTGGCTGCTCTGAGATTCCAGCATAACAGGGCTCTTCCCACAGCTTGCAGGGTTGTTGAGGCAGCTTCAGCCTGCAAGTACCAAACCATATGTCCAAGCCCTACTTTTTTTGCCTGTGGAGATGCTCTCAAATAATCTTAACTTTTGCAGATGACACGCTACCATGTGGCTGGGGTGGTAATGCTCCAGCTCCACTCCAGGGACCAGGCTGGTCTTTCTCAGAGCCACCATCCTCAGGGAGCCACCACTGAGAGCAAAGCAAGTGGCCAGGAGTGATGCTGCTGATGTGGAGGCTCTTGCACTGAGCAGGGCTGGACATGGGTGTGAGCATCCAATGCCCTCCCCAGCAGTCAGAATGCTGAATTAATGTGATGCTTTTAATTTTACAGGTGGGCAGGCAGGGCTCTCCCAGGAGCTTCCTACCAAGCCGGAGTGACTTCATGGAAATGGTCTTTGCATCTTAATGAAGATAGAAAACCTGATTATTACACAGAGAGTAAATGGATTACCCAGGATGCAGCAGGAGCTGCATGAAACTGCAGCTGGTCACAATCCTATGGAGAAATCCCATCTGATCCCACTCAAGCTCTCCAAAAGTCTCCTTGCTGACTCCTTTTCAGCCTCTCTGAAATTTTTGTCATCTCTAAGTTCCCCCTGGCTTTGCTGCTGCCTCTCCTAAGTTTCCATCCCATTGCAGGCCTCCCTCCTTTGCTCTGTGAGTCACCCAGGCATTCCCAAATGTAGCGCTGTGAGGAAGGATGCTCCACACAGAGCCCAGCTAGCTCTGACAGCAATAAATACTCCAGACATTCATTTCCATCAATGAGTGCTCATCCTGCCTGTGTGATGGAATTACAGGGCAGTGAAAGCCTCCAGGACTGGGATTCTCCTTTATCTGTGCCCTTCTCTCCCCAGAACAGTGAGAGGAGCTGTCTGAGCTGCCTAAAGTCACCGAGATGTGTCAATGTATCCAGTGCTTTGCAAAACGAGCAGGTGCCTGGCTCCTCTGGCAGGAGTCCAGCTGTTGGTGTTTGGCTGCTGCAGGCCAGCAGCCAGCCTGGCCTCTTGTTTCTCATTTTGAGCCTGACACCAGTTTTGTGTCTCTCAGAGGCAGCCCTGGAGATAAAAGTGTCACAGTGCTGTGGTTTTTCTGTGCATCCATCTCCCTAGAGCTGTCACAGCCAGAAGAGCCTGGCAACACAGGCACTTGCACCCAGGATGAGCAGCTTTGCACTGGGAAGGTGTTTCCTCCTATTTATTCCTTTATCCTCAAGCAGTTGCCTGTACTGGGGCACATCATCCCTGTGCTATCCTGGCTGCTGCTCTTTCAGTGGGAGCTTGGTCTTGGAGCTGTGTCAGGGGAAGTTTAGGCTGGATATCAGGAAAAAGTTTTTCCCCCAGAGGGTGCTGGGCACTGCCCAGGCTCCCCAAGGAATGGGCACAGCCCCAAAGCTGCCAGAGCTCCAGGGGCATTTGGACCCAGGGATGCTCAGGGTGGTATTGTCAGGATGCCTGTGCAGGGCCAGGTGTTGGACTCGATGATCCTTGTGGGTTCCTTCCAGCTCAGGGTATTTAATGATTCTATGATTTCTGGTGATGCTTCAGGATCATCCAGAAGCTGCATTTCCCCTCCCCGCCATTGCAGCAGAAGCTGCTGCAATGACACAGGACAGTGAGTGACACAGGACACTGCAGAGCTGCCAGTCTCTTGGGAAACCCTCTGATCAATGCAGAGGTGCATTGGTGTGGCATGAATATGCCCCAGAGAAGAGCATGGCATGCCTTGAGTCTCCCTCCAGCCTTTCTTCCATGAATGACAGGCTTCCCCAGCAATTTTCCTTCCACTGAAAGGACCAGAAGGGAGTTTTCCAGATAAATTAAACCCCTCATTTTGTAAGAATTTTAATGGAGGTGAAAGCAATTTAATAAGAAAAAGGAGTGGGGTCACATCTCCATGACTTTCTCAGCATTCAGTATTTGCTGAGAAATTCCTTTCATGGAAAGCAAACCAATGAGAAGCCCCTTGCACATCAATTTCCTCAAGGATCCATGTGAGCAAACCTCACCTTGCCTCTCCTTTTTAGTTTTGAGTAAATGAGAAGAAAATCTCTCCAGCTCTGAGACACTGAAGTTCAGTCATTGATTTTCCATTTGAAGGCAATTGAGGTTCTCACAGCTGCTATGGCCCATTTTTCCATGCCAAACTGTCTGTGCTATGCATGACAAGCTTGGTGCCAACAGTGGTTTCCATCCCCTGCTTGATTTTTGGGAAGGATTGGAGAGATGGAGAGGATCAAGGAATGAGGCTGTTTAAATCAAGTAATTCTTCACAGGAAATCAGCAACTCCACAGGTTAAGTCCACTCTTGGGCTGTGAATGAGTGAAGAAAGAGAGAAAGAGGATCCAGATGTGGCTAGGAACATCCAGGACTTCAAAACATTATCAGGAACCATGGGGGAAAGGCAGGTCCAACTGAGCTGCAGGCAGAAGACACTCTAGTCTCTGCATTTCTCTCTTCCCACTGAATTTTTATTTTTTTTTTTAATTTTTATAATTGTTTTTTACTGCTGCTGTGGAGAGATGCCACATTAGGAAACTTCCTCCACTCGTGCATTGCTGCTACCCAAAACAGATGCCTTGCCAATATGTCTCATTTTGAGATCCCTTCTTGGGCTTAGGGAATGTGAAACCAGCTCAGAGCTTCAAATTAACCCATAAGTCACTATGCAGGAGGAATTGGGATGTGGAAGAACATGCCAGGGATCCTCAGCTCTAACCTTGCCACAGCCATGAGAACGCATGACCTGTAGACAGAGGTGATGAATGCACAGCCCCCTCCCAGACTACAACTGCTCTAGGACTTTTTAGAAATAAATCTTGGCTGAAAACATTAAATACTAAAAAGAGTTTTGATGTTTTAAAATACTCCTTGGAAATACTTTCATGATTTTGGTTCCGGGCCAAAACTTAACAGGTTTTCAACAACTGAAAGCTGGACACTTTGCCAGTAAAGTATTTCTTGGGCTTTTGATCTTCCAGTGGGAAAGAAAAACAAAAAAGAAATACTTTATTAAGGAAGAAATCAGTCAGTAATCAATCCCAAAATGCAAAAAAAATATATATTTGACTGAGTTTTTTTATGAGCCCTGACTATTTTTTTCCTTTTATTGTAGGAAAAAGATGATGGTGAAAAGAGAAACATCATCAAGTTGGCCATAGTATCAAAGAATATGGTTGTATAATATTATATTGTACATGAATATTAGTGAACTGCTAAAAAAGCTCTACTCCCTTGGGTAAAGGACGGGGTGCAGAGGCTTTTTAAAGTGCATCTCTTTGGAAACAGGATTGGCTATTTAGTGGAGCAGGGAGAGCCCACAGAGCAGGGGGTATTAGGGACAGACACAGAGAACATCAGCTCAGCTCCAAAGTCCCCATTAATAAAGGCTCATACATAAATACAGATGACAGGTATTGATTTTCCTTTGCAAGCTGAGTGCTTTCCCCTGGCTAACGAAATGCAGCCCCTTCCTTAAAGAGAGGTCACAGTGTGGTATACCCACAAAGATTTAATGGGATGGGAAAATAAATAATGCTCCTCTGAGGGAAAATGCAGCTGATCTCCCCAGGTTGTACCCACTGGAAAATGTCTGTCCCAGCCTGGAAATAGGAATTCAGACAAAAGCATTTTGTGTTATGAGCAGTGCTGGCACACACTGATGTATGTAGGCCTTCTGGTGGAATTTGTCAGTCTTCCCGAAAATCCAGAATGACTTTTATTTTGTCCTTAAAGCTTGAAATATCTTGCTGTGATATTTCAAAATTGCATGATGTGGATCCTTCCCAGAAGACTGATTTGGATGGAAATTTACTTTTAAAAGGAATGAGAGGGAAGTGTCTTTACAAACAAAATGCGGGCCTGCTGGTAGACAAACCCAGATACTGATAGGTGAAAGAAGCAATGGGTGGACCCATAAATTTCATAGGAATTCCACTAATTGACACAGACTGTTGCTTACCCAAGACCGTGCTAAATTCCTGGAGTTAGAGGAAAAGAACAGAGATACAAAGAAAAAGATGGGTGTGTCCGCATTAGAAAGCAGTCTGTATCAGGCCATTTGGGAATTCTGTACCTCTCAAGTACCTCAGGTAATGGGGAAGGAGAGAGGGAAATGTGACCGGGAAGTTAGGATAAAAAGGAGGCTGCATACTCTAGCAATCTGAGAGACCCCATGGGAAATGCCCCATGGCCTCTCCCTTTATTGAAATAAAGTTACAGAACTCCTCTCTCTCCTTTATGAACATAAATGTCTGGTGTTTGTGGATTAATTTTCTTGCCACTTTCAAAGCCTTTTTTTTGGTTGGGTTTGTTTTGCATTTTCTTGGACTCTCATCAGCTCTCATCCACTAAGGAATTCCTAATCCAAGAACAGACTAAGTGATGGGGAAGGGGGTAAAGAAACACTTTTACTTGACTGAGAAATTTAGTCTAATGCAAGGTGTCTTGGTTTGAAAGACAAGTGTCTTCCAAGGAAGGCGGGAACCTTCCTTGGAATAGAGAATATGACTCCCCTCCCTCTGAATTGTTGTAACTTTGAATTTTAAGGGGCATTCAGGCAAAGATATAGGAAAAGGAATAACAATTCTTTAGTAGTGTGCATATCTATAACAAGGCAAACAAACAACAACAATGGCAGCAACAACAAGCAAATGAAAAAACAAAACCAGAAAACCCAGGAGTCTGTTCCCTGCTCTTCAAGCATTTCCCCTTTGGTGCAGTTCCGGGCACAGCCAGCAGGGGCGCTGCTGGCTCCCGGCTGGGCAGGTGCGATGATTCCCCGTGTCTGCAGGGGGCGCTGTGGCCCACACGGGAACGGCAGCTTGGCCAAGACAGGAAGGAATGGGAAAAGGGCTTGCTTTACACAGGTCTCAGTTTCGAGACAATTTTAGGAGGGAAATTCTCTGGAATGAACATCTTCTGCACAGAAAGTAGGTTTTGGCATTCTGTCCCCAACTGATATGAAAGGAATCTCGGAGTGAAAAATCCTATTTATTGAACAGACAGAGTGCCCACAGGACATGTGGAAAAAAAATGAAGAGTGTTGAACCTCCTCTCTCCAGCAGAGAAAGCTGGTGGATTCAGAGTTCTTTCTTTAGCTGGCTTCCCCTGAGGTCCGGAGCTGGGATGAGGTGTCCCGCAGTGCCCCGCCAGTCCATACAGTCAGGCTTGTGTTGGGGTTTTTTATGAATGAGACAGGACTGCTAGGATATGTTCCTTGAGCTTTATTGCTGTGAGAAATAACTGCTCACTTGAAAAATTTAAAGGGTTTATTAATACTTAACAAAAACACAACAAAAGGACTAAATAAGGAAAAACAGGCCTGGAAGCTGCCCTCACAGCTACCTACCATGTGGCTGGCTCAACTTCAAGATGGATGCTTGGCTTTTTATACTCCTGGGGGTTGCATCAGCCAACTCTGGCCTCTCCCAAAGTCTGTCAGTCAGCTCTTCTTTGCTATTTATTGGTGGAAACTGCCTTCTTGTAACTGGATTGGAGGTCAGGTGTTGCCATGCCACATCCCCGAGCAACAAGTTTTCCATTCCCAGCTGCCCCATGAAGGGGCACATGTGCAGCCTTCCTTTACCTGTCCTAGACAACCCAGGCTGTCTGATGGCAACAATATGGGGGGGGGGGGGGGGGGAGGGAACTATAGGGGGAACAGAGGACATCCAAACTATAATAACGTAACTATACAGCAATAAAGCTCCTCTTAATATTCACACAATATTCATCCCTTAATGGTGAGAGCCAGTCATCTCATTATCCATCTATAACAATTGCAGCATCAGCCTCATTATATTGTTGAGACAATCGGAAGATGGCAAAACCTCACTGCCAGCAGCAGCCAAAGATTTCTTTGTTATTGAGCATTTAAAAACTTTCTAGCCAATAGCATATTGCCAAAGCTTACAGACAGTTGTTCTAACCAATCACTAAAAGCACACGTATACTTGCTTCACACAGTGCCTTCGCACAGGGTCTGCTTTCTATTAACAATACACAATACTTCATTATTAAGTTTAAAACCTTCTACTATCTTGCTAAGCATATTTTTCTGCAGTCTTAAGGTCTATCTTAGCCGAGCCTAAAACTCAAGCTATTGTTTCATGTCCTTGCTTGTTATACTATTGTAACTTTTCTACTTTCAGACTTTGCAGCTGCAGCTAGCTCTAAGTTTTCTGTTCTTTCTGTTTCCAAGGCCTACTTTTACACCTTTCTGGAATTATTCTTACCTTTGCTATTTCCCACAAGGCTCCCACCTATGGTCTGGTTTTTGGACTGGAGCTAAGGTGAGCAGTTCCAGAAGAAGCCACAGAAGTCACCCGAGGATTGCAGTAAGCAGTCCAGGAAAATGTGCTGCCTCAGCTAACAAGAAGCTAGCTAAAAGCAAAGAATGTAACTCCCTCTCTGTTGCAAGGCCGAGCATGGGAGAGTATGAGAGCTTGAACACAAACTTGCCAGCTCCATCCTGCTTTCAGACCTAGCTTAAAGTTACAGGACCCATTTCTGGGCATAAAGCAGATGGCAGGGGAATACAGTATTATCATAAAATCACCTCAAGACAACAAACCTCCCAGGGGCAGCCGATCCTGATGCCCCAGCAGGACCCTCAGAAGCAGCAAGATGGAACGGCAGGAATGAGCAAACATGCCGGGCCGGTCGACAAGATGTATCAGAACCTCTGCAGCTGTAGCTGGAACCGCGAGGTGAGTGTCACAGGGTGTGCGCAGCTACAGGGCAGCAAAAAGCAGTGGCAAAGTGTGAAAAATGCGTATTTAATGATTGACTTTTCGCAAATATAAAATTAATATTATATGTGTTACGTTAGAAAGTTATGCTGTATTAGTTTTCTTAAGTAGTGTGTTAAATATAGTTTTAGGTTTTAACAAAATGTTAAAATAGAAACTATGCTATGTAGGATACTTTTTTTAAAGAAAGGACTCACTGTGAGATAGCAGCCACAGGACACCTAAATCTTTCAGAGAAAGAGAATTTATTGCTCCATTATCAGAAGAAACTAACTTCTTCCCACCTCGCTCAGCCCTGGAGACGCTGTCAGGATTCAGAGGAAGAAGTTGACACTGACCAGACAGAATCCTGTGTTTGAATGGAATTTATGCATCATGTATGAGGTGTATGACTATGCAACGGGCTATTGCTTTTAAGGGTTAATCCTCTGTTAATGTGTGTCCTTTTTCAGGCTTATGTTGTCCAGATGTCCTGGATGTCCGTAACTCTTTGTTTCTGTTGTCTCATATTGTCCTAATCCAAATTATCCAAATTATTATTACTCTGATTATATTGCTATTTTTATAACCATTTTATTATCATTAAACTTTTAAAATTTTTTAAAACAAGTGATTGGCGTTTTTCACAAAAGCAACGGAAGGGCTGGGCAGTGGCAGCCCGGTTCCCGAACGTGGCAGAGAGAGGCTCCCTAGGACGGGAAAGGGGCTCTGGGATCCCGGCTTTTCCCTGAGGCACTCCAGCCGGTGGTGAAGGATCCTCTGTTTGGTGAGGTGACACGGCTGCCGCTCACGGTAGAAGAAAGCAGCAGGAGATGGAACCCGACCTCAGCATCTCTCCCCCTGAATGCCGGGAGCACAGGATGCCTCGGGGCTGTGCTGAGCCCCTTAATCCCCAGCCCAGTTCTCGGTAACTTTACCCTTCCGAGAGAAACTCCTCAGCCCCCACAGTGAAGCCAGCTACAAGGCTGCCCCTTCTCCGTAGTTACTTCTTTTGTCTCTCTTAAATACCGATCGTTATTGTTTCTTAGCAACAAAAATGGGAGAAAATTCCCCGAGAAAACAAAAGGAGGAAATCCTAAACTCCAACCCATGGTGTCCCTTCCTATGGCAGGGGTATGGAACTGGGTGTCCCTTCCAACACCCAGTTCCAACAGTACCATTCCGGTATTCTAGGATTCTATGACTTCCTCCTCCACGAATTGGTTCCCAGATCTGTTTTTGACTTGTACAGCTGGGCAACTCTAGACTGTAGCTTCTGTGGCCAAATTTGCCAAATCAGTGTGACACTGCAGCAAATCAGTTTTTCTTGCAGCAAAAACTGGGAAAGCGGTGTCGGTCTCTCGTTTTCAGGAGCCCATGACACTGTTCATGCCCTGAGCATTGCAATGAGGAGCCACTGACGCTGTACCCTGTGTGCCCTGAGAGCACTGCCTGCACCCCTTCCTGCAGTTGCAGCCCTGTGCTGCCTGTGAGGGACTGCTGAGGTGACAAACGCTGCCGCAGCTGCCTCCTGTGCCATTAAGATTCCTCTCACGCTAAGCAATCGCCCTCTCCAAGTGCGGGGAGAGTCCAGCCGGGCTTTTCTCTGCAGTTGCTTCGCAGCTCTGCCCGCAGTGGTGCAGAGCGGCTGGCTCAGGCTCTGCCCGGGGAAGGCTGCAAAGAACAATGTGTGTTTCACTTCCAGTGGCACAGATTGTTAAAAATAGGTTAAAAACTGTTGTAAAATAGTTGATAGATTGTAAAGTATGTACTGTTAGTTTGTTGTTATATTGTAAAAGGGGTTAAAAGCGTAGTTATAAGAAATACGGTACTCAATGCACCATAATACACCTAAGTAAAGTGCACCACCCCCAGCGAAATGAGCCAGCCTGGACAGAACTGTCATGGGCCAATCAAGCGCCTAAAACCTTCATGCAAATGAAGGATCCAAAAAGAAACCCATCCAAAAGGACAAAAAACAGTATTAAAAGGGGCTTCTGACCCACTGAATCTCTGCCGTTCCACCTGGAACATCGGGGACATCGCTGCTGAAGAAGCTCCAGCGCCGGTGCTGCAGCATCCTCCACAGGAATGCTCCTGCTCGGCCCGCGGGCCTCCTTGCTTTAGGCCTTTCTTTTATTATAATAAATGCTGAAATCACTTTAGTACCGGGAGCCAGCTCTCGATTTTAACACAGATGATTATCCTCCTCCTGCTCCTGTTATAATACATCACAATCTTTATTGTGCCACATGCCCTGGGAAGAGATTTGTCCAGTCCCTCCCTCTATGCACCTTTGCATCCAGAAGATTTTAGCCTACCTGCTAAACAGGCTTTTCAATTAACTGAAAAATTTTACTTCTAAATCCAGTTTTTGCCTCCTTCCCAGACACATTTTTACTTTCTCAAAGACTATGGTCCTGAACAGCGTCAGGGGCAGAGTTAAGGGTATTTCGAGGAGTGCTCTGCTTTAATGGGCTGTAACAAGAGACAGCCCCTGAGTGACTTGCCCCTTGTTAGTGCAGTGCCATGGTTAGCGAAATGGGTTTAAACTCATCCCAAACGCTGCGAGGGTGACTGAACTGCTTGAGGCTGGATTTTGAAGCCAGGACACCCAGCTGCATCCTGCTCTTGCTCTGCTGCCCTTGCTGTGCCACTGCTGCTGTAGTTTCTCACACGAGCAAGTCAAGAAGCATTAATTACCCTCTAGCAAGGAGCAGAAGGCCACAGAGCCTGCGGGGAAGGCACCTGCATGCTCTTCTTGCTTAGCACCGGGCTGTGATACCTCTTGGGAAGAGGAGCTGTGGTTGAGGCCGTCAGAAATTCCAGCTCAATTTCCATGTGCCAAAGGCAGGGAGCTGGGGGATGGGTGTTAGCAAGTGGCTGTGAAGTACAGGGAGCATGGGGCCAGCCATGAGAAATAGGAAAATTGTACAAAAACAGTCCATGCAGCACCTGAGTAGCCCCTTGGCAGGGTCAGTGCCTTCCCCAGCTCCTGCTTGCTTCTTCCAGGCAGGAATAACCCATTTCCTACCCTCTTGCCAGGCATACTGTGTGTGTCCTGTGAAAAATGCGTATTTTATGATTAGCTTTTCGCAAATATTAAAATTAATATTATATGTGTTATGTTAGAAAGTGATGCTGTATTAATTTTCTTAAGTAGTGTGTTAAATATAGTTTTAGGTTTTAACAAAATGTTAAAATAGAAACTATGCTATGTAAGATACTTTTGAAGAAAGGACTCACTGTGAGACAGCAGCCACAGGACACCTAAATCTTTCAGAGAAAGAGAATTTATCGCTCCATTATCAGAAGAAACTAACTTCTTCCTGCCTCGCTCAGCCCTGGAGACGCTGTCAGGATTCAGAGGAAGAAGTTGACACTGACCAGACAGAATCCTGTGTTTGAATGGAATTTATGCATCATGTATGAGGTGTATGACTATGCAACGGGCTATTGCTTTTAAGGGTTAATCCTCTGTTAATGTGTGTCCTTTTTCAGGCTTATGTACCTGGATGTCCATAACTCTTTGTTTCTCATATTGTCCTAATCCATATTGTCCAAATTATTATTACCCTAATTATATTACTATTTTTATAACCATTTTATTATCATTAAACTTTTAAAAATTTTTAAAACAAGTGATTGACTTTTTCACACCCACATATACCGTCTTCCCTTTACAGGCAGTTAGCACAGTAAAATGAAGCAAATATTAAACAATATTTTATGTAAATATCTGTTATAAATGATCAGCCAGAAATCCAAATTAATAAATGTGAAAGATTTTATTTTTGTGACCAAAATACGGTCCTCAAAAACGACAGCCAAAGAGACAGCGTCGAGCCCGGGTGAACACATATCCGACCTCTATCACATCAGATCCCCCTCTGTTCACCTGTGCCATTTCCAGCAGGCTGTTTTATACAGTTTTTTATGCCTGAGGCAGAGCTGCCCCGATTTCTTTTGTAACCCCGTATATGTATGAAGGTTTCTTTCACTGTGCAGGGCTGGACAATTGCTGTTTCCTGAGTAGTGGCAGGAGCTGATCATGTCAGGGAAAGTCACATATTCAGATGTATGTTCCTTGGCACTTCGTTTATCTTGACTGATGGTATCTACCAAGCAATGATCACCCTTGGGTGATCCCTGATGGCTCCGAGGAAGCCCACCTCCGTGCGGCCACATTCTTATATTAGTAAATGAGGCATTGTTCTCCTGCTGCCACCAGGAGTTTCATAATTCTCGTGTAGTAATCTGTCTCCAGGTTGCTCGTGGTCAGAGCCTTGTTGGATGTTAGATTATTTTTACAATTTTTGTTTTATACATTCTCCCCTTAAGCATGAATTACTTTATAACATATATTGCAATAACTATTTCTAATCAATACCCCTCTAATTCCTAATCCCATGTCTCAGCCGAGTGCCACTCTGTGTCCAGCACTGCTCACCCAGTGCTGCGGCTCGGGCACTGGGAGAGCCCTGTGGCTGTCAACTGAACGTTCCTGGGAGCAGCACGACGCTTGCAGGAACAGCTGCTCTTTGCAGGGATGGACAGCTCTGCATGGAGCACGGTGTCACTGTAGAGCTATTAGCTCCCGTTTATATCTGTTAGGTGTGTGATTAGTGTCCGATTAATGCAATTAGCACGGTGGCATCAGCAAAAGTATGTAATTGGCACCGAGGCAGCTGCAGCTCAGCTGCTGAGCACCACACGGCGCCTGTTTCAGGGTTTATCTGAGCTCGGTGAAAGGAGACAGCTCGTAGTCCTCTCCCCAAGCACTGGACAGGCTGGTTTCTATGTGCAGCCCTGGCTGTGCACCCCCACCTGCTCCTTGCTCACTTTAGCTGCAATAGAAAGCAATTTCCCACCCTCCATTCTTGCTTCAAACTCCCAGAGCTCTTTCAGGGAGCTGACGAGGGTTGTCCCAGCTGCTTCCCAGAGCTGCAGGATGCAGAGCTGGGGTTTATCCTTTTAGGAGGTCAGAGGACCAAATATGACCTTGGCTGGACACAGGTCCTTTTCTAAGCCTTGTATTCTCCTTGTGACTGTCCATGTGGCCACTGCCAGGGGGATGAGGGCGGACAAGGAAAGGAATCACGTCTGCCCACTCCCTGCCATACCCTGGCCCCATCCCACCTTGGCAAGGTATCAGCCCATGTCACAGCTTGGCTTTCAGAGTCTTGACAAACTCCTCCCCACAGCACCAACGGCATTGGTGTGATAGATGAGTAATGCAATGATTGACTCTCACAATTAACAGACAAATATCATGTATATAGGTTAAGAAAAGTTTTATAGGTTTATAGTTATGTTGTACCCCCTCGTGTTGTTATCAAGGGACAGCTGGGTTTGGGACATTTGGGAGGGTTGGCTTGTTACTATGGCAACTGCTGAGCTCCAATGAAGATTTAAGGCTGTGATCTCCACCACTGGACGGAGAAGGAGGAGTCGATGAACAGAACTTTGGGAGGGGTTAAAGGGTTAAAAGTGAAACCTCCATTGTGTGGTCAAGCACATGGTGGGAAAAATCCTTTGCTCCCAGTGCCATAATATTTTGTCTATTCAGTCTTCTGTTGTATTTTTGACAAGGTTTAATAAGCCTTTCTAAATTTTTGAAAGTGAGTAGCATTTTCTCACAGTTGGTCTTTCAGGATGTCAGGGAAGGAGAAGGGCTGTGAGGGATGGGGACAGACTGTGGAGGGTCCATTTCCATCCAGCTCCACCAGAGATGCCACCTTCCCAATCACCAGTGTGAAATCCCCAGCCCTTTTCTGGAAAGACCAACAAGCCACTGGCCTCTTCTGACCAGCGCATTCATGGGTGAGGGCTGAGCAGAGGAAGCTGTGGAACACCAAAGTTCCCTGCCAGCCCTGGCTCCAGTGAAGATGTTTGGTTTTGGGAGAGCTTCTGACAATCCTGATTAACAACCTTTTCATCTAATTCATGCTGGTGATAAGTCATGGGAGCTTTGGGCCTTTGCAGCCCTATAATCAAGATGGTTTGAAAGAAGCAATTTTCTCCTTCTGCAGCCTGGTTAATTCCCTTTTAATTGCTTCCCATTTTGCAGAGATTTCCCTTGTTTGCCATGGCACTGGCTCCACACTTCCTATTCTCCAGCAGTGCTTGACGCATGCCTTGTTTTGCCAGGTTGGGATTTGTGATGATTTGGGCTATGCCAGAGCCTTCAAAGCTCCCTACAAAATTTAGGTGTACCATGCCTGAGCTGCAACTTCTATAGGAGAGAATCTCCAGGGACTGGGCTAGGTTCTGTTATTTGCTATCACATTATGTGTGGGGGCACTGCTTTTGGAAAAATAAATGGAAAATATGGGAATTACACACAGGTGGGAAATTTAGCAGCAGGAAATATATCTCCTTTGGAAAAAGCAAACCCAACTAAGCAGAATTAATTATTTAAGACTAAAGTTTTACCCTGGGGGTCAAAAGAAATGAATGAAGCCTTTGTAAACTGATCTGAATTAAAATATGTGGGATTTATCCCTTTAAAGTTGGGTTTGTGTGCAAGGGCTAGCAACAAGGAGGAAAGGAGTTAGAACCCACCTGATCAAAGAAACAAGGAAGGTGATGAAAGTTTTGCTAAGGAGCTGTGAACCAGCATCAAGGTGGACTCAGTTATGTTGGGAGCACCCGATCCTGGGTGGAAGCAGTGGGACTGCTCCTGAAGTGGGTGAGATGCACTTTGATCCAGTTTGTGATTTATGTGTCAAACTTCAATTCTGGCCGTGGAAAGCCATTCCCCCTTTTCCTGGTACTCCAGGCCCTTGTCCTAAGTCCCTCTCCAGCTCTCTTGGAGCCCCTTTGGGCACCTGAAGGGGCTGTAAAGTCTCCCTAGAGCCTTCTCCAGATGAACAACCCCAGTTCTTCTTGTGTGTCTCCAGAGTACAGAGTACAGGAGCATCTCTATGCCTCTGGAATCACTGCAGAAGGTTCCATGTCCTTTCTTTCTTGGGGTCTCCAGAGCTGGACACAGTGCTTTCCTGCATGGAAAGCACTCCCTGCATACAAATGGGGCAGGGCATTCCCCAGAGGCAAAAAAAAGTCTACTTTATCTGCTTATTTGTTATTCAATGTGCAGCCTCTAAACACACCTTAACCACATTAATGCATTAAATATAGCTCCCTTTAGCCACCCAAATAATTTTAATCAGAAACATGAGCATTTCTATTACTCTGGCTTGGGTGGGTGGAGTGTCACTCAAACTCCAGCCAGGATGCAATTATTCTTGCCTATAATCCAAGGCTTTTCCTGACTATCTCATCCTGTTTTCCTTTTGAATTAGCTGGCAGAGCCACACTGCTTGTTCCTGACTTGTACTAAGATCCTGCTTCTGTGCTTGTGTTTCATTCTTAGGCTGCAGTTTCCCCTGTTTGTGTTTCTCCCAGTCTCTGGCTCCTGCTGTGCCAATAATTGTTCCTCTGCTTTTGGGATTACTGGAAGTGCTTAACTCAGGGCTACCCTTTTTGCCCCGTATTTCACATCCCCACAGGATTCTTCAGAGCCACCAGCTCCTTGGGACTCTCCAGCCATCCCACTGAAGGAAGAGCCTCATCCACCCTCCAAGACCCACCTGGCACGCCCAGAGCTGCAAGCACAGGGCAGAAGACCCTACTGGTTGCAGCATCACTGGATCATCTGCTCTTCCAAAGGCTGGTTTCATCCCAAACAAAGCTGACATCCTTCTGGAAGGAGAGAGATGTTAATGGTTCCTGGCAGTCAGAGAAGATCCTCTGGGACTGAGCCAGGGGCTCTGACACCTCGTGTTTGGAGGTCAGCCACAGTCAGCACACAAACCCCAAAGACTTTTTGCTGGCTGGGCTTTGACAGCCATGTCAGCAACACCGTGTACTAAAAAGGGCAGGCAGGGACAGGTCCTTGGTGATTTGCCTCTATGAAAAATGGGGAGGCAGAAAATTAAGCAGCCAAGGACTGGACATGGACATCTGGATCTCAAGCATCTGCACTGGGCCCACAGGGTACTGGCCCTGTGGGAACAGTGCTGAGTGAGGGAAGTTGTGACCCTTCTCCTGCTGCACTCAAAATTAGTGTCTGGCAGCACACCTGGATACATCAGCCAGCTGGTTGGAAGTGGAAGCTCAGAACAGACAGCAATCATGTTTGGTGGAGTTGGCTGGGTCAGGGTGGGGTGCTGGGGACATTTCCTTGGGGCAGAAGGAGGCTCTGGGCTGCTGAGGAGGGTCCCAAGCCTGCTTCACACTGATGTCTCCTGAAACAGGTCTCAGACCTGGACGGAGGATGCTCTGGGGCTAGAGGATGCTCTGCAGCAGAGGTGCCTGTCAGGATGGAGCTCAGCCAGCAGAGCTCAATATTTCCCAAAATCCATAGCAAATCTGGGCCTCAGTTTCCACACTAAGCAGGAGGCTCAGCAACAGATCTCAGCAGCCTAAAGGTAACTTTCCCATGGAAAATTTTGCCTTACAGGGAGGAGGGCAGGGCCAGGAATCTCAGCCATGGTGCTTGCAGAGGCTCTCCTGGGAGCAGGTGGTTGGGGACTGCAACTATTTCCAAGCAAACCTGGAAAACATGGATAGTCCTTGGTGCAAACCCCTCTGGGTGAGGGCACCAGCTGGGAGGATGGACTCAGCTGTGGGTGAGCACACGAATTCCTGGTTGTGGGATTAACCCATCCCTGCTCTGTGCAGGTGCCAATTCAGCAGGCTGTGTGATCACACACCTCTGCTGCCTTCAGTGCGCCCCAGGGGCTCCTCAAGGATTCTCTCAGTGGCTGAACAGATGAGCTCTCCCATGGAATCACTTGTGTCTCTGATCTTTAGTTTTCCTCCAAATTGGAAAAATATGTCCCTTTGAAATTTTCATGAAGGTGGCAGAGCTGCCTGTCTCCTACCACTATCACATGTGTCTGAGAGCTATTGAACTGCAACTGTGGTGACAAATATCAGCGTGAGGCTCAAGGCTGGAGAGAGCAGTGAAGGAGGGGGCCATTGGAATTAAAGGATGAAATATTTATTTGGGAGTTTAGCAGTGCTCAAAGGACAACATATCACAGATGAGAGGCATCCTGGGGCAGACAGTGATGAAAGACACTACTGGACTCACTGGGCTGTAAAACTGCCATGAGATTTCCTCTCCCTCCCAACCTTCCACCCTTTCCAGAGTCCTTACCTGCCTGGGAAGGTACAGCAGGGCTCAACATCCAGGAATGGTCCAAAGCTGTGGACCACCAGACAGCTGTGTGTTGTTTGAGGAAGGGGAATGACAGCCCCACTTTGCTTTAAATACCGGCCATAAACCCAGTGATTTACATGCCATGGAACTGGGAGGTCCTGGCTCTGGCAGTGGGCATATTTGCACAGGGCAGCCTAGCTGGAAGGTGGAATGAAGGCACAGATCCTCCACAGGGAATCAGGATCATGAGCTTCCCTCTGCCTCCATTCAGGCTCTGGAGGCCAGGTTTTCTCCTTTGCTGGGCTTTGCTGGGCATGTATCTCAGGGCACCCAAACTTTGATCCCAGGTGGTGGGCCTGAGGGTGGGAAGTGACTCCAGGACTGGTGACAACTTCCATGTTGGGTTTCATGTGTCAGCCAAATAAACAAGCTAAAGAAAAATCCGTCTCACTGTGCTGGAGAAGCTCCTGTGCATCATCCCACTGGGATATCCCACAGTACCATAAGATCTCATGCTTGGAGTGCTGTTTTGCTTTTCCCACCTCTGAAAGGTATCAGGATAACATAAAGGGTTAACACAGGAAGATCCCAAGAGGCTTCAGCCTTGTCAAGGGCACTGGATTGGCAGGTCATTAATCTCAGAGTTACTTGGTAAGTTTAAATACAATCATGTAATCAGCAGGAACCTGTAATTATTATTTATGCACATGGTGCTTACTAAATTACAGTGCTCTCCAAGGCTCTGTGTGATGAACAAATTAATTCTGCATCAGAAGAGCTTGACCAGAAATCTGTTTCTGTCTGAATTTCACTTGTAAACATTGATGTATGAAGTGAAAGTCGAGTTTAATTGGCCTCCCTCCTGCTGTGAAGCATGTTACATTTTTATTCTGTATTAGCTCACCTGGCAAGGGGGAAAACGTGGCGGACTTTCTCTAGCCCTGATGGTACTTGTCTGGAAAACCTGTGTGGGATTCTCTTGGATGAGATGGTGTAGATACCTTTGTGGAGAGCCGCCTCCATGCTCTGGGCACATGGAGTTGGGGTAGAAAGGAGACAAAGGAGCCTCTGGACCAGTGGGACGCTGAGCCCACTGAAGTGTGAGGATGATCCCATGGAAACTGGGGAGGGGCCATGCCAGGGTTGTCTTTTCCAAAAGATAAACATGCTCCAAAAGCCCTTGTAAGAGGAATTGAAGTATTTTTAATCAAACAAGACTGAGAATACACACTCCAGCTACGGAAAGCAAAGTCACATCAGTTGGAGCAGATCACCAAGAGGAGAAGGGAAAACCAGTGATGTGAACACAGATGCTTCTGTTTGGGTTTCTTTCTTTGGTTTTTCAATTTCCAGCTTCTTTCCACCAAAAGACCCCATTTTAGAAAAATCCAAGTTGAACATGTAGCACATAATTTTTTGGCAACATCACTTGCAGGGATGAGGAAAAAAGCTCTCTGGGACATTTCCCCTTCTCCATTGCCAGCAGATCATTATTAGCTCCTGCTGAAGTACCCAACAGAGAAACCAAGACACAGAAAATGCAAGTGTACTCCTTGTAGGGCACCAGCAGAAAGTGTCCATAGAGCTGGAAGCTGCCACTTTTCCCACTGCATAACTCCAGGGGTCTTTTTCACACCCATATTTTGAAGAAGGGGCAGTTTTGGGGACTATTGGCAGTGGCTGAACTTGAACAAAGACTGAAATGTTCTCTATGTGTATGGTCCTTGTTGTGGTCACTGTGTCATACTGGGTACTGTTGCTGTTCCCAGCAGATTATTGGAGTCAATGGGATATTTCCAGTTTTGCTGCATTGTAGACATGAAGGGAAGTGGGAGGAATTTCCTCTAAAGTACTGAATTTCACAAATGTTTGAAGAAAGAACCCAGAGGACTTTCCCTATGCTTCTCTTTAAATAAAAAGATGCAAGATTTTATTCCTTTCTGGTGCTATATCCTGAGGAGATCACAAAATACTGCAATTTCAAAGATGCTTAAATCTCCCCATGGCAGGAAACATTTATGCCTGTTCTTTATATTGGGAAAACTGAGGCACAGAAGTGTGAAGGGGCTCACACCAGACCCTGTATGGCCCCAGTGGCAAAATCCCTGGCATGCAGAGGGCAGGCAGCCCATAAACCTGCTGTAATCTGTCTCCTGCCTGGGCATCCCCAGACCTTGTATGGGACAAGTAAAAGGTGGCTCCAAAGAGGTCAGGGCAAATCCACTCCTCTGCTCAGCTGCTTTTGGTGACCACATGGAAGAGGGCAATGAAGGAGGGGGAACTGGGGATAATCTGGAGTCCCCAGAAGGGGGAGGGAGATAGGAAGGGAGGGAAGGGAGGGAAGGAGGCTGCTGCTCCTCCAAGGCACTTAACCCCAACGTGGGGATGGTTTGGTCCCATCCTCTGCACAAGAGCAAGGAGCAGCTTTGGCACTGGGCCCACCTACCCAGGTAAAAGCAGGGCAAGGAGAAGGAGGCAGAGCCAGGGCTTGTCCCGCAGTATCTGCCTTTGGGGACCTCAGCCACCGCTCCACTGCAGGGCTCCCTCACCTTCCCACCCTCTGAGCAGGGACATGGAGTCAGCCTGAGGGCTTTGCAGAGACCTGTGGATCCATCTGGGCTGAACCAGAGAATTTAACTAATTCCTGTGCTTCCCTCCAGATTAAGCCAACTCTGTGTGGCTGTTCAGAGCCCCTAGGACCCATCCCCATGGGAGGGGGAGTTACCTCCCCTCTCCCACCCCACTGCTTTACCCCACCTTTGGTGTCAAGATGAGAAATGACCTAGTCAGACCAAGCAGCAGTTACAGAACACCAGGAGACACAGCAAGAGACAGGGGAAGGACTCAACCCCAGTGCTACAAAAACACAGCCACGTGAATCAATGTCTACAATCACTCTGGGGCTCTCCATCCATCCCCTTCCCACACATAGGACTTTGGCTCCTCTAGAGGGTTCCCCACCCACCAGCAACATTCTAGCATGTTCTCACTGGAAGGCTGACCCAGCTTCCCAGGGAATTAGCCCCATAAGCTGTCCCAGCAATATCCTGGTTTCCTGTCACCTCAAAGCAGACAAACCTGATAAATCATGCCCAAACCCCAAGACATTATGCCCAGGATGGAGCTGGCAGAAAGCTGCTGCAACCTCTCCAGGTCCTTCTGGCTCTTTCTGCCATACCAGCAGGTCACACAGCTGCCAGGGAGATGACAAAGCAGCACCTCAGCTGCCCTGTCCTGTCCTCCAGGCCTGCCCAGCACATGGGGCAGGAGCTGTGCAGGTGTCCCATGACCGAGTGAGTTCATGCTCTCCTTGGGGGGCTGGGGCCGCCGGCAGGACCTGCTCCTGTGCCGTGCCCCCTCCCAGGGGCTCCCCACAGCAGTGGGGACGTCAGCTCCCGGTGCAGCCTCTCGCTCCTGGCTCAGACAGCCGTGGATTGCTTGATGCTGTGGAAGCTGACACGGGTGGGGGAGGTGGGGATGGACATGGCCCTTGCCACACGGGCACGGATGGAGTGCTTGTCCTGCCACCGGTGCCAGCGCTTCCGCACGGCCGATCGCACCTGGGCGGGATCAATGAGGGACATTGGTCATCACACAGAGGCACCAGCCATCCTTCTCCTCACTCCTCCAGCCAAAAATGGATTAATGATATGTGATTTGCTAACAAAACAGATTCATGCAGGGTAAACTTTCTTGAGTCAGCAAAGGTGTGGAAGCATTTGGAGGAGGCAGAGGAAAGAGCTGCCCAAATATCTGGCCCCAGGATTCACTTCTACTCTCCTTTGCTTTCTGCTTTGTGTTTTGGGGCAGAGCCTGGGAGATATCCTCATCCATGTGCAATCCACATGTGTATGGGGCTCACCTTGGGGAAGGATTTCCCTGGGATAGGGAGGGCCCTTGGCTCTGCTGCACCATGAGAGCATCTGTTCTTGGGGGTGGATTTTCCTCCTTCAGAGGAGAAGACAGACAGCAGCCGTTCCTATCTGGGCAAAATCTGGGGCTGCAGATGTACCTGGGGCTGGAGATCAAGCACCAGTTCCAATCACCAAAGACCTTCAGATGGGGAATTAGGGACTAGAACCCTTCAAGCCCTGGGCAGCAGTAGAGCCTTATGCTGAACTTGTCTGCTTGCAAGGAAGGGTGTAGACCCCCACAAAAACCCCCAGCCCATTGTGCTCACCTCACTGTTCAGGAAGCAGTAGAAGACAGAGACGAAGAAGCCCTGGAAGGAGACAAGCAGCAGAGTCACAGCAAACAGGTACCCCCGAGCCCGGAGCTTTGGAACAGCTCTGGGGTTTGGGGATGTCTAGTTTTGGAAAGGGGCAGAAGCAGGATGAGGCATCAGCCAGGATGGGCTCCTCCTTGGTGAAAGGACTGGGATGGGAGCCAGTGTGAAGGACCATTACCTGGAAAGACTCCAGAAAGGAGTTGAAGTAGATGAAGACTATCCTGGAGATCTCATCCTCCCCGGGGTTGACAAAGAACAGCATGTAGGTGATCCCCAGCAAGGGCAGCAGCACCAGTGTGGCCTTGACTGCTTTCCTAGGGAGAAAACAGGGACCTGAGCTGCTACAGTGCAGCCCTGGGTACAAGGACTCTGCCCATCCCACTCCCAGCACCAGCACGGCTTGGACTGGTCTGCTGGGACTTGAAAACCAGTGAGTAGGGGAGGATGGAGCCAAGCTGGGCTGCATCCATTGGTTTTCCAGTGCAGTTCCCAAGGAACTGGGCTAGTTTGAGCACTTGGCCCCTGCTCTGCTTCTCCACTCAGAAAAGAGCAGTGGAGAGCAGAGGCCTGACCTTGAGCTGGCATGGAATGATTGCTTGGCTGATCTACAGCTCAATTAAAAAGGAATTAAGGAGGGTATAATAACTCACACCCTTCAACACGAGTTTGTGAAAACCTTATCTCAGGTAATTAATTTGATATCTTGATGAAATTACAAGTACAGTTTGTGAAAAGTCATAGTGCTGATACAGAGAGTGTGGGAAGGATTGGGGCTTGGCACCTCATTCCTTTGGATCAGGGGACAAGAACAATGCCAAGTCATCACTTTTTGCTTAAAAATCCTGTTAATGGACAGATTCCAACAGTAGATGGTCATCCCTGGAGGGTCTGAGCTGGGCAGGGAGGGGGACTGGGACTTGTTTTGCATCTCTGATTTAGAGGAGAGAACAGGCCCTGACACAAATGGGCTGATGACATAGAGGAGCTGGAGGGAACCAAGGACAGGAGATGGACAACTACAGTACAGTACATTCACTGGTGTAGCTTTCCCAATAATAGAACCAGAATTTATCCTTTCTCAGCTGAAAAAGCCATCCTCCACCTCAAAACAGCTTATCTTGACCCAGTACACCATGAGATTCCCCAATTCCTGCTCACAAAATAATCCAGACAAAGGCAATGATGAAGCCCAAAGTGTCTTCTATCCCAGGTACTCTGGAGAGCTGCTCTGACCATGCACCTCTTACTGCAAAATATTCCCCAACAGACAAGGAGGGGTTAAATCTTCCTGCCTTGTGCTGTGGGAGTACTTTCTTCTTCTTTACAAGGAGGTGTTGGGGTGGCATTGATTCATCAGCTTCCTCAGCTTTTGCTTTTCTGTCAAGCACTGATTTAATTCTCACCTCCATGCCAGGATTTGCAGCTCCCAGCCTGGAGAGCTCATCAGGTCCCACCAGAACAGGCTTTTGCAAAGAGACTCAAATCCCAAGAGTTCACTTCAAAGGCAGAAACAGCCATCCACACTCTACATCACAAGGCTCTCCCTGGCCAGATTTAATGACCATGTGCCTCCAAAGAGCATTTGAGGTGCTCTTAGGTGTCTCTCCATGCTCCCATCCCCTTGCTACCTGGCTAATGGGGCTGTTCCCATCCCCACTATCATGAGAGAACTCAGTTCCTAGGTTTGCTTCTAGCAGGGTCACTCGTGCTCTTACCTGTACTGGATCGTCTCTGACGTGGTTGAAGCTCGGAGCTTCGTCATGAGGATTCGGACAATGTTGAATAGAAAGATGAAGTTGATCTGGAGGAACAGGGTCACTGCTTAGTGTCTGGTCCCTCATTATATCCTCCCATTTCCTCTGCAATGGGCAGGGGGGGAAGGGGGAGCCAGGGGAAATGGGAATGTTTCCTCTTGAACCTGATCGATTGCCTTCCATGCACCATGAGAGGATGTCTGCCTTTTTAAAAAACACTTCAATAATAAGATTTAGGAGTTTGGTCAGGGGATCAGGGCAGCAGGGCATGCCAGGAGATTGCCAAAGAAGGACAAGTGCTAGAGGAATGGCTGAAGGTGAAAAAGCAGAGGGAGGGGAACAATCTAAGGTAGAGAGTGGCTGCCATTACATCCAGGGTCTGCCTGGTTGCTCTCTTGGCTGTCAAATTGCTAATGAGGGAATGGGAAGGAGTCTTTGGAGCTGAACACAATTGACAGGACTTAGTAGTGGCCTGGCTGCATGTCAGGCTAAGAAATGGGAAGCAGGATTAATTATTCCATTCTGCCAGTGATTTTTACTCCCTTGAACTTTCTCAGCATCGGCCAAGGAGGAAGGAATAGTTTTGGGACTTTGTGCATGGCTTTCCCCCTGCAAACACAGGTTGGACCCTCAGCTTGTGACCTGCCACCTCTGCTCTTCTTTGTCCCTCCCCAAAAGAAAAAGCCCCATCCATTGGACCCTTGGATCAAGCACAGCTATTCAGCTGGGGACCAGGAACAGAGAGGTGGAATCAGGATCAGGTAATGGAGTCAAGGATCCCAGGCTTCTGCAAATGCTTGGCAAAGCATCCCCACACCCAAATAGTGCCATGGCAAGGATGAGGGACCTACTGATGCATGTTGGAGGCTGGTGATGGGACACCCCTGTCAGAGTGAGGTTTCCAGGCTCCTTCTGCAGCCCAGCCCAAGACCAAAATTGCTCAAGGGGCAGTTTGCTTGAGGGGCAGTGCTGCTGTGGGGCAGCAGAACCAGCCCAGCAGAGTGAAGCTAAAGGAGGGGGCAATACCCTATACAGAAGCAGCTGTGACCCAGCTGCATAGAGAAGGTCTCTATTTAGCACACAAAAGGTCAATTTCCTCTTACCAGAAGCACCAGGATCATGGGGCCTTGATAAATGTAGTCAGTATAAACACCTGCTCGCTTCCCAAACCAGCACCTGCAAGGCAAGGACAAGCCTGACATGGGAGTGACCTGGATAGACTCCTGTCCTTGCACAATCTCTGTAAGTCACTGTCTGTGAGCTGAAAGCACTAAAACTCAAACTGCTGCAGCCATTGTGAGATAGCTTTCCTGGGAACTCAGTAAAAGGAGGTGCATGTGGGAGTGTTTATGGGCCCCATATGGATGTGGGAGCTGGTTATTGCAGGACAAGCAGGGACACCCTCCTCACAAAGGAGGTGACTGTCCCCACTCTGTTCTGCATGGGGGCAGCCTCACCTTGCATCCTGGGGGCAGCTGGGGGCAACAATACAAGAAAGATCTGAAGCCTTTAGAGAGCATCCAAAGGAGGGACATGAAGATGGGGGCAGTCTGGAGGGGTCACATGAGAAGCAACTGAGGACACTTGGAATGTTCAGCTGGGGCAGAGGTGACTGAGTTTAGACTTCATCAGGGGCTGCAGCTCCTCCCCAGGGGGAGCCCCCATCTCTGCTCCCTGTGACGGGGGTAGGACCCAAGGAAATGGTCTGAGGTTGTGTCACAGGGGAATTTGGGATGGATATGAGGAAAAGTTCTTCCCCCAGAGGGTGCTTGGGCAGTGAACAGGCTCCCCAGGAAATGGTTACTGCCCCAAGGCTACCAGAGCTCCAGGAGCTTCTGGGCAATGCTCTCAGGGATGCACTGGGTGGGATTGTTGGGGTGTCTGTGCAGAGCCAGGACTCAGATTCGATGTTCCTTGTGAGTTCCTTCCAGCTCAGGATATTCCATGATTCTCCATAACCTCACACACAGGTCTAGGTCAGTTCTGTCCTCAGCAAACCCTGCAGGTGCTCACTCAGGTGTATCCCTGTCCTGGGAGCACCTAGTCAGGGTTGTTCAATCAGTGCCTGTGTGAGTAGCACAGGACTTCTGCAGCTGGTAGGGAAAATTGCCTCTGGAAAACAGAACAAGCTGCCATTTATCTCAACGGGCTCCCTTCAACTTCCCACTCTGGAATGAACTCTCAGGTACCTGTTAAGACCTTCATCAGCAGGTGCCTGTGAAAATGGCTCAGGTGGGGGTAATTTAGATCTCTGCTGGTTAAAACCCAGATCCCTTTAGCAAATCTATTGTAGGAAATCTGGTATAATATTTTTTTCCCCTTGAAAATCACATTTGCCTTTTGAGGGGAAACCAGCAGGGGCAGGGCTTGTGCTGCAGAGAGGTGAAAGGTGGGATAAAAGAAAGAATGGAAGAACATTATCCTTTTTTTCCTCCCTGACAGAATTCCTGACACAACTGATCCCTGAGAATTTGGGATAGAAAGAAGAATAGATGATAAGAGCAATCAGGCTCACTTCTCATTGTCGTAGTAGAGCTTCCCAATGGCCCAGGCAATGATGATGGGAAAGGGGATACCTGCAGGGGAACACAAAGGTGAGTCTCAGAGGTGCAAGGTCACCACAAAACCACACCATAACAGAGGTTTTCTCACACAAAAACCACCCAGTGAGATGAGGTGTCTATGCAAATCAAGTGTCCATCCTCCTGCCCCTGGCCCCCTTTTTGCAGCTCTTTGAGTGCAAGCAGAGCTGGAGCAGAGGCTGGAGGGGGCATCAGCCATCACTAAAGCCTGGGTACCGCCGGGTGAGGGGAAGGCTGGCACTCACACCAGCCGATGCAGATGAACATCCACTTGCGGAGCTTGTCCGTGGAGTACGTGAGCACGATGGCCGTGTGCAGGTAGCAACCCTCGCCGAACATCCAGAAAAAGTTGGTGACATGGAAGTAATTGTAGGCAGCAGTGACCAAGCGGCACCAAACCTGTCAGGAGATGTGGAGCCTGTTGAGCTCTGTGCCACAGTGGTGCAATTGATGCATGGAGCAGCACAGACCCTGGCAGAGCAATCAAACCTATGTTTCTCATACACAGGGGGTGCCTGCCAGCCACCAGCCAGCCCTATTTGTTCTCTGAAGTTGCTTTTGTAGCCACATTTTAGTGACTTCAACCTGAAGGAGAGTAGGTTTAGGGAAGAAATTCTTCCCTGGCAAGGTGGTGAGGCCCTGGAACAGGTTGCCTAGAGAAGCTGTGGCTGCTTCATCTCTGGAAGTGTCCAAGGCCAGGTTGGATGGGGCTTGGAGCAACCTGAGGTAGTGAAGGTGTCCCATGGCAGGGGGGGTTGGAACTTAATGATCCTTAAGGTCCCTTCAGCCCCAAACCACTTTGCATTTCTGTGATCTCCAGGGTCCTCACACCCCCCAGCTGCTCAGGACTGGGCTCAGCCTGGAAGAGCTGCACCTACCACGTTGCTCTCGTGCACCTCTGGGTTCATGGTGAGCTGCACCACGAACCACGTGGCATTGCGTAGGATGAAGGCTGTGATCAGGTTCCAGTGGATGATGTTTCTCAGGCACCGGATGCTCCTGGAGAGGGGTGGAACAAGGCACCATCAAAGCAGGGGGATTGGGGACAGTGCTGTTTGTGCAGCTGAGTGTCTCTGTTGGGACCTCAAGGGTGACCTGCTGGGACCTGGGTGAGGGGGGCATGAAGAAGACTAGGAGGTGGAAGGCACCAAGGAGGACCCTCTGCCTCCGTAACTAGATGCTTTAAAAAAGCAGCAAAAGGAAAACAACCCCGAGATAGGCAGGATCTCTCCAGCCTGGAGGGCAATGGCTGTGGCAGAGTAGATGGCAAAGCAGAGGAGCTGGGTCGATCCCTGCCTGAGATGACCTTGCAGGAACACGGCAGCAGGATTGTTACTCACCGCAGGCGCATGAAGAGGACAAAGGCCACGAGGAGGGCCCCCAGCGAAACACAATGACCCAGGTAGTTGATGATGACAGCGATGTGGTAGTGCAGCTTGCTCTTCTTCTGGGAGTGGGGGAGATGGGCAGAGGGTCAACAGCAGCCCTAGTACTAGCACAAACCCACCTCCTCCACCACATCACCTTTGGCAGCTGCACCTCAAATTCTGGGCCCTTCTTCAGGAAGCAATGGGAGCTCACCCTGGGACAGGACAGTGGGAATGGAAGAAGGTGGGGCTAATGTGGGAAGGAGAGGCACCAGCCTGGTTTCACATCTCACTTGTACCAGAGCAGCTCACAGGACAACTCAATGCTGCGACTTCCCAACCCCTCCTCTGAGGAAACCCTGCTGGAACTCAATTGAGCTTGCTAGAATCTTATATCTCAGTTCATCCCCCACTGCCCTGGGGGCAACTGAGAGGCTTGGATTAATTTGGACAGAGGAAAGTGTGATAATTGAATTAATTGATCACTCCTGCTCTTAGGCACTCATCCAATCAGTAAATAAGCAATTAAGTGAGTGAAAAAAACATTCATGGCAAGAGATATCAGCATTTTAAATATCAGAGTTGATATCAACTGCAAATGAAAAACTCATATCTCTTCTCTGCTTCAAGGGGTGGCTTGATCTATTCAGGGGCTTGATCCCCATTTTTGTATCTCTTTCAGCTTCCTAAATATCTCCTTTATTTTACTGCCAGCAGGGAAGGATGGGGTTTTCAGTGAGTGTCAGGAGGGAGCTGCAGGAAAGTGACAGGGCTGATTTGTACCCAGAGGCCCTGGGGACCTCACCCTGCCAATCCTCTTGGATTTTTAATGGACATGGAAACAGGCATGGCTTTATTTCTGATGGGGAATAAAAATGCAAATCAAGAAGGGGTCATAATTGCCACATGCCAACTTTATCACTGGAATGTTGCTGCATGCTCAGCCCTCAGCTCCCATGGGCCATTCCTGGCCTGGATGCTGTTGCCTTTCAAAACTCCATCATCTGTCTCTTGCACTCCTGCCAAGAGCCCAGGGACTCCCAAGCTCCTACCTCTTCACTGAGGATCTCCTGGCACTGGGAGTAGTTGACACGTGCTGCCCAGCTCCCGTTCGCAAGGCATTCCCTGTACCCATTATCTGAAAGAGAGGATGCCCATCCAAAGGTTAACAGAGCATGGGGATAGGCACAGGTATGTGACCTGACTGTCACTAATGCAGGGCACTGGCATCAGGCCAGGCCTGGCATCTTCTGCTTTGAAGGCAGCTCAGCTACTGCCTTGGTCACAATTGCAGAACCAAAATCCTTGGAGTATTTCAGACCTGCTCAAGAGCTTTGGGTCTGCACCAGCTCTGCCCTTGGCACTGGGGGACCCCAACACCACCTCACCACACACAGGGATGCAGTGGAAGCAGAACCAGTTCTTTTCTTTCACTCTGCTGTTTGCTTGTGATCATGTGCCAGCCCAGGCTCTCTGCTGAGATGGCAGCATGAAGTTTCACTTCTCTACCTGAATTAGGAGTTTTTTGCCTCCCAGCAAGGACAGTAGGTGTCAAGGCTGACTAGGAAGGAATGGCCCAGGCACCCTAGAGAGTCACTGGTGTCAGCAGTGGGGCAATGCCAGCACTGGGGTGAGACCAGGCTACCATTACAGGAGGCTGTGAGCCTCATCATGGTGATGGGGTGGGAAGGGCTCAGAGACAGGATCAAGTTGTGATTAATGCAGAGAGGCTCCTACAGCGGCACAGGAGGCACCACAAAGCCAGACCTGTGTGTCTGTGCCATCCTCCATTTCTGCAAGAATGTGCAGGATGGAAAAATATATGTTTTTTGTGAGAAGCAAGGTGTTTCTTTCATCAGAAGCAGCACTTGGGTGGTCAGAAACTCAGCCTTATGCTAGGAATGACTTTGGGCACTTTTCATATCGCTACATCCTCTACTCCCAGCAGTGACAGTGCAACCACCTGTGCCAGGAAGGGAGGACACTCAAAGTCCCCCAGTCTTTGCTCAGCTGGAAGCTTCAGGCCCCTGTACCACCTCCAAGGGCAAGGCAGGATTACTCCTCTGCCTGTGTCCCCAAGATGGGGACATCAACCCTCTCCTCCTCCCAGGACCTGCTTATAAAGCTGCTTCTCTGAAACGACCCTCCCTGAAATCCAGGGCCTGAGGCACTGTTTTCTTAATAGTTGATGAGCTTTGTTCCCAGAGGCCTATTGTCACTTGTGTCCCAGCACCCTCAGTGCTGCCCCTCTTACTGGTGGTGTTGTACCGCACGCCATAGAAGTACTCAGGGCAGGGCCGAGCCACCAGCTGTCCCACGGCGCTGCGGGGCCAGCATGTGCCGATCAGGTCCACCGAGGCGTTGCACTGGGGACCTGCAAGGACAAAGTGCACAGGTTAGCAGAGGTCTCTGGGCCACCATGGGCCACTTCCAGGCTGTTGAAAGGTCAGGATTTGCCTGGAGAGCTGGGGCTGCTGCATCAGCTGGTGGGTCACCACAAGCTCAGCCCCCAGAAAACCCTCATGGCAGACACCAGATGGGGCCCGTGCAAGACTTGCAAGGGCTGGTTGAATCACCATGGCCATGACTTGTAGCAGTGGGAACAAAGCGACACAGACCCCCTCATCAAAGGAGATGGCCTTATAGCAAAAATCAGCCCCTTTTTATACCTTTAATCTCCACCTGACATAACTGAAACCAAACCGAGGCCTAACAGAAAGAGAGCACCCATTGGCTAGCTCAGTTGTAGTGCTGCTGTCCACACATCCTATCACCCAATCAGCTTCCTGCTCATACCCTGTCCATGTGTTCCTTCAGCCAATCAGCTTCCCACTCATACACTGCCCATGCGTTCCTCCAGCCAATCACAACCTCACTCTGAGCTGTCACTCAGCTGACTCTCTCCTCCCTCATAACTGCCTCTCACCCCTCAACCGACTTCCAACCCTCCAGCCTGCAGCTGTGTCTTTCCCACAGGGCCTTCCGGTGAGCATAAGGCTTAGCAATTTAACAATTGTAACCTCATATCCTACAATAACTATTACTCTGGTCCAGTCTAAAACTACTGGCTAAGCCAGTAAACTACTAAAATTACTGGCTAAGCTCAGTTCTGGCACAAACTTAGTTTTAGACCTGGCTTCCAAGTCCCCTGGCTCTGGTTTCCCAGCCTTGCTCCTTCCTTCAGCCATGATGTTGGCATCCAGCCCCACAACAGGCAATAAGCCAGACTTGCTCTTCCTCAGTGGTGTGTCCAGTCTGGTTCTAAGTCTCTCCAAACATCTCACACCTCCTGGCTGCAAAATCTCCTTCCCAGCCATTCCCTTTGGTATCTTCCAGTCTTTCCCGAGTAGAAAACTCCAAAGCTGCTTCTATTTCAGATTTCAAGGATTTGTGTGCTTTTCCCAGCTACACAAGTGTGCTAATGTAGGCATTAGGTAGGCCAGATTGCAGGCTTTTTAATGTATAATTTGTGTATATTTAGAACAACATGTACCGTAGCTAAATATGTCCCAGCCTGATCTCACAGTGAGGTCGGAAGCACAATGGCTACAATATCCATATACTGCAATCTAGGGTAAGCAGGAAATGGGTGAGCAGGAGATGCTGGAAGAGGCAGACTTCAGTCCAAAACACTCCTGGGTACCAGAGACATTTGTGCTGCTTGCACAGAGACATAAATTGCCACTTCCTAATACAAAACACCCCAATTCACAGCTCCTTGGGTGTGAAAACACAGCATTTCCCCTCCCCCTGGATTTGTGGTTGTTATTTGAACGCCTTTCCCAAAAATTCCTATGGATAGAGCTGGCTAAAGAGTGACCAAAGGAAAAAAAGCAAAATACTGTTCATGATGATGATGATGATGAAGGTTTTTATGGAGGAATATTTGTTTTCATCAATTAGCGGAAAAATTGACTCCTTGTTATTTTGCGATGTTCTCTGAGAAAATTTTCAGGGCTTTCAGTGTCTTCAAATATCTTAGCAAGGGAAAACAGCTTCCAAGCATGTGAGCTGGGGAAGCATCAGAGCATGGTGAGTGTTACCTTCTGCCTCCCATAGCTTGTAGGAAGAAATTAATTTTAACAATGACCTTTGTTTTAAGCTTTGCTAATGTGTAGGGTTGCTGTGGCAACATTCCCTTTACATTAACTGTTTTAAGCCTGTATTTTGTAGGAAACAAGGTGCCTTTTATCACATGTATGTCTGTGCCTTTCTGCATCCATTTGAATTTATTGAGCTCCTTTGTTGTTTAGACCCAAATTTGACAGAGAAGTAGAGGGTCACAGTTAAAAAATTTATGGTAACATTCATCCTTGTAAGGAAAAAACAACCAGTAATTACTTGAACTAAGGACAAAGTTAAATTGCAAGTGCTCTCCCTGTTAGCCACTGAGGTGAGAAGCTGTGTGAATGTCTGGAACAGGAAAAGCTTCACTTGGAGCAATGCAACACAGGATAATGGGGCTTGCACAGTACTAATGGCCACGGCAGCTCATGCACCTATCACAACCCCTCATGGGGACTGGTAGGGCTGGCCACAAACTCCATTTTCTTTGCATAGTTTTTTTTGCCTCAGTTTCCCTCCTGCATTTCAGGGTCTGTTCTGGGGGCAAACAAAGATTGCTCAAGGAGGACAAACAGGAAGAGTGAGTAATTAAAAGTCAGCAGGGCCAGAGAGCAACAATGATTATACTCTCCACCAGTTAAACAAACCCATAGCAATACCATTAATAACCAATGCAAGAGAGACTCATGGAAATGATGTAGCCAGACAGAGGTACATCATTCTGTGATACATCTGCTCCAGGCTGGATTGAATATCTTCACCTTTCTCCAAGGCACTTGGTGGTATGCTGGTTGGCACTCCCATTAGAGCATGACAGGATCCCACCAGACACCAAATCCAGTGGGTCCCACCGGTCCCACCACAGGGAAGGTGCGCCAGCATCACCAGGAGCTCAGCCCTGTTTGTCCCATGGGTCAGGGTGGTGCTGTGGGGTGACACTGGGGGGCTGCAGTCAGATGAGGAGATGCTCAGCCAGGCTGTTGGATGCTCCTGGACCTCTCCCTGTGCTTCACCCCCATGCTGCCACTGGCAGCATTTGGAGCTCTGTCCCACCAGGTTTTCATCTAGTGGGTGGCCACAATATTTTCCCAGGCTCACACTGAGAAAGGCTTGATGAAGAAAGCAGATGCTGCTCTTTCTGCTCTCTCCAGGATACAGAAAAGAGAGAAAAAACCTCTCCTGATGGGGAAGTGATAAGTAAAACAGTGAAGACAAAGAGTGCCACAAGGGCTGCAACATCCCCTTTGCCCAGCACAACTCCCTGCTCCAGCTCCCCCTGAATGGCACCGGGCTCCCAGCATTTAGAGCACTGTTTAGCATGGAAATGATGTGTGTCAGTACTAAATGCTTCCCTTCATGCTCGATGGCCCATCCATGTTTGCAAGGGACTGTTGTTCTCCAGGTTCTGCACCTGAGTGCTTTGGCTTCTCAGCTCCATTGGCAGCACAGGTTAGGTCTTTGCAGATTTACAGCATGAAGGGTCAGTGAATTTCCTACCTGCACTCAATTCCCCTAATTTGGCTTCTTCCCACACAGAAACATGGTGTTTGGAGGAGGAAGGAGCAGGCCCTACTTTGAGACATGGAATGTGGCACAGGGGAAGTCACTCCAATCCCTTCTCACCCTATTGCCTTTGTGTTGTGCTGCTCTGAAGCGTAAAGCTTCTTCTGAAGAAAAAAGTGTCTGTCCAGGGACTTACACTGAGACAACTATATCACAATAACTGTCTCAGGAAAACTGTAGCAATATCCCATCTGTTTCAAGAAAACATGCTTCTCCAGCCTGCTCCTACCACTCACAGAGACCTTCAGGATGGCTCTGAGCTAAAGCCACGGAACCGTGTGACACCTGGCAGGGTAAAGCTCTCCACTCCCAGCTAATCTGCCAAAAGATTTTGACCAAATGGAGTATGGAGCATATTTACCCTGGTCCAGCAGTACCAGACGTGTGGCCACAGTGCTCTTGAGTTGGTGCCAGGAGGTCTGAAGTATTATCATACCATCAAGCCATTGCTGGGATGCTCTGGAGAGGAGTAAAGCAAAGCACATAACTGTGCTGGTAAACACATCCTGCTTTACACTGGGCAGAACTGTGCACCAGCACAAAGTCCCAGTTTGCTGCTATGCACAGACACTCTGAGGGGTGGAAGGATGAAGCCTCTGTCCCATTCTACAATGCAAAGGGGCCAGGAGAGGTGATGGAAATCTGAACTACAGGCTCATTCCTGTGGCTGGGAGCGATAGGGTTATTTATCCAAGGTGTCTCAAGAGCCTAACAGCTGAAAGTTGCTAACTCTTATCACTACCTGTGCTGAGCTCTTCTTCAACCATAGTTATCTCTGTCCAGCCCTGATGTCCTCTGTGACTGCATTGCTGCTGCTGCCTCGAGCCTCTGGCAGCCTCACACTCGTCCCCTGTGTCTCTGCTGCAATATTTGCATTTGGCAATCAGGGTTTCATCTCCACATCTAATCAAAATACAACTCACTGTGATGTCTGATGCATCAACTGCAAAATTGCACAAAAATCTCTTTGTGTCTCCCAGGCAGCTCCACCAGAGTGGTGAAGAAGAAAGACCCATTTCACAGCTTATTGCCCCAAAACAGGGGCTGCCTTTGGGGGATGCTTTTACTTCCAGGTGCTGAAGTGCCAGGGAGGGGTGGCTGGGTCGAGCTGCAGAGTCACTCAGATGTTAAATGCTTGAGTAGCACCTTGAGGCATTGAGGGAAATGGCACTGGGGGAGAATTTATATTAACATGGGATAGAAATTGGGATGGTGGAGCTGTTTGCCTTCACTGTGGGCAGGGGGTCGGTGCTCAGGATGGCTGGGAGCAGCTGTGACTGCCTCAAAGTAGATCCTTGCTTACACTCTGCCTCCAGCACTACTTTCAGTGGCATTGGGGGCTTCTATTTACCTTTGTAAGACTCCAGTCCTTAAAAATCCTCCCAAGCATTCAAATTCCACGAATCTCGATGTAAAATAATTACCCAGGCTAATTAAGCATTATGATAGCTATGGGCCATTGTAATGAATTTTTGACTTGTTGCTATTCACCGTCACTGACTGTCCCCTCGGGTCTTTGCTGCTGCTCTGGAGAAGAATAAATAAAAGGCACCAAACCCGATGCATCTGCTCAATGCTGTCACTTATGATGATCCATGTACAGATTTACAGCATATATATATGTGTGTGTGCATATATATATATATGTATGTAATGTATATAATGTATATAATGTAGTGGGTTGTGTTTGGGGCTTATCTTGTTCTGTCATGAACCACAGAGTGTTTGGAGTTGTTCTATAACTAAGTGTGGCAGGAAGTCCTTTATTCCCTGGGGTTGGCTGTGATCTGGTGGTGGGTGAGTGAAACATCAAAATCCTTCCCTGGCAGTTTTCCCAGCAGAGCCTTCTAGTCTGGCTACAACTGAACAGTCTCTGGCAGTAACTTCACTGCATCCAGTCCAAAGTACAGTTTAACTGCTATAGCTGCTACTCACACTGGGACGTGCCAGGACACAGTTTCCTACTGGAGAACCTCTTCATCTTCCCTCTTCCACTACAGTAAAATCTGTGAATATCAGTGAGTTGCTGTTGACATCCCTGTTTCCCAGATGAGGGAGCAGAATGGCCTTACTGACACCAGTATGTATTTAAATCCACTAGGATTTTCCATATAAAGGAGAGTTTTGTTTCCCAAAACTACCCAGTACCATGTCTCTCCCTCAAGTCCCTGCCCAGACTGCATCTTTAACCCTTGCTCAGCTCCTCAAAATATTTCTGCCTCGGTGGGAGAGATGCCAGTGAGACTGAAAAGAGTCACTGATGTTAATTTGACCTTTATGAATTTAAATTCCAGACTCACCCCCGGGGAGTCAGTGAGTGCATGAAAGAGCAGTGGGACGAGGGCTGCTAGAGCAGTGTCAGAGCTTTGGGAGCTGAGCTGGAGTGGGTGGAAAGGCTCTTGGTCAAATTGTCACCTGCTGTGAAAGGTGTTACCGAACTTATCTGATAGTGCCTGTGAAGGATATGTTCTCATCACTCACTGCTTCCTAGCCTAAGGATTTTGCTGTATCTGGAACAATTAGATTTGCCTTATGTAATGCAAAGCTACACTCCCTTTCCCCCTTGAAAAAACCTTCAGTTAAAAACCCACAGACATTTCTTTTTTTCTGCTTAGCTTTGGTGTAATTTTTCTTTGCTTTAGGTGAACTGGCACTGGCATGAAATGTTTCTTTCCTGACAAGGAATTTTCTGTGCTCCCCTCTCTCTCCTGAACACACACACAGGACTGAGGATAAGAATTCATCATGATAACAAGCTTAAAGGAGTGGATCGTGCAGCCAGGACCGGAGGGGGATGAGAGCAATTGGGTGGCAACTCCTTGGGCTGATCCAGGCTTGAGAGCTACAAATGGCAAAACAACCCTTTGAGAGTGCTCCGAGCTTGTTCTGCTTGAGTGCTTTCTGCTGAGCTGCCTTGGAAAAGCCTCATTATTAATTAGCAAGAGGCTTTCCTATCTTCTCAGATTCTCCTTTTCCTCCCCAGGGAAGCAGTCCTGCAGCTGCAAGAAATGCTTTGCCCCAGTGGATGAAATGACCTTGTCCCTCCCTGATGGACTTCATGACAGGCCAAGAAGCAGCCGCACACAGACTGTGGGGAGTTGAAATCATCAGACAGAGAAATCCATGGTCTGAGTCAGTCCATGGGCTGGGAGCCTTTGGGACAGCACCTGTCCACACCAGACAAGGGATGCTGATCCTCATTGTGTTCCTTTTCAAGCCTAATCTGAGACTTTCATGGCTTGCAGATGTTTGGGGTGCAGCTGACCCGACTTCCTGAATGCAGCACATTGACCTCAAGTCCAGCCTGATATTCCTTCTTCACTGCTGCTGTGGGAGGCAGCTTTCTGATGGAGCATTCAGCTGTGCCCCTGTGTTCCAGTCCCAGTCAAAATCAGGGGCTCAGTGACAGGAATTTTTGATGGATACCTAGACTATCAAGTTGGAGCGTCACAATGACCTGAATTCCCAGGGATATCACCCTGCACTGGGGGCTTGAAGAAAGATGGGTAAAACCATGGTGATGTCAGTGCGAGGGGGGCCCCCAGCTGTGTAATAATTAGCATAGACTCCATGCATTTACAGAAGGCTGATCAATTATTCTTTATTAAGAATCCCATTGGTTTTTTATACCCTAGTTCACTACAGGTGGAGCTAATTGGTCCTTCAATCCAAACACCATCACCATTGGCTAATTAAGGAACTACCCTTTGGTAAACAAATCTCCATAACACATTCCACATGTTCACAACACCAGGTGCAGCAAGTGAAGATAAGAATCGTTTCTCGTTATTTTCTCTGATCTTCTCACAGCCTTTCCCAGGCATCATTCTGGGAAAGGCTGTTTCTCTCTGTGGCCAGAGAGCTGCTGCCATAGTAAGAGGGCAGGATAGGAGAGCTCTCTGAGGCTCAGGTGCTCCATGCCCTGGGATGAGAGTTTGCATCACCTGCACCCCCTGAGCCTGGACAGCAACAACCCTGTGTGCCTCCACCCTCCACACCACTGCTGTGGCAGAGATTTTCCAGCTCAGTGCACATGCCTAGAGAGTGCTGGCATCCTGGTGACATCACTGTCCAGCTACATATCATCTTTAAAACGGAGAGATTAAGGGACTGGTGACCCAGGAGAGGAGGGGAGCCCATGGTGGGCTGTGTTTTGGAGGAGGGATGCTGCACACAGGCATGAGGCAGTACCTGTCCATGCATCCAGCAGATCCCCTGATGAGCCACGTGCTGGGGGACTGCTGGGCTCGTGTTATCAGCATGTGTCATTTCCCAAGGGTTGTGAAGACATTAACAAATTAAGTCTTAGGGCCCTGCTGCAATTCTCATTAGCATCATCCTAACAACTCTTCATGTTAAATAGCTCAAATCAAAGTTTCCAGTTTAGTAAATATCCCTCCATAGGAATCACTGTCTCCATCAGGCAGGGCTTAAATGGACCCCAAGGACCAGGACTGGTGCTGAATTCCACTTCCCAGGCAGACATAAGACAATTAGTTTCACTTCTGCCTCTTGTTCTAAGTCCCCTCCTCCAGCTGGAAGTGGCTCTCACATGTCCCAGCCCCATCCAAATTAGTTGCTCAGGAATTGCAGGTTGCATGTGTAGAAACAATGGACAACTTGCAAATCTGAAGCCTCACATTCTCCCCTCTGCCAGTGAGATGGACACTGAGGTGCACTAGATCCTGCTTGTAATCATGTGGATAAATCCCCACTGAGCAAAGCCCAATCCTTGCAGAAAGCATCACTCAGTGCTTGAGGATGGTGGTGATTCCAGGGCAATCAATCAGCAAACCACAGCAGAAATTCTCCCCCCTTTCTGACCTCTCCCTTGGGCTTAGGAGGTTCCAGCAGTGGGTGATAAAGGCCATGAGCTGGGCATGAGGATTCTCTGGGACCTGCCTGCTGCCCTGGGTCAGGATTTATCACAGTTTAACTTGGCCAAAGACAGGCCCTTGCTGAGCAGAGTGATGAAACCTTCAGGGAGCAAAGCACATGAGTGATGACTAAGTTTCTTGTCTGACCAGACATCCAAGCATTGCCATTCCACAGGCAGCTTTTTCTGTCCCCCGGCTTTCTGCCTCTACCTTGTGGGCTTGGGAAGCTTCTTGCAGGGCAAGGCAGCCTGGATTTGGTCAGACACTGGATCAGCTGGTGCCAAGATGGGATTTGTTAAAAAGGAGCTGTTAATGCTGCTTTTAATAGGTGGTGAGCAGCCATCCTTTAGCTCTGGGTCCCCATGGCCACCTCTCAGTGTCCAGTCCTGTGGCCATCCATCACCCTGACAGAGAGTTCCTTGGTGCCTGCTCTGATTCTCATTCAGTCATGGAAAATCAACACTGCAGCATCCCAGAGCTGGGGAGAACTTTTCTCCTTGTCCCTGTGAACTGCACTCCTTCTCACACTTCTCCTCCCCCAAAACTTGTCACTGAACCAGACCTGTCACTGCTGAGGTGACATCCAAGTCACATCCTGAATATAGGCTAAAAGCCAGTTTTGGCACAAGCTCTGACCTGATTGGATCAAACCCATGTACAATGTTGAGTAGGAGTGGGCTGTCCATGGCCCTGCTGCTCCCACCCATCAGGGCTGAGCCAGCCCTGGCCATAGCTGTGTCCCCAGAAGCTCTTTGTGACTGGTGGCCTCCCAAAGTGCTCAATGGCACCTGTGTAAGAGTGCTGGGGGACAAAAGTTGGCTGAGCCCGGAGCCATGGTGGCCACACTGCACTGGTGACGTGGTTTCCACAAAAAGTCAAAACCTCCAGTCATCATCCCTGGGCAGAGTGATGGTAGAGGAGGGTGGAAATAGGGGCCAAAGTCCTGGTGTCCCTGGGCATGGCATAGAACAGGCAGCCAGCCCTGATGTCACTTTTTCCATCTCTGCCTCTGCCCAACAGACATTTCTCTGTTTTCATCTCCTGAGATCTGCACCTTCTACCTGCCACCACTGTCACTCTGCAAGGAGGCTGCAGCAGCACCAGCAGAGGGCTGTGATGCAGCATCTGCACATCCCACCTCCCCAGAAAGGATCCATGCAGCAGCAGATGAGCCCAGAGACACCCCTGACACCCTCTTGCAAGCACTGGATCGCCGGGGGTGGCTCAGATGGGCTGGGGACACTCACCAGTGAGGTTGGTGGCAGGCGGCAGACTCTCGCAGTACTGCTCCTGGATGGAGGCTGCAACCGGGCTGTCCCACAGGAGAAACGCCTGCATGGGGACAGAGCAGACAGGGTGGGGTTAGATGTGCAATATGCTGCTTCCCCTTCCCCAAATGCCTCCTTAGGTCAGATCTGAGCTTGCCCATGTCTGGGTGGGTACAACCCCCAAAGCTTGCAAAATGGACATGTACCATTTACAGGATGGCTTCCTAGGGAAACTGTGCTTATCTGAGCTGAAGGCTGGGGGACAGCTCTCTCTTTCCCACCCGGTGATCCTCTCCTGCCTTGAATACCCCCTCAGCAAACCCTTCTGCTCCTGCAGAATCATTCAGCTCCTGCTGAATCATGGAACCTCTGCTATTTATCATTTTAATCAACACTTTTGGGTTTACCATCTTTCAATCCTGAGAGCAGACAGGGGAAACATGATGAGCCTGACACCACGCTTGGGTTTTCAATCCCTTACTGAAATCACAGCCTTGTAAGCTGTCAGTGGGAAGATGTTCGTACACATCCTTAAGGAGATATGATCCACAGACAACCAGCTCTGGCTAAAGTATTTTTTTAGGAGAATTGTCAGCAAACACCAACCTTCCCATTGAGTTGGAAAGCACTGACCATGATCTACCCAGCTCTGCTAAAACTCTGCACAAGGAGTATTTTCGAAAAATGATTATTGAATTATTGTGCCTTTGCAGGAGTTTGGGGAAATTAAAAGTGAGAAAGGCAATTGCCAGGATGAAGGGATTGCAGAGATGGCAGAGGGATGGTGCTGTTGGTCTCACAACTCACCACAGTGCCAGATGAGGGGAGGAGGGGACCTGATATTTTGCAGAAAAGGGTGACACAGGCTCATCCCCTCTCCTCCACCAGCACTAATGGTGGATGAGGCTCAACTCCACTTCTTTCACCTTCAGCGAGTGACCAAACCCCTGGAGAAAAGTCACTGATTAAATGACAGAGCTGTGCCCCAAAAGACATCACATACAGATCCCTTGGGAAACAGCCCTGAGCCTGAAGGCAGGAAGGGCTGTACCTCCCCTGCTTGCAGGAAAGCTCCCAGCTCCTTGGGGACCACAACCTCTGCCTTCCCCATCAGCCAGGCCGATTCCTAGTGCCTGACTCCCCTTCCTGAGTGCCATTTACCTCCCAAAGTGCTCTGAACACGGAGAAGACATTCCTCCTCTTGTCCTTGAGCCATAGAAACACTGTCTGCCCTTGCTGGCATACCCAGCCATCCTCATGCCTTACCAAGGCATTAACAGGATTTATTCAGACACACAGACGAGCTCAGCACCCACTTGCTCTCTTCCAAACAACTGTTTACTGCCTTGGGAAGCTGGTTTTGACAGCAAGAAAGATGTCAGGCAGACGTATAAATGGAGCAGAGAGTAGCTGCCTTGTGTGACTGCTCCAGATGGCACAGAGGATCCGGCAGCTCAACCCTGCCCTGGTGCAAGAGCTGTTTGGAGCTCCTGGGTGCTGGTCCTGCAGGAGCCCAGCACCTCCTGAGTCTCCTTTCAGAACCTGAGACCACACAAACTCCAGACAGGGAGGAATCAAGGTGTAGGGAGTCTGCTCCCCTCTGTGTTGATGCCCACAGCTGGTGCCCACCACACCTGGGGGCTCTTGGCATTGGCAGATGGGAGAGAAGGGTTCTACCCAAAAGGTGCCTGGGATAGTTTGTGTATCTGAATAGGCTTTCAAGTGTTAATTGGATGTGTTTCTTCTAATCCCAGCCTGCTCCAGCCTGGTAGTGCCCATTCTCCTTCCAGACACAGGGAGAGGTCTTGGCACTGAGCAGCACATGGACCAAGCCACAGCCAGAGAGGGGTGTGGATGGAGCAGTCACTGGCTCTTTGCAGGCTTTGTAAATGAGCTGAAACAGCTACAGAAGGAAGAAAGAAAGGAAAAAAAGGATCCCCAAAACAGAACTAATACGAAGAGTTTTTTTACCAGGTTCTGAATCTTGTCTTACTGCAGTGTGACCAAAGCTCTTGATAGAGGCAGAGATTTGTCCCACTCCTGTCAGCAATTTGAGGGGAATAAGCAGGGGTGGCGGCAGCTGCAGGGGGATTTGCCCCAGTGAAAAAAATTCTTACTGCTGGTTGCTGTCTTATCTGTTTTGCTCTTTGTGGGTTAGTGCAAGCCCTCCATGTGCTTTTACAGAGAGAACAGGTCAGAGCTCCGTCCTTGAGGAGCTTCTCGTGCCAGAGCATCGCTGCTCTGTAAGATGCCACATGGTGCCCAGCAGGGCCCAGCCTGGCCAGGCTGGAGCCAAGCTCACCTCAAGAGCCCCAGCACAGCAGTGGGTCATGCTTGGGCCAGAGAGGGGCTGTGTTCCTCTGCCCTCCTGACCTTGCCTTCACACAGCTATGGCAGATCCTGCTCTGCAGGCAGGAACACCTCTGTGACCTCTCTCAGCCTGCCAAAATCCTGGAGAGCCTCAGCTGAGCTCTCACCTGTCTGGGAAGGAAGGCAATCTGCTCCTCTGGAAGCAGCCGCTTTGCACAGTGCTCACAGTTAGCCAGGGGAGCTGCTCCCACAGGGATGGATGATGGTTCTGCCAGGAGCTGCACGGGCCCCATGGGTGCCTGCACTGGCAGCAGCTTCTTCTCCATCAGGAGCCACCATTGTCTCCCCTGCTGTTGCCTTAGCATCCACCCAGCTCCCTTCCAGGCTCTGTAACATCCGTGTTTTATACACAGATGTGGTTCTGGTTTAGTCTTGGACCTCACGGAGCACCAGCTTCTTCCTTTCATCCCCACATTTTCTGTAACAGGACCAGCCCCTCCAGTCCTCACTGCACAGCTCAGACACAATACCCTGACACTGCTCCCATGTTTCCTGCATCCCACACAGAGCAAACATCTGCTGTGGTTGATGTCCCACCACCCACCATGCCAGGGCTGTCCCAGAGGGGAAACTGAGGCACTGAGGACCACCTGCCTCAGGTGATTCAAGCTGTGGGGCATCGTGTGGGACAGATTTCTCCAATCTGGACACACCAACCATGTCCTGGTGCCACTAGGGCTCCAAAAAAACCCCAGCTGTTCCTGTGCTTGTGACGATGGCAGGTCCCCTGGGCCGGGAGATGTAGCGTCGTGGACTAGGACAGTGTCAGCTCATCAGCACTGGGAGTCTGGCTGCTGCTGTGGGGGTGAGCAGCACAATCACACACACATGGCGTCAGTCTCTGTGACCTGCCACTGACCTGGCAGAAAAATTCAATTAATAACAATTAGGAATTAATGTCCCCTTGTGGTGCTTTTGCTCTCCAAAGCAATCCATGGATACTAATTAATACATTCACATCCAACTGCAATATCACCCCCTGCACTGTGCTACCGGAGACAAGCATGTGTGTCGTTCCCCCCCCCCCCCCGACCCTCACTATAATGTTGCCTCAGAAAAGAGGGGATCTGCACGGAAGGAAGGGCTGACAGCTCTGAGCACGAGATAGATGCCTTGTAGCCTAATTAGCAATCTAGGAGGTCCAGTGCCGAGGGGCTGTAATTGGAGAGCAGAGCAATTAGCGGGATTGAAGCCTGGGATGAAGCCTGGGAGACAGGGGCTTTGCACAGAGCTGGGGAGGGCAGTGCGAGCAGTGGACAGTGGTGGCCACCGTGACCTTCCTGGGAGGGGGGACAACCCCATCCACTCTGGAGTTGTCCTTGCTGTAGGGACCTCTCTGACCCATCAGTTCTGCTCCCTGGCTTGGCTGGGCTTGCTGCCCACTACAACACTTGATGTGGAAGAGGAAAGACCTCCTGGAACACATGGGCAGGGAAGGGCTGAGCAGCTGCTGCCCTGGACTTTTTCTGAGGCTCCCTGGGGCATTAGGCTGGGATGGAGTCTGTTCTTGGCTCTGAGCCTGCAGCAAAAGGTGCCAGACGTTGGGTGTTAAATACAGTGAGTGTTAAAAGAGCTGGATGCCAACTTCAGATGGCAGAGCAGCATCAGTGGTGTGGGGAGGGAGCGGCATGTCCTGCCAGGACCGCAGCTGGAGGCTGAAGGTGGCCTGCAACAACCTGAAAGACTGAAAGAGCTGCCCCTCAAATGTGCCTGGAGGTGCCTCCACCCCCCCCCATGTCTCCTGCCTTCACTGCAGGGGATCTCTTTGCCTTTGTCTCCTCTGGCTTCCAGGCACTGTTTTCTGCAGCTGGGGAGCTCCTTACCTGCTCCACCTTGAGGGCTTTCGCTTGGAACGGTTTCCAAATGAAACCTCCAAGCAGCATCTGGTCCCTCTTTACACCTCTTAGACCTGGCAGTAACCTGCTTTGCCAGCCATGACCTCAGGGTTCCTCCAAGCCCCTTTGCTGCCCTACCAAGCCCCCATTGCTCCTTCATTTCTCTTCCAAAGCCCCATCCCCAGCCCTGCCATCATCGAGACATCAAGGCAAAGCTCAGGCAATGGAACAAGGCTCAAAGCAAGACTTGTGCGGGGATTTTCCGTGGCTGGTGTTACTCAGGGGGAGAGCAGGCAGTGAGAACATCTCCCTCCTCCATCTGGCATTAAAATCTGCGAGTTTATTAATTTATCTATATTAGAGGGCCAGTCCCTGTGGTGTGTAAACTGGAGCTTTGGTGAGAGTTGGTGAGTGCTTTGGTGAATGCTTTCTTTGGCTTCAAAACTGTTCTCACAGACAAACAGTTTATTCTGTTTGGAGTCTCTCTCCAAGTGTGCTGGATGCAGATCCTAACAAAAGAATATCAATCAGGGCTAAATGAATGCCCTGTAAAAACTGATTTATGAGCAATTAAAGGTTTTCCTGGATTAAGCTCAGGTCTCCCTCGTGTGCCATAAATAATTCTGATTTCATTTATCTGTCAAGAGAGACATGAATTTTTGGGGACAGGTGAAAAAATGACTAATGGCATTTGGGTGCTGGAAACTAAAGGCATCATCAAGCTGGGGAAGGGCATGCAATCCATGCAGCTCCTATGGGATCTGGATTTGCAGGGGAAAAGGCTGCTGAGGAAGATTGGAGTGATGGACACAAGCAGGGGGACGGCTGTTTTTCTAAAGCAATTTTATTAAACTGTCCTGCAGATTGTACATGTGGAACTCCTGTGCATTGACAGATATTTTCAGTTTGGGATTGGATGTTTTTCCCTCCAGCTCTGTCCCAAAACCCTCATCTTGACTGCTCCAAACCCCCTCCTTCACCCATCACCTTTTTAGGGTTGAACATCCACAATTAAATTCCCCATGATTTTTTTTTCTGGTTTATTCACATTCACAGCTCAGGAAAGCTTGGCCACACCAAAGCTGCATCTGCCACTGCTTTTCCAGGGTGGATAGTGCAGATTTCAGGGTGGAAGAGGGACTGTGATCTGCAAAATACCAACACACTTTGCCCTTGGCCATTGGAATGGAGGCAACTGCTGCTAGGAGGGTGACTGTAGATAAAGCAGAGAAGGAGGGTCTCTTCATAGTTCAGAATACAGTTAGGGAAAAAAGGAAAACAACAGATGGGCCCTGGGTATGTTATTCCATCTTCAGAAAGAGCCACCCTCTCCTGAGTGACAGCTCTGAGGTGTCGGACAATGGCTCCTGGGCTCCGCTTTGTAGGGAGCTCCGTGATTTGGGGGTTGATTTGTGCTTTCTTTGGGTTCAAAAACTGTTCTCACAGACAAAGCCATGGATGCAGCCTCTCTAAACACTGCAGACTCAATTGCAGCTTGAGCTTGTCACTCACAGTGAACTTCTAGGCTAACCCTGTGCAGGATTTCGGGTGAGCAGAGCTGGATTTCAGGGCATGGTTGAGCTGGTGATGCAGGATATTCTGATTGTATTCCTCCTATACATCCTATGGTGACAGTGCAGCTATTCTGGGAACAGGCTGTGCCTTTTCCATTCACTTCTTTGCTGGAGATGCGAAACCACAGGGATGATTTCATACACACTGAATCAACTTCAGCTTTTAAGGAAAGTGAGGACTGGAAGAGATCCCCGGGGTCAGCACATCCTGCAACTGCAGCTCTGCATCTTATGCAAGGATTTGAGTATGGAAGGGGCAGGGGCTGCTTTTTGGGCTTAGTGCTGCTGGAGGTGGTTAAGTGAGAGGAGAGGGGAAACTATCCCACCCTCATCATCAATCCCTGATTTTTCATAAAATGCTTTTGCAGTTTTATAAGCCCCAGAAATGTAATTGGCTCCTGACAGAACTGCAGGTGGACTGGTTTATTTTTAATCACTTTTTTAGTTTGTTTTAATGACTTGCAGGGTGCCAGGGAGCACTTGGCAGCAAGTTTGGCTGCCTGTCTCCTAGTTTGTCTGTCCGACCTACTGAGGCATGTCTATTCAGTAAAGCAACATGAGCAAACCCATGCTAAAGTGGAGGTGCAAGCCAGGTGCATGGGGAACACCTAAACTGTGCCAAGCCAGTATCTGCAGGGGAGGTTTGTCCCTGCTGAGCTCTGGGTTGGAGCTGGGCTGCTGCAGGTCTCTGCACTCACAGGCAGGATGCTGCTGCATTCAGGTATAGCTGTTTGCAGGGATGCACTCACAGCTGGAGATTCATGGTCCTTTAGCCCATGCTGTCCCCAGGAGAGGGTTGGGACTGTTCTGGAAAAGTATCTGAGTTTTGAATGCGTGTATTTATAAGGAAAAATAGACAGCTTGCCTGCAAAGGGGGGGATGGTTGTAGATTGGCTATTTCTTTTTGAAGCCAGCTGGGAGAGGCTTCTCTTTGTCTGGTCTGGTTTTTGTGACCTCCCCCAACTCCTGGTCCCAGCCCCAGCACAGGAGTGGTCTTGTCTCAAACTCTGGAAGATTTGTGAGGACTTGTTGCTCCACCTTCACAAGGAGAATATCCTTGGGGAACACCTGGGGATGGCAGGAGAGTCCCCTGAGCCCTAAGGAGCTTTGACAGAGGATGGGAGCTGTGTCCCACACCTTTGGGCTTCTTTTGGACCACTTTTTGCTGACTGAGGTTATTAGGAGCTGTCATGCTCTCATGGCTGTACCCACCAGGACATGACCGTACTGCACTGGGTCTGTGCTGTCTCCACAGACTGGCCAAGAAGGACCTGGGCTGGGGGAAAAGATCCTGCCCTGTCTCGTCTTTATTTCTTACATCAGAGCCAAACAAAACCTGAACTAGGGAATGTAACAGCAAAAGAGCTCCCATAAATCCTATCAATCAGGCTTAGTGGGTTGCAGCAATAAGAGAGAGCAGCTGCTCAGAAGAAGAGTTTTTAGAAGCAACACCAACTAGGCAGGGGGTATCCTGGTGCACATCAGCTCTTCTCATCATTTAGTGAGAACTTTCCTGCCCAGAGGTGCAGCTGATGTGTGAGGTGCACAGTGGAGTGCATGGCCCACAGGGTACGAGCTATAGTGGTGCCATTGGGGAGGGCTCTCCCTCCACTTTACCTGCTGTTTTAACTCTGAAGTCCCAGCTGGGCCACTGAGACACCATTCTGCAGCCAGCCAGGCAGATTTGGTCTTTTACCCCTCCCTGACACAGAGGTTTTATCAAAAAACTGATAATTTTGTTTAACTGCCACTATAAGCTTGTTCAAATAAAATTCAAGATTTCACTGGAAACCCCTTCATCTCGTTTGTCCAGAGTTTGGGATTTAAACAAGCTTTGGGCTGTTTCCCCCCTTGGTGAGCCCTCAAGGAGGAGGAATATTGCTCCTGACAAAGCATTTGCATATTGTGCAGAGCTGCAAAATTAGCAGTGGCTACAGTTCCACAGCGAGCAAATTAGAGAGAAAGTCTTGTGCTTTGCAGGTGCAGGGTGGTACAGGAGAGGGTTCCTTAGAAAATTAATTATGGGAGGTACAGCTGGACTCTGTATTTGCATTGTCCACATCCATCACACCCCCAGAGTCGCCACCCCCTCCCAGCAGCCTGGGAAACTGGTGGCAGCTGGTTTCACTGGGAGGTGCAAGGCTGGGAGTTACTGGGAGCCCTGGGCTGAGCTCAGGAGGACCTGGCTGCAATTTTCCCCCCTTTAAATGATCCTTTCACTCACTTCAGCCCCCCTCCCCGATAGTTTCTGAGCATCACGAGCTCTTGCCAAGCCCCAGTACCTCGACTGGAGGAATTCTCCCGAGGGCCCTTTGTGTTGCGGTTTCTCTTTTTACTCTTCCCTTCAAAGAAATTGAAGTCACTGCGGAGAACGCGGGCGATGCACGGCGCAGGGGTGATGGGGAGGGGGCAGAAGGGCCCTTATGGGAGAAGAGGACTTAAAGCATCTTACCTGCAGAAGGAGGAGGAGGGCAGGACGTAGGCTGGGCACCATCCTCAGCTGCCCCTGCGCCCAGCTCCCCGGGGCATGGCTGGCAGCGTCCCCGCTCCTGCTGGGCTGCTTCTGCCGTCGGGGAGAGAATCCTCTGAGCTTGCAGCGAAGGAGCCTGGCGGGTCCCCGCGGGGCTGCGCAGAGGCTGCGGGTCCTTCTGCGTCCCGGTCCTGCCGTTTACAACCTCCCTGGAGCCGGTGCTCCGGCTGCCCACCTTCCAGCTCGCCTGGCGATGGGCTACATCCCTCCTCACCAGCCTCCCACTCCCCCTTCTCTCCCTCCTCCTTTCCCTCCTCCCCTTTTCCTTTCTCCACCTCCCTGGTGCCTTCCAACTCGATTTGATTTTTCCCCCTTTCTCCTTCCCTCCCTCAGCATCCTCAGCAGCAGAAACTTCCCACCAGCCCAGGGACCGCCCTGCCGGCTCTCCCTGGAGGGGGTTTCTCCTCTCCACCCCTCTCAGTCCCATCGTGCAGACGCTGTGGGGTCTCTCCTGCGGAGCCTGGGGGCTTCCCTTGTGTCTGCAAAGGGTTTGGGGCTGCAGTGTGCCGGGGATGAGGATGGGTGGGTGTTATGTATTTGGGGATCTCGCTCCAGGGCTGTGTCAGAGGAACTGGGACAAGTTTCCCAGTTTCTCCCAGGTTTCCCCCGTCAGCCTTTGCAGCCCCTTTGCAAAACGGATGTTGAACTCGAAGGGAGGGCAGAGCCCCTTTTCTCTTCCACAGGGATGGGGTGGAAGGGGTTTCAGCTCTGCCTTGTGAGGGAGATGCTCCCGAGGGAAGGACGGGGATGTGGGGCAGGTGGATGCAGGTCTTTCACACAGCGGGGCTGTGCGGGGGTGTTTGATCACAAGGGCGGGCCCGGAGGAGCTAGGGGTGCTGCTGGCACCGCGCTCTGTCCCGTAGGCTGGGAGGGGCAGAGGTGATGGGGCAGGAGCAGGGGCGGCTTGAACTGGTAGAGAAAGGGGAGGACAAATGTCCTGGGGAGGGTGAGGGACAGTGGTGTGGGATAGCCTGGATGATGCTCCTGAGGTCTTGGATAATGACATTTCCCTTCTCCCCTAGCATAACCCTCAGGCTTTAAAGGGTCTCCTGTCATACCTCTGTGTCTCAGCTCCTGCAGTCCCCTGGCAGCTGTCCCCTGGGGAGGGATTCCACACACCCCTGTCTCTTAGGGTTGCCATGGTCAGAATTGGGTCCATCCCTGAGTTGGATGAATTTCTGACTGGGTTAAACCTGCTCTCCCATGCCAGGGCAGTCTCAGAGCATGCCTTCTGTACTCACTGAGGTTTGGGGGGTGCCCCAGCTGTGGGTGCTGTGCCTATCCTGGGAGTGAGCCAAGCTCCATCAGCCTGAGGTGAGCTGGAGCAGACAGCCAGACAACACACTGTACTTCTTTCCTTGAGGAAATAAGGATCAATGAGGTGTACTGCTGTGAGGGGGGATGCTGGAAAACATTGCCATGGGACCACCATCCAGGGGTGTGGTATTTCCCTTAGCTGCTGATGGTTCTTCCACCACCAGCCTCTCACAGGGTGCTGGATCATGCTCTCAGCTGCAGCCTCTGCCTCTGGGAATGGCTGCAGACCACAGCACATTGCAGATGGATCAATAGGAGGGCAGTGTCCCTTGATGAATTCACAGCCACAGCCTCCATCCATCTTCACTGAGCTGCTCTTTGTCTCTGGAGCACCTGAGAGGGCAGGAGGGGATCAAGGTCCTCCCTGAGCTGCAGGACCAAGGCACAAGGACTGGCCAGGGCTGTGCCCCACTATGTGGGGGCCCCCAAAGGGTAAATGTTTCCAGCCCAGTAACTAAGGGGAATAAACAACACAGACATAAATCTTCTGGCATTAGCTGGGTTAAATTAATTATGTCACTGCTTTGGCAAAGAAATCTGAAAATATATAAAGCTCTGGTAAATTCAGGAAACTTTTTGTTTCTGAGGTCTCTTAGCATCTCTCCTGTGACAAGTATGGGATGAGACAGGCTCCATAGCCACCTTTGAATTACCTCTCACTTCAATAAGCCCATGGAAAACGCAGAATTTTCTCAAAATGGCTTGAGAAAGCTTGCTCCCAATAACTTTGAGCATCCTGGATTCAGCTGAGTGCATCATAGGATCATGGAATGGTTTGAATTAGAAGATCATGTAGTCCCAAATCCCTGCCATAGAACAGCTTCTACCATCGCAGGTCTAGGGCACAGCTCCTGGTCACAAAACACACTCTGTTTTTGGGGGCTGCTCAGGGCTTTGTGCACCCAGGGGACAGAAGGAACCTTGCAATGGGAAGCACCAGAGACCTCATTCCCACACCAAGACCAAGGAATGTCTTTCACCATATCAGCCTGCCCATGGCCACCAAGTGGGACATGTGAGATGGCCATGCTCTGCTCGGGTGTCCTAAGTGTGAGGTGATGCAGGGAAGGCAGAAGTGAACACTAAGTATTTTTAGTTAAGGAATTGGTTGCCAGGGACATGAAGATAATTCCTTCCCCATATATCAGGGAAAAGTCTGCAGTGCTGTTTGAAGCACCTAATTGAGGGGATTTATAGTAAAATGCAACTTGTCAGTTGTGGCAAAGGAAAAATAGAACAGTCCCTGAGACATGGAAATCAGTCCATTCGTCATGGTTAATCTCAAACTTCTCGGTGCGGCGCAGAGACAAACGTGGGACATGGGTATTAGGGATGGAGACAATGAAGAGAAATATCAGCTCTCCAGGAAGGAGGGAGGGAAAAGGTTTAGTCTGACTTATCTGCCTTTGGTAAATTATTATTATTTTATGTAACTGCATGTGGTTTGATGGTCCTGTGTCTAAGCAGCTCCATGACAGCTGCACTTAGGGGCTGTTTGTGGGACTTACACAGCCTCTGCCCTGCTGCTACTGTGTCCCTGCAGCCAACCCTCCCCTGGCTTGGGAAAGCTCCATGTGTCCCTCCTGCACTATAGGGATGAGACTGGTCTGTGCACTGAAAGGGTGCAGGGAAATGCATCCCTGCTTCTCACATAGAGCATTGGTAGCAGGGCTTTGCTTCCAGCTGGGACATCTGTAGGAGAAAATAATCCTCAGTGTCCTGGACATTTAGGTCAGGTTGGTGGAAGGGTGAGGTTTGGCTTTTCAGCTGAAATCCCAGCTGAGATCAGCAGTGTGCCTCGATTTCCTCACCTGTGTGTTGGGACTGTTTCTTTCCCAGGAGTGGAGCTGGGAATGCTCCGGGTGCTGTTCGGGGGAGGACAGGCTGTCAGCACATGGGGCTGTGTTAGCAGCTGCAGGCTGAGAAAAAATCCGACCCAACACATTAAGTTTCTCCCAGGAGACTTGTTTTTTGTCCTGCTTTTAAAATTAGTTTCCAGGTTTTCTCTCCTGTGTCCTTTTCCCTCCTCCTGGACCTGCAATGAGGGGAACACACTCTCAAACTCTGCTTGACAAAAGAAAGTGGCTGCTGGGACTGGGTTTCCCTCATTCCTGCTCACCACATAGTATAATCATGCCTCAAATGTGGCTATCCCTGTTGTATTGGACCACTCTATCACCTGTTTCACCCCTGCAAATCTCACAGCTGCTCTCAGATGAAGAGCAGGAAAGCTGAAGCCACAGCCTCACTGATAACATTGCAGGGAAGGAAACCAAAGATTGCTACCAACCTCATTTAGTATTACCTTAGAGCTGTGCTGGCAGATTTTCTTGGTCTTGAAGGCCTTACAAAATGCTTGGGTGGCCTTTGATGGACAAACTTCAGACCCCTGTTTGTCCCATCAAACTCTGCTGGAGATGCAGAAGTTGTCCATGCGGGAAGACAAATTAGCATCCTGCTGGGAGAAGGAAAGCTCAGACACATGGAGCTGGCTTCACTCTGAATTATTGCTCCATGCAGCAAGTGACTGATTCCTTCATTTACAGACAATTCCCTCCTGCCATTTCTTCTTCCCACACTGTGTGCATTGATAGGAGACCCCACATTTACAAAAACATGGCAACTGCAAACTAAAACAAGCAAACTCAAGGAAACCCACAAAGATCTGGGATCTAACTGAATTTCTCATTTGCTTCCCAAGTTTCTCAAAAGCATTTGCCATGTTTTTCAAATTGCTTTTGGCAGGATGTGTCAATTTTGAATAGAACAGAAACACAAAAGCTTTTGTTCTTCAGCTAATTAAACCTCAAGGCAGAATGCTAAACTGATCATAATAAAAGTCATAATTATTATTTTTCTCATTCAAAGCAAAGTCAACTGAAATTTCCCAATCAGCAGTTGGCATTTCCCATCAAACAGATCACAGTGGTTTGTGGTTGGGAAAAACTCCATGGTTTTGTTCTGGAAACTGATCCCACCAAAGCACCAGCAGAAAGTGGCTCTGTCTTCACACACTGTGTGACAGAGAGATGCACAGCCCTGTCAGCTTTGTGCATTTTTGTGGCTGTGTCTGGCATCACAGGGACCCATCACGATTCTGCTGCACTGGCTGTTGTTGTACAGATGTATGTGAGTTCCATGGATGTACAAGGATGTACAGAGGCTCTTGCATGGATCATGGAATCATAAGATTGGAAAATACCTCCCAGACCACGGAGTCCAACCTGTGCCCCATCCTCACCTTGTTACCAAGCCCAGAGCACTGAGTACCATGTCCTGTTGTTCCTTGGACACCTCCAGGGATAGGGACTCCCAACCTCCCTGGGCAGTCCCTTGCAATGCCTAATAGCTCTTTTCATGAGGAAATTCCTCCTGATGTCAAACTTGAACCTCCCCTAGCGGAGCTTGAGGCCATTTTCTCTTATCCTGTCTCTTGTTCCCTGGGAGAAGAGCCTGATCCCACCAGCTGCCCCCTCCTGTCAGATTTATGGAGAGCCAGAAGCTCCCCCTGAGCCTCCTTTTGTCCAGGCTGAGCCCTCCCTCTGTCCCACAGAGGAATGGGCATCTCCAGAGTGTTGCACTCACACCTTTTGGCATAACCCCACAGCATCATGGACATGGACATGGCATGGATGGTTAAAATGTGCTGCAGAGATTGTGGCAGGGATTGTGATGTCCTCAGAAATACCTCCCCACTCCTCAGGTCTGCAAATGCCCATCAAGGCAGGAAAGGTTCTGGATGTCTTTCAAATCTGGTTATTTATTCCCTGTATGTTTGATGAAATATTAATCTCCTCATCTCCAAAAGGCAATCAAATAAAACTGAGATGAGATGACGCACAGGGCCTCAACACAGACAACAAAAAGCAGCAAAATAAAAATGAGATAAAATTCCAAATGCAATGTATAATTCTATAAAAGACATCTCTGCACTGGTACAAAGGGCAGAGATGAAGTGACCTGGTGTCCTCAGGACTTGGCAGGCCAAGCAGGACCATGCAGGGAAGGGGATGAAGAGGACTTGGATCAGGCAATTGCTCAGGTTGGTCTGACGCTTTTCTGTGAGAGCTGTTGGTGGGATTTCTTTGAAGGTTTCACCTTCCTTCTCTTGTGCATTAATTAGAGGGTGGGTTGGTGCCAAGGCACCAGCCAGCTGGAGCCATTGTGCTGGGAATGGAGGGAAGGCAGAGGTGTGTTGGAGGTGGTGGTGGCTGGCACCGGGAGCAGCCGTTCAGTGTGATGGAGAGTGGCAGCTTGCTGGGAATGGAACTCCAGAGGGGGAGGTCTCTCTGCAGAGCTCCTACAAGGCCCCAGTTCCATCTGCTTTCATGGTGATGCAGCCTCAAACTGGACTCAGCCACTGTCTGAGGAGAGACGCTGCTCTGTCTTCCTGAAACGGCCCTTGGTAAACATTCACTGCTGCTGTGGATGGTGCTGGTACTAAAGGGATTGCACACATAGCCAAAAAGAGTCTGGCAAAGTCCTGTTCACTTTGTGACCTCTCAGTCCATTTTCTTTATGTGTTTGGGTCACATCTTCTCTGTACAATAATCTCACAGATAATCTCCTGACATTTGATGAGGCCAAAAGCTTTCCACGATCTCTGTTTCTCTGGCTGTTACCAGTGTGCAGGTGATGTGGGAAGTGGTGTGAGTACCTTGTTTAATAGTTGTAGTCATAAAATAATTTGGTCACATAGGTAAAAATCCTCTTTCAAATGTTTTTCTCCAGGCACATGTTAACTGTGATCCTGTAGGGCCTCAGTGCTTCAGCTGGGGACAAAGGCCAGTCATTTTTTTAGGATGTCTTTGGGTTTGTCCTCTTGTTCTATAAAGTCCCTCAGTCTATGAAAAGCCCAGAGATTATTAATATATATATAATGCTTTATCCCAGAGAGTTTAAGGTTTTAGCAGTTTGCTAACTGTATTCCTCATGCATATTTTACTCCATCATTGCTCAGTCAGGACTTTTCCTTCTTTAGGAATAATTAACCACTGAATAAGGGCCAGCCAATGGGCTGCAGTTTATTACAGGGGAAAGAGGAAATCACAAAACTGCTCTGCTGAAAGGAATCTATTTCACCTTTCCTTTTATCTCCTTGGCTGTGTTGTGGTGGCACCGTGTGTGAATGGGAAGTTTGTGCATGGCAGCTCAGGGTCCCTGCAGGCATAGGGAGCATTGCTGGGGCACTGCATGGGTCACTGCTGTGGAGCAGCCAGGAGCAGGGCACAGCTGCCCACAGAGCAGGGCAGGTCCCTTTTGGGATGTAGAAGAAAAAATGAGAAAAGATGAGGGGAGGGGAGGGGAGGGGAGGAGAAAAATCTTGCTTTTCCTCCTTTCCTATCTCACTGAACAGCAGCACCTCCCTCTTGCCAATCCCTCCTCCTTGCTGCCTGACTCCTCCAATTCCCCTGTGTAGGTCCCAAGCTGTCTGGGATGGGAAGCCAGAGGCATCTCCCACATCCAGGCTTCTGTTTGACCTCAGGCTACCAGGGAATTCCTGCTGGCAGAAAGGATTTTCAGTAGACTCCATGCATGCTGATGCAGGGCTGCAGGAAGGCCTGATTTCCCAGTTATTCAGGGCCAGCTCCAGACTGTGTGAGGTCACTAGTCCCTGCCATGACTGGGATGTGCACTGGGCAAGGAAAATCCTCACCATATCCCAGCCACCTGGCATTAGCTGTGCTGACCTGGGAGATGGAACACCATCCCAGAACCTCCAGCACTACAATTCCATCTGCCAGCAGAGCCCTCTCGGCTGCACTGACAGATTGCTGCAGCTCATTCTTCCCTCCCATCCATCTCCCCTGGTTTTTCCTGCCTGCTGCAGAGCTGACAGGCTCCAGGGTTTTGGGACCCTGGAGCAGAGCTGGGATATGCAGCTTCAGCCTCAGCATCTAATTCAATCCTACTATCAATCTTGCTGCTTGTGTTTTGCCAATTATCCAGAAAGACAGCTCAGAAAGCAGCCCCACAGAAAATGGCAGGGTTACACCTTCCAGGCAGGAAGGGAAGGGGAAGCAGCTGGAGTCACCTCTGTTCCTGTGCCAGAGGAAGGTGCATTGGCAGCACTTTTACCTGGGAGCAGATGAAAGCCACAGTCAGCTCTGCCAGGCTCAGTCTGTCAGCCCAGCCCAGGAGCTTTCCAACACAGCCACATCCACTCCAGAGCAGGGACATGGCCTCATGGTTCTTTTCCTACTTGGATTTTGTTGCTATAAAAGGATGACTCAACACAGCTAAAGCCTCCACATTCCAATTAACTCCAGAATAAGCATCTAAATTAATTAATTTGACAAGATTTGGCTCCAGCTTGGCACATCAGTGCTCTGGTCTGCCCAGAGCTGCCTCTGGCTGGAGGGTGTGCTCAGCAAAGGCACTGAGCAGAATTTGCCCTCCTAAGGCTGAGTGAGCTGCTTGCCTTTGAAAGCTTGGCTGCTGCTATGAGAAGTGTCCTGTGAGCGTGAATTCCTCCCACATAGGAAGGAACTGGCTCTATTTGCTTTCTTGGCATGGAGGTTTACTCTGGGTTTACTCTGAGTCCCAAAATACTGGTCTGTGTTCACGCTCCAGCTCCTGACCCTGCAGGAATGGTCACTGTCCATTCACAAAGGAAAGCTGGGAAATAAAGGCCCAAAATGACCCAAAGACACCCAACTTAAGAGGCAAAAAATCCCAAAGTGCATTTTTTTTTCTTTTAGTAAATCACATGGAAATTTAGGCTTTCTAATAACTGGGGCCTTCTAGTCAGTGGGGGTGGTGCATTGAGCATCAGGTGAGAGGCTCCCCTGGAGCTAAAGGTGCCAAAACAGGTTGAGTGAGGCACAAAAATGGCCTTTGAGAATTTCTGGTCCAGGAGATATTTTCCTTTGTACTTCCAAGGGCAGATCACAGGAGCTATGGCTGCTTCATGGGAAGCTGTCACTTCTGCCACCCTCAAAACCTCACAAATATTTCCTTCCAGGAAGCCACAGGGAGCAACTCAGTTCTTATAGAGTGCCTGGAGCATTCCAGAGGCTTGTCAGCTGATAAAAGGCCTTTAAGCTAAAATTAGCTGTGTGGCCCAGGCAGGGGAGCAGGTGGGGAGGCAGCTCAGGCTGGGAGTGCAGTGGCTGCTCAGGACACTCACCAGAGTCTCCAGGAAGGTTACTTGTGGTTCTCCTCCATTCCTGGGGTTACTAGTGCTGGCTTAGCTTTCCCACAGCTAATCCCAGACAGACAATGCCAGCTCTGATAACATCACCTACTCAGCACCTTGTACAGGTTCAGGATTGAGTGAATTGTGGCTTTGCCAAGAGGTCAGGTCAGGGTGTCCTCTACAAGTTCATTTTGCTCTCTGCACCAGAAGGATGAGAGGATGAGCATAAAAGCCACTCTGGGCTGCTGGGGTTTAAATGGGAGCCTACTCCACCCTCTGAGCGATGCTCTAAGGTCCTGGTGTCCTCAGATGCTGGGTAAAGGATCTAAAATATGCCTTAGCAAAGGAAAATTTCTTGAAATAGGAGGACTGTGTCCTTGTCCTTGGACGAATTATGTCAGAATGGCTTCCACCAGGGCCGAATCCTCAGCTCCTCCCTGTGAAGGAGGTCAGGACAAAACGAGTCTCCAATCTGTCAGTGTCTCCAGGCACAGAGCAGAGGTTTATTATCCCATGGTACAAGTACAGGGAACGTGTGTCCTGCACTCCCAGCACACAGAGCAGCAAGGGCAGCAGAAGTGATGATTTATGTCATGCTGCCAACATGCTGAGCCAGCGCTGGATTCTGCTGCATGCCCAGGGCACTGAACTGCCTCCCCAGCTGAATCCTGTGTGTGCTCGAGGGGCAGAGAACATCCTGCTCTCTGGTGAAGGGAGGTGGGTCAGGGAACTGCTTCTCTGAAGCACCTCCATCCCTCCTCACACGGGGAAGAGGACAAATTCCAGAGTTATTTGTAAGGCTCTGCAGTCTAATCACACAGTCACAGAATGGTTTTGGGTTGGAAGGGACCTTCAAAGGTCATCTCATCCAACCCCCATGCTCAGAGGATGAACCATGACACCCTGTTAGCCAGGGATCAGCAGCACTTGGCTTCAGTGGTGGGAAAAAGGGTTCTGTGCATCTTGATTGTGATCAGCCCTTCTTCCCCATGGTGTCATCAGATCCGGGTGCTGCTCTGGTCCCTTCAAGTTGCTTTTATTTCATGGGAATCTCCATAAGCACTTGATTGTGCCTAAGTTTTACTCTCCCATGAGCTTTCTAGGACTGCAGCTTCTGTCATGGACTGGGAAGGGAAACCCTGCTGACGCAGACCAGGGTTTGATTGTGGGATTCTGGGCAATGGCTCAACCAGTTTCCATCCCTAAATTCATGTCTGGAAGCTAAAATCATCCTGTTTCCCAATAGCAGGACTAGCCCAGAGCCTGGATCTCCCCCATGCCACACCCAGGGGAGTCTCTGCTGTGCTTGTGCTGCTGTGCTGAAAGTGAGAGGGGAGCCTAAGCCACCAAAGCAATCATGGGGAAAGGAGGTTGTGTGATTAACCTCATTATTCCAGCCAAAGAACCTGGAGCAGCCCCAGACAGCCTAATAGCTGCTCTGTGGATATTACCCAGCCCATCCATCTTCCATGTAATCACCGGGCTGTAGGCATGAGACAGACTGATCTATGGATATCTGCTGCCATTTAACAAGCCTAGAACTGGGAATATCTAACACAAAATGATTTGGGGGCTGGAAAACACCATTCAACAGCAAAGGAAATGGGTTCACAGTGGAAAGGGCCTAAAGGCATCCTGGTACTGAGCATGGGAGGGGTTTCTAAAGACACTGATATATTTTGTATAGTGAAATGACATATTTTACCTTTTCATTTCAGTTCATTTTGTTTTAACTTTTATATTTCTTTGTGGGGAAAGGTTGCAGTTTTTCACTATGGAGGTGTCCTCACTGGGGCTGGTCACCTTAAACTCCTTCTTCCCATCACAAACAAGACATCTGTGAGATCAGATAAATCAAACCCTCAGTGAGCTGTAGACAGAAGAAGGAAGAAAGTTATCAGATATAGGGGGAAAAAAATCGGCTCAAGGAATGGGCCAAAAGCAGAGTGAAGGACTGGCTGGGCTGTGAGAAAACTCTGCTGTGAAAGTCAGAATTATTTTCTGGATAAGACATATAAAAATTTCCTAAAACCTTCCTGAAAAATAAGATCTGATTGAGCTGATGGAAGGGAATTATCCAGACATACTCTGCTAATGTATTGTGACAAGGTCCCCGCTGCAATGTGTTAAGCTCCCACTTAAAAGCAGCGGACAGAGAGAGCGTGAATGAGTGAAAGCTGGAGTGTGATTCCTGTGCTCAGCTGTGACACCAGGACACCTCGGACAGGGGCAAAAGCCACCAGAGACACTGGCACTGATCCATGGCAGGAGATAGCCTGGCTGTGTCAACAAATACTTCGGATTATCATTGGCTCCGAAATTGGGGGTGGTTGGTAGTGTTGGGTTTCCAGCTTTGCTGCTTCAATCAGAAGCACTGGAGATTAAGAAAACCAGCCAGGGATCAAACCCTGGGATCAAATGCTGGGGAGCTACAGCACATCCCTGGACTCTTCAGTATTACCTGGAGGTCAATAAATCTCAGTCAGATCCTACCAGCAAAAAAGGTGATCTTAAAGAAGTAACTTGATGCCTTTGTTGCTCTCTGCCCATATCTCAGTATGTAGGAACTCATTTCTCCATTTCTGCTGTTTCAATACCAGCTTTTCCCTGGGGGATTCTGGTGTTGGTACCTTTTCTCTAGCAGCAGGAGAAAAGAGTCTTACCCATGTGAACTGGGAAGCAGCAGCTTTTGTTCCACAGTGATTTGCAGAGGTTTTCTGACTGTGAGGGTCTGCAGGACCATGGAGTGTTTGCAGGGAAGATGCAACCAGCAGGTCATTGGGACCAACAGACCAAGGAGGGGGCATCCTTCATCCACCGGGACTGGCTGGATTTGGATGAAATTGAGACATGGACAACACACCAGAGGGCCCAAGGAATCACAGAATCAATTATGCTGGAAGAGACCACAGTGGGTCACCTGGTTCAGCTCAAGCAAATTCAGAGCATGTGGCACAGGATTGGCACAGAGGATTCTGGAATGTCTCTGGTGAGGGAGATTCCACACCCTCCCTGGGTGACTTGTTTTAGCCTGTGGTCACCCACACAGCAAAGTTCTTCCTCAAGTTCAGGGTCAATGACTTTAGTTCGTGGCTGAAGGCAGTTCTACACTAGACAAAGAGTATCTGAAATGCAGAGTCTGAGCCACCTCCTCAAAGCAGAGCTGGACACAGCTGAGTGTGTCCCCTCCTCCCCCCAACATTGCAGAGCAGGTGAGGATGGGACAGGTGCCTAACAGGTACTTCCATCAAAATCCACAGCTGACTTTTCCAGTGTCCACTGCACACAGTGGCTCTGGATGTCTCACTGCAAACCAGCCAACACCACTGGATGCCAAACACTGTGCTGATGGTGATGGGGGGAGCTTCCACTCATAGGGCTGTCCCCCAGGGTAGGCTGGGACAGAGATCCTTCTCCCTTGCAAGCAGAGTGGAGACTTGTGAGGTGAGGGTCCATAGTGATGCAGAGTCCCCAGGCAGGTGCATAAGGAGAGCTGCTTTACTCCAAAAACTCGGTCTATTTAAGCCAATAGTCAGTTATCAGCTACATACTTTTAAATTGTAACAAACATAATTCAACCAGCCACCATGCACCACGATGAGAACACGTGATGGTTATGTAACATACTTTTCCATCCTGGTTTCAGCTGAGTCTCATTCCCATAGTCCTTTTTTACTTAGCTGAAGTAACAAGCCTGAACCATGATTTTACAAGGCCTCTCTTTTATAAAACCTTACTTATCAGTAACAGAAGCCCCTTTGCCTCAGCCAGGCTGCTGGTGATTTCCTTCCCAGGTAGAGGGAATTGCCAGAGGCGAAGATCAAATCCAAAGGATCAGATGAGAGCAGTGCTGGAGGAACAGGTGGGGTGCCAGGTCCAAACCAGAGCAGAGCCCTGCAGCTGGGACCAGCTGTAACAAATGCTCTGCTCCACAGGAAGCTGCCTGCAGTACCTTTGCTGCATTAGAAAGTGCATTTCTGCCCTTAATTAACTTGAGAAAAGCACTCCCTGCCAGAGACAAGAGGCGGTCCCGGGAGGAGGCTCATAAGTGCCATCACTTATGCCCTGGCCACAGCTGCAGAGTATTCAGCCAAGCAACTCCTGATGGCCAAACCTGTGTGTCCAAGCAGCCCCCACACGCTTCCTTTCCAATGCTCTGCCTTGTCATCTCCGAAAGGATGCAAGGGTCAGCTGAATAACATAGATAACCAAATTTCCATCCCCCTGAGTTCTCCCCTTCGCCTGCCCTTGCTCACCCTCCTGCACCCTCCTCTTGCTCTTAGCTCCATGGTCATCTGCCGTGGATCTGGGTAGATGCCAACACTTCTTTCTTTCCTTGACTCTCCCAGCTGACGTTGGACATCAAAAGTCTTGCAGATGCCTTTTGTAGAATGGATAAATACTCATTCTATGTCTTCCAGACAGACACTTTGCAATGATTCTACAGCCTCAGTGGAATCAGCACAATTTTCTGCAGATTTCCAAGCTGAGTGCCAGTCAAATACAGGAATGTTCTGCCTTCTAATTCTTCCAAAGTATCACACTGAAGTCAGAACTGTGACTCCTTCCCATGGGAATCTATTAAGTCCTAATATTATGAGCAATGTTCATTTAATAATGTTCCTACTTACTCAATATGCCATGAGTGTGGGAAGGGCGATGATCCAGCACAACTCCTAGGTTAGTGCCCCAGAAATTTAGAAGTATATTGGATTTTCTTTTTTCTGCATGTGCCCTGTGCTGTGAGAGCAGCACTGCATGAGGGTGCCACAAGGGGGGTGGAGAAAGAAGCCATAAGCTTTATCAGAGAAGTTGTAATTGAAATTAAATTGCATTTGATGTATAATGCTTAGCAATTCCAGAGTGAATGTGAGACAGGTAAAGTGATAGTGCTCATGTGAAATGCCTTGTTCAATCACTTCTCCACATTATTAAAGTTATTTGGAAGCATCACTCCTTGCCATTGGCATGGTCTTGCCTAATCCAGGAAATGTGAACTCTGAATATGTCATTCATGGCCCAAAAAGCTGAGAGGGTGGGAAGTGCTTTGCTCTCTGAAGTGTGTGGTACATCCAGGGTTGCCCTGCCCTGTACAGACTGCAGAATGACAGGCTGGAGAGCAGCTCTGGGAAAGGGACCTGGGGCTCCAGTCAATGGCAAGGTCATTGAGTCAGCAGTGCCCTTGAGCCAGGAGGGAAATCCATGTCCTGGGAGGCATGAGGGAGGCCAGGACAGGGAGGGAATTGTCCTGCTCTGCTCTGGGCTGTGGGGGCCCCACCTTGAGTGCTAGGGGAAGTTTTGGGCACAACAATGTAAGAAAGATCTAAAACAGTTTGAGAGGGTCTGTCTTGGTTTGAAAATCCAGGTGTCTGCTAAGGAAGGCATATGCATCCCCTGAAATGGAAAATATATAAACCCCCTTCCTCTGAATTGTTATAATTTTGAAATTAAGGGGCTCTCAGGCAATGATATGAGAGTAGGAATAACAGTTCTTTATTAGGAAAAATAAAAATACAAATGTAATAGTATGAACAACAAAACAACCCTGCCAGAGTCAGAGCAGTCCCTGCCCCCCTGTGTGTCAGGGGGGTGGCACAGTCCCATCCCATGGGGGCTCAGCCCTCCTGCAGTGCCAGCTGTGGCTCTGCTGGAGCAGGGATCCTGCACAAGGGGGGAGTTTTCCTCTGCAGCTCCAGGGCTGCTGCAGATGGGCCTGGGCTCCCTCTGGCCATGCAGGGCAGCAGAAGCTGCTCCTCTGGGAATGCACTGGGCAAAGGCTGCTGGGGTGTCCCAAAGCTCAGATTGGATCCAGGTAGGAATGCTTGGCTCCTCCCCTGGGCGCAGCATCTCCCCATGGGACGATGGAATTGGATCAGCCCTGCAGGGACACTCAGTGGCCATGGACAGAAGAGATCTCAGATCTCTTCACCCAATCTCTCACAGATTGGGTGTGGAAGAGATAAAAAAAACTGCCCAATGATTAGAAGATAACTGCCCCACCTCTGACAGATGACAGATAGAATACACAGATTATCTTTCAATCCAGGACAGGGTCCAAAGGAGGGACAGAAGGGTGGGGAAGGGTCTGGAGGGGCCACACGAGGAGCAGCTGAGGGCACTTGGTCTGTTCAGCTGGAGCAGAGGGGACTGAGGGCTGAGCTCAGGATCTGCAGCTCCTCCCCAAGGGCAGCCCTGATCTCTGCTCTGGGACAGGGACAGGAGCCAGGGAATGGTTGGACCAGGGGGATCTGGGATGGAGCTCAGGGAAAGGTTCTTCCCCCAAAGGTGCTGGCACTGCCCAGGCTCCCCAGGGAATGGTCCCAGAGCTCCAGGAGGGTTTGGACAGCGCTGCCAGGGGTGCGCAGGGTGGGGTTGTTGGTGTGCAGGGCCAGGGGCTGAACTGAGTGATCCCTGAGGAACCCTTTCCACCCAGGATATTCCATTATTCTAAGTTTAAGCCTATTTCTTGCTGCGAGTGTGGAGCTTTGCCTGAATTGAAAGCCTTGCTCTGTGCGCTGATGGGCCAATCCCTACCAAAATCATCACCAAAAGGAAAAGGGGAGGAATTTAAAACAGATTTGGAAAGACTGGGCTAGCAAGAATTTTACCTATAAGTAGAGATGCAGCTGAAGCCATAACTAGAGTAATCTCTTTCCCCCATGGGTGGATCTACTGCAGATGAAGAGACCTCAGGAGGATATCCCTGAGTAGGCTGCATGGTACCAATGACACCATCACACAGCAGCAGCTGTGGCTGGACTCCAGACCTCCAAACTTATCTTCCTGGAGGCTTTATCCAGCCCTGGCTGTTGTCAGTGTCCTTCTGTATCCAACTGCAACCTTCTAAATTGTTGAAGTGCAGCTGGAGAAGCAGTGGAGACCAACCTGGGAACCTCATGGAGCAGTTTAGCAGAGGCTTTCCATGTTTAGTTGTGCAGATACACCCTGCAAGCCTCCAGATCTCTCTGGTGGCCCGCTGGGTTGTGATGCCACATTTACCTTGCATGGTGGCAATGCCTAATAAAACATCTGCTTCCTCCTCACCCTGTTCATCACCCTCAGTCCCTTATGAGGTTCTTGGTTGTGCTATAAAACTTCTGAGTCTGCTTAGTCAAGGTGGCCAGGCTGGATGGGATTCTAAGCACCCATGTCTACTGGAAGGTGTCCTTGCCCTTGGCAGGAGGCTGTAACTGGGTGATCCTTAAGGTCCCTTCCAACTCAAACCATTCTAGGATCCAACTGAACCTTTGAGTTTCTCCCTTCTCTCATTTTATTTGATGCACTTCTACCAGGACAAATGTAGGAAAGATGTCCCTAAAGACTCTGTCTCACTATTTTCCAGGACCAGGTGCAGGTCCCACTGAAGGAAGTTTTCTGAATGCAGAGCAACAGCATTTCTGTGTTTGTTTATTATTCAAAGGAGGTTCCTCAGATGCTTAAGGGTTTTCACCACACTGAACTTGCAGTAATGCAACACCAAAACAATCATTTTAAATCCTGAGAGAATGACTCTTAAATAATTCAGTCAGTGAGAAAAGCAATTCCAGGATGTTTATGAGATGGATGAAGGGTTTTTAATTAGTCAGCAAGACTTCATTTAAACACACGGAACTCCAGAAGGGGGACATCAACTCCTTTGTGGAGTTTTATGCTGTTTCCAGCATGTGTCTGATGAACCGACTTTCATCAGAAGCAGAATGCAGCTTTTTTTAACCATGATAAAAGTCCTCGGGATGAGGAGAAGCTGCTGGCAGGTCCCGGGTGTGCAGCAGGCAGTGCCAGGGAAGGGCTGCTGGAGGAGAATGAGGTTTTCCTCGGAACAGCAGGAACCTGCTTCTGTCTGGCAACCTGCCCAGGCAGGGACTGCAGGAATTTCTCTGCCATTGGAGATGCCACTTCAGAAATGTGACGGGAAACACCCTGGGGAGCAGCCACACCCCCAGCTGCAGCAGCTGGAACGAGCTAAATCAGCATTTCAGAATGCTCTGACGAGAGAAGGCTTCATCGTCCAGGTACTTCAAACCTGGCTGCTTTTACTTTTCGTTAAGGATGGAAAAGGTAAAGTTTTGCTGGAGTTACATCACCCGGGGAAGGCGAATTCCTCTGCTGCCTCCAGCCCTGCAGACACCCCCCTTGTGAGTCATCCCCCAGTGCCACTTGCTCAGTGCCTTCTCCCACTCAGCCTGACTCACTCCCAGCTAGTGGGGTCCCCCCAGGATGGCACCAGCAGCAGGAGATAACCTGTGTTATTGGAGTGTAAATCTGGGAATCACCCCATGTTTCTGGGAGGAGGGAGCTAAAGGAAGGAGCTGGGCTTTGAGTTTTTGGAGCAGGTGCACCATCTACATCTAGTTCCCTGTTCCTGGACTGTTGCATGCAGGTTCATGGAGTAATCTGTGACTGCTGCTCACCTGGAGGATGCAGTCCCACTGGAACCCGTAGACAGGACTGCAGAGTCACTACTCAGTTTTCACATCACTGAGCTCTTGAGCCTGATCACTGCTGCTGGACACAGGCTGTTTGCTGGAACAGCACCCAGCTTTGCTCTGGGAACAGCAGAAGGATGGCTAGTCTGTGTTGCATGGATTAGTCATGCTCAGTGCAGAAAAACCTTGTGCCTCATTTCCAATGCAAAGCTGCCATGGTTCAGATCCTCACCACTGCTTCTGTCTCTGCATTCAAGAGCACTTGAGTACCTTGTATTTTCTCTGCAGGGAGACACTTATTCACTGTAATCAAATCATTTCTCAAGCTGCCTTCTTTACATTTTTCTTCCCTTTCTGAGCAGCAAACCAGACTGAGCTCTGTATGTCTCCCATGGTGTGGCATTTTCTGTAGCTCTCCAATCACACCTGGTCTCTGCTTTCAGTCCCCTCTGAATTTCCACCTTCTTTTCAAGACCACAAATGCTGGCAGCACCTGAGCTGTCCATGTAGGCAGGGCAAGGGCAGCACATATTCATTAGCTGGGCATTTCTGGTTCTTTGCCTCCAGCCCTTTTGGCAAGGCTGGTGTTTGGTGCTCATGTAGGTTCATTTTCTGAGCTGTCAAATTCCCTCCACAGGTAAGCCTGGCTTGTCCTTAACTGGTTTAGGAATGATGAGGGCAAGGAAGAGGCATAAAGAGATGGATTACAGCAGGCTTGTTGTATAGGAGACTTGTAATCACGGGCCTGTCTTCTCTTCTTTGATATTCCCTAAATTATTGAGCTTTGCACATGACTTGGTTGCATGTGATTTTCCATCTGCTTCAACAGTGGTGATGAATCAGCAGAGAGACATCTTCTAGTGGAAGGTGTCCATGGCAGGGGTTGGAACCAGATGGTCTTTTAGGCCCCTCCTAACCCATTCTGGGATTCCATGATTCCATGACCTGGTTGTGGTTCTGCAGCTCTCCACCAGAAACATCCCTCCCAAAGATGGTTCCTTTTGGCAACTCTTTATTCATCTGCTTCATCAGCACTTGCAAATCTGGCTTTGCCAAGACAGGTGATATTTTTTCTCAGTCCAGCTGGGCTGATAAAGCCATTTTTGGTTCAGTGCTGATCTTTTAACTGGTGCTAAGCCAAAGGTCTTTCAGAAATCAAAATCTACCAACTGTAAATTGAGTCTAAAAATCCTCTTGACCAGAGACAGCCTCAGTCAATGAATGGCACAACACTCCCAACCTTCAGTTCCCAATTTGCTAAATCCCAAGATCAATTTTCCCATTATGTTTCCCTTGACAGACCCCTGTTAGTGACTGTGGTCTGTGACAGCCTGCTTTTCTTCTCTGCACAAAGCTGCATTAGTTTCTGCAGTTCCCCAAAGGAAGGATTTCCCACTCATTAGTATTTAATCTCAGTGTGCTGGACAACACCCTGACCATCTTTTTGAAGACTCAGGAATAAAAATGATGTAAAATTACTGATTTGAAATTATATGAATACAGTTTTGTTCCCATCTGAAGTTGCCTAACAACCTCCTTAGTTACTAATGGACCAAAAAGTAGTTCATTTCTCTGATGCCATACAAGCCTATTTTTCTGCTCCTTCACTAATACAAAATATAAATATTATTTGAAATCTTTTCTAGACTGCCAGCATCTGTTTCTCAGAGATTTACAGCAGAATGAAACCTCATGAAAGGATGAGTCTTGGAAATAACCCAGTTAGTGTTCTCAGAGAAAAATATGACCGGTGTTTTTGTGAGAGAGGAAGCTATTTCTTAAAATACTATGAAAAAAAAGCAAAGGCAACCTCTGACTCTTGTTCTGCAAATTATACAGTTACACAGAGCACATTAAAGACCCAAACAATCATTTATAGCACACAGTGTGAGAAACCGAATCTTCCAGAAAAAGCTAAATGAAAAGGAAGAAGGACATAGAAATAATGGACTAAGTGTCCTACTATTCCCTCCCTGCTGCTGGGGGACACTGCACATTTCAGACACCCACCAGCTGCTCTCTGTCCCTCCCCAGTGAGGAAATGAGTGTTGGAAGGGCAGAGCCTTCCTCATATCTAAGGCTGCCAAAGAAATTCCCATGCCCTGGATAGTGAGACTTGCCTCGTGGTCAGAGACAGGATGGAGTTGAGCTGCAGGCCGTGGCACGCACCTGCAGGAGCACATCGGAGCACAAAGAAGCACATGGCAGCACAGAGAGGCTTGTCTCTGCCTGACCTTGGGGAGAGGAGGTGCCACGTGGCAGAGCCCTGCAGAGAGGAGCCTGCCAGAAGCTGACAGACGGGTGAACAGCCGTGACCACCCCTGCTGGAACCCAGGAAATTCCTCTGACTGCCCTGGCGGCTCAGAGACCTTGGCATGGAATCAAAGACACCTGTGCCTTCAATTTTAGCCCATGGAAACAATTACCAACTTTGTGTGAGGAGTTACAAGCCACAAGGGTTTGAATAGAATGATAGTGAATTTACCACAGGCTGAAAATGTAGAATTTTGGGGGTTTTAGAATGGGGGCTCAGGAGGCAAGATGGAGGAATCTGGGCATGTTCTGTCTTTCTCTCCTTCTTCTTAGCCTCTTCTGCTGGGATGGTGGCACTTTTGGATTGGTTTAGAGTAGAGACAGACTAACATAGGTGGTAGGTATTGGAAAATTATTGTAAATAATGTACACATAGTTTTTAGTATAAAAAGATAACACCACCCCAGGGGCAGTCAGTGTGCCTCAACCCAATGTGCTGGACAGATCTCAGCAGGTCAGAGAGAGAATGGAACAGATAACAGAAAATAAACAACCTTGAGAACCAGAGCCAAGGAACCCTGTCTTCTTCTTTGGTCTCGGGGCTGGGAAAAAGAGACTTTCCAACACCTTGGGGTCATCTCCACACCAGAGACCCCGTCACACCCACAGAAGGATATTAAGAAAGCACGTAGCTGACGAGGTGATGGGTCACTCAGTGAGAATTACCATATAAGGAAATACTGTGTCTTGAAGAAGTGTATAAAACCAGCTTGATTGTTTGAATAAATGGTTCTGATTCCTTGGAAAAGGTCTTTGAAATAGGAGGCTGAGTTTTGCAGGCACCTCAGAGGTTTCGTGCTGCCTCCACTGCTGAGTGCAGTCACGTTCAGGAGTTGAGGGTGTGAGCACAGCCACTCTCCTGGTGCTCCTGGCTGTCTCAGTGTGTCCCGGTGGAAGTGCTTTGCTGAGGGCCAGCATAGCCATGCCAGAGGGAGCTGGGGCTCCTGCGCTGTCACTACAGAGCATGACACGGCGCAAAGCACCAGGACTCCAGCAGAAGGATGTATCAGAAAGATTTATTATAGCAACATGTTGCCTTTGTAGTTTTTCAAGATATTTACATTTACTTAACAGACACATTCCCTGCCCATTGATCAGAAGAAAGAAACAAAGTTCTCAGTAGGTGAACAAGGAGCCATGTCATTCTGTGGGCCAGCTAGAGTCCATATCTTTTAACTTTCTCTCTTGTCATGGTGATAGCCTTGGTGTCTTCCTCAAGAGAGATACGGGGCTTTCCTTATCTTCAGGAAGCCTTCACTGGCTCACAAGAACAGCATAAAATCTCTTTCCTACACTGTGCTGTAGTGGATACTATGCTGATTAACTTGGAAAAAAACATTCTGTTTTCTTTCTACTGACAGGGTCTTCATGGTCATCCAAACAGAATCTTCCCCACTGCTCCATCTGAGCCAACTCTTCTGTTGCAAGACCTTACACAGAATCCTGGTGCCCAGAAGGAGGGGTGAAGGATTTGTGGAGTGGTATGGGAGCTGGGGGGAGCAAGGCCCTTGCACTGAGTGTGGGTTCAGGTCCATGGAGTGGGTGCTGAGCATTCCCCAGGCTCTGAGGAGAAGAGCAGGGCACATACCTCGTCCTTTCCCGACAAACGCACACACAGACCCAGCAATAAACAAACTCCAAAATAAAATGGAATTTTGCCCCAGAAAAACCTGCATTATGAAGTTTAGGAGCAGGATGACTCAGGTGTTCCAATCCAGTTCTGCAAGATTAGACTGATTTCCAGCTTTGACAGAAAATGCTTTTCTCCATCCTTTCAGCTCCCTGCAGCCATAGTCATAGGAAGCAAAATGTTCCTCAAAAACCCTGGGAGCTCTGAGCCTCCAAGGCCTCTGTGCCATTGCTGTTTGTGCAGCTGCTCGGAGGGGTCACATGGCAGCACTGGGAACAAGCACTAAAACCAAATCTGTGTGGCTTCTTTCCATGGCTCTCCATGGTCCCATCCAAACACAGCTGGGGATGGTGCTGGAAATCCAGTATGGACTGAAGCAGGGCAGCTGAGTGGGTTATAGTTTGTGCTTGAAACTTAGTTTGAAATCTTTACTTATCCCATCTTAGAAAATCAAGAAGCAACTTGAAAAGACATCTGGAGCTGATTAGAATTTCTAAAATAGTGTGACTTGAATCACTCACCTCAAGTTGTAGGAGAGGGTGGATAGGGGAAGGATGAATCCTGATTTCCTAGAGTGGTGGGGGAAGGGGTTTAGGAAAACCAGAATGACACAAACCAAATGAGACAAAAAAACTCACCTCAAGTTGTAGGAGAGGGTGGATAGGGGAAGGATGAATCCTGATTTCCTAGAGTGGTGGGGGAAGGGGTTTAGGAAAACCAGAATGAGACAAAAAGGTGGTTGTATCTTCATTAGGTGCCAAACTCAGCCAATCTCTGTGTGAGTTGCACACATACATAATCCTCATTACATATTCCACCAACAGCTTCCACTCTGCTTCCAGACAGCCACCCACCAGCCATTGATGTTCCTGGCATGACAACCACAGAGTTTAGCAGCTCAGGAGGCACAAAACACAAACCAAAAAGGGAACTGTGCCATCACCTCCCTCACGTGGCTTCACCTGAGGCCAGAGGACCACTGCCCAGTGGAGAGCACAGGTGTGGAGCCAGGGCAGCAGTGTGATTCCCCACACGACATTTTGGGACTGAGACATAAACTCACACAATGGTTTGGGTTGTAAGGGGCTTTGAAGATCATCCAGTGCCACACCCTGCCATGGGCAGAGACATCTTCCACTCAGCCAGGCTGTTTCAAGCCTTGTCCAGCCTGACCTTGGGAGGGTGATGATGGAGAATTCACTGGCAGAAAATAGAAGTATTTCAGCACTGATAGTTTTGGGTCAGGAATTCTTTCTTTGTACCTCATGGCTTCAGTAGAGGCTGACTAAAATTGACACATTGAGTTCAGTTGCCTGAACACACATGGCTGGTGCTGTCTGAGATGCTACAAGATGTCCATGAGATCCTTGGGGCTGGAAAACAGGATATAGGACCAGTGGGAATACTACACCCTTCTAAAGGTAAAGCCAAAGGCTGAGGAGCTCTGTTGCATCCAACACGGAGAGAGACACCTCCAACTAGGCAACCACGAGAAGCCCCATGGCTGGTGAGCTGTCCCATTCCTCCTTTTCCGTTCACTGCCTTCCTGCAGCTGAGGCTCGGACACCAGCCCCATGGCAGGGGTTGGAACAGGATGGTCTTTAGAGTCCCACCCAACCCACACCACCCATGGGCTGACACACCTCATGCCACCTGTGGATGCTGAACCCGCTTTGGTCACAGCCCCTCAAGTGGGATTCCAGCAGAACTCACCAGGGAGTTTGTTGGAGAAACAAGGGAACAAAGTCACCCTGCTGTCTCAGGCAGATGAGACGAGGATGACTCAGCCCTCCTGGTTCCTGGGTGCCTGAATTTGTGACATGAACAAATGCTGCAAAACACACTGGGATGCAGGTCCTGCTCCTGAGAGCACTTACTGATTTTATTCCAGTACATTGATGAATCTGGCTGTGACTCCCATGGGAGCAGCTGGGCAGTGGTGGGTTATGAATAGAGGGGTCTACAGTGTGAAACCAACTCAACTTACCCCTTCCAAGGGTGAACAAAAGAGAGATCTCCCTTTTCTTCCATCTCCCGTGGGGCTCCAGTTTCACTTGAGTCCACTCTTCCTGTGGACTCAAATACACATAAAATCCAATTTGGCCTCTGAATTTTGCTTTATTCCACTGTAATGGGAGAACAAATTTTTGGGTTGTTAGAACAGCAAGTTCAGGTTGGACCAGATTGGCACAACTTTCCTCCATGTCTTGGTTTGGAGCAGAGTCTCAGGCTGGACATTTAGTTAAGGATAGACCAGCACCTGGATCTTTGGCATTCAGTATCCCAGGCTGGGAATGTCAGCCAGCTTGGTGACAAAGCCCAGTCATGACTACCTTTTCCCCTCAGTTCTAAAACTGGTATTTCCCATTAACTTCCCCCAAATTAACAGCAAATTAACAACAACTAGAACAACTAATTATTTTTATGCTCATGGTGGCTTCCAGCACTGATCTAAACTTGGGTGAAAGATCAGAGGGTTTATGTGAGCTCTTGTTTATTGAGATCTAAGCAAGAGCCCTTTGTGTCTTGGAGTGAGGGAAAAAATAATGCAAGGGCAATGAATATTTGTTCTTTGCCTGCAAAGGAATTTCCCTGTAAGTTTCACCAGTCTCCTAAAATACCCTGACATGTTATTTTCTCTTTTCTCCTGTTGATTCTTGAAGCTGTCACTGTGACAGACAGAGGAAAGTGCTCTGCAACCCCCCCTTTCAACAGGGAAAGCTTTTAGCTGCTTTTAGCTTTTTGTTTAATTTGTATTTTCATACCTTCACTGTATTTTTTGTACCAACTCTTCAGTTCAGGAGGAGGATCATTTGTTTCCAGCCTAACTCACAGACTATCTGATTTTCTCATTATTGTGTGTTTCATAATTCCTCCCTCATATAACTCTGGGAGCAAGTTTTTGATCTGAGAATTAGGTGCTGAAAGCTAATAATGGGCTGGTTAAAAATTAATTGTTTTGCTTTGTAAGGAAAACAAATAAATGAATAAAGATTAACAGCTGTGCTACCAAAACCCAAGATACCAGTGGCTGTCTCAAAGCTGGTTGGTGAGAGGGATGTTTCTGTGAGCCACTGGAGTGGTCTGTGGAGATAATTCCTCAGATGGATCTGCTCCACAGGTCTGGCTTCTCTCAATGAGCAGAGTATATTTCCTGTACATTAATTAACCATCTGAAATGGGTTGAATATATTTATAAACCTTGTAGTAGTAAGGGACAGGCGTTCGGAAGATTTCGGGCTGTAACGGAAAATTACAGGAATCCTTCTGCCCCCCTCCCCATAGATAGGGATCACCCTTGGAATGTAGCCAGACGTGTAGCCCCCCCTAACCTATGGATGCCAGTAACTTTCCACTCCATACTAACCCTAGAAAGTATAGCCAAACCCCTGTCTGACGTAGAGAAACCCCTTAGTCCATAAATACCCTTGAGACCCCTCAATAAACGCCTTTAACCGTCCACCACATTGGTGTTAGCGTCCGTTATTGGCCCCGAAGGATCCCAAGGAGGAGATCGCCGTGCTGGACTCTGAAACCAGGTCACCGCGGCCTTCCCAAGAAGGCAACAAAACCTATTCCAGATGCCTGAATTTCAGTTCAGGCTTCACTCACAGACTGATTATTTTTTTTAATCTTTGGGCACAGAAGAGCTGCTTGATGCCTCTCAGTCTGGTGGCCAGATATGACAAAGAGTTCTGGAGATGATTCAGATCTTGGATGCTTTTCTTTCTTCCAGGAGAAATCTCCACCAGAATGACAGAGGTGGGATGTGACACAAGGAGCAGGGCAAGGAGCAGGGATGAGCTGGGTGCTGGGGCTTGACAGCACAACATGGGACAGAGTTCTTGTTGAGGGATTTCTCCTTGTGCAGGACCTGAATAAATTCATGAATAGGATGAATGAATATCGGAGGTGTTTTGGATGCCCTGGTTCACAGCTTGTGCGTGGACTTGATACAATGTCTGCTACAAAAGAAAGCTATCATGTGGGGATAAGACAGAGCCTGAAATTTAATTTTTTTACTATCCCACAATATTACCATGTTGGCTACTGTGCTGTGGGGACTGAAGGTGTGTCAAAGCGGATGTGATAGGACCAGGAGATCATCTCTTAGTGGGGTCTTTCCTTCCTGTTTATAAGGCACTCATGGAGATTCCTGTGGGATCCAAACCTCTAACTGAGGATTTACTTTAGCATTTCTCTTTCCTTCACAGTCAGGCTCAATATGCCTTATTTCTACAAGCACAATAAGGGGAAATTCTAAGGGACTGGAAAAAAAACAGTAACTTTGGAAATGTCAGAGTATTTTAGCAGATTTTGATTGAGTCAGAGACTCAAAATGGAAATGATTCTTTTGTGTTCATTGCAAGCCCATGAAATGCCATTTCACCTCTGCTCAAGTGAGTATAAAGTACAAGATGGCAGGTACAGAAGGGGAACTGAGAGAAAGAAATTGCTTATTCCTTGTGATCTGGAATCACATGGAGCATGTGGGGAAATGCAATGTGGGGTTGAATGTGTGGTGTAACTATAGGAGCCCTTTTGGCTCCTGCTTTTCCACTGCATCTCTGCTCTGCTGAGACCCCCCTGTTCTGCTGCCTCCAGCTTGGGGATCCCAGCTGAGGACCTGGAGCTGCTGGAGGGAGTCCAGAGAAGGTACCAGGACCATCAGAGGGATGGAGCATCTCTGCTGGGAGGAAAGGCTGGAGAGCTGGGATTGTTCAGCTGGAGAAGAGACCAGAGGTGACCTCATTGTGGCCTTCCAGTGCCTGAAGAGAGCCTTCCAGTGCCTGCAAAAAAGTATGGAGACAATTTACAGGGGATGGAGAGACAGGACAGGGGGAAAAGGCTTCCCCCTGCCATAAGACAGGTTTAGATGGGATATTGGAAGGAATTCTTCTCTGTGAGGATAGGGAGGCCCTGTCACAGGGTGCCCAGAGCAGCTGTGGCTGCCCCTGGATCCCTGGCAAGGCCAGGTTGGACGCTGGGGCTTGGAGCAGCCTGGGACAGTGGAAGGTGACCCAGCCCATGGCAGGGAGTGGGACTGGATGATATTTAAGGTCCCTTCCAAAATGGACCATTCTGTGATTCTGTGATTCAAAGGAACAAACCAAGCTCCCCGGACAGCCAGAAGGAAGTTGATTAATACAACATCCCCATTAAAAATGGCTCAGTCCTTTTCCAGGTAGGTGAGAAAGAGTTGATCTCCCCCTACCACTGAGGGTTGTGGGAAGTAAGAGACAAAACTTTCCAGTATCAGGCAAAGAAGCTTATTTCCAGGAGCTCTGTCCCAAGAACTTAATTCACAGGTGCCAAACCACTTCCTCTGTAACGTTGGCTGGAGATAATTAGAGAGCATTTAAAGCAGAGCTTCCAACTTCCCCCAGCTCACCTGGGTGCTCCCACCCAGGATGGCAATTCTGCAATTTCCATAGGTAGATTTTTGCTGGGAGATTTAATGAAGTCACGGCAGAGGAACCGCAGGGCATTAGTTACAGGGCTAAGGAAACAAATCTCACAGCATAATCCTGAGGTGCCTTTAATGTTCTAATTAAACCTATATATAGAAACTGCAGGCAGGAAAAATGGTGTGAAAAGTTTCTCATCTGCTGAGTATTTTTCCATCCCTTCCCCCCTGCCTCAACCCCACCTCCCTTAACCCAGAGAGGGGCTGAGAAAGATCCTTCACATTGATTTTGATGGCGAAAGAGAGAGAAATGCCAGGCAGATAGAGATCAACAACATTTGCATTCCCTGGGCCCTTTGGAAAGACACAGCCCTGCACACGTCTGCTGATAAGGCTGACTTCTGGCCTGATAAGGCCAGGCTAGGCCAAGCCACAGAAGGGGTTGAGCATTAGGAGCCTCAGATTTTTCTCCTCTAATTGCAAGGTAGGGCTGGAGATGGGGCAATAAAAGTGAGGAGCTAGGAAATCACAGAGACTGTCTGAGAGAATTAGTGTTCAGAAAAGGATGGCAGAGGGACAGGAGAAGCTCACTCTTAGCCTTCCTATTTAGGAAGGGTCACAGGAGACAGATGAGGAAGGAGGACAAAATTCTGCTGTCTTTTGCCACTCAGCAAAGACTTCAAAGTGATGGATGATGAATCAGATGTTGAGAGAATTGTTTAGGTTGGAAGAAACCTCTAAGATTATCTAGTCCGACCACTGACCCAGCACTGCCAAGGCCACCACTGACCCATTGTCCCCAAGTGCCACATCCATATGCCATTGCCCTGGGCAGCCTGTTCCAGGGCTTGACAACCCTTTCAGTGAAGACATTTTTTCTAATGCTCAATCTAAACCTCCTCAGGTGTGACTAGAGGCCATTTTATGTTATCCTAGTCAGGACATGAGTTTGGGAGACAAAAGACCCCTTGAAGCAGAAGAGGGTGTTGGGTGAGAGCTGCTGAGACAGCAAGGCCATCCCAGGATCCCAGTGGCTGCACGGACGTGGTGTTGCTCAAGCTCTTACACTTTTAAGTCTTTCACAAATGGTCCTTCTCCCTACAATTTACCATCTGTGTTTTGAGCTTTCCTCCACCATGCATTGGACACAGAAGTTCTCATGGAAACAGCACAGGAACACAGAACATACAGGGAGGTGGCACTTCAGGCTTATGCAACACAAGGAGGCCAGATTGAATTTAAAGTGCAAATCATGAAGAAAGGAATCCCAGTGCTAACAGAAACCTCTTTCAATCATATCAAACATTACCCCAAACCAGGTTTTTGTCACTTGGAAGAAATGCATCTGCTTTGGCAGAGCTCTCACTATTAGTCACAACCCAGTTTGGGGTCCAGCTTCCTGTGGGAGCTCCCTGGGTTATCCATGCAGTGACAGATGCTTCAGTGTGTTCCTATTCCATCACAGTAGGACTGGCTGAGACCTCTTTCTCCTTTCTTTCATTTCCCTTCACAAGGTCTACTTGGAGCTAACAGCCAGGGGTATCTTTATCCCTCTTCCATCCCTCAGGCAGCAGAGGGAAGGGCCGAGCCTGCTGATGCGGAGGCGAGCTGAGATGTTCATTACCACCCTCGCCATGCCAAAGGAGCCCCTCCCACAGCAGGAATTAGTCTATAATTAGCTCAGAGAGTAAAGCACTTTTAATTAAGGATTAACATTCAGCAGGCCATCTGCCTCATTTTATTTGTAAGCAATAGGCATCTTCTGCTGGCACCACCATTTCTCCTGGTTCTTCTCTCTAAACCTCTCATTTGGGCTGAAACTAGGGCTGAGCATGGGTGGTGGAACCAGGACACCCCATCCACATTATCCAAGACAATGCACTGCCATTTGTTGGTTGTTACAGTGCAAAGCCTCTCTCAGAGACAGCCATGGGATCTGGGATGGCATCCTGCTTTCCTTCCAGCCTTCCTAGCATTGTGACACCTGCAAGGATCCCACCCAGGTAATCTCAGCAGATGATTGCCCTCAGGTCCCAAATAAGCCCTCTCCTTTGCTCTGCAAATATTTAGGGGGCTCAGAAAAGCCAGAAGCACAATTGCTGACACTTTCTGCCTTGCACAGTTTTGGGAGGTAGTTAGATAGCATATTGGGAAGAAATTCTTCCCCATGAAGGTGGCAAGGCCCTGGCACAGGTTGCCCAGAGAAGCTTTGGCTGCCTCATTCCTGGAAGTGCCCAAGGCCAGGTGGGAGAGTGCTTGGACTTTAAGGTCCCTTCCCACCCAAACCATTGAGGGATTCCATAATTCTAAAATTAGGACAGGTCTTATAAACTACAGCCATGGGGTTGTTTGGGAAGCATGAGGAAATCAAACACAATTCTCAGTGTCCAAAAAACTTTCAGAGAACTTTGATGTTTGAAGTTAAAACTAAATTATACCTGGTTTACTCCTTTTTTGTTTTCAAGCTGCAAATGGATCAAGCCCCAGCCTTTCTGCAGTGCCCTGCTGTGAGACATGGGCTGGTGCTGCACATATTGTCAAGGAACCCAAGGGTCTCAAGGGCTCCTTGCTACATGGAGCTTTCCCAATTACTATGATAAAACCTGAGAAAGGCAGGAGGCACACCTGGGGCTGCTCCCTCTATTCCGGAGATGCTCTTAGAAAAGCTTTTTGTGGAGCAGCTGACTCCTACCCACATGTCTTTTATTCCCAATGACTTCCCATACACCCAGGTTAGCTGATAAAACTGCTGCTGCAGCTCTTTCTACTCTCCCCCAGTATTATTGTTTTTCTTTATTGTCATTGTTACTAAGGGCACAACATGATTTATTTTCTGTTAAACAAGCCATGTTATAGTCAAGGAAAATAGAAAGGGCTGGGTTAGGAAGAGACGTTAAAGTACATTTTGTATGAAAATGAAAGACCATAAGCAGTTTCTTGGCAGGCCTAATGTCTTTCAGGGCTGTTCTTTGGGAATAGCAATTCCAGGCAGGGACTCTGGAAAAAAGTAGAATGCATTGATAGAATGAGAAGCTGTATCAGAATGGATATGCATGAGCTGGGCAGATTAATATTTAATGAACAGTGAAGCCTGCTATCCCTAATCATGGAGTGCCTGGGATTTGCAAAGTGACTAATTTTAAAGTATTTTGTATGGAATTATTCATGCATTAAAAAGTACATGACTCCCTTGCAGTGAAATGGAATTAAACTCAAGAAAATTTAGTCATCAAAATGTCAGGTGTCAGGTCCAGCTGAGACAACAGGACAAGGGTATCGCTCTTATTGAAGGACATGGTGGAGCTGGAAATGTCAGGATTAGGGCACACAGCTTCCTGCAGGGAGGAATGGCCTCATCTCAGTGGGTTTTCTTGGGAACCCAGAGCAGACAGATAATTTTTTTGCTTTTGAAAGCAAGGAAGAGCCAGGAGAAGAAACAGGACCAGCAAGAGCTCCAGAGCAGGAAAATTATGTGGATGGATGAAAAGGCAACACAAGGATTCAGTACGGGCCAGGAGCAGGGCTGGGTCAAAACCACTGACATCACTTGAGTGACATCTGTGGCATTACTGTCATAGTCTTTATTTTTTGGTTTGTATTTTGTTCTGAATGGTGTCTTTCAAACTTCCCTGTTGATCCACAGATTAATGAGACTTTACTTTGACTTGAGGGAATCTTTTTTTGGACCTCAGCTCAGACAATTCTCCTGGCACTTCTTTGTCTTTTTCTCACTGGTTTCTGATAAAAGGAGACTGTTCTAAAGAAAATGTCCTTTTCACTTGGAAAATGGGGTTTTAGTTGAGGGTGGGGAGGAAAGATTTTTTTTCTCCTGCCATCTTTTAAAGGTTTCCACTTTTTCCCTGACAGAAAACAGTTTGTTGAAGTTACTGTGTCTTTTTGATAGCCATTGTTTAACCCAAGCATGGATTTTGTGAAAATGCAGGAGGTAGAGGAGGCCAAGCCTCCCTTGCCACACAATCTGTGAACACAATAAATTCATGGGTTTACTGAGAGGAGATAAAAGAAACCACATTAAAGGTGTTTTCAGCTATTTGAGTGCTACTAATTGCACCAAAGAGTGTTCAGGAGAGGAGAGAAAAATTCAGCAATAAAGGTAAGGGGGAAGGCAGGGGGGTGGGACAGGTGGGAGATGCCTTTCCTCTGTCTGTGCCTGCCTGGAGCTGAGCCAGGGCCGCCTGGGATGGGTCCCACTGTCCCTTCCAGGACCTGGGAAGGTGCCGGTGGCAAACACGGCCCCCAGGAATGAGAAAATCTCACCTGTGTCTCACCAGCTGTGACCCTGGAAGAGAAATGAGTTTTGCTGATCAGGAGGGAGGAAAAGGAGGTGGGAGTGCACAGGATCTGCAGCCTCTCCCTGGGTTTGCATGGAAGCAGTTGGAGCAGATGTATTTTGTTATTTTTAGAACAGAATGTTGACTCAGAAATCAATTTATCCTTTCTCTGCCGAAATTAAAACAAAAGGTGAGCCAGAAAATGAGGAGAAAACATTTCATATCAGCTTGAGAAAAATGCTTTAATCACTCTGAAGTAAACAGGTTGTATTTTTTTTGGGTTTTGGTTTTTGGATTTTGTTTTTTCTTTGTTGAGTTTTGTTGTGGCCTGGGCAAGGATTTAGAACTGAGCCTGTCCAAAGGTTATTTATTTTTCCCTCCTCATTTTTTATTAGATCCCTGAAAAGAAAGATCCATTATTTTCACAGCAATTATTCTAAGTACAGCTAGAAAAAGCCATGTTAAGTCCTAATTTGAATATTAAACATAATTAAAAGACTTTTCTACATTGTGAATTGTTCTGTTATCTGCCTGCCCATAAATGTCAGTGCATTAATGGTCACAATTTGTCTCAGAGGTAGGAAATAGCTTTTTCCTCCCACTGACTTTTTTGAGCAATGGGGAATCAAGCACAGCAGGTCATGCCTATACAACCAGGCAAAAAAGTTCCTGCTACACTTTTGCTTCAGCTTCAATTGAAAATCCATTTCCTTATGGCAAACTGATTATTTCTGCTCTTAAATACAATCAAGAAATCAAAAAATGTTATCTAGAAGCAGAAAGAGCCAGAGATATAGTTTTAAAGTCTTTAATTTACTAAACTACAAGCCAGAAGAAAATTGGAGAAATTAATAACTCAGAGTGTGATTAATATGAAGTTCGTTTTTTAAATAGCTGGAGAGACAAGGAATTGGAAACTTGATGCTTTCTAATGATGTGGAGAAAAGGTTCATCTGAGTGTTTGGGCACTGCCAGTTTCTCACATCCTTGTGCTTGGCCAAGGCTTTTGAAAACACTGACACCCCTGCCATCAAGGCTCTCTAGCTCAGAGAACTCCTGCTCCCTGTGATAAATTTCCATGGACTTTGTACAGGCTAATGGCCTTTATTTATTTAGTGATTTGATTTGATTTAAAATCTATCTCTTGGTGACTGCATCTTTTAGAGATGTACAAAAGGATGGCTCCACCACACACTCCATGAAGTGTTGCACAAAAAGGTAAAGAGAAATAAAAATAAAAAGAAAAAATGTGCAATTTTTCACTCCCTTGGCCAGAGCAAAATCTGGGTTAGGGACAATTGGAAGTCATTGTCCTTGTTAAAAAAATGAGGCAAAACACATAAATGTTAGACTGAGCATTGCTGCAAAATAGGAAGGGAGATGTGAAACCTGCCCATTTTTGTGGTGTGTGACATTTCTGAACTTGCCAGGGACACAATAGGTAGTTTTCTCCACTTTCCACGGGCATTTCTTCTAATTTGCACGACTGGTTAGAAGCGCTCCACAGGTTCAGCTTTTCAGCTGCAAATAAGGATTTAAGGAAACAGAATGTGCCCCTGAATTGACTGATTTTGTCAAGAAGAAGATTGAAGTGGAAATTGAAGCTTTTCCCATCTGCTTTTATTGAATTCAGGTGGAGAACTGAACAGCTGTGGCTGGAAGGGGCCCCCAAGCCACTCTGGGCTGAAGCATTTCAAGGTTTGTCAACGCTTGTCACACTCTTCCAAGGCTTTATTTAGTGGGTGATTTCAACTTGTCCCCTGTGCTGGAAGATCCCAAGGTGTGTTCTGGGATGTGTGAGCCAGGAGCAGCAGGAAATGCAGCACTTTGGGTGAGCAGAGCTTTGGCTGCTGCTGGGGGCCATGGGGACCCTCATGCCCACATCTCAATGTCCCTCCTAAGAAGGTGCTGTCCCTTCCTTCTGTTGTCCCTGCTTTCTTCTGCATCCACAGTGCTTTCTCTCCTATCCCTTCTCCTATCCAGAAAAGGATGAAAACCCCATTCGTGGATTTGTTAGGAGCTTGCTGAGCACAACTGTGTGAACCCTCCTGAGTGTGAATGACCCCAAGGTGTTATTTTGAGGCCTTTGCTCCTCTACCTCCTCCATCCCATTGATCCTTCTGCTGCTCTGGAGAAAGGTGGAAGGGAGGTGTAACATTTTCATGGCTGTGGAGATCCAGCACAGGATACCTGGAATTCCCAGAACAGCCACGGCATGCTGGAGTTGTGATGGGAAGAAGATGTGGCAGCTGCCTCTGCTGGCAGTTCTGTGTGGCTGGCACAGCCCAGATTCCCCCTCTCCAACCTGCCAGGGCTTTCCCCCAGAAAAACTCTTGGTCCTGCAGAGTCTCAGTGCTGCCATTGGCCTGTGAGAGACACAAAAGTACTGGGTTAATTAAAGATCCAAGAACATAATTGCAATTAAACCCAAACAAATTGCTGAATCAGAACAGCAAATCCCCTGGAGATGGGGGGAAAGCTGCTTTGCTTTGGCTTGTTTTTCCCAGAAAGGCTGAGGAGGCACAGGCAGCCGAGCAAATGCTGCAACAAGGACATGCCACTGGCAAAAATGTTTAACTGCTGAATAAAAGATAAGGATATGGATAAAGCCAGGATTTTGAGCAGTGTGGTTGCTCAAGCCAATTTATGTTGTTTCACCCTAGGGAAATCCCAGGAGTTTGGGAACTGTCTTGCATCTGGCAAGTGTCTTTCCAACTTGGCTGGAAGCCTTCCCCAGCTGGGGCAGCCTCACTGATGCATCCCACTCCTGATTCCCTATCCCAGTGCTGCAAACCCATTCTGGAGTGCTCTGATGGCCAAAGCGCCTCCTTGGGCTCCTTGGCCCTCACCAGAATCCATGCCAAGGATTTGTTTCCAAGGGATCTGCAGGAAGGTCATGGGATTTGCTCTGCAGCCTGCCTGATCTTCAAGGAAAATCTCATGGATACCTCAGGGACCACCAGCAAATGAACCTGTGGGGCATGTCTGTCCTGTGCCTGGCCAGCAATGCCCCAAAGGGTGCATGGAGGAAATTTTGGCACCTTCCCACTTGCACTACACAAATTCTGCAATCCTTGTTTGCAGCAGACCCAGCTATTCACTCATTCCAGGGCTGCTTCCTGTGGAGCTGCTCCAGTGCATCCCACTGAAGGCAAAAAGTTGAAAGAAGCCAGTGAATTATAAGGTCCCCGACAGCAGGACTCAGCAAGTGGCTGCTGTTAATCTTCCCTTTGCTACTCAGTTTTTGTTCTGCCTGTAATAAATCCCTGTGCCCTTTGCTGTTCAAACTGCAGCCTCGCTACTGGAAAAGGGAGGGGGTGTGGGGAAACACTGGAGATTGCTGTGTGCAGAAATAAAATCAGGGATTCACGTCTTGGGCTGGCCAATACTTCTCCTTATTGAGGTCTGAGCCTTTGCGTGACCAACTGGTGTTAAATGAAATGCCAGGAGAACTCAGGCTGAACCACAAGAGATTGGAAAAGCTGGATTAATGCAGGAAATGGGGCAGATGGTACTCTGTGTTTTCTCTGAGCAGGGTAGAATGGGCAGTTGGAGACGTGATGTTGCTTCAAAATCTGAAGTAACAGCAAGCTGGGAATTTGTTAATGAAAGTCTTTTCCCCAAATGCCACCTCTGTGGATTTACAGCTACTTGTAGTAAAGATAATATTCATAATAAAACTTAGAAAAGAAGAAAATCTGAGAATATCTTCTATTTGCTTTCATATGATCAAAATAATAATTACCATTTTGTTTCACAATTTCTTCCAATCTGGGGATTTGTATAAAACAGAAGTTAAAAATATTGAAAAGTAGTACAAGAACATAGCACTCAGCAGCACTTGAATTTCTGCACTTTTGTGGAGATTCTTAATTTGTGAAAAATTCTGGATTTTTGACTACGCACCTGGACCAGAAGCGGGGAAAAAAAGAAAAAAAAAATGAAGTTCAGAGAAAAATGGCTTGAGGGCTTTGCTGCAGAGAAGTAAAGTAGCAGATCTGGTGGTGAGAAAAGCTGTGTCCTGGTGACAATTCAAACTTCCCCATCATCCCTCCCAGTTCCCTGGTCCCTCTGCTCACACGCTGCTGGGATTTGTTTCCTGTGGCTCAACAAACCCCTAATCCCAGAGCTGATTTCATGCCCAGAGGTTATTTAATGGGTAAATCCTGATTCCTGTTGACAACAAGCTAACTTCATACTGCTAGCCAGCCTTGGGAGCACTGAGGAGGGTGCAGAGCTCCATGTGCAGCCAGGCATGAGCTCTGTGGGACTGGCTTTGTGTCCCTAGGGATCACATCCCTGCGGAGCTGTCCTTGGAGCAGAGCTTGTGCCTGGTGCTACAGAAGATGCAGGTGGGCATGGAGAGACCAGAAATGTGGCATGGGTGAAGTGCATTCAGAGGGATAATGCGCCAACAGATAGAGCTGGAAAATGGAAAAGCTTTTGACACCTGCCCCCACCCCTGCCTTTAACTTCCTCAGGCCTATAAATGTTAGTGGTTCTTTACAGCCATACAAACAACCACTTCTGTCTGTGAGGCTGTAAAGGATCCTCTCTGCAGGAATTAAAGTCAAGAGGGAAAAATGAATTCCAAGCCACACCATCCACCAGAGCAGGGAAGGAGGTTTGATGGCTTGGGGAAGGAGCTGGTGTTGTGGTGTGTTTTATGCTTGTTCAGTTTTCCCTCCATTGTTCTCTCAGAAAGTCCTGCCCTGTTACCAGTTTGTGTCAATCCCCAAACCCCTCCCCAGTTGTCTTGGTTACCAAATGTATCTTTCTTGTTCCCCACCCCTGGCAGCCTGCCTGTCACTCGACACCCCTGCCTCTTTTTCTAGAGAGTTCGGGCCAGGGTGTCGAGTGATTGGGTTAGGGGCCAGGGTCCCTCCCGCAACTGTGTTTGATGGGTTCTCCGATCATGCCAATCCTTAATGTATCCCTCTCTGATTTGCTATCTTTCACCCCTCCCACCCTCTGTAAAACCGAGGCTTTTTCCCTGCCTCGGGGCTCTCAGCTTCTTCCACCGAACCTGCACGTTTCCCTACCAATAAAACCACCCCCCCGAAGAAACTGAGGGTCGCCTCTTCATTTCATCCTGCGACTTCGGAGCTCTTTACTGCGGCCACACGTCCGCAAGGCTTGACATCGCCTTGGGCACAAAGCCCTGACTCCGGGTTGGGGAAGTGCCTTACTGGCTGGAGGTTGGCTGGACACTTATCTAGCCTGGGCGTTTCACTTTTCACCGGCCACTGCTCCAGTTTTGGCGCCCGGCGCGGGGCCCCCCCTTTTTTCGGATTCGTGGACCCCACGGACGGGATTTCAAGAATCCCAGCGGTCGCGGAACTACCCTGTGGTCGAGCAGACCTTGTTCGCGAGGTAGCGCTCCCCGGGGACCCTGGACGGCAGCTCCTTGCACCTGGGAGTCGTCCTGTCGCAGGAAACCCCTCGTTCCAGCTTTTCGTTTGTCGCCTCCGGACTTCGTGAGTATTCTGCTACTCTCCCTGTCGCCTTCCCCTCTATTGGTGTTTCGTCACCACCCTTCTTTTTCTCTAGACAGGGGCCGGGGGTGGGCACCCTTATTTTTTTTTCTTTCGCATTTACTGGAACGGGGGGGGCTTTACCGCAGCTGCCACTTATAACATCGAGCGATGGGTGCAAAGTTTTCGCTCTCGGCAGCTCAGAAGGGGCTGTTTTACCAAGTTGTGGGTATCCTAGTTGGGGGGGGTTGTTCCGTTGATAAAAAGGAAGTTAAAAAATTAATCCGATGGCTTTTTTCTGAGTTTCCCGAAGTCTCCCCCGATCTAATTAAAGATCCTGCCTTTTGGCAGAGGGCAAATGCCAAGTTATCAAACTTGATTAGATCAGGAGACACCTCGCTTTCCCCGTTAGCTTTTTGGATTTCACAAATTCGATCTATCCTGAAAGCAGGAGGAAACTCAGAAAAACCTTCGGTCAGTTTTAGTTCACGCCCCAGTTCTTCTGCCTCTCCCTCTACCCCTAACCCTTCTTCCCGTCCCCATAAACGTAAAACCGGGATTTTGAAGGGTGCAGCGCGCTCCAGCCCCGCGCAGGGAGACCATTTGTCCCCTGGCCCCCTTCAAAATCCTCGGCCCCCCCGCCCTAAGAGTCCTGGCCAGTCTCTTAGGGGCTCCTCGTCTTCCCCTACCTCCCCTGTTCCCGCCCCCAGGTCCTCAGTTTCTAAAACCCCAAAATCCAAAACCCTAATTTCTAAGTCCCCAGTTTGCTCCCAGTCGCCTCCAATTCCCCAAAATGACTCCTATGGGGCCCAAGATGGAGGCGACCACATGGCTGAAATGGCGGGAAAGCCCTCTTCTTCTCCCCAGAATCCCTTCTTCCCAAGCCCCAACCCCTTCCTGCCATTCGGCCACTCCCAATGTTCTACCCCCTCGTCCTTCCCCCCTCCTGGTCCCTCCTCCTTTCCAGAAACCTCCTCTTCAGTAGTCCCTCCCCTTTCTCCTCCCACATCCCCGCCCATAGCTCCTCCCTCGGTCCCTCCCATACCACCTCCCATCTCTCCACCCCCTGCCAGTCAAAAAGTTCCACCCCTTGTCTCCGCCTCCTGGGAGGGTCCCTCGATATCGGATCGCCCTGCTCAAGTTCCCAGCCACGCCCCTACCTCCTCCTCTCCCGGTTCCCACGCTCTCCCTGCCGGCTCCCGCGCTTTGGGTTCCGGGGTGGGGGGGGCAGTTGGAAACCGGGAACCGGGGTCTGCTGCGATACCATCCGCAGCCCCGGTTGTTTACCATCCAGAGGGAGATGGTGGGGTGCGTCGCCAGTGGGTCCCCTTACACCATTGACAAATCAAGGAGCTGTGCAAGGCACAGAAAGATTACGGCCGAGACAGCGAATACTTTCGGGGAGTGTTGCAGGCAACACTTACCGAAGCCGATGTCACCCCCTATGACATCCGGCGCCTCTTCACGTGTCTGCTCAATCCCACCGAGCGGGCTATGTGGGAGGCAGCCTGGAAGAGGGGAGTGACGGAGGCCCTCCCGAGCCTGTGGGAACGGCCCCACATGGGGCTGGACCTAACGGGCAATGTCCTGGCCATTGATCAGCTCCTAGGGACCGGCAACTGGGCAGATGGGCACTTGCAGGCGAGTGCCATCCCCCAGGAAGCACTCCGAGAGTCAGCGCGGGCAGCCGAGAAGGCGTTCCTGGCGCTGCCGGGGGCGGCTCCTCTCCTTTCTTTTTCCAGAATCTTTCAGGGCGCCGAGGAATCTTTCCTCGATTTTGTCGAGCGTCTTCGAAAAGCTGTCGAGCAGCAAGTGGCGGACGAGGTTGCCCGGGAACATATCCTGAAAGAAGTAGCATCCACGAATGCAAACTCTGCGTGTAGGGATGCCATCCTCAGCCTCCCGATGCACCCACCCCCCTCGCTGCACGATATGCTCGAAGTCTGCACCCGGAAGGTCCTAATCATGCCATCTAGGGAGGGAGAGAAGAGAAAACAGCTGCCACCCCGAGTCAGCACCGCAGAAGAAGCGCCTGAAAACACCTTCTCTGAAGCCACCTGCCGCTCGCCTGCTCCCGGTCCTTCCGCCGCCAAATCACCCTGCCATCTGTGCGGAAAGCTCGGGCATTGGATGCCCGACTGCCTGCTGCGGCGGGAATTTTATGAATTCAAAAGGGGGCAAGGACTCCTGGGGAAAACCCAGACAAAAAACTAACATCTGAGCGCAGTTCCCCCCTGCGCCATGATAAAAATAGGGCGGGACAACCAACACCACGCAGGGAGGGGAGATCTCAGGGACCGCCGCCTGCCAAACAAGACACATTCTCACCGGACTTGTCATATGTTGCATGTCTCCAACCTAGACCCGTGCTAACTACCTTTTCTGCTTTCAGACCCTTCCGGCTGCAGCTGACGGAGCCTCTACATCTTAAGAACTCCGATTTTCAACTCGTGTCAGTCAGCCCGGAATGCCCAGGAAACTGGGGGCGGATAAGGTGTAAGTACGTCGTTGTCGGAGACACTAAGCACACACCTTTAGAGGTGAACATAATTCCAGGTCTTCTGCCATCTGACCCGGGACTGTTCGCCGTGGGGCTGCACTGTGTCCAACCCCCCACTTTCCTGCCCAAGGGACAGGTGATCGCGCAAGCGATCCCTGTTCCCGAAATGACTTGGGCCCTGGGGTTTCCTCCGGCTGAACTCCAAAATCCAACAGTAGCTTGGGCCCAGGTCCTGGGGCGGGAAAGGCCCCATGTCACCTGTCATATCTCGAAAGGGGGAGAGGGCAAGCCTCTTAAAGGCTTGTTGGACACAGGAGCAGATGTAACGATCATTCCTTCCCGGGAATGGCCGTCACATTGGGAATTGCAAAACGCGCCTGGCCACGTCCGAGGTGTCGGGGGTTTACAATTGGCACGTCAATCAAAGAGCGTTGTACAAATTACGGGGCCGGATGGGCAATTGGCTTCAGTGCGCCCATTCGTATTAGATTACACGGAACCCCTGTGGGGGAGAGACCTCTTGGCCCAGTGGGGAGCCCGAATTGACCTCCCAGCAGCTCCCCAGGTTTTTCGGGCAGCGGTCACTGATGAGCGCCCTATCTGGAAACTGAATTGGAAATCTGATAAGCCAGTACAGGTAGTGCAGTGGCCGCTCAACAAGCAAAAATTAGCGGCGCTCAATGAGCTTGTTAAGGAGCAGCTACTCAAGGGCAACCTGGTGGAGACCATGTCAGAGTGGAACTCCCCAGTGTTCGTTATCAAAAAGCCCAACAAAGATAAGTGGCGGCTCCTTCACGACCTCCGCCAAATTAACAACATCATTGAAGATATGGGGCCTCTCCAACCAGGGATGCCGTCCCCAACAATGCTCCCCCAAAATTGGAATTTGGTCGTAATTGACATAAAAGACTGCTTTTTCCAAATTCCCTTACACCCGGATGATGCTCCGCGTTTCGCCTTCACGGTTCCTGCCATCAACCGTGAAGCCCCAAGCAAGCGCTATCATTGGCGAGTCCTTCCGCAAGGCCTGAAGGCCAGCCCGATGATCTGCCAATGGTACGTCGCCTCCTTGCTGTCCCCAGTACGTGCAGCCACCAAAGACACCATCATTTACCATTATATGGATGACATCCTAGTGTGCGCTCCGACCAACGACCTACTTACCCACGCGCTTGACCTGACAATCGATGCATTGGTTGTTGCAGGTTTCGAGCTCCAGCAAGATAAGATTCAACAGATGCCACCCTGGAAGTACCTGGGCCTGGAAATAACGAAGCGGACCATTGTTCCGCAAAAATTGGCTATTAAAACTAACATCAAAAACCTGGCAGATGTCCACCAGCTGTGTGGGTCCTTGAATTGGGTAAGGCCTTGGCTAGGCATTCCAACAGAAGACCTAGCCCCCCTTTTCAATTTATTGAAAGGGGGAGAAGAGCTTAGTTCTCCGAGGTCCCTTACCCCAGAGGCCCAGACAGTGCTGGAGAAGATCCAAAACTCCATCTCGGCCAGGCAGGCCCACAGATATCACCCGGGCCTGCCATTTAAATTCATTGTTCTAGGTAAGCTGCCACACCTCCATGGGGTGATTTTCCAGTGGGACGATTCCATCAAGGGCAAGGACCGGGGCTCGGGGGATCCCCTCTTAATCATAGAGTGGGTGTTCCTCAGCCATCACAAGTCCAAAAGGATGACGCAGCCAGCCGAGCTGGTGGCAGAATTGATCAGAAAAGCTAGATCACGGATCAGAGAGTTGGCAGGTTGTGACTTTGACTGCATCCACATTCCTTTAAAATTCGATTCAGGCCATCTAAAAAGAAAGATGATTGATAACCTTCTGGAAACAAATGAGATGCTTCAACTGGCTTTGGACAGCTACACCGGCCAAATTGCAGTAGATCGGCCGGCCCACAAATTATTCAATCAGGAATTCACATTGTCTCTAAAATCAGTTCAGAGTAGAACTCCTCTGAAGGCTTTGACAGTTTTTACAGACGCGTCTGGAGCATCCCACAAGTCAGTGATGACTTGGAAGGATCCTCAGACTCAGCGGTGGGAGGCAGATGTCACAGAGGTGGAAGGTTCACCTCAAGTTGCTGAGTTGGACGCAGTCGTCAGAGCCTTTGAGAGGTTCTCTGAACCATTCAATTTGGTTACTGATTCAGCCTATGTCGCGGGTGTAGTTTCCAGAGCCGAAAATGCAATTTTACAGGAGGTATCAAACATCCCTTTGTTTAACTTGCTCTCTAAACTTGTGAACTTAGTCTCCCACCGAGAGAAGCCCTTTTATGTGATGCATGTCAGGTCACATACCGATTTGTCTGGATTTATTGCGGAAGGCAATAGGCGTGCTGACGCCCTTGCCGCTCCTGTTCAAGCTGCCCCACTCCCTGATCTGTTCAGTCAGGCCAAGATCAGCCACCAGCAATTCCATCAGAATGCCCCTGGCCTTGTTCGACAATTCCATCTTACACGCGAACAGGCCAAGGCGATCGTGGCTACATGTCCTCAATGCCAGTCCCACCAGCTCCCAACAATACCCTTGGGAGCTAACCCCAGAGGTCTATCTAGTTGCGAGGTGTGGCAGATGGATGTTACCCACATCCCTGCCTTTGGCCGTCTGCAATTCGTACATGTCTCGGTGGATACCTTCTCCGGCGCAGTCTATGCCTCTGCCCACACAGGGGAAAAGGCAGCAGATTGTGAAAAACACCTAGTTCAAGCGTTTGCTGTCCTGGGCATCCCCAAGGTCCTGAAAACAGACAATGGCCCGGCGTATAAATCCAGGGAGCTGCGAAGCTTCCTGCAACAATGGGGAATAGAGCATAAGACCGGCATCCCCTATTCCCCGACAGGCCAAGCCGTGGTAGAAAGGACCCACCAGAGCCTAAAAAGAGTTCTGGAACAACAACGAGTGGCCGTGAAGGTGGAGTCCCCCCATATCCGTCTCGCGAAGGCGCTTTTTACCATTAACTTCCTAAACTGTTCTTTCGAAAATCTCAATCCGCCTATCGTGCGACATTTCGGGAGACATGAGCAGCTGCAGGCCAGGGTCAGGCCTCCTGTCCTGATTAAGGATCCGGAGACCTGGAAAACGGAGGGGCCTTTCGATCTAGTGACTTGGGGAAGGGGATACGCTTGCGTGTCCACCCCCTCAGGTCCGAGATGGATCCCCGCTAAGTGGGTCAAGCCCTTCCGCCCTGGGAAGACTCTGAGAGCAGAAAACGTAGAACAGGTCACGGAGGCATGTTGGCGGCGGCGGCGGAAGCTCCCAGGGATGGAGCCACTCCCAGTTTAACCCTCTCCCTGCCCCGGGCAGGACCTGATTCAGAGTCATTCCTTATGTCTGTCTCTTGTTTGTTTTTAGTTTTCCCCCAATGGAACGTGTCTACATCTTAGCCCGCTTGACAGCCGTCCTCATCTGGACCCTGATGCCATCAGTGGGCCCATGGATCGTCCCCCAGCCCAAGGCCAACGTTTGGCGCACCCTCGCGAATGCCCTCGGCCAAGAACACATATGTTTAGATATGGGCTCAGCAGAAGACCCTATGTCGTCATGCCTTGTGGGGATCCCTCTCTCCCTTAATGAATTTCCCTCCCCTTTCAATACTTCCCTTACCTCCCTCTTATCCAAGACCCCTCCGCTAAAAATCAATGCACAAAATGCCTGGGGAGAAGGAGTCAAGGGGCTGGTCCCTTTGAGCTCTGAACCTCCAGAGCTTGATTTGCTCGGCTCAGCCAATGCTTCCCTCTGTATTTGGTTTCAGTTCGCCCCTAACCCTTGGGACAGCAGGTACTCGTGGATCAAACCATCAAGGCCCGAGTACAAAGCTGCCCAGTGGTGTCAAATGACCATCCAGATGCCACTTGCTTCCACCCTGGGTAGCCAACCGCTGTCCCTGCCCCGAGGTATCTTTTTCATTTGCGGAGACCGAGCTTGGGCTGGCATCCCCGCTCGTCTGGCCGGAGGTATCTGCACTTTTGGGCGGCTGTCGCTGCTTACACCCAACATTACCCAAATTCGCGATTGGAAAATGAAAAGAGCACAACCGAATTCGGCCCGCTCCAAAAGAGATCTCAAAGATCTCGACCCGGATTGTGACTCCCAAATTGAACATTGGTCGAAACCAAAAACTGTAGCCCTCACCCTGCTTTTGCCCTGGGTGTCTGTAGCCAAGTCTCTAGGTGAATTGGCCCACCTGGAGTGTTGGGTAGCTAAGCAAGCCAATTTAACGTCAGCGACGCTATCAGACCTCCTCACAGACGAGGAAATTACAAGGAAGGCGACCCTCCAAAATCGCGCGGCAATTGACTTCCTGCTTTTACTGCATCACCACCGCTGCGAGGAGTTTGAGGGCCTCTGCTGCCTTAATTTGTCATCTCGGGCCGAGGACGCGAGGGTGGCCATAGATAAAATGCAAAGCCTTGTCCACCAAATAAAACAACAGACATCAGACTGGCTGGGGAACCTCTTTCAAGGATGGGGTCTGTCAAGCTGGGCTGAGTCCGTCCTGAAAACTATACTTTCCACCCTTTTAGTTTTACTTATTGTTTTGATCGCCTGCTCCGTAGTCTGGGGACTCGTAAAGAGACTTATATCCAGGACCATCAATGTCCCAGACGTCAGCCGAGCGGAAGTCTCAGGAGAAGAAGGAGAAAGAGTTGACACCGCTTCATCAGAAAACTCCGATCCTGAAGACTCCAGCTCGGTTTCTAGCGACGCGGAGCAGGCTGAAACTTCATTTTGAACAGTGTTTGCCCTTACAGTTCTTTCATTTTTAAACGAAAAAGGGGGAGATGTTGTGGTGTGTTTTATGCTTGTTCAGTTTTCCCTCCATTGTTCTCTCAGAAAGTCCTGCCCTGTTACCAGTTTGTGTCAATCCCCAAACCCCTCCCCAGTTGTCTTGGATACCAAATGTATCTTTCTTGTTCCCCACCCCTGGCAGCCTGCCTGTCACTCGACACCCCTGCCTCTTTTTCTAGAGAGTTCGGGCCAGGGTGTCGAGTGATTGGGTTAGGGGCCAGGGTCCCTCCCGCAACTGTGTTTGATGGGTTCTCCGATCATGCCAATCCTTAATGTATCCCTCTCTGATTTGCTATCTTTCACCCCTCCCACCCTCTGTAAAACCGAGGCTTTTTCCCTGCCTCGGGGCTCTCAGCTTCTTCCACCGAACCTGCACGTTTCCCTACCAATAAAACCACCCCCCCGAAGAAACTGAGGGTCGCCTCTTCATTTCATCCTGCGACTTCGGAGCTCTTTACTGCGGCCACACGTCCGCAAGGCTTGACATCGCCTTGGGCACAAAGCCCTGACTCCGGGTTGGGGAAGTGCCTTACTGGCTGGAGGTTGGCTGGACACTTATCTAGCCTGGGCGTTTCACTTTTCACCGGCCACTGCTCCAAGCTGGAGTGGTCTCCTCACATTTAAAAGACTCGAGAGGTCCCCAGCACAGCTCCCAGCTGGGGCATGGCCTCTCGCTCCTTCCAGCATGGCTCCAGAGAGACCCAGCAGTGGGACACAAGTATGGAATGAATGGAGTCATTAAAGTTGGAAAACACCTCTAGGATAATCAGTTCCAACCTTTGATTGAATAAACCACATGCCCTGTCCACATGCTTGCTTTTTGAGCCCCTGCAGGGATGGTGACTCCACTCCTTTTCCAGGGTTTGAGAGCCCTTTCCATGAAGAATTTTTCCATAGTATCCAATCTGAAGCTCTCCTGGCACAGCCTGAGGCCTTTTCCTCTTGTTCTGCTGTTCCCTGGAGCACAGCCTGACCCCCCCGGCTGTGCCCTCCTGGCAGGAGCTGTGCAGAGCCACAAGGGCCCCCTGAGCCTCCTTTGCTCCAGGCTGAGCCCCTGCCCAGCTCCCTCAGCCCCTCCTGGGGCTCCAGCTGCTTCCCAGCTCCATTCCCTCCCCTGGACACATTCCAGCCCCTCAAGGTCTTTCTTCCGAGGAGCCCAGAACTGGAAACAGGATTTGAGATGCAGCCCCACCAAATTCAAGCTGCCTGAGACTGGTGGAACTGAGGGTTTGGGGCTGTTGAGAACCCCGTGGAAATGACACCAAGCAGGATTAATCCTAGACCTTGTAACTCCTGGGCCTTGGTTTCTTCAAGCAGCACATGAAGGGTTTCCACCTGGATCTTGAAAATTTCCATCAGAATTCGTGGGGAAGGAGGTTTTTAATACTACACTTTCTTTGACTATGGTGGGAGAAACCAAGACCAACGGGCTTCTTCCCACCATGTTCCCAGGATGGAACACCAAAGCATTTCCTTTGAGGACAGTTCTATTTTTTCCACAGCTCCAGTCTGCAAATGCTGTGGATTGGTCAAGAAACCCTTACGATGGGAAGAAACTTGAGCAGGTTGATTTTGACACAGTAGAACTTTTTTTGGCATGAAAAAGAATTCCTTTTTTGAGCAATTCTCTTGTTTAATTTCCAGCAGACAAGGAGTCACAACGAAGTAGCATTGAGTAGGAGTTGAATATGAGAAACAGACTCCTGCAGAGGGACGAAAGATGTGAACTTAATGAACTTACAGTCTCAACCATATAAAACTGAACAAGAGAGCAATGTGTTTTCTCAAGTGACAGTTGTGTCGCTGTTCCCAAATGTTATTTTTTATTCCAACTATACTAGCTGGGGTAATAAAAGATATGACTTTGCTCCCCATACTTTGCCCAGCTGATTTTTTTTCAAATACCAAATCCTGTTTCATGTCCTCAGTAGATGCAGAATTACCCAGAGTTGCCCCCAATTGCAAGTGTAAATCTGTTAGAAATGGTTTATAGTAACACACAGGCTTGGTTACCACAGCACAGGGAAAATGTTTTCAAAAATGGTGTAGACTTACTCCCACAGAATGAAAATCCTTGGTCTCCTTGTTCCATTTACATCTTACACTGTTATATCGACTCTGGTATTTTTGATACATTTTGTAGGATGTACTGAAGGGATTTTTAATATACTCAGATGTTGAAAAGTGCTGAACGTTTAACTTTTTTTATTTACCCAAACCTTTAGACATTATTATAAAAAACCTGTGTGATATTTCTGAGGCAAATGCCAGAAATTCCAAAATTCCATAAATGCATTTTCAATAGACAGTGAAAAGCCAGAGCAGGGATTTGAGACTTCCACAGCATCAGACCCTTCTGCTCTGGTGTGACAGTGGGAATTGCCCATGATTTCCTATAAGGGCATTCCCAGTAGGTCTGTTTGCTGCTCTGCCTGAAAGCAAACATGAACCCTTTCTTCCATTTCTTCCAAATTGCTGCATCCCAGCTATTGTGGGTCCTTTGTGTAAAGAGAAGAGAATCCAGCTGGTTAAATCCCAGAACCCCAGAATGGTTTGGGTTGGAAGAGACACTGAAGGGTATCAGTCCCACCCCCTGCCATGGGCAGGGGCACCTTCCACTGTTCCAGGTTGCCCCAAGCCCCATCCAGCCTGGCCTTAGAAGGATGTGCATCCAAATTCATTGATGGGGGTGTGAACCCCACTCCCATCTCTGCCCTATCCCTGTGGGGCACCACAGCTGGCCAAATGAAAGAGTTAAATGAGCAGCTTGTAAAGAAAATCTCTGTTTGTGTATTTTCCCCTCATTTACACCCTCACCAGAGGTAGCAGGTCTACACCTGATGACACAGAGTTAAGAAGTAGAAACTTTTAGCTGCATTTTGGCCTTCATAAGGAAAAAAGATTGTAACACTGGGGAATGTGGGGTGGGGGGTGACATCCTTTGTAGGGAAACATGGCAAAGCTGAGAGTGAACTATTGTTCTCCAGGTGAATTATTAATGTTGACATAGGAAGGGATGTTCCTTTGAAATTTGTTATTCCTGAAATAACTCCTGCTTCTTCCCTCTCCCCACAGTTCTCAGACAGGGGTTTAGGCCAAGGGCAGCAATCTTTGGGACTCCAGGGAAAACAAGCTTAGAGGTTACAAGAGAATTTCTCCAAAAACTCCGACTTTGCTGCTGGACTGCCGCCGCTCTGTGCCTTTGTGAGTCACAAGTGATGACAGGAGTTCAGAGGGGTCAGTGCCCAGGGTTCAGAGCCCAGAGCTGCTGGGCTGTGGCAGCACTGACACCCCATGGCTGCAGCAGGGATGGATGGATGTGCCTAAACCAATGTAACTGGCTTTGGAGAAAACCAGCACTGTCCAGAGAGTGCCAGCAAATAAAGCCAAATGAATATTTCCATCTGCAGCTTTGTCATCATCTACAGCTCCTTGGGACAGAGGAGTTGCTCATTTCATTGCCAGGGAGGTAATTTGGGGGAAAATTTCCTTTTTACCCCCCCCCGTATCTTCCTCATTTATGCAGTGGAGCTCAGTCTGCTTGGATGTCCCCTGGAGCCCCGAGGGTTTTGCTTCTGGAAGGTGCACACATTCACTCAGGGATGACTTTTTTTGGTAGTTCATTACTTTGGATGAGGATTATTTTCTTACAAGGTTCCTTTTGCCTTCTGCTTTACATACAGAGTTGGTTTCTGAATGCTGCTGACAGATTTGTCTGGAGTGGTACAGGAGCAGAAAGGGGCAAATCCTGCCCCAGTGGGAGAACACATCTCTGTTGCACATCTCACCCCAACTCTGGGGTGCCCAGTGCCGAGGACCTGGAAAGAACCACTGCAGCTTGTTCCTTTGCAGGCACTACCACCTAGTGCAGGGCACTGGAACTTCACATTTTCCCCTTGGATTTTATCCCACAATTGCAATCGATTGGTGGAGCTGGTGGAATAATTGGTGCTTAATGAATTAGCCACTGCTCCGAGGTGTTTGTTTTTCTTAACCACTGCAAGCCGTTCTCAAAGGGAGCACGATTTCCACAGCCAGGCAATGGGTCCATTGTCTCCAAAAGGGAATTTGCAAAGTGACTGCTATGGTTGCTCTTAAAAGAAAGAGCTTTTTTTTGGATTTTGAAGTTGACTCAGTCCCTGTCTAGGCAGGCAGGATAAAATCACAGAATTCTGGGCTGGTTTGAGTGGGAAGGGACCGTAAAACCCATCCAGTACCACTCCTGCATGGGCAGGGGAGGACACCTTCCACTATTCCAGGCTGCTCTCCTACAACCTGGCCTCGGACACTTCCAGGGATGGGACAGGCTCAATTTCTCTGAGAAACCTGTTCCCGTGTCTCACCACCCTCACAAGGAAGAATTTCTTCCTTATATCTACTCTAAACCATGAGTAGACATAAGCAAAAGCGAGGGAAAGAGAAAATCCTCCCCTCCTGGGAGGCTTGTTTGCGACCCTCACACCAAGTGAGTCAGGGCTGTGGGTGTTTCCCAAGGGAACTGGAGAACTGAGTGGAGCCTTCACATGGAAAACCTTCTCCTCTGGTGCTTCCCTGCCTGTTTACCCTTCAAAGCTCTCCATGCTTCTCAGTCTGGCTCATTTTTCACGTGCTCCAAAGGGATGCAGCACTGGCCTGGTGTGCAGGAGGACTCTGCTCCTCAGCCAGCACTGACTCCTGCCCCCAGAGCCCCACTGCTGGATCATGTGTGGAAAGTGGAAGGTGCAAAGAGAGGTCCCTTGGCTTCTCCATACCTGAGGAGTGTCTCAGAGTTTGTCTGGATCATGCCCTGATTTTTACAACCTGCTTTTCTTTCCAGGGTGCTGGCATTTCTCCCAAAATTAGAGAAAGAGGGAGCAATGTGACTGTTAGCTCCAGGTGAGGTAGCTTGACATTTTGGTTTGCCTTGAGATACTCCTCCAACACTGGTTTCGAATAGAGGCTGATTTTCCCAAATGTGAAGATATGTATGAAGACAATTCCAGACTTTGTGGAGATCTGCCTGCTAAGACACCATGTACAGCCATGGCATGTGCCCCCTGTTTGTCCCCAAGCCAGAGCATCCTGTTTATGGTCACAACTTGAGCACAGAACCACGGAGCCATTTCAGTTGGAAATGACCTGTAAGATCATCAGGTCCAAGGGGCTGCCACGTTTTGTGGGAGTGAACAATGAGCAGAGGGCTGCAGGTGGTGGTAGTGTGGGTCCTCAGCCACCTGAGCACTCTCCATCCCCACCACTCACTCACAGTCAAGCAGAAGTTTGAAACAGTGGAAATAAAATGATATTATTCCAGGCAGAGCTGATTTAATGAAAAATACATTGTCTTTCCACAGCTTCAGTGAAAATATATTGGTTTCTGCCAGATTAAATTAGAAGTCATCTATTCTTAGAACCTGTGAGGAACTGGCATGAGAGGGGAGTGGATATGAGAGACTTCAAACCTCTTGCAGGGACTGAATTAACTGACTGCAGCCCTTTGCCTGCAAAGAAAATTAAGTAATGTTTCCTCCTGCTAAACATGCACTGCTAAATAATCATATGAAAACACTAAAATATTCATTTATTTACAATTCTAGCTCAGGAATTACTGGTTTGCTTTGCTTTTGTTTGACAGGCATAGTTTTGTATTAAAATTGAACCAAATGAGTATGAGAAAAACTATAACCTACCTTAAAAATGGGAGTAATTTTGGATAAAACAGGAAGTTGGGTTCAACAACAACAAAAAAGTTTCTGTTTAATTTAAAAGGCCCTAAAATTCTGGGTTTATCTGGTTTTCCCAATATTGTGTCGTGGCAGTTTCTGAGCTGAGAGCACTGCAATGAGAAATCAAGACATTTCATTTGGCAAGTGTCAAGACAAAGAAGCTTCATTTTTCCAGTTTTTCTACCATTTCTTTTGAGCTGAACTCATCAAATCCTCCTAAATCATTGGGGCTGTCGAAAAGGACTCAATGTCTCTTTTTAACCCTTTTCAAACTTTGAAAAGATGAATAAACCCCCATTTGCTAAAAGGTGGTTGTGTTGATCAAAGACTTGTATAATTCTGTTGGTATTGTCTTTGCTATCAGACAGTCCCAAATACATATTTCTGTAAAATAAATGGTCTTGGATTAACTCAGTCTGGATGCTCTTGAACTGCAGTGAAGTCTCCTTGTGGTTTACCCTCTGACACCGAATTAACCTTCCCCTGAGCAAGGCATTTATATTCTGGAGTAAATGCACTCTCACACAGAGTTACTCTGCAATTACATGAACTTGTCTCAGTGTGACAAGAGCAAGTGTGGAGAGCACAGGGTGAGCAGAGGATGAACAGCTCGAGCTGCTGCCTGCAGACACAGGCTCCCTGTGCTCGCCTGCACTGGTTTCTGAACTTGGTGTTTGTGCAGTGAAGAGCAATCCTGGAATGAACCAGGACAAATGACACAATGGGACTGCCCAAAGCTGTGGTTTGCACCTCAGGAATCCCAGTGAACTCCTCACCTGGCCTCTGCAGGAGGGCAGTGCTTTAACAGAGGGGACATGAATCATCCTTAAAGAGGTTTGCACATTCTCTGACTTTGCTTTCAAGTGGTCTCATGTCCATTCCTCTTAAATTGATTGGAAACTAGGAAGATGATGAAACCAGAGGATGTTTTCAGAGCCTGTAAACATGCAAGGCTGGATTCAACTGGGCTCGGAACAACCTGGTTCAGTGGAAGGTGTCCCTGCCCATGGCAGGGAGTGGAACTGGATGAGCTGTAAGGTCTTTTCCAACCCAAACTATTTCAGGATTCAATGGAAGAGTGTAAACAGAAATGTGCCATCAGAGAGCTCATCCTGACAGCAGAGCTCACTGCTTGAACCAGACTGGTTTGGTAATACTTGGGCAGGGAATGGAACATAGAAATGCTTCACCTTCCTAAATACCTGAGTTCCACCACCACAGAGCAGCTGCTTCTGCAAAGCCAGCCAGAAAACCGATGGCATGCTGAAAGGGACTCCCCCAGGGCCTGGGGCCATCCCAGCCACTGAGTGCTGTGAATGATGAGTAAATGTCAAATGTCGGTGGCTGAGCTCTGGCAGAGCCTGGTTGCATTGCTCAGCTCTGGCAGAGGCTGGGTTCATTACTGTGCCTGCTTTTGATTTACAGGAGTCAGCCCTGCATCTATCCTGCACGTCTCAGCAATTTCCCTGAGAAGAGGAAACAAAGCAGCTTTTGGCAATGTTTGCTCAAGCAAATCACAATTTTCTCTTTAAGGGCTTTTATCACTTGCAAATTTGCTTTTCTTGTATTTACAGCTCCTTCCTGGCCAGACTGTAGCCTATGGGGGTGACCCACAGCAGAAATGCTAATTGCAAGGGCATGATGCTGAAGGGTTGGAGTGATGCCACCACGGGAAATGCTTTCAGGAAGATGCTTTCAGGAAGATGCTTTCAGAAAGATGTTTTCAGTAGATGCTTTCAGGAGATGGTTTCAGGAGGATGTTTTCAGTAGATGCTTTCAGAAAGATGCTTTTGGGACATGCTTTCAGATGGTGCTTTTGGAAGACGGTTTCAGAAGAGGCTTTCAGGAAAATGTCTCTGGGAGATGGTTTCAGGAAGATGTTTTTGGTAGATGCATTCAGGAAGATTCTTTCAGAAGATGTTTCTGCTCCACCATCTTTGCTGCTCTCTCTAGCTCAGCTACAGTGACTGCACTGGGGATCCTTTCCCACTTGCTGGGCTTTGCTCTGGAAGGGACATTAAAGACCACCCAGTCCAATCCCCTGCCATGGGCAGGGACCCTTTGCACTGTCCCAGGTTGCTCCAAGCGCTCTCCAACCTGGCCTTGGATGCTTCCAGGGATGGAGCAGCCACAGCTGCTCTGGGTACCCTGTGCCAGGGCCTCACCATCCCTTCCTAATCATCCTCTAAGAATGGAAGAGCATTTTGAGGATCTTGACTTGCTCTTCCATTCTTAGTAGCAGGAGCTGCAGCTGTGCAATAACTGCTGTCACACCTGGCTTCAAGTACAGATGAGTGATGGCCAATTTTCTGCTGGTTGAGAATTTGCTTTTGAAGTTCCCCACCTGCCCTGGAGAGCTGCTCCCTTACCACCCTGAGCAGCACCTGGGACCTGAGGCCCAGCTCATTTTCAGCTATCAGCAAACCTCCACCACATCCTGCCTGGCCAGAAATATGAGCAGACACAGCACTACAGCAGGGAAACAGGCAGTGCTTGCTTTGTTCTTTCATTAGAACTTGATTTGGTGCCGTATTTAAACGTGAATTACTGAGAAGGCAAAGACAGGGCTCTGCTCTTACTGGCTGTTATTAAAGCTCTAAATCAGGCTGCCTACAGAGCCATTCCTGCTACCTTTGCAAAATGAAACAGGGAATTGGCCTCTTATGTCTCAGAGGGGGGTGCAAACACTCTCAGTGATCCTAATACAGTCCCTGGATTCTCCTGAACTGCCAGGTTGCCATGTAAATCACCACAACGGTTGTGGAGGAAAAAGACTTGGAAATACTGTTCCTAAATGGAAGCTCTACTGTAACTCAGACCAGCAGCTGCCCAGATCTTGTTCAGCTGTGAATTCAGTGATGGATTTCTTAGGAGTGGAGATTCATACCCCAAAATCCCACATCCAGCCTAAAACTCCAACCCAGAAACATTCTTCTTGCTGGGGCATCTTTGACTGCAGGGACCATGGTGGGAATCCTGGTTTAACCCCAGCTGGACCTCAACATCATCCCGTGGGATGGGCAGAGAGAATCAGAAGGGAAGAAGTGAGAAAACTTGAGTTGAGGTAAACACTTCAATAAGCAAAGCAAAAACTGTGTGTGCAAGCAAGGCAAACTAGAGTCCTTTCCCTGCTTCCCATCACAGGCAGGTGCTCAGCCATCCCAGGAAAACAGGGCCTCATCACTGGCACGGTGACTTTGGAAGTAAAAACCCATCACTCAGAATATTCCCTTTCTTCCTTCTTCCCCCAGCTAAGAATGACTTCATATGGTCTGGGATATCCCTGGGATCAGCTGGGATTAGCTGGGATTCTGGCCGTGCCTCCCCCAGCTTCCTGGGCACCCCCAGCCTCCCCTCTGGTGGGTGAGGAGCAGAATAGGCCCTAAAGCTGTCAGCCCTGCCCAGCAAAAGCAAAACATCCCTGGATTATCTCCAGCACAAATCCCAACCACAGCCCCAGACAAGTTATTGTGAAGGAAATCAACTCTCTCCCACCCACATCCAGCACGTGATGGGATGGGGACATTAATCTATCATATTTAGGCTGGTAGAACTGATTCTCTGTTTCAAACTACTTTTAAAAAATCCAAAGTTTTGGTTTTGTTTGGATTTTTCATTGTTATTACACAAGATTTAGGTTCTTTCAATTTCATTTTCCAGGCAGCCTTTTCTTGCCCAGATATCACTGACCAGCTTTACCACAAGAAGCTCTGACTGACCTGAAAATGCATTTCCACTGCTCAGATAATTGATCTTCACTGCTGCCTGCCAAGTGAGAGCACTGAGTCACTCCATCCCCATCAGCCTGGTCACAGCCTCCCCCAGCCAGGCCAGTAAAGCTCTCACCCACAGAGAGGACTCAGCAGAGGTTTTTTTCCTCTATGATGGGAAAACAGAACCTTCCTTCATCTTCTGGAATGAACTTTCTGCCCTTCAGTAGAGAGGAGACCAGCAAAGACACCGGGGTAAAGGAATGGTGATGTATTTCATACCATCAGAGAGTCCCAGACTGGTTTGGGTTGGAAGAGACATTAAGGCTCATCCAGCGCCACCCCTGCCATGGCAGAGACACCTTCCACTGTCCCAGGCTGCTCCAAACCCTGTCCAGCCTGGCCTTGGGCACTGCCAGGGATGGGGCAGCCACAGCTGCTCTGGGCACCAACTTGGATAAAAGATCTGTTTAGTCCAATATGCAAATTTCTTTCCTTCTGAAAGCAGACAAAATTATTCTTTAGCTTTTCTGAGCCTTTTTTCTCACCCATCACCTCAGGTTTCCTCTCAGAGAACATGTGATGAGCAAAGGGCTCAGGGTAGGACCCTCTTCTGTCCCATCTTACACAAGCTGAAGGGACCTGTTAAGTTGGGGCAGCTCCATGGAGCAAAATGCCTGATCTGCTCAGCTCTGCCAAGAGCAGCTCTGGGCAGTTGTTACTGACTTAAATCACATCCAAAGGGAACACAGAAATCTCATGTGCTCTTCCTCCTCAGAAAGGGCAAGGATTTAAGATGAGGTTTGTTCTCTCAGTGCAGAAACAGCTCCTCTGGGGTAGATAGAATCCTGCTGAGAGTAAATACCATCATCTGGTCGAGTTCCTGTCCCTGCTGCTTCTCAGCCCATTGAATAACCATGAACTAAATCCCCAACATTCCCGAGGGGGCAGAGTATTAGGCCCACTGCAGCACACTGGGGAGCACAAATTAAATTACATGTTCCAGCTGAAAGTGTCTCACGTGGCCTCCAGCAAACTTCACCCCTTATCCATGACTCTGATTTCCATAAAGTTCTAATGATGCCACAGGACACATCTCCAGTGCATCAATCTGTCCCCACAGCAAACTTTCCTTTCAGTCAACTCACTTCAGATTTCTGCCTTTGGGAGCTCCCCCTGCAGAGCTGCCTCCAGCTCAGGGGCCCCAGCTTAGGAAGGACCTGGAGCTGCTGGGATGAGTCCAGAGGAGCCACAGAGCTGCTCCAGGGCTGGAATCCCTCTGAGCCAGGCTGGGAGAGCTGGGGGTGCTCACCTGGAGAGGAGAAGCTCCAGGGAGAGCTGAGAGCCCCTGCCAGGGCCTGAAGGGGCTCCAGGAGAGCTGGAGAGGGGCTGGGGACAAGGGATGGAGGGACAGGACACAGGGAATGGCTCCCAGTGCCAGAGGGCAGGGCTGGATGGGATCTTGGGAATTGGGAATTGTTCCCTGGCAGGGTGGGCAGGCCCTGGCACAGGGTGCCCAGAGCAGCTGGGGCTGCCCCTGGATCCCTGGCAGTGCCCAAGGCCAGGTTAGATTGGGTTTGGATCAGCCTGGGACAGTGGAAGCTGGGATTTGCTCTCAATACAAGCAGAAGGTTTTTACCCATTGGCCCTGCCCAGATCCCCCAACACTCCCACCCTGGGCACCCCTGGCAGCGCTGTCCAAACCCTCCTGGAGCTCTGGGACCATTCCCTGGGGAGCCTGGGCAGTGCCAGCACCTTTGGGGGAAGAACCTTTCCCTGAGCTCCATCCCAGATCCCCCTGGCCCATCTCCAGCCATTCCCTGGCTCCTGTCCCTGTCCCAGAGCAGAGATCAGGGCTGCCCTTGGGGAGGAGCTGCAGATCCTGAGCTCAGCCCTCAGCCCCCTCTGCTCCAGCTGAACAGACCAAGTGCCCTCAGCTGCTCCTCGTGTGGCCCCTCCAGACCCTTCCCCACCCTCGTGTCCCTCCTTTGGACACTTCCAACACCTCTGGATCTCTGGCACAGAGAGATGCCCCTGGGGCCCCCCAAGGACAGCTGTCCCCTGTCACCTCCCAGCTCTTTGCAATCCTTTGGCACCAGGATTGCAATTAGCTTTGAGATTGTTTTTTTCTTGTTTTCCCAGATCAGCCATTTGAAGAAGGACAATCAGGGTTGCCATGGTAATGGAAGGATGACTTCTTAATTTGTGGGATTCTTTAATTATTCTGAGAATTGTAATCCCATGAAAACTGCCTCCTTTGGAGAAATTCAGTTAAGAGCTGCACAGGCACTGAAGGAGAAGTTAAAAAGAAAGGAAAGCTAATGAAGATGGTTTTTGGGCAAAAGAATGAAAAAAAAATTGGTGCATTTTTTTGCTTGTTTCATGTGCCAACAAGAACAAATGTCTGGTGTTATCCAGAAACAAGGGCCTGGAATGGGTCCTAAACTTGAATTATTCATGAGAAATTCAAGGTGTTTTTACAGACTTTCTGAGAAACAAGAGTATCAGGCAGAACTAACACATATAACTGAAAATAAAACCGTGTAAAACTTAATGGATAACAAGTAGAATTTCAAGGGCTATTTAAATGGAGAGGCACCAGAGAAAATATAATTTTTTAGTACATTTTTTTCATCCCCAAATCTTAAAACCCAAGACACAGAACAGAAGCAGCACTACTTTCATTTTGTATAGGATGAAGAGACACTGTGGCTTGCTCAGGGTGGGCAGTGAAGCACAGGCACAGGAGGATGAAGCCAAAGTCCCTGGGATGTCCCAGCTGGCTTTGGAGCTGAGCAGGTGCCACCTGAGTCACCTGTGACAGGAGCACCTTGGAACCCCAATGAACAGAGCTCTGGAGAGGGGCTGGTAAATCAGTTATTGCAGAGAATGGGAATGCCAGAGGGAGCAGGGCAGCCTCTGAGTGCTGAGAAACACCTCTGAAAATCCAGTATTGCCTCACTGGGGCCCACAGCCTCCAGGGGAGTATTAATGTTCTTTAATATTTCTGCAGGAGGAGCAAGGCACCTGGAGCATCCTCTCTGCTGCTGGGGGAGAAATCTTCCCCCCAAATCATTCTTCCAATGGAGAATGCTGGGTCAGCTCTCTGCCAGTATGATGTTTTCATCATCACCTCTCTTTGGAGGGAAATGCACATGGAAATGGAGCATTTCTATGTCTTACTTTCAAACAGCTTTGTTGTCCAGAGCAGCTGGGGCTGCCCCTGGATCCCTGGCTGCCCCTGGATCCCTGGCAGTGCCCAGGCCCAAGCTGGACAGGGTTGGAGCAGCCTGGGGTAGTTGAAGGTGTTTCTGCCATGGCAGGGGGTGGGACTGGATGATTTTAAGGTCTTTTCCAACCCAAACCAGTCTGGGATTCTATGACCTTTCTTTAGAAGGCATTTTATGCAGCCATTTAAATTTTTTTGGTTTCTTTCAAGGAGACTTTTTCTTTTCAATTGCTTTCATTTTATACCCCATTATAAATTCAAGCACAATATTAAATGCACTGAAATAAAAATTTCAATTTTCTCTATATATTAAAAAGCTGTTTAACTGAGCCAAAGCTACTTTGGAAGTGATCAGATTTAATTTCAGGGGAAACATCAACATTCAACATTCAGTTCCATGTTTAGAAAGGTGGACTCCTTTAAGTAGCTGAGCCCTCTCTACTCATGGGAGCTCTGTGTCCCTGCTTTGAAGACACTGGCAGTCAAAATTTAAGTGACAAGAGAGTCCAAAAAGATTGGGGGAAGCCTGAGAAATGGAGGGGGAGCTACAGATCACAATTAACTTAACCAAAGTCCTTCTTCCAGGAGTCATTATGGTTGGCCCAATGCTCCCTGGTTTCCCTTCCAAATGCCTGTTGTCCTTTCTGCCTTCAGAGCCCACGGCAAGAGCAGCACCCAGTGAGATCCCAGTGGGACATTGATGGGACATTTCCCATCAATGCAACCACAGAATGATCTGCAGCTGGGCCAGGGAAGGATCTGGAGCTGAGCCTGGAGCAAAGGAGGCTCAGGGGGCCCTTGTGGCTCTGCACAGCTCCTGCCAGGAGGGCACAGCCGGGGGGGTCGGGCTGTGCTCCAGGGAACAGGGACAGGAGCAGAGGGAACGGCCTCAGGCTGGGCCAGGGCAGGTGGGATTGGACATTATGGAAAACATTAGGGACATTAGGGAAAATGTCTTCACTGAAAGGGGTGCACAGCTGCCAGGGCAGGGTTAGAGTCCCCATCCCTGGAGGGGTTTAAAAGCCCTGCGGATGTGGCACTTGGGGACATGGTCAGTGGTGGCCTTGGCAGTGCTGGGTCAACTTAGTTGGACTCAGTGGAATGAGAGAACTTTTCCAATCTAAGTGATTCTGTGATTGTCAGACAAACCTCTTCCTTGGACTGCAGCCATCATTGCCTTTTGCCTTTTTTTTTTTTTTTTTAATCCTTTTTCTCTTCAAGCCCAGAGTGGAACATCAGAAGAACAAGAACAAACTTGCAGAAAAAACAGAAAAAATACAGAGATTTCCAGGGTTAAGGAGAGGGCTCTGGCTCAGGGCCATGGGGACCATGTACTAAGCTACGTGGGGGACCAAAGCACCTCATTTTCTTTGTAAAACATCCCTGTGCTGTGCCTGTGAGGTCAGTCCTGCGTTTCTCATTGCAAGCCCTTTACCTGGGCTGTGCTCCCAGGAGGGCTCAGGTGGGGCTGTAGAAGCAGAGGGGCTCACACAGGTCGGGACCCTTTTTCATCCCTTTTTCTTCCTCGAATAGAGCCGTTTCCCGCTGTTTCGGGGTGGGATCCCGAGCACTGCAGCAAGTGCTGGAGACACAAGAGGGCAGGCACGGGCTGTGCAAAGGAGAGAGGGCTCTGCACAGCCTGCTTGCCCTCTTCCCAGCCAGCCTGGCCCTCTCCACTTCCCTCCATCTCTGCAAAGGGGTGGAAAACAGGGATACGTCTTCTGGCCCTGCCTGGCTTGTCTGCTGAAGCAAATTTGAAGCAGCATGTTCTGCGAGGAACATCCAGGGGCTGAGGCTGGGCTACGAGCTCCCTCAGCAGCTCCACCTGCCAGGGATGCTCCCATTACCCCGGCATTCCCTAGTGCAGGTGTCCTTAGCAGGGCTCTGCCACCTCAGGGGCTTTATGGGACCAGCCAGGCTGCTGCCTTTCCTCCCTCTGGCTTTATGGGACCAGCCAGGCTGCTGCCTTTCCTCCCTCTGGCTTTATGGGACCAGCCAGGCTGCTGCCTTTCCTCCCTCTGGCTTTATGGGACCAGCCAGGCTGCCTTTCCTCCCCCTGGCTTTATGGGACCAGCCAGGCTGCTGCCTTTCCTCCCCCTGACTTTATGGGACCAGCCAGGCTGCTGCCTTTCCTCCCCCTGACTTTATGGGACCAGCCAGGCTGCTGCCTTTCCTCCCTCTGGCTTTATGGGACCAGCCAGGCTGCTGCCTTTCCTCCCCTGCGTGTCCCTTAGAGGGGATGTTCACATGTATGGCCAGAGGGGCCGTCAACCTTTACCAGCCCTTGCTTCCCATGTCCCTCAGCCTTGCTGGTGTTAGCCCATCCCCAGGCACTGCTTCCTTGGGCACAGCCTGAGCCACCAGCCCTCACCATTGTGGGACAGTGCCCAGAGAGCTGGGGCTGCCCCTGGATCCCTGGCAGTGCCCAAGGCCAGGCTGGGCAGGGCTGGGAGCAGCCTGGGACAGTGAAGGTGGGGTGGGATGAGATGATCCCTTGCAACCCAAACCATTCCATGATTCCGTGGTTTGTCTCCTTGGTTTGTGCCCATCCCCAGGGGCAGCACAGCCCGAGCTGGTGCCAGGCAGCTCTGCTGGGCACGGGGCTGTTCCCTCCAGGCTGCAGCCAAAGCTCCCCGCACAGTTCAACAATAAAAGGCATGGTTTGTGGTGTGAATTACAGCAAACAGCATTGCAAAGGCAGCACTAACGGGGAACAAATGAAAGCCTTAACGGGGAACAAATGAAAGCATTAACACACTGCCGGGCCAGCGCAGGCGTGGGGAAGGGAGGGGGATTTGCAGATAGGCTGGGAGTGGGGAGGAAAGGGAGCCCATTCCGGCCAGGGATTTTTTAGAAGGGAAGGATATTGTCCCTGACCATGCAGGGGTGATGAGCACAAGGGAGACGGGCAGTGAGGTTGGAGCCAGGAGCAAGGGTGCTGTACCCACTCTGCTGCTTTAATTCTGGGCCATAGCTTGTTTGGGTGTGCTCAGCTCTGCCTTTTCCACTCTCCTGGAAAGGGCACCACAAGGTGCAGGAGGTTTGTGCATCTGTCCTTGTCTGAATTTCTGTGTAATGCAGAAGGAACAGAGCTCTGTTTAGCCACCAATGGACTGTACTGAGAGCCTGGCTTCACTCACAGGCACAGATGCAGGAGGAGGGACCATATTTCGCATTTCAGGGCTGATGTGGATTTGTACAAGAGCAAACCAGACTCTGGAGGCAGCTCCTGCTCCCTCTGCACCCCAGCCATTCATGACAACAGAGTGCTGGAGCCTTCTGGCTATGGAAGGAGGTTGCAGCTTCAGGGCAACCCCCTGGTATGAAAAGTCCTCCTGGGAAAACCATCTCGTGGCTCCCAAGTCCTTTGTCCCCTCTTTGCCTCATTCCCTGGTGTAAAATGGAGAAAGTACGTGTTGTAGCAGGGCTGGGTAGCTGAGACTGAGGGATATTGCCATAGGAACACCCATGCTGGGGGATGCCACAACTCCTCTTGCCTTTGGCTGCCAAGGCCAAATGTGGAGACAGCAAAGCAGAAATTATCTCATCTCTGGGTGAAAACCATCGGGGGGAGGACAGGGTGGCTCACGGCCGGGGGACAAGGGTCTTGGGGGTCCATCAGTGGAGTCAAGCACCTGAAAGGTGAAGGGGCCAAATGGTGCAATTGGTCAGTTGTCATGGTAACCACACTCAGGGTTATAAATCCAGAAACTGGGCTCATTTAATCCTTAAAGGTGGCTGAAAGTCATGAGGCATTGCCCTGCAGACCCTGACAGGCTCTGCCTGTGCTTCAACCCTCTGCTCCCACCTCATTCCAACTGGGAAACCACGTTCTGGGCACTTCCATGCTCTGGGAGCCTCACCTGCTGTAGGGCTGGGTGCTGTACAGAGACAGAAATCCTGGGGTTTCATTCTGGATCTGAAAAAAGGCGAGCAACGCCCCTGCTGTTCGGTGTGGAAGGGACTCCGACCCTGTTCAGACCCAGCCCCTCACACCTCTGGTGTGGATCCCCCTCGTTCGCACTCTTGCAGTCGCACCACGCATGCACCGAGGCATCGTCACGGATCTGCAGCATCTCCTGGGTAGAAAATCCAGTTTTCCTCCCTTCCACCCCCTCCTTCCCAGCCTCCCGGCTGCATGCACATCTGGGAGCGCCTTCCCCAAACACATCCGTCACAGGTGCCTTCGGGGCACACGGAACATCTGGAGATCCTGCGGGGGCCGAGCAGGATCTGCTCAGGAGCTGCTGGGCACAGCCCGGCCCCGGACAGCTGCGGGGCTCGGTCCCTCTCCCTGCCCGGCCCGGCCCTGCCCTCCGGATCCCTGCGCGACCCACAGCTCCCAGCGCTTCTCCCCGAGAGTCCTGCAGGGCAGGAGAGCTCTGGGCGGCTCTGAGGCGGCTCTAAGGCAGACAAAGCAGAGGCCAGAGACGCTCCAGCCCCGCCGCTGCCCGGCCCTTGCCCTGGCTGGGTTTTGCTCGGAGCTGCCGTGTGAAAGAGAAAGAGAAGCGAGTTAATGCACCTCTTTCCAATCTGCGTGTGTGCGTCCGTGCAGCTGAGCAGCAGTCCCCTTCTTTTCTATTTTTCAGCCTTTCCTTTTATTTTTTAGCCTTTCCTTTCCCCTCCCTCTTTTGCTCTCCTGTTTCTCCCTCTGAATTAGCTGCCCACCTTTCCCTTGCAAATCACACCGACAGCACAGGCTGGGTTTTCGGGGTGGTGTTTTCTGCCCAAAATGGAGAGGTGGGGAGGAGGAGAGATGCCTGAATCCTGCAGCCGCATCCCCGGAGCTCGGGGAGCATCTCCCGCTCGGGCTGAAGATATGCGGGAAGCAGCATGCTCGGCTTTCCGCACTAGTTAACAGCCTGGAAGCTGCCTCCGCTTGTTTTAGGCTCGCTCGCTTAATCTCAGCTCCCCTCGGCGCGTGTGTGCTTGTGTGTGTGTGTGCAGGGGGAGGACTTTATTGCCATTGGCTCAGCTTTCGCTGCCCACCCACATCTCTTCCACATCACCTTGGTGTCTCCCTAAATAAAACCAGCCCTCCTTATCGCACCGAGGAAATCAAGAGCAAGAGTTTGAATGGATTTTATATAAATATTTACCCCGACGAAGCTACTGCTGAGCTCGTGGGATAAACTTGCAGCAGCTGGTCTCACTCTGCTTCCCTCACCTGCCTCTGAAAGGGTTTAATTACTTTGGAGAGGAGAGGGGAGAGATCCAGATCCCAGTTCTGGCTCCAGACTGACCCAAAAAGCAGGACCAGGATTTAAATGAACTATGGATCTGAAGGACAGCACCAGCGAGGGCAGCATGGGCAGCCTGCAGCCTTCCAGCATCCAGATTTTTGCCAACACCACCACGCTCCACGGGATCCGTCACGTCTTTGTCTACGGGCCGGTCACCATCCGGCGCCTGCTCTGGACCTTGGCCTTTGTGGGTTCGCTGGGTCTGCTCCTGGTGGAGAGCTCGGACAGGGTGGCTTTTTACTTCTCCTACCAGCACGTGACCAAAGTGGATGAGGTGGTGGCGAACAGCCTGGTGTTTCCTGCTGTCACCATCTGTAACCTCAACGAGTTCCGCTTCTCCCGGCTCACCACCAATGACCTGTACCATGCTGGGGAGCTCCTGGCGCTGCTGGATGTCAACCTGCAGATCCCCAACCCTCACCTGGCTGACCCTGCTGTCTTAGCCACCCTCCAAGAAAAGGCCAACTTTAAGCAGTATAAACCCAAAGTTTTCAGCATGCAAGAGTTCCTGGCACGGGTTGGCCATGACCTGAAGGATATGATGCTGTACTGCAAGTTCAGGGGCCAGGAGTGCAACCACAAGGACTTCAAAACTGTGAGTATGAGCAGATATGCTGCTTTTCTCTTCTCTGGGCATGTGGACCATGGTGTTGCAGGACCAGGACAGCCCTGGAGGTGCCTGGCCAAGCTGTGTGGGTCCGGTGTGGTGAGACAGTGGCTGCCAGGCTCTGGCATGGCAGAGGAGGAGCAGGAGGAAGCCTGTTGAGCTGAAGTTTGTTTGTTGGAGTCCTAATGGAGGTATTATGGGGCCATACCTGCAAAGGGTTTGTAGCAGGTCCAGCCTCCATGCTGAGTAAGGCCCACAGCTCCCAGTGTTTGCTCAGGGTCAGATGGATGCTGCTGAGCATCAGAGGGGGCCTGAGGGTCTCTTGGCATGACCAGTGGATGTCAGCCAGCAGAAGGAAGCAGAGAGGGCTGGACAGAGCCAACCAGAAGGGCAGGTGCTTGGGGCTGGTCTGAGCAGTGTCCAGCTGTGTCTCTCCAGGTGTTTACAGCGTTGCTGGAACTCTGGAAGGGGAAATTTTTCTTCTTGTTCCTGGTATTCATGGCTCATAAATTCTGGTTTGCTGCAGAGTGTGGGTAGCAGCTGGGTACCTGTCTGGTGCTGTGTCCTTGCTGTGCTGTGTTAGATGAAAGGAGGGGAAAGAGAAGGAGAGGAAATGCAACTGAGAGGCTGAGCTCTGACCCTGGTCTGCTCTGAGAGGGGGGGAGGTGGAGCGAACTGGGTGCTTGAGCATGCTGAGGGAAGCAGCTGCTGCTGAGTTTCCAGCTTCTGGCTGGCACCCTGATGGCAGTGCAGGCTAGCCTGGGTGCTGTGGTGGTAAATGTGTCCGTGTAAAATAAAAATTACTAGGAGGTTGCCTAGCTGAAGTGATGCCCCTCTGTACTGCTGGGGCAGGGCTGCAGAGGGGGCTGAGCCCCATCCTGGCTGAGCTGGGGCATGCTGGGCTCTGGGCTAAGTCCCACTGTGGTCTCAGGCCATGCTGGGCAGTGCCTCAGCTCTGTGATCCCGGAGTCAGAAATGTTACAGGTTTCAGGTGGTTATTTCTTGGGAGTTCTGCTGGTTGTTCTGCTAGTTATGGTGTGTCCTACAGAGAGCAGGTCCTGGGCAGGGTTTGTGATCCCCTGGTTCATCAGCAGAATCTTTGTCAGGTTTTGGGAGAAGGGAATATTTTCTATCCGTGCTGCTTTGGATCTCTGAACAAATGAGTCCAACTGACTCAAAGTCATTGCCATCTCCTGGGCTGTGCTCTCTTTACACCTCGGAGCAGGAACATAGAATTGTACACGTAAGTGATTACCTGTGCATATCTCCGATGTGTGTCTGTTTCAAACTGGCTATTCAGGCAAACCATTCCCTTGTTTCCGCTCCCTGGGCAGGTCTGAGCAGGGGTTGGGTCATCCAAGCTGTAGGAAGGCGTCAACCATGTTCCAAGGAGAGGAGCTTGCTAAAGAGAAGCCATGTGTGAGCAGGTCTGGAGAATGGGATAAAAAAGGAGAAACAGATCCAAGAGTCCAGGGGACAGAAGAGTTGGGAAGTGAGGTCACATCCCAGGAGAATGGATAGACCTCTCTTGACTGTAGCAAAGTGTGGGGAGTGGGAGCTATTCTGCCTGTGGACTTGCCAAGAATGAAATAAGAACTAGCCAAAAGCAAAAACCTTAAAGCCAGGGAGCAACCAGCACTTTCAAAGCACCTGCAGGGCTTAAAAAAGGACTTTGAAAAGCAGAAGACAGGAGCTCTTGGCAGCCCCCCTGAGACCCAGCAGGGTCTAGCTATTGAGTTTTAGAGATAATTGCTTCTAAAACAATGATTTTAATTTTTTTTTCCTCGTGGGGAATACTGTAGTTTCCAGAAAGACAAACATTCCCTGTCTGCCAAATAAATGCTCTGCTAAAACAGATCAGGGCAAGCTAGAAAGAGACAAGATATTATGGACTGACAGCACTTGTCCTTGTCAAAGTGAGAGATTGAGTGCAGTACTTCATCCCATTCTGCAAAGCAGCTCCTACCTGAGCCAGAAGACAACATTGTCTCTCACAGAGGCAGGGCTTCCATCTCACTGACTCCAGGTAATCCCCCGGGTTATGGAAATCCGGGAAGTAGCACTCAACAGGGACACAACAACCCTGTTTTTCTTCCAGATTTTACCTCTCAGATAAAAGGCAGGGAAAAGTGTCTGTCTGAAGGATGAGTAGGTGTTTCCACAGGGAGAATGCTGTAAAGGTCTGTGAGCTGCCTCCAGGCTGAATCAGAACCTCATGTCCTGGATGAATTTTGCATTTAATCACCAGCAACCTGTTGCAGCTGCACATAGGCTCAGTGACAGCACATCCATCCTGCTGCAGCACCCGCTGGAGAAGAGTCATCACTGGAGCCTGATTTGTTTCCTGAAGGGAAACAGGGTGTAAATCCCAGGGCAGTTCTGCAATATGTCATCAGGGTGAAGAAGTACGAGGGTTTTATATACACTGCCCAGATTCTGGCAGCTGTGAGCAGAGGAGGCAGGAGCTTTGCAGCAGAGGGCTGCACCAAACAGGAGCTCGGCAATAAGGTGCTGCTGGAGGAGTCCGTGCTGTGCTGCCTCTGGTCAGCTCTGCCCTCTGGTGCGTGGGGATTTGTGTGCAGGGTGTCCCTGAATAAAGCCCACAGTGCTGCTGCTGCTGCATGGAGAGCAGGAGCTGAAACGGCAGCATCTTGGCACTTTGAAAACACTTGACTTTACCCTCCTTCTTCCTCCACTGCCCTGTTTAAATCCTCTGTCACTGCTTTAATAACAGGACTTGAGCTGTGTTTTCCCTACACTTCCTGTTCCTTCTCCCCTTAATACCTCTCAGACAGCATTTCCCATGTTAAGGTTTGCTCACTGGAGTGAGTACCCACAGCTTTTTTTCAGAAATACCCAAAGGAAACAGCTAGGTCTTAGCAGGATGTGCTGATCCTGTGCTGGCGTTGCCACACACAGAACAGCAGAGAAGATAATGCAGAGCTCTGCTGTAGGCAAAGCCAGTGAAGAAGAGACAATTGGCAGGACATGCTTTAGCAAAGCCATTCCCTTGGAGTATGTGGAGGAGGAAAGCCTGAGAGCAGCAGCCAAGGAAATCCTCTCCTTGTTTTCTGCATTGCACCCCCCAGGAGGTCCTGGTTGGAGCTGACCTCGCAGATGGCATTTCCTGGAGGAGCTGTGCTCCTGCTGCTCCATGTGACATCAAGGTCTTCATCCCAGTGCTGCTGAGCCTGGCAAAGCTTGGGCTCATCAGCCCTCACCACAGCACTGTGATGTTCTGGGAGTCCCTGTGGGTGTGTGGAGCAAAGCCTCTTTCCCAGGGTACTGGTGTGGCTCGTGGCCTTCACTCTTCCAGCCTGGGATGATGCTGGGCAGTAACAGGGGACACTTGCAAGAGGATTTTGTGTGGGGCCCAGCAAATGTGGGGGGCAATGGGGAGAAAACCTCTGAAAACCCTTCCACAGCTCATGGGGCAAACACGGAGTGAGGGATAGGATAGCCTGGGAGTGGATACTGGGAATGTGAGCAGCAGGGGAATGGAATCCCTCAGTCCCCCCTTGCTGAGAAACGCTCCCCAGCAGCACAGCCCTGCTCAGCACAGCCTGGCCGTGGCTCTGGGGGCTGTTCTGGGTGTGTCTCTGGGTCTCTGGGGTGGTACCGTGTTCTGTTTGCTAAATGCAGTGTTGGGCTGTGCTTCCTTACACATCCAGTCATTCCAGCTAACACAAACCTTTCCCTTGTGCCTGCTCTGCCTCATCAGGTGTCTGTTTATTGCCAGTGGCCATGACAATTGAAGGATAGAACTCATTTATTTTCAATACACATTCTTCTGACCTACAGGGTCCACATAATGAAGTGTATCTCATGTGAATATTGCTATTTTAAGACACGAGTTTCTGTCAATCTATCTGTCTTTCTCTGTACATATTTTTTCTGCCCTTCTTTCTAGTATATCTATCAGGCCAATGTTTAGTGAATAGCTTTGGCTTTTTAGACTAACTAGTCCGTTCTCAACTGTTATACAACTTTCACTTTCTTCAAGAAAAAAGTCAGGATAGTGCATACTTGATTCAGAAAAACATTACATTTCTTATTTACCAATTTTTCTGGAGAGTCACAACTTTTACCAAAGTTTGCTCCAGAATCTGAGATGCCATAATGAGATCTGCCATTATGAAATGTGCAATAATGAGATGTGCAATTCAGTGATAACTTTTACACAAACAGGCTGTTCTTCCAGTAGGAGATCATGTAGGAAATCCAGTTTGCACTGGAATATCTCAATTTTGCAGGTACTGTTGAGGGTCTGGGTGTGGGCACAGGCACAGAGGGAGTGCAGGGTTATAATTTTGCTGCTGGTGGTGTCTCACTGGGTGTCTAAAAGGAGTCCTGGCTCAGGGATCTAGCAAACCCTGCCCTTGCAAAGTGCAGACCCTCATGCCACCCAGTGGTTTACTGGATTGAATCTCTCTGTCCAGTAAGGATTTATAGGTGTGGTAGTTCCCTGTTACGCTGATGGGATTTGTATTTCCTTTATTTATTAAAAAATAGTAGGATAAGATTTTATATTTTGCAGGAAGTTTAATGGATGGATGCCAGTTGGGATCAATGCTCATGAAAAATAATTCCTGGGTTGGAATGGTTAATAAAGTTAAAATCTAATGAAAGCTATGGAGCTTCAGTGGGGCCTTTTCATGGCAAATCCCATTTTAAATCCTTTAATACCATGTGTTGGTTTGGCATAACTGGTTTTTCATGGGGGGGGGGGGGGCACAGGGGTGGCTTCTGTGAGAAGCTGATAGAAACTCCCACCATGTCTGACAGAGCCAGTCTCTGATGGCTCTGAAGAAGGACATGCTGCTGGCCCAATTAGAGAGGTTGGTAACACCTCTGTGATGACATATTTAAGAAGACAGTAAAAAACAGCACCTGCTAATTTTTTCCCAGGGGTAGCCTGGCAGCGCTGCTGGGGCCATCCCAGAGGTGAGCCTCCCCTGCCTGGCTGCCCCTGGCCAGCCGTGCCCGGCACAAGGGCAGGGGCAGTGGGGGCAGCCTCCCCTTGGCAGTGCCCTGCATGAGCAGAGGTGTTAATTAGCACCCACGAGGTGATGGGGCCATGGGGCTGGCAGGGAAAGCACGATGAGCGATTGCCAAGGCAGAACCTAGACCAGATCAACTTCTCGGTGCTGCAGGATTTTGCAATATCTTTGAATTGGTGGAACTTGTTGGTACCTATGGGCATGTCTTGGTTTGGAAAGCCAGGTGTCTGCTAAGGAAGGCAGGAGCCTCTCCTGAAATGGAAAATGTAAACCCCCTCCCTCTGAATTGTTATAAATTTGAAATTAAGGGGCTCTCAGGGAAAGATATGGGAGCAGGAATAACAGTTCTTTATTAGGGAAGAAAATAAAAATAAAATAAACAATGCAGTAAATCAAAACAGCACTGCCAGAGTCAGAACCCAACCTGACACCCTGTGGGTCAGGGTGCTGGCAGCAGTCCCATTGGAATTGTGGCTCAGCCCTCCTGCAGTGTCAGGGCTGGTTCTGCTGGAGCAGGGATCCTGGAGAAAGGTGCAGTCTCTTCCTCTGAAGATCCAGTGGGAAAGGCAGTTACTGTTCCTCTGGGAATCCAGTGGAAAGGCTGTTCTGGTGTCCCAGAAACTCAGATTATATCCACATAGGAAATGTTTGGCTCCTCCCACTGGGCTCAAATCTCCCAGTGGGATGCTGTAGTTCTTATCAGTTATGCAGGGACATTTAATAGCCCATGAACAGAAGATGTCTCCATGGAGGGAGGATTGGTTTGTGGAAGGGATGAAGAAAACTGCTCAATTAACAGAAGATAACTGCCCAACCTCTGACAGATGGCAATAGAATACACATTGCCTTGCAATCTAGGACAGGGCAGTAGCTTTTCTTCTAGTCAGAGAAGAGGAGGAAGTGAGGACATGTGAGGGAAAACAATATGGTGGCACCAAGGTCAGTGGAAAAAGAGGGGGAGGAAGTGTTCCATGTGCTGGAGCTGAGATTCCTCTGCAGGCCATGGTGAGGACTGTGGTGAAGCAGGCTGTCCCCCTTGCAACCCATGAGGTCCATGGGGAATGCAGAAATCCACTCACAGCCTGTGAGAGAAGTGTTCACACCAGACCGGTTGGATGCCAGAGAAAGCTGTGATCCAGTGGGAGACCCAAATGCAGAGAGAGGGCCCCTGCTTCCAGAGCTCCTTAAATGAACAGAAAAAGATCTGGAGTGCTGAACTGACCAAATGCCCATGCCCTGTCTCCCTGCACTGTCAGTGGGAAGGAGGGGGGGGGGGCTGGGAGAAAAAAAGGTGTTTTAGGGTCTTATTTTACTTCTCATTATCCTCCTCTGACTGTGTTAATAATAAATTTACTTTATACCTTTAGATTTAAACCTGTTTTTACCTTAGAGTGTTTTTCTCCCAGTCCTTACTGGAAGTATAAACACCGGGTGAAACAACTCCAAAGGAGAGAAGCTGCAGAAATGGGCTGCAGGTTGTTAACTTGGGGCATTTGGGATGCTGATCTGACTGCAGATCTGACCAGAACAGTGACAGTCCTCCTTAATGATCTTTGAAAAGGCTCTGTTTGGATGTGTTTTGAGCTGTTTCTTAGCCAGGCATGCTGCCCTCCCTCACTCAGGCTTTGGGATGGGAATAATTTAAACAAGTGGGAAGTGTCAGGAAGAGGCACAGCCAAAGTGTCAGAGCCAGCTGGAGAGCAGAGGGGGATGGATGACGAAGAAGATGAGGCATGGGGAGGGCCCTGGGAGAGGAAGGACAAAGAATCTGTGTGTGTAAGAGCCAGATGTGGTCTCAGCTTCCCTTGCTGGAGCAGCTGGCACTTGGTTTGGAGGGGAGCAAGAGCCACTCCTCACTCCTGAGTGATTCCCATTCGTTAGAGTTATTATCAGGAGTCCAAATGAGAGCTCCTCTGTCCTCTACACTCCACCTGCCCAAGGATTTGCACTCCAAATAGCAGCTGGAGCTGGAGCAAAATGCAAATCCACCCTTGGGATGGGGAAGAACTGCTGAGCAAGGGGGGTGTCATTGGAGTTCCAAGGATAGAGGAGATGTTTGAGGGCTGCCAGGGTTTATCAGAATTGTCCTGGGAATTGTGTGAGGCTTTTCTTAGTGTTGGAAATACCTCTGAGTGCAGCTTCTTGTGCTTCAGCTTATTTCTCCTGGACAGACACTGAGAACTGAAGTGCCCAAAGCAGTGGAGAGCCGTGGTTGTCAACAACAGAGAGCAAATCTGATAATCACCTGGCACAGTGTCCTGGTGCCTCCTTTGCTCATGGCTCTTTGTGACTAACACAATTCATGTCACAGGGTCTCCCTGACAACTGGCCTTGTGTGAGTTCTCCTGGGTGCAGTTTTCTGTCTGCAGTGGGTGGAGGGTGAAACCACAGGAAGGTTCACATGTACTTGTGCTCTCTCTACAGGAACCAGACTTAGTCTAGTCATGTCCAAAGCTAGAAGTAAAGGCCAGGAAAGACAAGGAATATATAAAAAACCCAGCATGGTTTCCAGCTGGAGAGGTAAAATAGAGCAACAGAGCTTGTCCATAACCCCCCATGCAAGGGTCCCTTGGAGTCTTCTTGGCACATAATAAACAACCTCCCAGATGTCCCCTCTTGAGGAATCTTTGCGTTTATCTGACCAAATGCAGTGATGCCCTGGGAAAAATCATGGTATGACTGCTGTGGGTTTAATCTAAACCCTCCCTGAGAGGTTCTGACTACAGGTCCATGATCCCCATGGACAGAAATGGGTAAAAATCTAAACCAGTTATCATGAAGTTAAACTGGAGAAATTTTCACTTGATAAAAAATGAAAGCAGGTCTGACTTCAGTGAGGGCCTCTGGCCTCTTGAGGTCCCTTCCAAGCTGAATTATGATTCTATAACAGAAAGCAGGTGCAGACCTGCTGGGTCTTAAATCCTTTTGCTATTTTTGGAGCATCTAATTTTTTCATAGAAACATAGAAACCTGGAATGGTTTGGGTTGGAAGGGACCTTTAAATCATCGTGTTCCACTCTCCACCACGGGCACCTTCCACTATCCCAAACTGCTCTAAGCCCCATTCAGCCTGGCCTTGGACAATTCCAGGGATCCAGGGGCAGCCGCAGCTTCTTTGGGCATCTTGTTCCAGGGCCTGCCCACCCTCCCAGGAAAGCATGTTTTCCTAATATCTTATCCAAACCTGCTCTCCTTCAGTTTAAAGCCATTTCCCTTTGTCCTGTCCCTACACACCCTTTTCCTCCCTCTCTCTTGGACCCCTTTGGGCACTGGAAGGGGCTCTAAAGGAGATCAGTCTCCCCAGAGTTTCTCTTCTCCAGGCCAAACAGCGTTGCAGGACCTTGCACTTGGCCTTGATGGACTTTGTGAGGGTCACACATTCCCAGTTCTCCAGCCTATCCAGGTCCTGCTGGATCTCATCCCTTCCCTCCAGCGTGTCGCGCAGCCTGGTGCCATCGAGCTTGCTGAGGGCAGCCTCAATCCTATTGTTCATCACCAACAGTGATGGAAACCACAGCTCTAACCCTGAGGAGCTCTGCCCATCTCTGACCTGCTCTCGTGCTCAGTTCACCCTCAGCCTTCCTGAGAAATGAAAGCCACTTTGAGAAGACAATCACCTTCCTCTCTGTGAACTCTGTGCACAAGTTTGCATTATTGACCTAAGGACAAAAATTGCTCTAAAATGCAGAGTTGCTGACAGCTCTGTCTGCACTGAGGCATTCACAGCTCTGATTCCATAATGAGTCCACCACAGTTTCTCTGAGCAAACCCCTGTCTTTTCCCATTTTCTGAAACTATCCCTATTTGCTTTAGAAGCAGACAGTGGTGATTCCATGAAAAAAACCCCTCAGATCCATCACTAAGCTCCTGCTGACAAAAAATGTGTCTGGCAGCTCCCGAGGAGCAGCAGGATGGGGAGGTCATGCTCAGCATCTCCATCTCCTCTGGCAGGGTCTGGAGTCCTTCCTCTGCCTTCCCAAAGGCATCTGGTTCTGCATCCATGGGTGAGGTCGGGGTGATAAGGTGATAAGCTATCATGATAAGGGGGGTGTGAGCAGAGTATCAGGTGACTGGGTTGCTGCCACAGCTATGCCAGCTCTATATGGGACTCAAAAATACAAAAACCACTCTGCCTGTTGAGATTATGAGAACTTGCAGTATTCCATAGGAAGAGCTCTTTAGGAAAACAGACCCATGGAAAACTTTCTTGCTTACAAAATGATGACAGCTATGAGAGGCCTGGAAGTGGGGAGGACTCAGAGCTTCCTGAGGGAGGAAATGGTGATGTGTGGCTAAATGTGAAGGTTGTGAAAGTCAGTGTCTATTTTGAAACCTGCATCTGCTGAGAGGTCATGATGAAAAGCCTTAAACAGGTTGATTTGTTGAGGGATGAGTGCAACAGAATGGTCCTCTAGAAGCTTGTTGGGACTTCCTGACCTATGGAAATCTGTGAGGAAACCTTTCAGGCATCGGCAGCTCAACAAGCTAAGAGGGAAAATGAGGTAGATGAGGTGATCATTTCTGACTCCATCTGCAATGGATTAATGTATGAGACCTGCACCAGGAAAACAAAATCGCCCTTGGAGGTAAAAGAGACTGAGAGTTATTTCAGCACGACTGACACCAGTGTGCTCAGGGCCATCAAGAACCAATTTCCACCCAGCCATGAATATTTACAACCATCACATGCCATTACTTGAAGAAAAGCTGAATTGTTTTGATCATTTGTTGCTGTTGTGCCATGGAAGGAAGGATTTAGCTTGTGTGTTAAGGCAAGGAGCATGAAGTGAAGGAGTGAAGAGTAATGGAAAATGCACATATATTTGCTCAGGGTGAGATGGTTGAAAGGAGGTTTAATCTGCATTTGGATTTCCCAGAGGAGCCCATCCAAGAGAATGGGGCCATCAGGGATTTCATGTGCAAGAGGAGCTGCTCAGTTGTCTGCTCCTGTCAGAGGAGCGAGTTCTGCTTCATGATTTCCTCAGAGACTGAAATTTGAAAAGAAAATCAGAAGTGAAAAAGACTGACTCAAATTTCATCTCCTCCTCAGGTGCTCCCCCACATTGGTCTGACCTTGCACGAGAAGGGGATTTCAGGCTCTTGTCTCATGCCAGGTCTGTAGGCTTCCCTTTCAGTCAGTCCAAAGGTTGTCCAGATCTCACTTCCAGTGTGAGTTTTTTGGAATTGGAGTCTTTCCTGAGGGAAACTGATAGAGATGAGTCTGTCCACCTTGCCTATATGAAAAGAATCCCAAACTAAAACCCAAATCCCCAAACTAAACCACTGGAGGTCCAAAAATTTTAGAAATTTTAGTGGGAACAAGTTTTAGCTGCTCTATAAAATTGAGTTTTCATTATGCTGTTTCAGTGCTGATGAAGGCTAATATATAAATGTAATATGAAGATGGGCATGAAATTAAAGTAATTTAAAATGAAATTAAAATTAAAAATGATTAAAACTTATTTTGCTTTTTAAAGGTTTTGTCATTATTGGAAGAAGAAAACCAAAGCAACCCATTTAGACATTTTTTGGTTTCTCATTCCATTCGTGCTTTCCAGGCTCTCTGAAGTCCCATGCTCGTGCAGTGGAGGAGTTGTGCAAAAATTTCACTTTATGAAAGGGGCTGAATCCCATAACAAACAGTGACCCCCATCCCATAATAGTGATTCAAACTTTTGGTTCACCTGAAGGTTTGAGAGACATTAATCTTAGGCCAGGGAAGAGAATAAATAAACCCCAGCAAATGCTCTGGGTGATTCAGCTGTGTTACTGTGAGAGGGGTAATTGAAGGGCTCCATGACAGGAGGTTTCTCCCAGCTCAGGAGAAGATGATGAGCTGGAGCTCTGGAACAGCAGGAGGACAGGGCAGGACAGGATTCACATGAGGTTGCTCCATGACAGCCCAGCAAACATCACTGCAGTTGCCATAGGCAGGACTAAATTAATTGCAGAGGAGAGTTAATGAGCAGTGGGAGGAATTAATAGAAGCTTAACCCTTGATTATCTAAACTTCCAACACCACCCTCCACTGTTCCCTGGCATTGAAATGGATGGTGAATCCTGAGACACCCAGGAAAGCCTCTCCATCCCTTCCAGGCCTCCTGCAAGGCTTTGGAAGAGCAGCTCATGGCTCTGTTGTGTGTGCAGTGGTGGCAGCAGAGCTGTGAACTCCTCAGCAGCTCTCCAGTGATGGAGGAACCTGTGAAAGATGAACCAGGATGCCAGAGAGGTGAGGTGTCAGTTCAACCTTGAATGGGGGATGGAATTCTGGTTTGGGAGATGGGGGGACTCTCAGCCATCTGTAATGGGATGGTTTAGCTGCAGGGGACCTTGGATGGGAGCTGACATTCACCACCAGATTTCTTGGTGTTTCTGTGAGCAGGTGAACCAGGATTCTGCTCAGAAGTACAGTTTCTGTTCATCATACTGGTATTTTTCTCTGGAAATACTGCTGGGATTAGGGTTAGGGGTAGGGATCAGGATCTCACAGAACATAACAAGTTGTATCCTCTTCAGCTCAGGAGCTGCTGGGGGGGTACAGCAGTCACACAACCCTGATATATTAATTTCTTCCTTTGAAGCATTTACTGTTTGGGGATTTTTTTTTTTTTAATGAAAAGTGGCAAGTTTTCCCATAAGGCTTTGGGAAAACTGCTGCTCTGGTCATTTCTCAAATGTTTCCATCTAAACCAATGTTCCCATCTTTATGTAAAAGATGGGAACAGTTTCCATGGATAGCATGACCAGGGTGTGGAGATCATGCTGGGGAGAAGGAGCTGCTGTGCTGGATGTTAAGATTGATCCTTGTTAATTGAGCTGCATTTTTCATCCTCTACCCTGGCCTCAGATGCTGCAGCCAGCATCCCTTCTGCAGATGCTGCAGGATCACTCTAAACAGCCATTAACTAATGCTAAATTATGATGAAGCATCTCCTGAAATACGTGTGACTTGCACATGAATAACAAATGGATTTGTTTCTGTCAGGTATGGCAGGAGTTTGGAGCTGATCCACACCAATCCCAACAAGTCCCCCTGTAATTCCAGGACAGGCATGGAGAGAGGAGGTGCTGGGGTGCATGTGGCAGCTCAGGATGAGCTGTGGGAGGAGACAAGTTCCAAGCTGCCAAAGCAGTCCCAGTTTATAGAACCCCAGTGGAGTTTGCCTCCTAAAGACATTAATGAGGGTGAGATCCCTTTTTTAGCCCCCACAACTGCATCCACCCCTGCAAAAAGAATTCTCTCCTCATTATCTCGTGGTAGAACAAAAAGACCCTCAGAGGTCAGCCTTGTGATGATGTCTCTGTACATCTGCATCTCTCTGGGGAAAAACAGGTCAAGAGGGAAAGGATTTTTCTATGGTGTTTGTGCACGATACCAGAAAAATGTCCAAGTGTCTCCTGGGATGAGATTTTCCATGTGAAAAATGAAAGCTTTTTGTCTTAAAGCATTTCTATTTTCCATGAAATTAATTAAAATAAAAATCTCAGTGCAAAATAAAACACTGAAACCCTGGGATGCCTCATTAAATGGATCATCTGGTTCAGAAATAAGTCATGGAAAAAGTGATGCAGAGCTGGGGAACTCTTCACCATGTGCTGCCTGTACATCTTGCTCTTGTAGGTCAGCAAGTTCTATTGCACCCAGGTTCTATTTTATACAGATTTTGAGGCAAACCCTGGTGTCATCTGAGTTAGTGGGGGGGAGCCCTGAGTTACTTATTCATGTCTGGCTTTCCCTGAATAGGGAGATTTAATTTACTGCTTTCAAATGAGTCCCCTCTTTCAAAGGGCAGTCAGAGCAAGATGCTTCGGACAGCCTGACCTCTGAGCTTTCTGGAGATGGTTTTAGGTTTATTTCCTGATAAGAGAAGGTTTCAGCAATTTTCCTTCATTTGAAAGAAGAGGAGAAGTCTCAAAACAATGTGATTTCTACAAAATTCACAAAAGCTGGCAGCTGGGAGAGACCCAAACTGGAGCCCAGAGAGGAAAAACAGGGTCAGTGCTTTTGTTTTACATTGTGTCTGACAGGGACCAGCTGGCCAACAAACACATGTGCCCCACTTTCTCCAGGAGCAGCCTGGCAATAATGAGACAGCTCACACTTCTCTGGCAGCTCAGCACAAGCGAGATCAAACGAGGGTGCAGAGAGAGCTGTGCTCCCCATGGGGCAAAGGGAACCATGGCAGGAGAGGTGTGGCTGTGAAGGCAGGTCCTGGGTGTGCAGGTCTGCTCCTGCTGGTTCCTTCTGATGCTGCTTGGGATCCTGAGGAACCTGGGACAGAGCAGGGAGAGGGTAGAAAAGAAAATCCTCAGGAGCACAAGCTTCATTCATTCCTCTGTTTCAAATTCTGAATCATTCCCAGCACTGGGAGGAGGCCCACAGGACTCAGAGTGCACGGAGGGACCTCAGCTCTGCAGCCGACTCCTCAGGTCCTGGTGGGAAATCCTGCCCAGCTCAGAGCCCCCAGTCAATCCAAGGCTCTCACTCCTCTCTTTGGGTTGGCAATAAAACTGTCATCTCCTTGGGACAAGGGCTGTTTTTCTGGTTTATGTTTGCTATTAAACATTTATTATTAAAATTGATTAAACTTTAACTGAGGGAGGGGAATTGCTTTAACCTGCTGCAGAGAATGACACGGGCTGTGATTTTGTACGGACAGAAGAAAACCCATTATTCCTGGTTGGAAGGAATTGAAACCAAACAGATTCTTCTACAAATGTCTTCACTCAAAAAGCATTTTGAAAGCCTTTCTTACTGCATTTGCAAATCAGGTACACAGAGTACCTGAACACCCCCAGCTACTGCAGCTCTGCAAACCCCAGAGAGCTTCTGCAAGTGCCTGCAGGCTGAACAGTATCCTGAGGTAAAGCATCACCTCCCTCCACTTTGGAATGCTGTTAATGTTGATGGGGGTTTCTGAGCCTGAATCACTCCTCCACTGGGGGAGCCCGTGGCTGTTTGTTGGAACAATTAACTGCAGCATATTTTCTTCCCATGTTTCAAACCCATCTAACACCAGGTGTTACAGCACAGTTACCACAGGTAAATTTGTGTGACAAACTATTTCTGGAGATCAGGCAAGGACAGTTCGGTTACCAGGGGCAGGGAAATGTGGTGTGCATTTATTTTGTTATAAATAAGGCAGGTTAGTATAGTCCCCATTTACAAAGTAATATTGAAACCCGGGGAAGAGCTGTCAGTTCTTAACACAGTTACTGTGAGTCCTTTGTGTATTCTGGTTTTCCCATGGTTTGATTTGTTTTCTTTTTCTGTCCGGAAGAGAAATAAGTGTCTTGAGTCAAGTATGTTCTTGTAACCCCACTTGTCTTTCAAAAAAGACACACTTTCATTAAACCCAACAAAACCAGAAACCAGCACTGTGGCTTTAGTGCTGAGAAACCCTTTGGTTCACTCCTTCTCTGATCTGTGCCCGAGCAGCTCCATTGCCCTGCAGTGCTTCTCACTTGGAATAATTCCTCTCCTCTTTCAGTCCAGGCACATCCAGCTGTGTGATATTCCAGCTTTTTGGTGTGCACCAGGGTTCTCCTGTGGTGTTTGTCAGTCAAAGTGTGGGCACCTGATTATTAAAGATGATGATGGTTCAAAGATGCAGATGATGAGTTTGTATCAGTTATTGCAACAGTGATGCAGTAAATCCCAGTTTTAGGCATATGATCCTTGCTACTCACAGGGATTCTCACATTGCTAAAATATCAAGGGTAAGACATTAAAACAGCATCAAGTAGCTCCAAGGGAGGTTTAGATTTAATATTAGGGAAAATTTGGGAAAATTTCTTCACAGAAAAGGTTGTTAGCATTGGAACTGAGGCAGGGCAGGGCACTCACCAGCTCCCCCCAGGAAGTGTTCAAAAATTATGGATGTGGCACTTGACAGGGTTAAGAGTGACCATGGGGGTGGTGCTGTGGGTTGGACTTGGTGATCTCAGACGTATTTTCTAACCTTAACAATTCACTGATTCTGAGATCTGGCTGGACGTCCCCACAGCAGAGGTTTGGTGTCCTGTTCCTGAGCTGGGTGTCTAGAAACTGGGCTTTTCTGCCCTCCCAGTGTGCCCTTGGAGAGGGAGAAAGGGCTGGAGGAAGGGGAATGGTTGGGAGCAGTGCCTGGGCTGGTGGTGATGGGGAGGAGATGCAGGGAGGCAAACAGGAGCAGCAGAGGACATTGGCAAGGGGCCAGTCCATTCTTCCAGGCACCAGGAGGGGCTGAGGGAGCTGGGCAGGGGCTGGGGCTGGAGCAAAGGAGGCTCAGGGGGCCCTTGTGGCTCTGCACAGCTCCTGCCAGGAGGGCACAGCCGGGGGGGCCGGGCTGTGCTCCAGGGAACAGGGACAGGAGCAGAGGGAACGGCCTCAGGCTGGGCCAGGGCAGCTCAGGGTGGGCACTGCAGGAATTTCCCCGTGGAAAGGGGGGTCAGGCCTTGGAATGCCCAGGGAGGGTTGGAGTGCCCAGCCCTGGAGGTGTCCAAGGAATTCCTGGTCATGGCACTCAGGGCTCTGGGCTGGGGACAGGGTGGGGATCAGGCACAAGTTGGACTTGATGATCCTGGAGATCTTTTCCAACCTTGGTGTTTCTGGGATTCTATGATTGCTGGAAATAACGCTTATCTGTATTCTTTCTCCACATTTTTCATACCAAGCTGACATAAAGAATACTTTGATGCTGCATTTCATGCCTTTCCTCCCTCCCTTACTAGTAACATGGAATTATATCCCCATTCCTTTAAAATTCCAGGGTTTAGCAAGCACATAAAGTACACTTAAATCCCAGCCCTGACTGTAAAGCAAATATTCCTTTTTCTCTCAGGAAACCATTTCTTTGACTTGTTATTTTGAGCTCCATCATGGTTGTTGCATGCAAAGGCAACTTTGTGGAAAAGAAGGTTAAGTGCTAAGGTTAAAACAGGTTCAAGTATAATCCAGAGTGCCCTTGGCAAAGACAGAAGGGTTTTAGTGGGTCTCATTTATCATTGCCTGACTGCTTTAAGTGCTTGACTGGCTCATTATTGTTTTTATATGCCTGTAGAAGAGCTGCAAAAGAGCCAGTGAGAAAAGCATCACTGTTTTCCTTGTTTAACCCTCACTCAACAGGGAACAATAATATTTAAGACTTCAGAGTGTAAAAGGTTTCCTCTTCAGAAACCAAATTCCCCAGCATGAGCCACATGGAGCAGCTCGGGCTCAGCTCCAGAGGGGAGGTTCCTATTGGTGTGGAGTTACATCTATGGCAGAATTTTAGAGGTGAGAGCCTGGAGCTGCTCCTGCCAGCTGGGGTTCCTAGGCCTTCCTGAAACCACTGCCTGACCTTCAGCCTTTCCTCCTCAGCCATTCTGCCAAAGCTTTGTCCTCCCCCTGCAGGGGCTGTGGGCTCTGCAATGGAGGGAATGGTTGGACCATCCCTGGAAGGCAGGAAGCTGCTGGAACAGTTTTCCCAGGAGGTTGTGGACTCCCCATCCCTGGAAATGTCCAAAGCAAGGTTGGACAGGGCTTGGAGCCACCTGGGACACTGGAAGGGGTCCCTGCCCATGGTAGGGGGTGGGAATGAGAAGAGCTTTAAAGTCCCTACCATCTCAAACCATCCCATGATTCTGGGATCATGGAACACTAAAAAGAATATTTTGGAGCACAGATCTCAAACATCAGTGAGCAAAGACCTTCTCCATGCTCTATCCCTCCGTGTTTGTTTTGCAGATGGAACCTGGGGGATACAGGCAGTGTTCCCAGTGCTCTGCACTTGGGTGTGGCATTCACATTCTCTGAAAAAATCCCTTTGCCCAGGATTTTTCTCTTGGGAAGCTGAGAGGCCTCAGAGAAAAGGAAAACAATTCTTATCTCATTTGCTTCTCCTGTGCTGTGCTCATGTGGAATGTGTTTGGAGATTGTTTACCCATGGGCAGGTGATTGTTCCATTGCATTCTGCTGTGAGTTGTTTTCACTCTTTGGCCAATCAGGGCCAAGCTGTGTTGGGACTCTGGAAAGAGTCAGGAGTTTTCATTATTATCCTTTTAGCATTCTGTCTGTATCTTTTCTGATTCTTTAGTATAGTTTAATATAGTATTCTTTAGTATAAAGTATATACTAAACTATATATACTTTAATTTGGTATTCTTTAGTATAAAGTAATAAATGAGCCTTCTGAGAACATGGAGTCAGGTGCATCATTCCTGCCTTCATCTGGGCATTCCCTGTGAATACAATACCTGGGGATTTGTGTGCAGTTGTGTAAATCACCAGGATGATATGGCAGAGGTCCTGACTGGGGGTGTGGGGGGGTTTAATTAAATGGCTGCTTTAATTCATGGTACCTTGCCAAGGCTCCTTACAAAGCTCTTCTGGAGCTCAGGAGGTGTTAATGCTACTGGAAAAGGCAATGGCTTCATCCCAAAGCAGCTGAATCCAACCTGGAACAGGTACAGAAGGAGACTGGGAGGAGGATTAAGGAAAAGAAGCACCTGTTCTAGAGGGGAGATTATGAGAATTGAGCTTGTTTAAGTGAGTCTGGCAAAGGCTGTGTGAAGGACTGGGATAACTTTGGAGAAATCCATCAAGGGGATGATAACTGTGAGGTGGAGAAATGGAGCTATTTCAGCCAAATCATGGTGCTGGATTTGGAGTAAATGGTACAAATTGGTCATAGATAATGTGGTGCTGGAAGTTAGAAAGGTTTTTTTTATTGTTATTATTTCTTGAAGGGACAAAATTCTGAAGTAATGGGGATAAAGAATCCAGCAGGGTTTTAACCAGGATCATCCCTTGATGGTGGGATTGTGTGAGGTGACTGCCAGGAACAGGAGGGTTCAAGGACCTCTCCCAAGTCCATGGACAGCAACCTTGTCCTGGACTGAAGGAATGGGTTGGGTGCACACCTGGATTGTAGGAAGCAGGCACCTCTCAGCCGGGTTAAGCAGAGTGGTGGGGAGCCTGGGAAGCCTGGAAAAACACAGCCATGTCCTGGAAATCTCTTTCCTCTCAGTTCCTGGAGTCACACAGTATCAATTCTGTGTTTCCTGACCCTGAGCAGATTTTAATACCCAGCTTGTGAGTTCTCAGAATTCAATGAACTCAGCCCCTGTCTGTGTCTGCATGGAGACAGGAATATTGAGTCTATTGGGGTGCAAATCCTGTGAGTGCTTAACCCTGGCCAGGGCTGGGTGAAGATCCCACGTGGAGGCTGCAGCAGCTTCCCTTGAGGGTGTTCAAGCTGCCTGCAGTGAGAATCTGCCCAAAACAAGACACCCCAACTGCAGACACTCTCTGGTCTGAGCTTCCCAAAATTACAGGTTAATGTTAATGTTGAGGACACCCATGAGTGTTACTCAATTTCTCCCCTGCAAGGGAGGGTAAGAAAACACTGGGATCCTGTTAATGGCCAATCTGACTGAAGTCAAGGCATTAAATGTGGCTGGGTTTTTGTTTACCCATATTCATATCCCATCTGGGAGCCCCTGGGATGCTGTTGTATTAGACATCCACAAAAATGGAGCAGAAATGTGGTCTCTCCTTTGCTGCTTAAAAATAATAAAATTTTCTCTCTGATTTATGGGCTCTCTGAGCAGCAGGGGAAAAAAAGGGAGGGACAGCATCAGTTCAGTTCATTCTGACCAGTACTCACAACACAAAGGGAAAACCTTTTTTAAAATTTATTAATAAATTTCCTCTGCAGAAATGAGTTACTTGGGCTCAATTTTACCCACCTGGGAACTCTGATTGTTGTCTCATGAAACAGAGCACCTGCTCTGTTATCCCATAAATAAGGGAGAGCAAATGCATTGTGTGCTCATTCCAAAGCCTGGCTCCCCCGCGGGGCTGGAATGTGCTGCAGCAGAGGGAAGAGATTTGGAAGTTTGCCCTCCGGTTTCCTAGAGAGACAAGGCTCTGGGAGCAGTTAGAGAAACATTCACTCTGCCCGCCGGGGTTCCCTCCATGGCTCAAAAGTGCTTGTTGCTGCTGTTAATTAGAGCTGTGTGGAAACATCCCCGGCAAAGCTGGAGCCGCAGCAAACGTGCCTGGCAGGGTTGTGGTCCAGGCTCCAACTGCAAATCAGCTGCCCTGCCAAGATTTGGGAGGGAGCAGGAGAGCTGGAGCTCTGGCATCAGTGATGTGGGAATGCTCTTGGGACAAACCAAGGTCCAGATGTGGACTAATTAAGACCCACTATGTGTTGACTTAGTGGATATTTAGCTAATGAAGATGGGGCTGGCAGCCCAGCTTTGTGCTGAATGTGCAGTTCAACCTCCTTTCTCTTGCTTTTAGTGGCAGCACTGGGAGTTTGCTCTGAGTCCATCCTGTCCCTTTTGAATCCTAAATTGTGACCTCAGAATCTCCACTGGAAGCAGGGCAGTGATGACCCTGCTAAGACTCGTTTGTGCTGCAGGCAGAGCTGGTACTGCTGGCAACCCCAGGTGCTTTGCAGGGTTCTCTGACCCATCTCCAGAGGGATCATCCTGAGGTGAAGGGTGGATCAGGCTGCTCCTGCTGCAGAGGGAGGGATGCTCTGCTTAGCCAATGCAGAGAGCCTAAGAGGTAAATTCATGCTGGTTGTTTGGGATGAGGGACAATAAAGCTGTCAGAGAGGGTGGGGGTGGCCTTGCTGGAGCTGCCTCAGACACTGAAATCCCATCTGGTCAGCAGTACCAGGTTCATGCTGTGAAATCAGCCATGAGTGTGCAGGATGTGCCCCAACCCACAGCTCAGCCTCACCCTGAGATCCGTGTCAGACTGGGAAGTGAGAGCTTTCCATCTCCTGCTGCTGTGTTCCAGATCATTTGCTGTGACTCTGGGCATATGTTGTCAATTCACCAGCACCTTTATGCAGTCAGTTATAATTCACATTTGCTGGTTTTTAATGAATGTTTGTTCACTGGAGCATTTGCCAGGGAGTGTGCGTGGTGTGCAGAGCCAGCCCACATCCCAGCAGCCTCCAACTTGAGCTGAGCTGAGGAATCAAGCTCAGGAACAAATCAGGAATGTATTTTGTGACACGCACTGCCTGCGGTGTGAGACAGAGGGGACTCTGTGAATGGGAGTCTTGCAAGAGAGTCCCAGCAGCCACATGGATGGAAGACTTTCCTGCCAAAGGAATGGAAAATCCCAGAGACAATCAGGGCCCTGCTGAAATTCCCTTAAAATCCAAATACAGGCTCAGTCACTACCACTCTGGAGCACCTCACTGTCTGCTGCTCCCACTGCAAGGTTTGTTGTCCTGCCTGGTATTCCCATCATCTGGATGGGGAATGGAAGCAAACCAGGATATCTGGAATGCATGGTGATGAGGGGCCTTTGAGAAACATCCCAGGAGTCCCAGATCCTCAGGAAGGCATTGAGAGACACAAGGAACAATGTGGTACTTTCGGGGTCCCCAGGATGAAGGAGGAATTGAGAATCTGACTCCATGTTCTTAGAAGGCTAATTTATGATTTTATGGTATTATATTATAATAAAGAATGCTATAACTAAAGAATAGAGAAAGGATACTTACTGAAGGCTTAAGAAGATACTAATTAAAAACTTGTGACTGACTCCTCAGAGTCTGACACAGCTGACTGTGATTGGTCATGAAGTAAAAACAATTCACCTGTTGGATAAACAATCTCCAAACCACATTCCAAAGCAGCAAACACAGGAGAAGTAATGAGATAATATTATTTTCCTTTTTCTCTGAGGCTTCTCAGCTTCCCAGGAGAAGAAATCCTGGCAAAGGGATTTTCCAGAAAATATGAGAGTGACAGAATATGACAGAGCTAAGGCTGAATGTGATTGTTCTAAAGATGCAGGACTCACTCAAAAAGGGAATGTGGGGATTTGGGAAACACTTGAGAGTGTTTTGGGAGCCCAGTCCACTTTGCTGGTAGAGAGAGCAATGCAAATTCATAATTACTGTAATAAACATGTGGGAGTTAATTACTTCTCCCATTTGCTGGCTGTGTAAAGGATGCAGTGAGGAGCAGGGACTGCTTCCCCTGTCCTTTGCTGGGAGAGCCAAGGCTGCAGCCTGTGCCAGGGAAAGATGTGTCAGGAAAACCAAAGAGCTGACAAAAGAGTAGGCTACAAAGTTGAGCAGCTCTGAGTCTTGCTGGGCAAAAACCTCTGACCAGGAAACTGGATTTCAGCAGCTTCTCCTTCCATCTCTTTGCTTTCAAGTGCAGCTGCTGCTTGGACAAAATCAGCCTGGCTTTAAAGTAGGTCAGAGCTGAAGTCATCTCAGGATGCTCTTAGAAGAAGAAATACATGTCAGTGTGGCACCACTGTGGCTTTTAATAGAGTTGTTCTCCACTGGCTGCTCTGTGGGACTCAGCCAGGTGGGACAAGCCATGGATCACAAATCCTACCTGAAGGGATGCGCTCCAGCAGAGACGAGGACAGCGCAAGGGGAATGTGGGAGTGGAGGTCCAAATTCTCAAACTACTTCCAAAAAAATGGACTTGAAGAAGCATCAGGGTCCCGAGCACCTTCTTAGCAGCTTTGGGGTCCCAAAAACCTAATTATCCACTCAGAGTCTGGTGTCGTATTGAATAATCCAAGGGGTTTTTTGGACAGACTGACAGCAATCCAGTCTGGACTATTTTAGGAGCATGAAGACATCCTGGGTACTCTTTTTAAGTCTCAGACATGTAATTAGCAGTTCCAGGTTCTGAGCAGCTCATTAGTGTTTGGGCAATCAGGAAGGGGACACCAATGAATTCTGATTTCAAGCACCTGCTCAGCAGCTGTGAGTTTTGGATCTCTCCTGTTAGCAATGGCAGCAAGTTCCAAACCTGCTTTCAGGGAAGCATTTTCATCAGGCTGGAGAGAAATTCACACTTTTGTTCCCTGTCGCTGTCCAGCAGCCAAATTCTTGTGCCTCGTTTCCTCGGGAGGAGTGGTCCAGGCTGAGCTGCAGTTTGACTGGGCTCTAAAAGCTGTGTTTAGCTGAACACATTAAGCCCATCTGCTTCCCAAAGCCAGCAGCAACTCCAGCCCTCCGGGGCAGCTTGGCAGCGCTGCTGTTCTGACCCAGCTCGGGCAGGAGGCTTTTTGGGAAGGCAGAGAAGGGAAGGAGAAAGAGGAGGAAGATGTGAAAGCAGATCAGCACAGCACCTCAGAGGAGCTTTCCCTTCTCCTGAGCCACCCACCACACCACAGACACACTAAAGAGAGGAGAAAAACAATATTTGCTGACTCTCTGAGGAATGTGAGGCTGGAGCGAGCTCCATGTGAGGGATCCATGCATTATTTATGGCTCTGGGCTGTGCTATCCCCTGCTGGACCAGCCAAGTGTTCTCACAGAGAACGGCTCCTACCAGGCAGTTTAACCCCCTTCCCTCTTGTCTCCACTGAGCTGACACTGCAGGACACAGAGCTCGGCTCCCTGGTGTGCCCAGGTGAGCACAGCCAGGAGGGTCTGAGCCGTGCCTGGGATGGGATCCCCGGCCCTGGAGAATGGGAATGCTGCCAGTGCCCCCTAATGCCCCCCAGAGCCCCCCCAGTGCCCCCCAGTGCTCCCCAGTGCCCCCCAGTTCTTCCCACTGCCTCCCTAGAGACCCTCCAGTGCCCCCCAGTGCCCCCTAATGCCCCCCAGTGCCTCCCCAGTGCCCCCCAGTGCCCCTCCAGTGCTCCCCCAGTGCTCCCCTAATGCCCCCCAGTGCTCCCCCAGAGCCCCCCCAGTGCTCCCCCAGTGCCCCCTAATGCCCCCCCAGTGCTCCCCCAGTGCCTCCTAATGCCCCCCAGAGCCCCCCCAGTGCCTCCCCAGTGCCCCCCAGTGCTCCCCAGTGCCCCCCAGTTCTCCCCACTGCCTCCCTAGAGACCCTCCAGTGCCCCCCAGTGCCCCCTAATGCCCCCCAGTTCCCCCCAGTGCCTCCCCAGTGCCACCTGAGCCAGCAGCGCCCAGATCAAGCAGCTTTTTGGGATCAATTCATGTTCTCTTGCTCCATGGTGCATGTAAAATCCATCAGAATAAAAATCAGAGCAACACGAGGTGTGAGCTTGTTTGCATTTTACTCCTTTATTACCATAAAATATGGAACTGTGTTATAACATGATAAGGTTTTATACTGTGTTACACTGGGCTTCATAGCTTATAAAGAATTTGTATTAAATATGAGGTTAAGTAGGTTTCCAAGCACATATATTAAGGGGATATTTAGTATATAATAGATGATTTCATTATTATAAAATGCCATCAATATTTCAGTACAACAACCTGTTACAGATTAGAGACAAGTTGGAACTGTCTGTTTTACCAGCCTTGAGTAAAATACTTCAGCAGTTTTGAAACTAAACAAGAAAACCCATGTGATTCATTTGGACTTTTGATCTGAAGTGGATTTCACTAAATCAAATTGACATTTTGCAGTGAAATGTTAGAAATGAGATGAGACCACATTTTCCTCTCCAGGGTTTTCTGATCTTCATGGAAAGGTGGTCAGGGATTAGAAAGGGCTGCCCAGGGCACTGGTGGAGTCCCTGTCCCTGGGGGGGTTTCAAAGCCTTGTGGATGTGGCATTTGGGAACATGGTCAGTGGTGGCCTGTCACTGACATATTTTCTGAAAAATCCCTTTGCCAGGATCTTTTCTCCTGGGAAGCTGGGAAGCTTCAGCTTCTCCATGTTTTGCTACTTTGGAATGTGATTTGGAGAATTGTTTACTCAGCATGTGAATTGTTTTAAATTATTAACAAATCGCAGCCAGCTGTGTCGGACTCTCTGAGTCTGTAATGAGATTTTATTATTCATTCCTTTCTAGGCTTCTGATGTCTCCTTTCTTCTATTGTTTTAGTATAGTTTTAGTATATAATTTTCTTTTAATATAATATAGATAATAAAATAATAAATCAGCCTTCTGAAACACGGAGTCAAGATTCTCATCTCTTCCCTCGTCCTGGGGACCCTCAAACACCACCACAGTGACCTTGGCAGTGTTGGGGATGGTTGGACTCAATGATCTCAGAGAGCTTTTCCAACCTGCACAAAGCCATGATTGTGTGATCATTTCCCCAGACAGCCCCTGCCCAGCCTCCAAGCCAGGGCCAGTGGGAGCCACCAGAGCAAAGGCTCTGAGAGTCTGCAGAGGAGAATGTTCAGTGCCTTGAGAAAAACAGCCACATGTGGGCTCATCCTCTGTGCCCTCTGCATCCTTGTCTCTTGGGCTCTCCACACCCAGGCATTCCCCAGGCAGCAGAGGCAGAGCAGCAGGGCTCTGGGAGCTGCTCATGTTGCATTGTGCATCCAGAGGGAGCAGGGGAGGGTTCTCCACGAGAACAGGAATCCCAAAAGACCCTCCATGAGCTGGGAGTGACCTGAGCCCCTGATACACAACATCCCACAGAGACACAGAGGGAAAACATGCCAGAAACACAGCAGCATTGATCCAAACTCTGGGCTTGTGGTGACTGCTCTGGGGTGTTAATGACTAATGCCTTCCTTGTTGGTATAAGCCCATCTGAGTGACAGCCTGGGACAAAAGGATTTGTTTTGCTTTATTTTGTCTCTGGATGTTGGATTTCTGAGGAGCCTCAGGAAGTGGAGCAGAGAGGAACTCAGTGAGGCAAGAAGCTGTTTTGCCTCCCTGGAAAAGGCTCCAGAAGGCTCATCCAGCCCCATCCAGCCATAGGAAAACCCTCTTAGGGAGCTTTGGGCTGAGCTGGGGCCTCAGACACTGCAGTGGTGAGAGACATCTGTGCCAGGGGAAGGCTGGAGCTGTAAGGAAAGCTCTGGCTTGGGGATCTGCAGGGATCTGCTGATGTCTCTGTTTACTGGCAAGACATGGCCCAGGGGAAGCCTAAGGAAAAGTTAACAACAAACAAGGAATGTGAGTGTTGGGAGGCAGCAGGGACCTCTCTGTGCCACAGCAGCTTCCAGCAGGAGGAAGAGAAGGGAAGTTTGAGGAGCCATGAGGAATTTCTGAGGCAGATGCTGATGGGTTGGGGCTCAGACAGCTCAGCAGAGCTTCTAAATACATCCTTCAAGGAAGGCAGTGAAAAGGTCCTACAATTTGGGCCAGCAGATCTGAGAGTGCTTCAAGGAAATACTTGATTTTGGAGCTCCTCACCCTAAACTGGACCTTCCCCAGTAAGAAGGGGAAGCTCTGAATCTTTATTATTGTTATTAAAACAGGAACAATATGAATTGTGATTTCTTAATTAGTGGACCATAAACAACCCTTCTTCCTAAGGGATGATATCTCTTTTTTTTTATCCATGTGGGAAGTAGGAAAGGGAGATTTCTTTTGGCTCTACAACCCATCTGTGATAGAGAAAACACCTGAATCCCACCCTTTTGCCAGCCAGGGGCTGTGTACAAATCATGAATAGGATGGGACTTCTGTGGAACACACCTTGAGCTGTTTGATTTTCCAGCATCAGTCTCATTCCATGGTTATGACAATGGGAAGATGCCAGCAGCTCACATCCCAGGCAGTGGACCAAGAACTTAATGTTACAACTCACTTTATAAGTTTTTTGGCCAATCACACAAAGCAAAAGCACATTGACAGTAGTTCTATCCAACCACCATAAGCACAGGTACCTTTGGTTAAACAATGCTTGCTTATTTCGAATATAACACCTGCTTGTCAGCCTTAAAGCACAATGCACAGAGCTCCATTATTAAGCTTAAAGCTTCCTAATATCTTGCTAGATAAACTTTTCTGCAGCTTAGGGAGTTATTCTAGACAAGTGTTAATATACAGACCATTGTTCTATTTGTCCTTGCTTTTCTACATTTTACATAATTTTTCTGCTGATCTATCTCATGGCTACTGCTGAGCTCTAATCACAGTTCTGCTGTCTCTGAGGCTGCCTTTTGCAGCTTTCCCAAAACTTTCTGATTTATGGATTCCCACACACCCTGATGGTTCAACCCCTGCAAAAGCCCCTGGTTATGGGCTGCCACAGGGGTCTGCAACCAAAGAGATCACCTTGGTTTCCAGCATGGGATAACTCCTGGCAGAAGAGGAAATACAGGGTATGAGGGGGTAGGGAGGTGTCAGAGCTTGGTCCAAGCACCTGGGAGGTTCCTCTCCTGACTGCTGAAGGATTGTCCCAGCCCCTGGCTTTGGAGCCGGGAGGAATTGGTTTTCCCAGAGGCATTTGTCAAGGGCTCCATGGCACCACAAAGAGAAGCACTGCAGATCTGTCAGCATGCCTGTGGGAAGACATCTCCAAGGAAAGCACCATTTTTCCTCTCTCTTTGAGGGTCTTTCACTTTTATCCCATACCCACACAAGGCAAAGGTCAGACTTGTGCTGCAGAAGAAACCCCTCATCCCTTCCAGGAGGCTTTCAGCCAAAGGGATGGGCTGTAAATCACCCTTGTTTCCAAGTGCAGCTCTGGGTTTTATGTTCTGGGCTGAGGAGATAAACACACTCCCTACTCACAACAGAGAGAGTTTGTAGCATTCATTTCCAATCCTGTCCCCCCACATGCCCACCCTGGCATGACAAATCAGAGGCTGTAATTCTCTGGGAGGCAAGTTTTATGGGAAGCAATGCATTTTTCTGTCCCAGCTGCTAAACAGTCTGTGGCTCTGCAGCTGATACCAGGTTTGGGCAGTTTATTCTCTGGCAGACTTGCCATGATTTTCCAATTCACTGATCTAACATGGGATGATTAAGAGAAAGTCTTCCCTTCTTGCTACTGTCATTCTTCCCCTCCACCATGTAATTCTTTCCCAATTTACTTTCAGACAAAAGAGGGCTCTTCTGTCTCCACACAGGTCTGAGTTTTTTGTTTTCTTTCTGTCTTATTCCCATGTCCCACAGAGAAAGTTCAAGGAGCAGCTTTGTGTGGGTGTCTCAGTCCTGCTGAAGTTCAGTGTTTTCAAAGCTGGGAATTGGGTGATATATAAGGTGCCTTCCAACACAGGCTATTTTAGGATTTTATGAAAACTGAAGAATTTCTGCTGTGACCTTTAACTCTTTAAAGCCATTTAAAAGCACAAGCTCTCCAGAAGAGGGGAATATGCAGCAGATGACCCCAAGTGTGAGGCACAACTCTTAGCTGTGTGGAGGATGTTTAGCTTTGGATTGAGGTAAATCAGCTCCTGAGAGTGATCTGTGCTGCCACCAGGCACTGTTTTATTTAAAACAGCCCCAGGGCCCACCAGCCCCAGGGCTCTGTCCTTTTCAACACTGTTTCTGTGGAATGTATTGGCATGTTTGGCTCTTTCTGGATCCTTGTGCAATCTCTGCTGCTGATCCTGGCATTTAACTGGCCATCATCATTATCTTGACACAATTTGAATGCAGTTGTGTGGTTACCAGGTTATAGTGCAGCTCTCTGCAGCACAAACACAGCCCCGTTCCTCCTCCTGGGAAACGACAAAGAGCCTATTAAAAAATATCTGTTGTAGTGAGCTGGGGCAGGGCTCTTCTGCCAGCTAACGAGTGACAGGATGAGAAGAAATGGCCTAGAGTTTCACCAGGGCGACTTTAGGTTGGATATTAATAAAGATTTCTTCATGGGCAGAGTTATCAAGCACTGGTACAGGCTGTCCAGGGCAGTGGTGGAGTCTCCATCCCTGGAGGCATTCAAAGAACGTGTGGATGTGGCACCTGGGGACACAGGCAGTGCTGAATGTGGTGCCCGTGCTGGCCTGATGGTTGCACTTGATGTTGTCCAACCTCAACAATTCTGTGATTCTATAAAAAAGGGTTTGGGTTTTTTCCTGATGGTAGAGAAAGAATTACAGATAAAGACATTGCACTGGGTTCCAGGGAAGCTGAGATTAACAAGACAATTTTCTGCTTTTGTTTTGAGCACAGCATAGCTGCATCATTCAGGGGAATCTGGTACCTTGACCCTCCTGTGCTTTTTATTCACTCTCTGCACTGACTGGAGGGTGCAGAGTGCAAGGACCTGAAGGGCAGGCTGTGCACACTCTGTGAACTGATGTGGGAGCACAGAGCCAGGGATAAATCCCCTCCTGTACTACAGGAGTGTGATAATCTTCAACACCAGAGGTAACAGGAGCTACACAACTGAGACACAGCAGCACATTGCCAGCCCAGCCTTGGTGGCTCCTGCTGCATTCAGAAACAGCATCATCCTCGTTTGTATTACTGCCTGTGTTTGTGTTTGTGTTGTTTCTGCCGAGGGATGAGAACACAGCAGGAAAAGAGAGCAGGGAGGGCCAGGGGTTATCGCTGGCCTGGGGACAAGTGGAGGACACCACTTGGGACTGAGAGGGAAAAGGCAAAGGCAGATCAAGGCAAGGCATCTCAAATGGGGACACAAGAATATTAATGCACTTGTACATGCAGAAATTCCAGTCACACGGACAGAGAATGGATTTCCCTCGACCTTCCTCAGGCTGCCCTCTCTGGCAATACCCAGACCTGGCAGCAGCTGAAAAGCTTCAGCAGTGACAGCTCCAGAGCAGTGACCGCAGTGACTGTTCCCTGGCAGGGGCTGTTTGTCCATGAATGGATCATTACTGACCCAGCAGCTCCCTCACACACAGCTGGGGGCTGCTGGGACAAGCTGGTTGTGGGAGGGAAATATTATCTTAAATGGGAAAGTTAGGAGAGCCCTTCAGACTGTGAAGAACCTGCAGCCAGGTATCTGTGTCCCTACAAAGTTAGTGGGATGAAAGATGGATCTTGAGCAAGGCCTGGCAGTTGTCCTTGCAGTGAATATCCATGACACCCTTTTATCCAGTGATTCCTCTTCAAAGCATAGCTAATACCAGAACAATTTATCTGTGCTATATTCTGTCCTTGCAAATGTAGGGTCATCTGCCCCTGTTAAAAGCATGAGAGTGGAGACAAAGTCTCTGATGGCAAGGCCTTAAATCTAGACAGAATCCCAAGTGTGCCCCAGGTGTTTCCTTGAGAACCCGGCCTTCCAGCAGTCATTAATTCAGTTTTAGGCCCATCCAGCAGTTAATCAATTCAGTTTTAGGCCCATCCATGTGCTTGGCTCCAGGGATGCCAGTTGTACCTGTTCATTGGATTTGCAGCTCTCCCTCTCTGCTGGCCCAGGCAGGATCATCACTTCCCATTATTTATTAGTGTACAGCATCCTTCTCCTCTCCAAAGGCATTTCCCCAGACTGTGGCTCCCCAATCAAAGGGGTTTGTGATGGGAGATGATGCTTGGGCTGGAGCTGCAGCACCACAGGAAAACCTCAATGTGTTTGTGCCACATTTACAGTAAATATTCCCACAGTTCAATCCCATGGGTCTTTGATTCCCAAATACACTGAAGTGTTTGGGTTTGCATCCCACAAAAGATGCTTTTGCCCCATTTTGGAGTCATAACTGGACAGATGGCACAGGTGGCATGAACTGAGCCAGTGTAGAGGAATCTGTTAGACTGGAAAAAGGGGATGGGTAATTCCAATGCTCAGAGTGCCCCAGCTTCCTCTGGAATAGGAATTGCTGCATTTCCACTAATATCCTGACTGCAGAGTTGAGCAGCTCGTTTCTGTCAACCATGAGAAAACAGAGCAAGGAAGACAAAAAGAGACAACAAACCACTACTAGGTTAAAGGGGAAAAAAGACAGGGAAAAGTGTCTTCTGCCTTTGGTGTGCCACAATGGCTGCAGCTTCCAACGGGATTCAGGAAGGGATGAGATAAAGACAGCAGAAGAAATGAATGCCAGGCAAGACAGGCTCTGATCGTTGTGGGAATTTTAACCCAGCCTGAAGGTATGCACTACACAAGTCTGAAAGCATAACCTCTCCCTGACCTTGGAAAAGATTTTCTCCTGCTTGAAAATAAAATTCAGAAGGGAAGAAAGGAGGAAATTGGTAGAAAAAGCCCTGCAGCCTTTAAACACAGACATTATGAACACAGCCCATGCAAAGCTTTCTCAATCCCATAAGCAATTCCTTATGAAAAGCCCTTCCTGTTCCTGCATCTCACCTGCAGCTGGAGTGGCTGGCAGGGAGCAGGGCAGAGACTGAGCACCAAGTTTGCAATCCTTGCAGCAGGCAGAACAGAGGGATGAGGGGTTGTGCTGTTACCTGCCTGCTTGAAATGCAGATCCAGCCTCTGCAATTCTTGCCAACACCTCCAAGCTAAAAATAGAAACATTTCCTTCACAGTTGGCATGCAGGAAGAATCCGAGTCTGGGGAGTTGGGCAATTACGAAGTTTTATGGGAACATCTCTCCTGTGTTGTGTTGGAGCAGCAATGGCAGAGCAGCAGCAGCAGCATTGTCAGAGCATCACCAAGAAGAGTTGGCCCAGAGCCTACAGATGCTGCAAGATCTAAGAGCACAAACTGAACATCAGAGATGCTTCTGTGGAAGCAGAATGTCGGGCAGGAGACACTTGGTCTCTGCATCCCATGGGAATGGAGCATTTTAGCTCCCACCTCCACCCTCCCTGAGTGACACCAGGTGCCCAGAGGAGCTGGGCCTGGGGGTTTCTTTGCATTTAAAGCTGGGGCAGGTCCCTGCAGTGTCCCAGCCTCGGTAGCTTCGTGGTGGCTGTGGATGGTACAGCTGGAGTGGCCACAGCCCTCCTGTGTCAGTTCTTGGGATCAACTCCAGAGATGCTGAGGGCAGAATGAGCTGGAGAAGGTGTAAAAATCCCATCCTGGCACTGGTCATAACCAGATTTTGGGTCAAGGTGAGTTCCTGACAGGCCTGTCCAAAGAAAGCTTGGATGGGGAGGGCAAAGGGATTCCTACCGTGGTTGCTAAAGGGAAGGGAAGGTGGAAACACACCATACTTAAACCAGTGTCTGTACTTTATTCCATAATCAATCCACTCTCTGCAATCAATTCACCCACATCCAACTCATTCGCCCAGGATCCATCTGACTTGCCACCAATGCCATCCTTGCAGGTGAGCTGGGCCATGGTGTTCCCTAGACCACACTCAGCAGTGACAGCTCCTATATTTACCAGCCCTCCCTCCTCCTCCAGTCCACTGTCCCCAGGATCAACATCTGGATTGCCAATCCCCAGCAGAGGACGCCTGGGGGCTCTGGGCCTCTTTGGGAATCTTTCCCCCTCATTGGGACCTCTGCCACAGAAGGACCAGCTGGACAACGTCGGCAGCCTGCCCGGAAGAACAGCAAAGCAGTTTCCATCCTCTGGAGCTGTAGGAAAACCTCGACACCTCTTCAGCCCTGTTTTGGCTGCCCTCAAACCCTGGTGATCCAAGAGGATTCTCCCTGCTTTCCTGCCCCTGACACTGCAGTGACAACAGTGCAGGCCCTGGGAACCCTGCAAGGGCTGGCACACTTGGGCTTTCCCAGCCTTCTGAAAGGAACTGCACCCATTGTGGTTGTTCAGAGGGGACAGAGGGACCCTGAGCTGGCAGGACCTGCTCATGGAAGGAGCCCAGTTTGGACTGTCCTTGTTGAAGTACATACACTCTGTTAGAGTGTTGCTACATTGTCACGTTTGTTTGGGGCAAAGCATTGACTGGGAGTAAGTTTCATCCCTTTGGGGTTTGCAGTAGGAGAGCCCCCTTCTTTCTGTGTGTGTTGGTGAGGAGTCCCCTCCATTCATGAGCAGGGTGACCATGCTGTGAAATGCCCATTTACAGCCACACTTGCTCTTTTTTAACAGGTCTTTTTGCTCCTGGCAGGAACACCCAAAACCCCCTCAGCAAATGTTAGAGGCAGGAGGCAGCCAAGCTCTGCTTTTCCTTTGGGAGACTCAGCCCTCCCACCCGTGTGGTCCTGCTGCCCACTGAGGAGCTGAGGGGTGTGTGTGGTAACGTGTAGCCCAGGAAGAGTCAGGTCCTGCTTTGTTTGCCACTTTCCCAGTGATGTCTCAGGGATGTGGCACAATCTGTCCCCCATTTGTTAAACCAGAACCCTGGGGTGGTGTCAAAGCATCAACAGGATCAACCTGAACCTTTTGAACGTGGTTTGCTGTGGAGGGAAAGGGGGAGGTGAGGTAGAAGAGATGGAAGGGAAGAGTGCAAAGCTCTTTATGCCAAAGAGAGAGGAGATCATGACCCTTTAACTTGGATACTCTCCCCCCCCACCCCCAAACCAGGCAGATCGGGATGGTGGCATGGGAGGAGCAAGGATTCTGTCAGTGTCATCTGTTTCCTTTCTCCACAGCTGCCACTGGATGGGAGTAACATGGAGCCCCAAACAGCACAGGTGTGTGGTGTGGCCATGCAGGGAGGAGGAGAAGCCTTGAACCCAATACTTGGCACCACCCCAAGCTCGGACCAGCCATCCCAGGGAGGGATTCACTGTGGGTGTCTCCAACACAGGCATTGCCCAGGAGGTGCCACCTGCTCAGGCACTGCTGTGAGAAGAGGACAGTTGTTCAGGAGTGACTGCAGGAGGAGCAGAGCACCCACTGCACTGAATCCCCCAGGCTCTTGTGAAGAACCAGTTCACAGTCTGTGCTTTGAGGAGAGATCATTATACCCGAGTCTGGATTTCAGACAGCCTTTGGATACCATCTTTCCCTGTTCCCTGAAAGAGCTGTCATCTCTAGGTTAAGAAATAACTAGAAAATACAATGTCAAGAGCAAGGCCTCCTCCACCAGCTCCCAGAAGATCCAACTGCTGCATGACAGACTCACATCATCACTTGAAAACTTTTCCCAAACACAGCTCCTCTGCATCATTTGTTTCTGGCCCAGGTGGGCACCAAAGTGCAGACAGTGAAATGCTCCTGAATGCATCCCTCAGTTCCTTATTCCTGTGGCTGTGGTGGGATCTCTTGTTGCTGTGTGTCAGGTTGATGTGAAGGTGCAGTGTGAGGTGCCCTCAGGTGCAGTGTGAGGAGGAGAAACTGTTCTCCCATGAGGCATCTCCTCTGTGGCTCTAGGTGAGGATGTCTGGCTGATGGCTGCAAGATTTGGGTGATGGTTGCAGGCAGTTCTTGATCAGGACAGCTCAGGCCATCCCCTCACTCTGCAGGGCCACATTCCTGTCAGGGCTGAGCAGAATTGGGAAGCTGATGGGCAAGTAAAGGTGGTTGAGCCCCCTCTGGAGAGGGGTCAGGGTGGCATCTGCTCCCAGGCCTGCTCTGACACCAGTGGAATGTGCTGAAAGGGAGAGATTTGGGTTCCCTACTTCGGTACAGAATGGGCTGGGAACACAGAGCATTTATCCAGGTGTTTCACAAGTGATACTGGCAGTGAATGAACTCTGATGACAACTGCAAGGATTTCACTAAAAACTCTCCTGGCAGCATGGTGCCTCTTCAGCTCCAGGAGTGTGCCCTTCCTGAGTCTTTGGGAATGTCCCTCCAGCTGCCCGATGCAGAGGATCTGAGGAGGACAGGCACGAGAATGGGGGACAAAATGAGGATATTTGTTATTATCTGGTAATATTTTAGGAAGCTGTGGAAATCAGGAGTATGGTTCAGTTGTCCCATGATCATGGAGTCATGGAATGGCCTGGGTTGGAAGGGATGTGAAAAATCCCATCCAGGGCCACCCCTGCCATGGCAGGGACACCTTCCACTATCCCAGGTTGCTCCAAGTCCTGTCCAGCCTGGCCTTGGGCACTGCCAGGGATCCAGGGGCAGCCCCAGCTGCTCTGGGCACCCTGTGCCAGGGCCTGCCCACCCTCCCAGGAAATATTCCTTCCCAATATTTAACAATTCTGCTGCAGAGAACAGACATTTCCCAGCCTGTGTCAGTGCATGATTGGAGGGGTTGATGTAGCCCCTGGAGCCCATCTCAAGCACCCCAGAAAGAAGGGACTCCTGTGTTCCTTCTGGAGTAACTTCTTATGGATCCAGCCAGCCAGGCCAGCCATCCCATGGATCCAGGCCAAGGACTACACTTGCTAGAAGGTGCTGCAGAGATTTCATATTCCCAGGGAAAGGGAGGCATCATCCAAATGTTCTGTGTCTGGGTTTAGAAGAGAAAAATTGAAATGAATCGGCACAGAAAATGAATCTGCTTTAAATCCTGGTTATTTTAGAACTACATCAAGCTCATGACAGAAAAGATGTCCTGCCATGGCTAATTCTGTCTTTGGATTAGCTGGGCCAGGGTGGAGAATTGAACCAAAAAGAGCCAGAAACTGCTGCTGCCAAGCACTGGCTCCCATTTGGGAACACCACAGCCAGCTGTGCTTGGTGGGATGCTGGGCTGCCACTCAGGAATGCCCTGCCCTGATCCTGGCTCCTTGGCACATTCCCAGGGAAGGAGGTCAGCAGGAGAGCAGGGCCCATTGAGTGGCTTTGGAGGCTGCCCTGCTAAACCCCACTGGGCAGGGGCTTGAGGCAGCAGAGCTCCCAGGAGGGAGCAAATGGAGTGGGAAGATCCCCCAGCACCTCCAAACCCTTCTCATGTCCAAGAACAGCCAGGAATGTGCCAGGGACAGCACAGGCCAGGCAAGGCTGGGAGTGGCTGTTCCCTGGGGAAAGCCAGCGGGGCTGGGGCTGGAGCTTCTCTGCCAGCACAGAAATCCCTGAGCTGATGGAGCTGCCTGCCCTCAGGGCTGCATCCTGCCCAGCTTTCCTTGGCAAAGGCCTTGGCTCCACCAGCACAGCTGGCTCAGGGTTTTCCAGCTCAATTAGCTTTTGTCTGGTTTGTTGAGATTTGGGGCTAAAGTGCAGACTCTTGTTATTTTTGAAAGTAAGTTTAGGAGAAAGAATTTTCTGTTTGCCACTGCTACAGAAAATCCTGGATGGTTTTGGTTCACTCTGATGTCAAATAAGGTTTTTCCTTTTTTTTAATATCCTCCTTTTATATTTTATGCAAACTCCTACTCAGAATAAATCAACTCAAACCAAAATATTCCATCTCAAAGAATTCCCTGTCCCTCTCCACCTTTCCATTTTTTGCCTTTTTTTTTTTTTAATTTTAATTTCAGTTTGGTTTTACTTTTTTCTACAAAGAGAAACTGGCAAAAAGCTGGGATTTTCAGAGAGGGTTCTAAGGATTTTTTTAAGCCCATACCTGGCAGTTCTCTGCAGGCTCAGGGAACACAACCCCAATTCATCTATTTCTCCTTTCCCAGGGGATGAATTTCCCTTTCACCCCACACCTGCACTGAGCTGAGCAGAGGAGCATTTGGATGGTTTGCTGGTGACTAAATGATATGAGGAATGATCCTCATATCATTAATGAATTGAAAAAATAATTTTAAAAAAACACTGAGAGATGAACTGGATAAATCTCTTACAATTCTGGCATTTCTTGAGCAATTTTCAGCTAATAAGTCCAATTGAAGGAGGTTTTGAAATGAAACATCACTTCAAATGAAAAATAGAGCTTGTTTCTTCTCAAAGTGCCAGATTGACACTAACACTAAAAACCCCTGAAATGTTTATGTTATTTTTTTTTCCAATTAACAGCGTGAATTTACAGCATGTATTAGTAACAAAGTAATTTAGGTTTTTTAAACTGGAATAATTGATTCCATCTCCCTTTCTCCAGACTGACAGAGCTTTACCTTCTCCTTGTTACGGTTTTATTCTGCTGCCAGATTTCAAACAAATCACAGATTTAGCGTCAAAAAGCAATCAAAAGGAAGGAGCACCCGATAAAGCTTTTTGCTCAGATGAAGTGAGGCAGTTGCTTTGCACATGAAAGTCAGCATTATGAGTAAACTTGAAAATGGCCCTTTTCCTGAGTCTTGCCTCTAAATCAATATCTCAGCCGAGGATGTGTCTCAGGTGCTGAGCAGCACATGTGGCACTGGCTGCCACAGCCTCTCCAATGACCCCTTCCCCACCCTCCTTGAGTGCATGGAGGCTGCAGAAACTCAGGGGTGTTTGGAAAGCAGTGCCCTGCATGCCCCTAATCCTGTCCTTTTCCCCTAATCCCGCCCTTTGCCGCTAATCCTGTCCTTCATGAAAAGCTTCTGTGGTGGGGAAGTTCAAGATGTCAGTGCTGAAGGGATGGGATTGAGGGGTGGCACAGGGAGCGCCTTTCAGGACACTCCCAGCTGGGGAAGGCTGTGCCAGATACCACAGAGAGTATCACAGGATGAGTTTAGACTCTGAACTTCTGGATGTCTGAAACCAAGCAAGAAACCCCACCCTCAGCTCCTCTGCTGCCATCCTTTTTTCTGGAGATAACAGCAATGCTCTGTTTTCCAGAGAGGTTGTAAAGATTAATGCAGCCTTCAAGTGCAGGAGGGAGAACAGAGAAGAGAAAGGCAGGATGAGTTCTCCTGGTGCATGGGGGACAAGAGGAGGAATAAACTGTTAAACAAGAGGCTTAAGTTGTAGGAAGAGAGATTTAGGTTTGATGTGGAAAACCACCTAGCAAAGTTGGACAGACAATTTGAGCCCAAGGAAGCAACACACAGACATGGGATCCTCCTGTGGCACAGGCCCCTGCTCACTCCACACACATTACATGGGACACATCTGTGGGATAACAAACTCCCTGGAGCAGGATAACTCACACCTCCCTAGGAGCAGGATAGAACATCTCCCCTGGAGCAGGATAGAACATCTGCCCAGGAGCAGGATAACTCACACCTTCCCAGGAGCAGGATAGAACATCTCCCTAGGAGCAGGACAGAACATCTCCCTAGGAGCAGGATAACTCACACCTTCCCAGGAGCAGGATAACTCACACCTCCCTGAGAGTGAGGATTTCTGGAGCACTTGGAGCTGTGCCAGACTCCAGCATCTGGCTGAATGTTCTCCTTTGGCAAATGACAGAGCTGTTTCTACCTCTAGAGCTGAGCAGGAGCTGCTGTGCCTGAAAGGGACCTGTGTTGTGACATTTGTGACCAGGAAGTGCTGAGTGTAAGCAAGGGATGGCTCTGACAGGTTTGGAGCAGTCCAGCTCTGAACGAGTTAAATGTTTCCTGCTGAAATCCTGGACTGCTGTATTTTATTTCTGTTTCCCTCCAGTGGAAAACTTGCTTCTGAAATCATTTATTGGACATTGACAGAACGTTTCTCTTCCTCCTTAACACGAAAATATTTGGGAGGCAAGAATTAATCTTGTGTGTAAGTCACAAGTTTGGCACTGAAGCCATCCAGCTAAGTTTGGGCTCAAAGTGCCTTTCTCAGCTTTAGTCCTTGAGCTGGAAGGCAGAGTGCAGGCAGCAGTGCCAGTCTGGAGTGCACACACAGGAGATCTCTCCAGGTCTGATCCCTGCTCCTCACTGCAGCAAGAACAGGCAGAGGCACTGCTGAACTGCCCAGGTTGGTGCCTTTGGAGAGCTTGAAAGAGGAAGGACTGTTCAGGAACTGACAAACCTGGTGCCTCTGAGCTCTGGGCCTGTGGCCTTTGATGAATCTGCTCAGTCATCTCAGTGTGAATGTTCTGCTCTGCCAGGTACTGAAGAACACAGAGAACACAGGCTTTGAAAAGCCACCAAGGCCCAGCACACTCTCCAGGGGTGCAGAGAGGCTCTGCCCCGTCCCCAGAGTGCCCCTCCTCAGCCATGGGAGCCCCATCCCAGGGGCTCTGCCCCTCCTCAGCCATGGCAGCCCCATCCCCATCCCCATCCCAGGGGCTCTGCCCCTCCTCAGCCATGGGAGCCACATCCCAGGGGCTCTGCCCCTCCTCAGCCATGGCAGCCCCATCCCCATCCCGGGGGCTCTGCCCCTCCTCAGCCATGGGAGCCACATCCCAGGGGCTCTGCCCCTCCTCAGCCATGGTAGCCCCATCCCCATCCCCATCCCAGGGGCTCTGCCCCTCCTCAGCCATGGCAGCCCCATCCCCATCCCCATCCCAGGGGCTCTGCCCCTCCTCAGCCATGGCAGCCCCATCCCCATCCTCATCCCCATCCCCATCCCAGGGGCTCTGCCCCTCCTCAGCTGTGGGAGCCCCATCCCCATCCCGGGGGCTCTGCCCCTCCTCAGCCATGGGAGCCCCATCCCACAGCAGGGCTGGAGCCTTTTGCAGCCCCTCATGGACTGAACCCCATTAAAGCACCCACTCCCCACAGCAGCAGAGCATGGCCACCCTCTTCAGGGCTGGGGTCTCCAGAGCCAGGAGAGGCCATTGCTGTACCAGGCCCTCTCTCCAGCCTGGCCTGCCTCACTCCATCCCAGCAGGAACCAGGCTGGCAGCTGGCAGGAAGGCGCTGCAGCCCTCAGTGCTGAGCTGCAGGCAGAACATCTCCCCATCCTCAGGGAGCTGGGGCTCACTGGGGCCCAGGGCAGCAGGGCAGTTTTTAATCCAGGGTTTCTGAGCTGCTGGATGTGCCCTGAGGGCTCAGGGGTTTCTGCTCATCAGCCATAGGTCGTGTCTGGGGCATGTGGAGGTGTTTGGCTCTGCAGGGGAGGAGGATCCTCCCTCTCTGGGCTCAGGCAGTGCTCCCTGCCCATCTGGGGTTTAGAGGGCACAGGGAATCCCACACCCTGCTCCGGGTGGGGGCTCACTCACACTCCCAGGGTGTCCAACCCCAGCTGGGTTTTTGGCAGCTCTGTGCTGGGAGAGGGGCTCATACAGGGGATTCAGCCTGAATAACCATTGGGCCTGCCTGAGCCACGGAAGAGGCAGAAAGAAAGGAGAGAGTTCCATCCCTTTTGAGAGAGGGAGGAAGAATAGGGGGTGTTTTCCCCTTTCTGAAGAGCAGTTTCCTCAGCAGGACTCTGACAGCAGGAAGGGGGTGCTTGGTTTGTCTGGTTTGGACCTTGACCCTGCCCCTTCACAGTGTCCCTGAAGCTCAGGATGTCACCACAGAGTATCCAGAGGCAGGACAGAGACCCCAAAGCCCCTGAAAACACAAGCTGGGGCAGATTCTGCTCCCAAACCCTCCACTCCAATCCAGGCTCAGCTTCCAGAAGCATTGCCCAGGGCAGGTCCCAGCTTTGGCTCCTCCTCAGAAACACAATTTTCTCCTCACAGATACATCCTGCCAGCCAAGCCTGTTGCCTCAAGGATTATCCATGGCAGAGACAGAAAGACCTTCTCATTCCCAAAGGGAGCAAAAGAAAATACTTTAATGATCAGCCAAGTCCAACAAAGCAAATACATCCAGGTTAATGAGCATCCCAGTGGCACACACCTTATCTAAGATGGTAGATATTTCCCACCTAATTGAAAAGAAAAGCTGTTCACTAAGTAAAAGTTCTTTTAGGGACTTTCTTTATGCAATTGAACTGCTAATTAGGCTGCTTATTCCTCCCTACTTTTCTTGCAGTATCTTCCCAGTGAGGCACCCCCATGTTCCCAGGGACCAGTAGACAAACAGAGGCAAGTTTCATTTCTTGAAGGCAGCTGGTGAAATTTGGGAGGCTCAAGGCTGGCAGGAAGGGGGTGGCAGGACCCCATTCCCTCTGGGGATCAGGGCTCCAGGTGTATGCTCTGATTTCTCTGCTCTTATATCCACAAATCCAGCTAGAACTGCTTGTTCTAAACTCTTCCTTGGGGTGAATGTCACTTTTTCCAGTGACAGCTCTGTCTATTTAAGACATTTAGGTGCCTGTAACCATTCCTTGGGAGCCTCCTTCCCACCTGAGCTGCTGTCAGTGTCTGCTTCTCTTTAATGCAGTGCTAAAGGAGATGGATATTGTGGCAGGGGCCTCTGCTCTCTAATCCCTTAAATGCTGGGAGCCACAGACCATTTCTGCCTTTCAAGAGTGAAAACAAACCAAAAAATAATTTCCTTTAGCCTAAAACTCAGAACCAGGATTTCCAGCCCAGGTGAAACCAGGAGTTTTCTATTCCCTGCAGTGAGACTCCTGCCTTATCCAGAGGGGGGTCCTGGTTGGGCTTGGGGTTCAGCAGGAGCCTTGCAGTGCAGTTTCCTTATTCTGCCAGCACTGAGGCTTCTGTGGATGTGACTGGGCTTGCAAGTGCTGAAACTCTTCAGGGGAATTGCTTGTCATCCTTGGCTGCTTTACAGCTGTAAACATCACAAAGACAAAGGCGTTGGAGTGCTGTACTCACATTGTACCTGCTCTGCTCATAGTTAACAGGAGATGGACTGCAGAATAAATAACAGCAGAATTCACAGTTCTTTTCTTTTTCCCTCCTGAGTGGCAGTGAAATCTTTCCTATCTCCCACACCCACTGCTTTTATTATTTTATCAATGCTCAGCACTGCCACAGAAGTGATGGAAACATGGAATGGGCTTTTATGAGCCACCACCAGGCATGGCTACAGATCTAATTATAGATTCCTGAAATTTGCATCAAAGTGTTTAGAAGCCCTATGGAAGGGCAGAACACAGCTGTACTAAATAGGAACCACAGCAGCCTCCTGCCCAACATTTCACAGCTTAAGTAGAGAGGGCAAGAAAAAGATGGGGATTAATTAACTGGTACCAATTATGTGGTGCAGGAGGAGAATGGAGAGCAGGTGAGTTCAGGCTGAGTCTGTGCCATGGATCTGTGGTGCAGCCAAGAGGACAGCCTGGCTGGAAGGCAAATGGGTTCATCTGTCTGATCACTTGATGTTGTGTTCTTCCCACTGTCCCAGAATGCCAAAAGAAGGATTTTATTAAATATGGAATCTCAGAATGGCTTGGGTTGGAAGGGACCTTAAAGCCCACCCAGTGCCACCCCTGCCATGGCAGGGACACCTCCCATGTGACCGTGTTCACAAGGGTCTGAGGATGAGGGGAGAGAGGAGGATCTGACTCCATGTTTCACAAGGCTGATTTATTATTTTATGATATATGTTACATTAAAACTATACTAAAAGAATAGAAGAAAGGATTTCATCAGAAGGCTGGCTAAGAATAGAAAAAGAAGGAATGATAACAAAGGCTTGTGTCTCAGACAGAGAGTCCGAGCCAGCTGACTGTGATTGGCCATTAATTAGAAACAACCACAGGAGCCCAATCCCAGATGCACCTGTTGCATTCCACAGCAGCAGATAACCATTGGTTACATTTTGTTCCTGAGGCCTCTCAGCTTCTCAGGAGGAAACATCCTGAGGAAAGGATTTTTCATAAAATGTGTCTGTGACACCTCCCACTATCCCAGGCTGCTCCAAGCCCTGTCCAGCCTGGCCCTGGGCACTGCCAGGGATCCAGGAACAGCCACACCTGGGCACCCTGTGCCAGGGCCTGCCCACCCTCACCACATTCCCAGTATCCCATCTAACCCTGCCCTCTGGCAGTCTGAAGCCACCACTCCTCTGTGCTCTCTCCAAAATCCAAAGAAAACCTGTGCACAGGTTGCAGAGCTCAGGGATATGTGGAAACAGGGAAACACACCTGAGAAAAGTGACAGCAGAGACAGAGAAGGGACAGAGGAGCCAGAGGCAGCTGCTGAGGGAGTCCCTCTGCTAAAAATCAGCAGATAATCAGCACATCTAATCATGTGTGATGGGCTCCATCTCCTTGGCTCTTCAGAGCCAGCAAATCTCTGCACTGCTATTGATTTTCTGTCAGGCCCCTCAGGGATGGTGCTCACTGAAGATAAGGGCTTCCCCCTCAGGCTGCAGCTGAAGGAGGCAGGGAAGGCTCTCACTGCTGGAGCTCTCACAAGCTCCCCCTGCTCAGAGCTTGCTGCAGAAAGAGGAATTGTGTGCAAAAACCTGCTTGTCTGGGGCGTTTGTGTGTGCCCAGCAGTGCAGCAGGAAGGATTGATCCTGCCCTGAGCATCTTGTCACTGTAGGCACTGATGGCCTGGGGACTTGGGAGTCAGCTGGCTTGGGGTTGCAGCTGCCATCTCTACATGCTGGATGGTACAGTTCACTTGGGCTAAATAAAAAGTTACTCTGATTCAAAAGCAAGAAGGGGGCTGTTTCTTATGCATAGAGAAAATTTTGTTTGTTTCAATGTAATGGAAATCCTTCATCTCCTTATGATATAAAAAAACCCTTGGATGAGTTGATGTTTTTCTAATGGGAAAAAACTTGTTGTCAAAGGATTTTTGATCACTCATTTCACTCCACTTCAACGAGCTCTTGTCATTCCTTGTGAGTTTGTTTTACACTTGACAGGAGCAGGAGGCTGAGGCACCAGCAGTGCTGGACCACTACCCTCCCCTGTGTCAGCTCTGCCCTCTGGGGCAGGAATCCACCTGTGGGGAGTCAGGAGACACAGCCCTGTCAGACTCCTGGGCTCATCCCAGAGCTGCTCACACCACAGGCTCTGGGATCCCTCTCCTCAGGTACCACTTCATGTAGTCCATCAACCAGCTTCTAATAGCTGAATAGCCAAAATTGGGTTTGCTGCTTTTATTCCTGCCAAGGGGCTGGAGTCACCTCACCAAAGCTGGGAGCTGGGAGGGAAGGCTCAGTGGATGTTAACAGCTGCAGGGGGACTTTCCACCTGTTAGGGAAATTAATCCACAAACATCAGAGGTTTATGTCCAAAAAGAGACAGAGCAGTCCTTTTTGGCTTTATTCAAATAAAGGGGCATTCCTCTGGGGTCTTTCAGATTTTTGGAGGACACAGTCTCCTTTTTATCCCGATCTCCCAGCTGCATTTCCCTTCTCTCTTTCCCCATTTCTGATACCAAAGATTTCCCTCTAATGTATAACCCTCCCTTTTAATTTTTAATTCTTATGGAATTTACGGGTTTTTCTTATACATTGTTTCTTTCATATTTCAATGTCTAATTTCATTTGTCAGCAAACCTAAAGTTTATTTGTAAAAGCAAATCTCTTTTTCCATTCATCAATCAGTGGAATCCTTCCCATTGTTTCTTTTATCTCCCAGTGCTGGTTTTATCTACCAGCAGACCCACAGCTTGTTTGTAAGGACAAACCCACCATTCCTCTCACACCCCAAATGCTGCCTGGGGAGCTCTGGACTGGGAAGATTTAGGAAAGGTGGAGGAGCAGGAGCAGCACACACCTGCCGTCCCAGAAGGTGGAGAGAGCCAATCCCATGAGAGCAGCTGAGGGAGCTGGGAAGGGTCTGGAGCCCCAGGAGGGGCTGAGGGAGCTGGGCAGGGGCTGAGCCTGGAGCAAAGGAGGCTCAGGGGGCCCTTGTGGCTCTGCACAGCTCCTGCCAGGAGGGCACAGCCGGGGGGGCCGGGCTGTGCTCCAGGGAACAGGGACAGGAGCAGAGGGAACGGCCTCAGGCTGGGCCAGGGCAGCTCAGGGTGGGCACTGCAGGAATTTCCCCATGGAAAAGGGGCTCAGGCCTTGGAACTGCCCAGGGAGGGTTGGAGTGCCCAGCCCTGGAGGTGCCCCGGAGGTGGCACTGAGTGCTCTGGGCTGGGGACAGAGTGGGGATCAGGCTGAACTTGATGATCCTGGAGATCTTTTCCATCTTAATGATCCTGGGATTCCCTGACCCAAATCACTGCCTTGTTCACCACAAGACTGTCCTGCTGTGGGATGTTGTTCTGGGATCTAAACCACATCCCTGGGATGTTTGGAGAGGGAAGAGGCAGTGCCCTCTGTCTCCTCCAGCAAAATGTGAGAGAGCATCTGGAAAAACTCTGGCATTGGTAGAAATCACCTTCACTTTAATCTTTCATGAGCAAACACAGGGATGCCTCAGGGAGATGCACATTAATGACATATCAAGGCAATATAAAACAGGCTGTGCAACAGGTTCCACACTCCAGCCCCACTCCTGGGTTCCCCAGGATTCACTTTATCAGAACTATTTACAGCAGTGTCTTGTCCTGTTATGCAAAGAGCCTTTTTGTCCCATTTTGAAATGTGCAATGTTCCTTTGGTTGGCAGGAAGACTGTCCTATGCTGAAAGAGTCAGATGAAACATTGGGTGATATTTCTGGGCTATTTAAGTGGGAAAACTCCTAAGTGGTATTGCTTTTCTTACAGCCCAAATGCATTTTCTTTTTCATGGTTGAAAGCACAAGCTGTGTTTAATCCTACCCCCACAATTCCTCATATCTCTTTGCCCTGAGCATGCCAGGAATACCAAACTTGCACTCATCCTTTTGAATTCAGCTCCTTTTGGATTAGCACCTTGTTTGTGGATTCTCTCCTGAAGTCCTTGGGTGTATTTGCTAAATAATCTGGACAAGCTTCAGCTCTGGCAGGGCGATATCGAGCTCCCAGCTGCCTTTGCCAGGAAAGGGCTGGGAATGTACGCTCCAGATTACACAGCTGCCAGCTCCCCTGATTTCATTCTGAATCGTGCAAAACTTCATGTTTTCCTAAAAGCCTCAGCTGAAATGTGAACCTGCCCACTGATGTCATAACAGAGCTCTGCACTCCGAGCTTCAGGAGAGAGGCTGCAAGGGCGACTGAAAAGGCTGAAAATCCAGCCAGAAAGTGAAAGTGACCCATGGCCATTAACATCTCCTTGCTTTAAAGGCAGATCTCATTATTTTGTGGATAACTGGCTGGTTTGGTTGGATTTGTGGAGGGTCAGAGAGCTGAGCCCCTCCCCAGGCAGGCACAGACACAGGCATGGACCAGCAGAGCCTGAGTGTGCTGAGCCTTTGCCAGGAGAGAGGGGTAGGGCTGGTGCTGCTTTTCCACAAATCCCTTGGAGCTGCCAAATCCTCTGCTGCTCCTCTGCAATAAATCTGTGGGTCTCTGGGCTAGTATAAATCCAGATCCAGCTTGCTCAGGACTGAAGCCCACACGGAATTGCATAGATGGAGGGTAAAGGACGAGAAGCACTCTTTGCCATGTGCAGACGAGTATCCAGTTTATTAGCTTGGGACAGGACACTTGTGAGGGCCCGACCACCCAGGCAGCAAAGAGACAGAGCCACACCTGGTGTAGGTGTGATCCTCCAGGTGATGGGGCGGGGAAAGAGGACCACGGCCAATGGGACAACATTGGGGAGGGGCGAGGGGAGGGACCACGGCCAATGGGACAACATTGGGGAGGGGTGAGGGGAGGGACCGCCCATGGGACAACATTGGGGAGGGGCGAGGGGAGGGACCGCCTGTGGGACCGACCACCAGGGAGGGGGGGGTATGGGGACAAACCGTGTGATGAGAAAGGGGGAATAAATGGTCCAGTAAAATTTTCCCATCACCAGGGTAAAAACACCAACTAAATAAGCTATTTAGTGCACTACAACACTCCTCCAGCCCCTGCTTGGGTTCTGCCCACCCTCTGCTCCCTCCCTGAGCTCTGCAGTGCTCAGATCCATTCTCTGAGCACGATCTTTGCAGTGTCTGGTTCCAGGTGTCTGAACCTTTAAATGAGACAAAACTCCATGTTCATCCCTGGAGATCTTGGTGTCTTTGGCTTCTCTTTCCCTCTGTCCCCAACATGTGGAGAGCCAGACAGAGCAAGCATTTGACAAAATACAGTGTGAGCACCTGCAAAGCCAGTGCCCACCTGCACCAGGTGCTGCAGTCCTGGCCAACCCCTCCTGGTATTTAGAGAGTCTGAGGGTGTATGAGAAAGGTGGAGAAATAATAACTGGTGGTTTAATGCCAGCTCTAATCACAGGATGTCCTCTGGATGTGCCTTGGATGGCCGCAGAGCAGGAATCCATCTCTGCCCTGCTCTTCCCAACTCTTCTTCCCAGCCCCTCAGTGGGAGCTCAGCAAGAGAGGAAACGTCCAGGCAGGGGGGTTGTGATGTGGCACATCCATCACTGCTCTGTCAGGAGGGATTCTGGAGATGCCCACAAGAGGTTTTGTCTGTGGAACTGCTTGGATTGCTATAAAGCCCTGAGATTTGTGCTTCCAGGATGCAAGAGTGCGTGGAAATGGTGCTGGCAAACAGGGCAGGCAGTGGTGCCTGGCAGGGAAGTGAGAGCTGGGAACAAAGGGGTTCCTTTCCCCTTCAGTGGGGTCAGGGGCTGGGAGAGGCAGGAGTGCTGCCTGTCCAGACTGCATCCCAAACTGGATACAGGTATTTTCTGGCAGGTTTTCACCCCAAAGAGGTGCAAAGATGTACCTGGGCCAGACCCCAAAGTCCTTCAGGCTTTGCCCAGTGACCTGTGGTGAAGGAACCTGAACTGCCCCACGGATGCAGGAGTGGCCAGGATGAAGGATGTGGCCTCAACAAGCACTGGAGGACTCTGGAAATAACTCCTGGTTTTTGTCTCCTGAGAGCTGGGGCCTCTTCATGCTCTGGGCTGCATCCCAACTTTTTCACCTGAGCTGCTGCTTTAACCTGTAACAAAACCTCTGCCAAGCCAGAGTGAGGGAGAGCCTGGGTATGGTGGGACAATCAGCACACAGCCCATTCAAAGGGCTCTGAGGAGGAGATCACTGAGTCTCTTCCACGGGAGGAAGGATCAGATATTTTTAAAAGCAGCTGTGTCTCCATAGAAACCCCAGGAAAGAGTCCTGCAGTCCTATGGGGGAAGGGTGGTTTTCATCCAGTCCAAACAGCTGCTAAGAATTTCAGTGCTGAAGAAGGTACAAATGCCCTGTACCACAGCTGAGCTGGAAGGGGAAGTCCTTTTCCTTTTCCTTTTCCTTTCCCTTTCCCTTCCCATCTGTGGAGAACCAATTGCAGCCTTCTCTGCTCATCCTCTGAGCTGGGTGTAGTTTAGGACTGGGATATGTCCTACAGCTAGGATATATCCCACTATTATTATTATTATTATTATTATTATTATTATTATTATTATTATTATTATTATTATTATTATTATTATGCAAACATGTGCAGCAGCCTGGGGAAACTTCTCTCTGCCTTGCTCTGACCATAAACCAAGTGGATTTCCTGAAAATGAAGAGGATTCAATTTAACCTCCCCCCCAAGCTGTACTTCCTACTGTGTGTTCAGAGCTCTGAGGAACAGCTTTGTGCCAGGAGCAGGGATGAGGGATTGGGCTCTCAGCATCCATCAAGGTGAGGTCATTCCCAGTTTCCTGGAGATGCCTCAGCTGAAGCTCAGAGACAGTGAATGACTTGGCTGTAGACAAACAGAGGGGACTGGGGATAGCGGGCAAAAATCTTATTGCTTCTCAAATCAGATGGTGTCAGGCTTCTGCTGCCTGTGGGCCACAGCAAACAGTGCTGCTCTCCAGTCAGGCTGGATAATCCTTCCAGGCTTAAGTGGAAAATGTCAGCTCACCAAATCAGCAGCACCATCACCGCTTGAAATCGGTCCCAAGGCCAATCCAGTTTTGCTCCCACTCTTTAGCACCCCATAGCAGGCCAGGGATGATAATGAACTGCACTGCACTTGACCCTAATAATTCAATTTTCTGCCTTAGTGAAGCATAAGAGCCATATTTTGAAAAACTCATCATAGTCAGGGTACCTTTGGCCTGGGAGTCCGGGATTAGAGACATAATGTGAAACCACCTGAAAGTAGTAAAACCATTGGCCCTCCATGACTGATTGTAGGACAGGAATCCTTGCTGGATGTAAAAACAGTTTCTGCTGGAGAGATTAAATTTTTTTCCTATTTACAGCAGATGAGAGCATGTGAAAATTGACATTCTTGACAAAATTAAATTTCTCATCTTTCACAAGGAGACTTTCTGCTTAAATCCCTGTGAAGCTTCCAGTTCCAGTTCAAAGTGGACAGGAGGATTTGATTCACGCACCTTAACACCAAGAGCACCTTGATCTGGGTCTGAAATTATATTTCATTTTCCAAATGCTTCACAGAAAAGTCCTTTCAAGTCTGAAAAAAACCATTTTGACTTAAAAGGAGAGCTGTAAATATTCCATCTTGGCTGTTTCCACTTCCCCACTCTGTTTTCTGTATAAATTCATGTGCAGAAGGGATTTGGAGTTCTGCACTAGACCCTTTCTGACCAAGTGTTTCCCTGAGCTCCCAGCCAGGCCCCAGGACTGTGAAGGGCTTTCCAAGGCAGGTGCATTTGCAGTACAGCAAATTGCACAGATTTGACACTGACAATGGTGAATAAAATCCTTTCTACATTTGTTAACTCTGGCAGAAGAAATGAGTTAAGCTCATTTGTCTCTTTCCTGAGATGAATTTTTCATTTTCTCTTCCAAGCCTATTGACATTTGTGAAATGATTTTCTGGCATTTGTTCAGTCAATAAAAGCTGTGGCTGGATTTGGAGTCAGCACAAAGCCCTGCCTGCCCCCAGCCCTGCACAGGGGGTGTGCCCTGGCTTATCACAAAATCTCTGATTCTTATCTCATTTGGATACACTTCAGGTATTGGCTTTTTGTGTCTGTGTCAGAGCTGTCAGCGGGGCTGGGAACGTGGCTGATGAATTCTGCTGTCTCCACCTCTGGAAAACACAACAGAGAACAGCAGCTTTGCAGCTGTAAGGGAATCATCAGCCTGATAAAAACTCTCAAACCCCTCCATTTAAACTCAGAGCCACTAAATCATATCAAACTTACATTTCACATAGTCTGATGCCTCAGCCTGAGGCTCCATGGCCTGGGAAGTTTTTGGGCTAAGTCATTGAATCCTGGAATATCCTGGGCTGGAAGGGACCCCAGGAACATCCAGTCCCACCCCAGACCCCCCAACAATCCCACCCTGGGCATCTCTGGCAGCCCCAAACCCTCCTGGAGCTCTGGCACCATTCCCTGGGGAGCCTGGGCAGTGCCAGCACCTCTGGGGGAAGAACCTTTCCCTGATCTCCATCCCAGCCCCCTGTGACACAGCCCCAGGCCATTCCCTGGGTCCTATCCCTGTCACAGGGAGCAGAGATCTGGATCCAGAGAACTGGATCCAAACCAATTTTTTAAATTTCAAACTTTAGTTGCCAGTTTGTAAAAAAGGGGAACAAAAGCCTCCTGTGACATCTCAAACATCATGGGGAACAAGGAAGTAATTTCCTTCTTCCCTGGGCATCTCTCTGAAGCCGAGATGATAATGCTATTTTCCAGCAAACATTGGACAGGACAACCTGGTCTCATGGAAGGTGTCCCTGCCCTTGGAGGGGGTTGGAATGAGAGGATCTTTAAGGTCCTTTTCATCTCAAACCGTCCCATGAGTCTGTGATTCTATGACTTTTCCTGCAAATAGAGTAAAGCAGTGATTTAACAACTAAATAAAGCTTTCTATTGGCTCACCCTGTCAAACAGGGGGATGAATTAATAGGAAAACTGTTCCTTTAAACATCTCCATGCTTAGAAATGGTGGGATCTGCCTCTGTGCCCTTTGAATGGGAAAGTGGGGGAGGCAAGGGAGGAAAACTCCCAATAAGCTGCCAAACACTGAAAGAATTAATAAGTATGGATCATTCTTATTGGCCTGACCCAGGGTGCCACAGAATTCATTGGGAGTCTCAGCACTGATTTCTGAGGAGGCCAGGCTGAGGAGAAGAGGAATAGAAGAGGAATGGATTGACTTTGAGAAGTCAATGGGGATCTATTGACTTGTGCTGCTAAAGCCCTGCCCATCCTCCCTGCCAGAGCACGGGGCTGGGGAGGGAGCAGCCTTTAATTAGGAGTGAGGCAGCTTGAGCTCCATACTCCTATCTCCCCCTAATTAATCCCAGGATTAATTTTAAAGCTTTTTTTGCTCTTTTTGAAAGTTTTTATTCCAGAGATGCCCTTTTTCTGCAGCCAAGGAGAGCTGTACAACACTGCCTGCAAAGGGCTGCTTGGGAAGGGGAGCAGGCAGCAAAGAGAGATGAAATGCTCATTTTTTAAACTGTTAAATAGCTGAATAAACTTTACTGCCACTTTCCAGCCTGTCAAGTGGTGCTTCAGTGTGTTTGTGGAGGGTGTTCAGGTGTTTGGGGACAGATCTGTGATTAGAAGAAGTAAAACTTGCCATCTGGAGAGAAAATCTGCTTCCTCCTCGCTGTGGCTGAGGTCGCAGCAGCTCCACATGTGCTGCCAGGAGAGTTTGCTTCCTCAGACACCACCTGCTTGGTGCTCTGTGTTTATCACTGAGGGAGGGCTTCTTTTCATCAATCTGATCTGGTTTGGGTGAGGGGTTTGCTTTTCCCGCAGGGAAAGTCAGGCTGATTGAAAATAGTCTGAGTTATGGGTTGTGGGAGATAGCCCAGGACAATCCTTCCCTTGCTGGCTCTCCTGCTGGCACTGCCTGAGATAATCAGTGGCTCTCTGAGTTCTTTTGTGAATTGGTGATATGCAGCTTTTTGCTCCAGCAGAGTTCTCCACTGACTTGGTTGGCAGGGGAAGCTCGAAACTGAGACCCAGGAATGATGTGAAAGTTGAAGTACCAGAAAACCAGTGAGAGAAGCCAAGATTTATTCACAAGTCTGGTGCCCTGGGAAGATTCCTGTTACTTGTTCCCTGCCCTGACCATCTCTTTGCCCCATGGCCCCACATTTTGGGAAGGAGAAGGAGCTCTGCTGATCCCTCTTGGAGCACAGAGCAGGGGAGGTCATGTTTGCTGTGACTTGCATCAGGAGATTGCACATATGCAGCTCATGCCTCCCTAAAAAACAAGGAATACAGGTGCTGAGGATGTTATTTTGGTCAGAAAAAGGTTTCACTGGAGAAAATAACCCCCCTTTTTTAATGCTGTAGTAAGGAGGTTTCACACTGATCTTGCAAGTGTAACAGAAGCTCTAATGGGATCTCCAGCTTCCTGCCAAGCCTGGGGATTTGGCATCACCCCCTGTCATCAATATGCAGCTAATGACTCAAGCCATTAAATCATCCTGGGTGCCTTTTCTTGCTGAGTATGAGGAAAAGACCTGTAATGGCTACTTTGGGGGTGTGTGTCTGTTTGTCTGGAAGGACTTGGAGCTTAGAGGGATTAATCTTCCCAAATAAATTATGCTGGAAATATTTTAGGTGAGTGGTTTCCTTCCCTGCAGTTGTGTCCTTGTGGCAGTGCTGAGGTGGTGCTCTGGTTGTCTTTCCCTGCCCTTCTGCCCTTCTTGTCCTGCTCTGCCCTGCTGGAGCACAGCAGGACTTTGCTTTTGGTGTCTTCAGGAAGTCCTGAAGATGTGAGATGCCCTGTATCTGCAGTATGGGTGTGGCCAGCACTCCTGACATCCCAGGATTTCTTCACCAAGACCCAAACACACCCAGGAATTGTCAAAGGCTCTCAGTTACCATTTTAAAAGGCAATGTGTTGACAGTGGAACAAAAAAAATCCCATTTTTTTCAGCTGAGTCATCCAAGTGCTTGCCTTGACTCGGGGCTGGATTTCTTCTTTCCACCCTTGGGAAGCAGATGACACTCAGCATCTTTTCTTTCCCTGTTTTGATTCCAATGAATCACCTTTCAAATGAGAAGATTCATCCTGGAGAGGCCTCGGCTTTGCTGAAGGTCTGATTTAAGGAGGATACCTGAGCATGAGGCTCCATGTCAGTGCTGCTTGTTCCTTCCAGCTCTGCCCTCTGCCTCGAGGGGTTTATTCCCACAGTTTTCCCAGAAAAACTGGCCTTGGGAACATTTTGGGATGTGTTTCATCTCCTCAGGGACCCAGAGCTGGAATCAAGCATCATTCAGGCTCTGCATGAGTCTAAACCAGTTCTTTCACTCAGTGCCAGAATTCAGAATTAATCCATGCATTTCCCAATTCATATCCTGAATTAACTCTTTTAGATGCTGCTGCTGCTGGAAAAAAATAACTTGTCCCATCTGCTGAAGGGATTCTTTTGGTCCAGAATTGTACAAAAGATAAAGAAATACTGCTTTAAAGGGCTTTTCCACAGAAAGTTCAGGGTTTCAAAATCACTTGGGGAGAATCTACCATGACCTGAAGGTAATCTCATTGTTTCATGCCTACTTCTAAATATCACTCTACACATGATCCAAAATGTTTGTTTGTTTGTTATTTCTGTGTTTTCATTTGAAATGAAGTAAGGGTCATTGAAGTCTGCAATGAACCTCGAAGTGTGTGATCTCCAGTTCTGATCAGTGGATGTTCAGAGAACAGGGAAAATATTATAAAGAATAAAATTGTTCAACTGCTTCCCTTGCATCTCCAGCAATGGGGTTTGTGTTAATGCTGTGATTCTTGTCAAAGCCTCACTGGGAGACTCATTTCCTCCCTGAGAATGCCTCTAATGGCTTTTTTAAGAAGCACCCAAATAGCTAAAGAATCATCCAGATCCTGCTGAAGCATTCCAAATGGGCTCTTTTGGAAAAGGAGACAAGGATTTATGGCTGGGGAGTACTTGTTGCACTGAGTGTGGAGAACTGTTGCTCCAATAACAAGGAGATTTATGGCTTCCAATCCATCAGAGCCCGAGCTGCACCAGAGCTTTTTATGACTGGAACTCTGTCAAGACAATGCAGGCACCTGAAGGTGAAGGCTCTATTTTCATGAGTAAAAGTTACAATTGAACAGTTTTGGTTGTCAGACAAGATGCCTCAATCAGCTGTAGATTAAGGGAAAACCAGCTCTCCCAGAGGGTTTATTTGGTGCAAAGTACAGTGAGGGCAGCAAGGCTGGGGGATTCATGGAATCAAAGGAGGGTCTCAATTTGTGTTTGCAAAAGGTTCTCCTGTGGGTTTGACACCTCTTTGGGTGGCTGCTAAGAAGGTGCTGTGCTGTGTCACTGAGTCATGGAATGTCCTGAACTGGAGGGGATCCCCAGGCTCATCCAGTCCCATCCCAGGCCCTGCACAGACCCCCAGCACTCCCACCCTGGGCATCCCTGGCAGCGCTGTCCAAACCCTCCTGGAGCTCTGGCACCATTCCCTGGGGAGCCTGGGCAGTGCCAGCACCTCTGGGGGAAGAACCTTTCCCTGAGCTCCAGCCTGAGCCCCTCTAACACAGCTCCAGGCTGTGCTCATTGGGGCCCAGGGCTCACAGTGAGCACAGGAAAGCATCAGGGTGAGCCCATGTCAGGGGGTGGAACTGGAGGTGTTTAAGGTCCCTTCCAGCCCAAACCATCCTGGGATTCTGTGATAAATTTCAAATAGAAAAAGAACACTGCCATCAAATCCTTTCCTGCTGGAATCCTGGGACTGTGTTGTGTTGAATTCAGCACCCCCTGCCCCTCCTGAGCTCTGTGTATACCTGCTGGAGCTCTTGGCTGCTCTGGATTTCCAGCTCCCTGCTCCTGCCTGCTGGAGCTTCCAAGCTGGTTGTGTTCAGGTCTTTTCTCTGCTCACACTCTGCTGATGGAGACCATCACCTTCATCCCAACCCAGAAACACCTCCAAGAAGTGAGGTCAGCCTGCAGTGCCCCAAACCCCAGCTCTCCCTTTGTCAGGGTTTCCCAAGGCCCAGCTCAGTGTAGTTGGGAGCAGACTGTGCCTGAGCTGCTGCCTTCCTCTGTGATCCTGCCTGGCCTTGGCTCCCAGCACTTTCTTTTCCTGGCTCCAGGGTTCCTCTCATCTTGATGTACCTCTGAAGGAGCCATTCTGGGCTTGCTTTGTAGCTTTTGAGGAGTGAGATGTCCTAGAGGGAAATTCATCTTCCCCACCCTCCCTCCACTTCCCAAGAGAAGCATCTCTCATCCTTCAGGGCTGCTCCTTCTCTCTGATAATTACAAAGGTGCCCACTCAGACCTGGATGGGTTTGCTTGGCTCAGCCAGAGCAGTTAACTGTCCCCACCTGTACAATTAACCAAAAAAACCCACCCCAGCTCTACACATGACATTGAGTAAAAGGATTGGAAATGTAAAAATGAATTCCCAGAGGTGCAGTTTAAAAGGACACTCCACTCCACTTAAGTCTAAAGTTATCCTAAATAATTCCTCCTGGCAGTTTAATGGTGGGGATTTTGCTGTAATGCTTCCTCCCTGACATTTGCAATGACCCAGTTTACTGTTTTTACAAATAATAATTTGTCTTAATTTTCTCTTTGAAGTAGCAAGGAAAAGAATAAATGGGTGAAACCCAAACCTGGTAACCTTGCTGGATATTGTAGGTCAATAAATTATCTTCGTGCACAGCTTAGTGTTCCAGGTTTCCACTTGAGTGGATGAGGGCTCTTTTAATGCTTGTTAAAATAGCAGAGATAAGTGATTGCAGTCTGAGGATGGAAAACATTGAATAATGCAAAGATCTGTGGATTTTGTGATTTTACTTGGCTGGGGGAGAAAAATCCTTTGATTCTTTCAGAGCTGGATAATAAAAGCTTTCCTTTCAGTTCAGACTCTACATGTTTTTGAGCCAAACATGGCTCTGGAAAGTAATAATGCATTCCTAATGAAATGATCCAGTTGGGCTATGCCAGAGCTGGGCATTTCTGACCTGGTTTTCAGTGTAAAAGCCCAGCACAGGCTGAAGATTATTCTATTCTGAAGCCAGGAAACCTTGTCAGAAACACCATTTAGAGCTGCTAGTGCAACTGAAGTTCTGGATGCAGGTTCTGGATGCTCTGGTGACCAAAGGTGATTTACTCCATGGAGACCTGATTCTAAGAAGTCCTTCAAGTTGAAATCACTCAAAGCAGGGTGAGGCTTCTCAAGGGAAACCCGGGGGTTTTAATGAGGCAAAAATATTCATGGAATGAGCCTGATTTCCCTAATTGTATTATTATATCCAGACAAACAAAAATCTTCAAAGACACAGGCAACTTTTTCAAGACATCAAAAAATTTTAGCAAGAAACTAAAAATTTTAAATGAAAACCAAGTTTTCCCCCTTTTAAACTTCCATTTTTCTCTGCAAACTTTCTGATGAACTGGAAATCATGTTCTCCAGGGCCCATTTCAGCCTCCCCAAACATCAGTTTCATTTCTCCTCCTGTACAGGGAATGAGACTCATTCAGCCAATTTCTGGGGCTCAGCTCTCACCACAGATGGCCCTCCCTGCACTTATGCTGTCTCAGCTGCCTCCTGGAAGCAGTATCGGAAATGAGGTCCATCCTTTGGAATCCCAGTGCCCTCACTTGTGGTCATGGACTCACATTTTCAGCTCTGAAGAGTTGCACAATTTTTTCCTTTCTGATAAGCAAGCGTTGTATTCAACTGTTCTAATATTTTATTGCTTTGTCAACATGTGAGAAAATAATAATTACAGCCTGCTCTGCAGGACTGGGAATTCTAATCAACACCAAAGCAGGATCTGTACATAATTAGAAACTTGTTCTAGCTGCTTTTTCAGAATTTATCTCTCAAGCAATTGTCAGTGTCAGCAACATGGTTCAAACCAGCAAGTCTAAAGTGAGACTTTGTTGTTAGTGCTGCTCTGCAGATAAAATCACCGTTTGCTCCAAAACAATGAAGACTAAAAACTGCTGAAAAAAGCACCCCAGATCAGTCAGAGGCACTGTCAGGTTTCCTGAAAGGTTTTGGGGTTTGAACAGAGCCAGGGTTTGTCTGTACCTTGTTGCTGTGAGATTTTGGGCTTTGCTGTCACCCCAGGTGTCAGGGAAAGGGCACTGTCCCTGTTTGAGGTGTGGAGCAGGAGCAGACACTGAAATCACATCCTCAGGACTTGATCTGGGAGCCTCGGTCACAAAAGGGACATTTAGAAATGGAGTTGAAGAGTCCAGAGAATTTTCATTTCACTGGAGCCAGTCCAGGGTTGGAACCCAAACCCATTTTCCAGCAGTGACCTGGCCCCGGCTGCCCTTTGTTCTCTGAACTTGCCCACGGTTCAGGCAGTGGTGAGCCCTGGCATTTCCCAAAGAGCCACCTTGTTGTGGTGTTGTGAGGGTTCCCAGGACGAGGTGAGAGATGAGCATTGACTCCAAGTGCTCAGAAGGCTTATATTATATTATATTATATTATATTATATTATATTATATTATATTATATTATATTATATTATATTATATTATATTATATTATATTATATTACTATAAAAAAGAAAGAGAGAGGACACATCAGAAAGCTAGACAAGAATGAATAATAAAATCCCGTGACAGACTCAGAGAGGCCGACACAGCTGGACTGGGATTGGTCATTAAGTTAAAACAATTCACATGCTGGGTAAACAATTCTCCAAATCACATTCCAAAGCAGCAAAACAGGGAAAAGCTGAAGCTTCCCAGCTTCCCAGGAGAAGAAATTCTGGCGACGAGATTTTTTTCCTAAAATATCACAGTGACACCACCTCCCTCCCTCCCTCCCTCCCTCCCCCGGCTTCCACCCGTGCCAGGCTCGGTGTCCCTGTGGCACCAGGGCACACAGAGGGGTGGAGCAGGCCCAGAGGAGCCACAGAGCTACTCCAGGGCTGGAGCCCCTCTGAGCCAGGCTGGGAGAGCTGGGGGGGCTCACCTGGAGAGGAGAAGCTCCAGGGAGAGCTCAGAGCCCCTGCCAGGGCCTGAAGGGGCTCCAGGAGTGTCATTGTCATATTTTCTGAAAAATCCCTTCAGCAGGATTTCTTCTCCTGAGAAGCCTCAGAGAAAAAGGAAAATAATATAATCACATTGCTTCTCCTGTGTTTGCTGCTTTGGAATGTAGTTGGAGATTGTTTTATCCAACAGGTGAATGTTTCATTGGTTTAATGTGAATTGTTTTGACTTAATGACCAATCAGGGCCAAGCTGTGTCGGTACTCGAAGCAGTCAGGAGTTTTCATCATCATTCTTTGTGTATCCTTTCTCTATTCTTTAGTATAGTTTTAGTATAGCATTCTTTCTTTTCTATAATATAGTATAATAAAATAATAAATCAGCCTTCTAAGAACATGGAGTCAGATTCTCAATTCCTCCTTTGTCCTGGGGACACAGAAAATACCACACAGGAGAGCTGGGGGCAAACATTTCAGCAGGGACTGTTGCAATAGGACAAAGAGTGATGGTTTTCAACTAAAAGAGGGTGGATTTAGACTGGATATAAGGACAAAAAATTTAAAACTAGGGTGGGCAGGCCCCGGCACAGGGTGCCCAGAGCAGCTGGGGCTGCCCCTGGATCCCTGGCAGTGCCCAAGGCCAGGTTGGACACTGGGGCTGGAGCACCTGGGACAGTGGGAGGTGTCCCTGCCCATGGTGAGGGTGGCACTGGGTGGGTTTAAGGTCCCTTTTCTATCCAAACCATCCTGGGATTCTCTGAGCTGGAATTTTGGCCATGTCTGATGCTGGAACACTCCTGCTCTCCTCCAGCCTTCAGGACAGGGACTCTTCCAGGAGCAGAGCTGGGCAAGCTGCCACAGTGGGACAGCATTTCAGGCTGCAGGAGCTGTCCATGCTGAAAGCAAGGGGAACTCAGGCCTTGGTGTGCTCCTGTGTCTGTCTGCACTGCCAGAAGGCAGCTGGTGAGCTGAAATATCATCAGATATTTCAAATGCTTGGGAGCTCACAGTGAGGAGAGGTGGAAAAGTGGCTGGGATAAAAAATACTGAGCAGTTTTATCCCCAGACTGCTCAGAGGGTGCTGCCTGCATTGTTCTGTCTGCTCTTTTCTGCCTGGGCATCTCATTTATTCCTTCTCTGACTTTAAGTCTTTGAACTGCTGTTAATTTAAGATGCTCCCTTGTTCACCTCTCTTATAGATTCAAGAGCTGTTCTGGCTGAGATGGATTGGGATCCCTGGAAGGGCATTAAAATGCTGCGTATGGCAATGTTTTACCCAGCTCCTCCAATCCCTTTTTCCTGCATCTTGTTCTCCATTTGGATCTGTGGGTCCAGGCCCTGCAGTGCTGCTCCTGGGACTGCACTGCCTTCATTAAGTGCACACACGTACCAAATTCGCTTGATTTTTGCCTTTTTTTTCTCCAAGCACCTGAGAAGTCTGGGCAAATGTGGGAAGGCAGGAAAAGATCTTTTAAATGCACTATAAATCCTATTTTAACTCAACTAATTATAGCTACAGCGTAATTAAAATATTGTGAGGGAAAAGAAAATAATCCTGCTGAAGTGAAAGTGTGTTAACACTTTGCATCTGCAGAGTTCTGAATCACTGCACCTTTGTACCTGACAGCAAAATGCTCAACAGCCCCTTCTGCCAGAAAGCCCCAACCTGCTGGGAACAGCCTTTCTTTCCTCCTGGAGGCTGCTCTGATCTCTGCTCTGGGACAGGGCCAGGAGCCAGGGAATGGCCTGGGGCTGTGTCACAGGGGGCTGGGATGGAGATCAGGGAAAGGTTCATCCCCCAGAGGTGCTGGCACTGCCCAGGCTCCCCAGGGAATGGTGCCAGAGCTCCAGGAGGGTTTGGGGCTGCCAGGGATACCCAGGGTGGGAGTGTTGGGGGTCTGGGCAGGGCTTTGTGACCGTGTTCACAGGGATCTTATGTTGAGGGAAGAGACGAGGATCTGACTCCATGTTTCAGAAGGCTGATTTATTATTTTATGATATATATTACATTAAAACTATACTAAAAGAATAGAAGAAAGGTTTCTTCAGAAGGCTGGCTAAGAATAGAATAGGAAAGAATGATAACAAAGGCTTGTGGCTCAGGCTCTCTGTCCGAGCCAGCTGGGCTGTGATTGGCCATTAATTACAAACATCCACATGAGCCCAATCCCAGCTGCACCTGTTGCATTCCACAGCAGCAGATACCATTGGTTACATTTTGTTCCTGAGGCCTCTCAGCTTCTCAGGAGGAAAAGTCCTAAGGAAAGGATTTTCCATAAAAGATGTCTGTGTCAGGCTTGGGGTGGGATTGGATGAGCCTTGGGGTTTCTTCCAGTCCAGGATATTCCAGGATCTGTCAGCTCACTGGTCCTGGTCAGAGGGGGAACATCTCCTGCTGCTCCTGTAAACTCCCTCTTATTCCCTTTCCTAAAGGTGAGAATAAACACATTGAAATGATGGCAGCTACAAATCAAAATGTCACACCAGAAGAAAAAATCCTTGTTACATAAAATTTCTCCTTTTCTATTGATTGGAAAGTTCCAGCAGGAGAAATGAAAAATGTTGAACTTGATTTCTGAGCAGAGATTTTTTTTTTTCAGTTACAAGCAGGAGAACAAGCCATTGTGCCTGCGAAACAAATGCAACTATTTCCTGACCAGCTCTACCTTAGTGATTTCAAGACTAATAAATTTGCTGGTGGAAAAATATTATTACACCAAATATTCATCAGTCACAGAAAAGCACCAGATATGTCAAAGACTGGGGGTAATACATGTGAGATAAATATCCCTATTCAGGTCAGTCAAATCCCTTCAACCCCAAAGTGAGTGAATTACTTTGTCATATATTCCTGCTGCAAAAAAGCAGGGAAGGATGGATGGTTTTCCATGGCTCTTATTGAAGCAGGGGTTACAAAGTGCAGCACAGAATTTACAGAAGGAATTTCCATGTCCCATGTCCCACTCAGGTCAGGCAGGATGGGGATGACAATATTTCCTTCTGGCCTTAAAGAAATGCATCTGTGAAAACACAATCAGAGCTTATGGGTCATTGGATCCATGTGCTCTGAAATGACTTTTTTAGCACTAAAAATGACATTATCTGCAAGAACAAATAAGCTGTGTCTGCTGGCATCAGCAGTTGAGCTTGGAAATGGGAAAAGTATGAGGAGAAAATCCCAGCCTGCTTAATTGCCTCACAAATCAAAGCTCTGGGCAATAACTCCTGTTCAGGGGAAATTCAGATGAGAAATATGATTACTGCTCTCTGCAGGGGAAAGGCAGCACTTGGACAAAATGTGGGGCTGTTTTTTTCCTTGTGATCCCCGTGCCAGGGCCTGACTTGCCAGAGCTCACTGGAAGGTCAAAGCTTCCTCCTGTTTCAGCAGTTTGGTGCAGGGCAGGGGGGACTGGAGCTGGTGCAGCTTCTCCCATGGGCTGGGTTGAAGCCCTTCCATGTGCACCAGGCAGAACTCAGGGCACTCTCTGGGCCAGTCCATGGAAATTCAAATGTCCATGGCAAAAAGAAAGATATAAATCTTCATTTTCTTTCCATGAAAACAGCTTGAGGTTTTAATAATGGGGCAGCTGGTAAAGTGTTTGTATATAAATAACACCTAAGTGAGTGTAGTGTTGGTGTTCACATGCATTAAACTTCCAGAATGTTCTGTGAAAAGAGCCAAAAATCTTACCAGTAGGATAAAAAGTTTGTTTTATTTGACCTGAATTGTGCATAAATGCAGTGCCAAATGCCTCTGGCAGGCTCAGCCTGTGCTGGAGTGACACAAGGGCCAAGCTGGAATCTGATGGTTGGGGCTTTCTGGAGAGGACTTGAAGGGATGGGAGCAATTCCATGGACCAAAAGCACTCAGCACAAATATAAACCTGGATATCTGGGTGCAGGGGGGTTGTGTGTCTTTGCACAAACTCTGGGGTTTGGGTTTGGCTGTTCTCTGCCTGTTCTGAGTCTGTTTGCATCCTTCTCTGATATCACTCTCTGCTGGATGCCCCAACACTACAGCCTTTGTGGTTGTGGTTCTGTGCAGCCTCGGGGCAAGTGGCAGCCCTCAGCTCCCAACTCAGGTCTCTTTTTCCTTCCCACTTCCTCCCTCTGAGCCCCAGAGTCGCTTTCCTTTTCTCTGGAGAGGGAAAGCTGCTCCAGGGTGGCAGAAGGGCTTGCCCAGGGACAGGGCGGTCTCATGGCACGGCTGGGCTCAGTCTGAGCCATGGCCACTGCTGGCTCCCCCAGCAGCTCCATCCCTTCCCCAGGGGATCTGCTCCAGGCACAGGAGGAGCTGGGCTGCTGCAGCAGCTGGGAGGGGAGTGTGGGAGCTCAAGGAGAGGTTGGTGTGAAGGACAGGGTGAAACCCCCTCAGCAGGGCGAGTGTTGCAAGGGTGAAGCCACTTTCCTTTTTTTCTTGGCATTATTAGAGGGTTCAAGTGGAATTTAATTGGTGCTTTAGCCTTGAGCTGCCCTCAGCGTGGGAGCTGCAGAGCAGCCACTGAGTGCAGAGCCAGGGAACTCCAGCTCTCACCTTCCCTGTCCTCTCCAAAGCAAACAAACAACCAAACACTCCAGTAATTAACTGCACACCCAGACTGTGAGGAGCACTGCTGGGAGACATCACCCAGGAGGGGGCAGGGGGAAAACCATCAGCCTGAAAAAGCTGATCCAGGAAAATAATGAGCCTCTCCTGTGGAGGAGGATGCAAAAGGAATCTGAGCACTAAATTCCTCCTTAGAACTGTAGATTCAGGGATTTTTATGGGCTGGGAATACCCTCTGAGATTATCAAATCCAACTGTTCCCCCAGGCCTGCCAAGGCCACCACTGACCATGTCCCCAGGTGCCACATCCACATGGATTTTAGATCTGCCCAGGGCTGGGGACTCCACGACTGCCTGAACCATCAGTCTCCATCATCTGCTTGGAGAGGGTGGGCAGGTGGAGCTGCAGGAGGGAATCTTGCTCTGATTATCCACGGGAGGCTTTCCTGCACAGCACCTGAACTACTGAGTTACAGCATCAAGGAACAGCCCTGGGCAAAAGGACTCAAGGACACCCTGTGAGAGATTCAAACCTGCTCTAAAAACCAGCTTGGGTTTGGACCTGTCCCAAAGGATTTTCCTTACTGGAATTCCTACTGCAGTTAAAGGAGCAATTCCCATCCCACTGTAGAGAGAAAGAGTGGAATTGGAGTGACCTGAGCAGCTCCCCATGAGTGCCAGCAGTGCCCAAGGACAGTCTGGGACACAGCTTTGCCATGCCAGGCACAGGGCACTGCAGGGTGATGGAGGAACAGCTGGAGGTGGTGCTCCAGGCTAGGCCAAAGCAGGTCTGGGTCACGCTGCCAGACTTGCACAGAAAGTTCCTTTTCCCTGTGCTTCCCTTCAGCTGAGTCATGGCTCTGGGAGAGTTCAGCAGCAGCTGCTCTGCAGGGGGGCAAGGAGCAGGCACCAAATGTGCCATGTGCTGGATCTGCTGCCTCCTTTGCTCCATCTGTGGAATGGAGATCAGTTCTCCGTTCCTCTGCAACTTCCTGGGAGATGCAGCCAAGGGAGTGTTAGGTGGGAAAGGCTGTTCCAGGTCAGGCACAGATTAGGCTGGGAGTCTGTCCCAGTTCCCTGCTCCCAGGATTCCAAATCTGAGAGCACAATCCAAAAAGCTCTTCCAGCAGATGTCCACAAACTCCTTTGCTGGCTGATCTGTGCCCTGTAGGGTTGGTCCTGGCAGAGCACTCCAGGTCCTCCCAGCACAAGCACCTCCCACTATCCCAGGGCACCCCAGGACAGTCCAGCCTGGCCTTGGGCACTGCCAGGGATCCAGGGGCAGCCCCAGCTGCTCTGGGCACCCTGCGCCAGGGCCTGCCCGCCCTGATAAAGAATTCCTGAGCTCATGGAGCATCTCCTGAGTAAAGTCCTGGGTGTGGATCTGTGTGTGATGGCTGCTGCAGTCAGAGAAATGAGCAGAACATCTTTTCCAAATGTGTTTTCCTTGCAGACAGTTCTTGAGTTTCTTCAAGTATTCCCTGTAAAAATGTGTCATGTCCAAACCACTCTGAGTCCAGTCCAGATCCACTCTGTTGATATGAGCTGTAAATATGCCCCCACAGAAAATGTCAAAACAAGAACCATCACAACAGGAGGTAAAACTGTCTGCACTGAAGATTGGGACGTTTAGAAGGTTCTGTTTCCCATCCCACTGAGTGATTCTGCAGAGGACTCATTCCCAAGGCAAGCCTGGAAATCACTGATAGTTCCCCTGGGAGCAATGGAGAAATGGAATTGAGCTGGATGGAGTGGAGTGGAATGGAATTCAGCCAGGAACGTTTGGCATAGCTGAAACCTGGTCCTGGTCCTGAAGGGCATGTCTGGGATCTGCACAGGGAAAACTCAAGATTCCCTCTCCTCCAGTTGCATCTGTGCTGTGTCCAGCAGTTCATCTTTAGGGGACAGACAGAGGTGCCCTATTCATCCTCTTGTCCTCCCCAGGGTGTGGAGAAGCCTGAGGAGTGCCCAGGATGATGTTTAGATGGCCCACAGGGGGGTGATACCTCCAGCACAGAGAAACATCATCCAGGGATCCAGGATTTATCAAGAGAAGTCCATCGTGTTGTGGAGTTCATTAGGAGCTCTGGATACAGTGCAGCAGTTTTGTCAAGGCAGCAATAAACTCCTGAAAAATGCATTTTATTGGGTTCTTGGGAGTGGCCCAGGGGAGCTGTGGGGCAGGAGCTCGGGGGGAATCGTTTCCATCTGTCTCAAATGGACTCTGGGAGCTGTTGGTGCTTTGAGTGTGGAATTATTCTGGAATTATCCACTCCAGCCCTGGCCAGGAGCCACTGCACAAACCTCCCTGACATTTCCATTGCCATCCCCAGCAGCCTTTGCTGGCAGTAGCCCCTCTGATTTTCTCCCACTTTGCTTTTAAAAACTTTATTCAACAACTTTGTGGAAACTAATTTGATCTTTCTCTGCCCAAGAAAACACAATCTGGCAGGAGCATCACTGAAATAATGGATACAACCAAATCCCAAGGACTTTGGCTGTTCCAGCCATGGCAGGAAGTTGGAACTACATGATCTGTAAATTCCCTTCCAACCCAAACCATTCTGGGATTATGGGATTATTCAGTTTTCTCAGCTGGAACCTCTTGCAGATGGAAAATAACCCAAGAAGAGTTATAATGGAAAGTGAGTTGGAAGAGGCTTTTACTATTTCTATGTCTCCTCTTCAAAGGCTGCTCACCACAGTTGTAGGAAGGGTCCTGGAATATCCGGAAGCTGCTGGAACAGAGGGAAATGCGTCTCTTGAGAGCAGCCTCCACACCTTGGTTTGTACAACTGCCAACTGAGGTTTTCTGGAAATTCAGCCCTATTTCTCCAATCCTGCCTCCAATTTACTGAACTGAATTTCCCCTACATATGAAGGAAGAGCACAAGGGCAGCTGGGTTTGGCTCCTGTCTGGTCTCCTGTACAGCACAGGGCATTTCCTGCCTGCTGTGTCTGGCCCCTTGCAGTGCAGGCAGCTCTGGCCTCTGGGGGTCTCTTTTCCTTCATTAAGGGTCAAGAGAAGCCAGATAACTCAAATGGAATTGTGTTCAAATGGAGATGTGAACACCGAGGACGTTCACATTTGGACACAGAGCATCACCCCAGAGTGTCTGAGACGGACATACATTTCATCATGTTTTAGGTGTCCAGAGAGGGGATGTCAACAGCTGAGCCAAGGCAACTTTTCCCTTCCCCAGCACAGATAATTCAGTCTCAGATACTGGAAAGAAGGATGACAAACCTCCCCTTTGGCTAGGAAAGGAGTCAGTGTGGCTAGCTGGATGTCAAGACAGATTTTGTGGATGACTCTGGGTGGGATTGAGCCCAAGTGTTTCACACAGCCACGAAGCAAAGGCTGAGTCTGTGGTCACACATCATCATTTGTCAGAGCTCATCCTGATGGTTTAGGGAAAAATATCCCCGAGCCCAGTCTTTCTGAATGTGCTGACTGAAATTTGCAGACTCCACCAACAGTAAAACCTAACCTGAGACTCTGCTGTCCTGTCACAACAGTTAGCAGCAAACAGATCACTCTCAGTGGGCATCTGTAACTCTGAGCTCACCCAGAGAGAAGGAACCTGCTCACTGCTGGGAGGGCTGAGGATGCACAGGTGATGCTGGCTGTTCCCTTGGCAACCATCCCCATCTGGGAGCAATCTGAGGCAGGTGCTCTGACCCCTGGCAAAAAATGTTTCAGCATTTAATGACTTAAATAAGGGAATCATTCTTGGCTGCTGGGAAAGGGAGAGGTGTTATAGCTCCAGCTGATCACTCAGAACCATAATGGGGGTACTCAACATGGGCCGGTTCCACAGGTTTGGACTTTGGCAAAGAAGGTGCCACCAAAGCCCATTCCAGAGACAGTTGGAAAGGAACAGGGCCTGATTTTCCACCTATTTCCATTCTGTTATTCCAAATTCATGGAGAATTTCCTTTTGAAAGGAGACTAGGTGGTTGAGGTTATTGGCAATAACCAGGCCATGGGTCAGCGATGGCCTTGGCAGTGCTGGGGAATGACTGGACTCCATAATCTCCAAGGGTGTTTCCAACTTTATGAATATCTTATTCTACAGTTCTAAGAAGGAGGAATTTGGTGCCCAGATTCCTTTTGCATCCTCCTCCACTGGAAAAGTTCATTATTTTCCTGGGTTGGTTTTTTCAGGCTCCTCATTTTCCTGCCTGCCCTCTCCTGGGTGATGTCTCCCAGCACTGCTCCTCACAGTTCATTACTGAAGCATTTGTTTGTTTGCTTTGGAGAGGACAGGGAAGGTGAGAGCTGGAGTTCCCTGGCTCTGCACTCAGTGCCTGGGGAATTGCACCAGCACAGGTCTGGCCTTGTAGAGTCTCAGAATGGAATCCTGGCATGGTTTGGGTTGGAGGAACCTGAAAGCCATCCAGTGCCACCCCTGCCATGGCAGGGACACCTTCCACTGTCCCAGGCTGCTCCATGCTCCATCCAACCTGGCCTTGGGCACTGCCAGGAATCCAGGGGCAGCCCCAGCTGCTCTGGGCAACCTGAACTGCTCAGTTCTGAATTACTTCTCTCATGTTATTCACAGAATTTTCAGTTATTGACCCCAGAGCAGTAAGGAAATGCCCACACAAGTCTCATTCTCTCATGAAATTCAGATTTTGAGCAGCAGCTTAAGGTTATCTCTGAATTGTCCATTAGTATTTATATGACAGAGAACAATCAGATAAAAATCCAGATAGCTGGAAGATCCTAAGACATTAAAAACCTTTGTAAAAAATGTGGAGTTCCGGTTTTATTTCTTCAAACATGAACTCAGACTGCATTCAGTACAGTCTTCATATTTATCCAAGGATCATAAAATTGAGATTTCTGCACAGCAAGCAAACAGAGGAGTGTGTGGGGATGGATACAAAGGCAAATGTGAGCTGAAGAGAGATAAATTAACTAAAAGCCTGGATCCTGTGTGTCTACAGAGAAATCTCTGTTAATTGAAATGAATACCTTCCCTGGATCATTTCACTAAATCTCTTCTTAGAAACTGCTTTTGGTCAGATATTCCTGTCATTGATGTTGCAGCCCAGAACCATGCAATTGCTGAGGTTGGAAAAGACCTCTGAGATCATCAAGTCCAACCTCTGCCCAAACACCACGAGGGGCTTGAGGCCAGCAGGTGCCCCCACCATGTGCAGAGAACACTCAATATTCCAAGGATTGTGCTTTCCCTCTGCATGCAGAGAAGGGCTCAAAGCAGAGGGTCCCAAATCCCACTGAGCACTCCAGAGCCCAGGCTGTTCATCATTCCAGCATGGCTTGGTCTTTTCGTGTTCTTAATGAAAATTCTCAAAAGCTTCTGACTTTTCTGATGCAAAATGAAAACAAATGTGCAAACCTCAAAGAGTTTCACAATTTATTTTCTCCAGCCATGCCAGATTCCTGGAGCGTGCCATTAATGTTCCCAGTGGAATTGCTGGGTTTCTCACTGGGGATCTGCTCCTTGCTCCCTCTGGATCCATGGATCTGTGTGTGCCTTTGCCACACTCTCCATGGATAAAGGACAGTGCAGAGCCTGTGCCTCTGGCCCAGCCCCTGTTCCAGTCCTGCCCCCGTCCTGCTGGATCAACCTTCATCCAGTGATATTTAGGGATGGCAGCTGTGACCTCCCTCCCTGAATTTCACCACTCTCATATTTCTGCAGCCCTGATCCTTCACGATTTCTGGATGTGGCTTTCTAACTAAGGGAGAGTTTCCATTCTCCATTGGACACTGTTCCCTACTGGCCCATCCTGCCTTGGGAAAGCCTCACATGCTCCAGTGAGCAAAGTGTCCAGGAGCAGAGAGACCCCTCCACATCTGCTGTTGCTACAAGAACAGACAAAACCCCTGGTGGAAATGAAAAGCAGCATGAGTTGGAGTTCCTGGCAGAGCTGTGCTCTTTTTGTCTAAAGGGAGGAGGAAGATGTGGCCAGAACAGAAATTCAATTCATCAGTCTGGCTCCATGGTTACTAAGAAACAGAGGGATGCTGCTACACTGGAATTATTTCATTCCCAGATGAGAAAGGGATTCTCAAGCTGAAATATAAATGTATTTCTTTGAAATGATTCTGTTTCTCTAAGACAGGAGCCAGCACCCCAATTTAATCTGCACTGGCAGTGGATGCTCCTCTTTGCTCTGCTCTCTGTCCTTCAGCAGAAGGGGATGGGCACCTTTGTGTGCTTAATTAGTTTTTCTGTTTTTTTGCATTAACCCACATCGCCTTCAGCAGATCAGGTTTTATCCTCAGTAGGTAAAAATAAAGAAAAGGAGTGGCTTCAGATGAAGGAAAAGTCCCCACCTGTTTTTCAACTGAGCTTTGGGAAATCCACAGGACAAGGCAGAGATAGCAAAAAGGTGAGGGTCAGGTTTGAGAATAACAGGTTTGTGCTTTAAAGGGGTGAGGATTTTCCTACAGATCCCCAGAATCACTGAGGTTGGGAAAGACCTCCCAGACCATGGAGTCCCAGCTGTGCCTGATCCCCATCTGTCCCCAGCCCAGAGCACTCAGTGCCACCTCCGGGGCACCTCCAGGGCTGGGCACTCCAACCCTCCCTGTGCATTCCAAGGCCTGAGCCCCTTTCCATGGGGAAATTCCTGCAGTGCCCACCCTGAGCTGCCCTGGCCCAGCCTGAGGCCGTTCCCTCTGCTCCTGTCCCTGTTCCCTGGAGCACAGCCCGGCCCCCCCCGGCTGTGCCCTCCTGGCAGGAGCTGTGCAGAGCCACAAGGGCCCCCTGAGCCTCCTTTGCTCCAGGCTGAAATTCCAGCTGCTGTGTGCTCAGTCACCTCTCTCTGCAGGGAACTCCAGCCTAAAAAGGCAGCTGAGGCAGAGGAGAAACACCAATGCCTCCTCCTGCTCCTCCTGCTCCTCCTGTCCCTTGATTTCCACCACCAGCTCCTTGGGGAACATCCCCACTCCCTCAAAGGAGCCCAGGGAAGGATGGCACGGGGATAAACAGCCAAAAGCTTCCCTGGGGCAAGGTTTTCCCACCACAAACCCAATCCTATCCCTGCAGGCTCCTCCTGCCTCTGTGACTCATCCCTGCCTACCCTAATTCTCTTCCTGTCCTTCCAGGGAGCTACTGCTTCCCTTGAGCCCTGGCAGGGAGCTCCATCCCACTCAGCTGATTTATTCCTCCTGTGGTGAAGTGAACACTGCTGAAGTTCGTTCCAGCAACAATGGAAACACCCAAGGGCTGCCTTGGTTCCAGCAGCCTGATGTGCCCACCAGAGCTCCCTCTCTGCTTTCTGGGGCTCCTGTTGAGGTCAGAGCATGGCTTTGGGGGCACCTTTAGGTGCCACATTTCAAACTTGGCTTAAAAATCTTAAATAATGACTGCCCTGGAGGAGAGCAGAGGTTTGCCAGGCCTGACAGGAGTGTGGGGGCTGTCAGTCCTGACATCCCTCAGCTATGGAAAATCACAGATAGAGATGGAAGCTCAGATTTCACTCTGCTCCTTGCATCCCTCAAGAACACTGACGGGTCCCTGCTGCTTTGTGCTCTGCTTCAGACAGCACCAGAGAGTTTGGGGTAATTTCAGCTCACTAGGAATCTTGTCTTTCTAATGGAAAACTGTGTCTTTTATTTTGCTTTTCCTTTTTAAACCTATCCAATTTATTTCCATTAAAATTATCAATAAATTCACAGCTTGTGGGATGTTCATATTTTTACTGCAATGTGAACTTTAACCTTTCATTCTCCTCTTGCTGCTGGTTCCTTATGACAATCTAAAAGGTTTTACTTTTCCTTTATCTAAAGCAGCTTCCATTCTGTTAAAATCTGGATGTTGCTCTTTGTGCTGGATGCTGCAAAGCCACTGTCAGCATTTATGACATAAAGTAACACCATGAGCTGTAAATACTGCCATGAAACTTTCCCAATTTAAACCAAGTTTCAAGTGAAACAAGCATATTTACATAGCTCACACCTGTTCCACAGAAAATGAGAAATATTGACTTCTTCAAGGTTGCTTTCATCCCAAGTTGCAGTACAGATCAATTACTCCTGCAAATGTTATTGTTTCTGGTCATCCTTGTTATCTTCCCTTAAATCAGGAAGCCTGGAGAGGCGGAGGCTCCAGAGTGACCCAACTGCAGCTGTTCAGTGCCTGAAGGGGCTCCAGGAGAGCTGCAGAGGGACTGGGGACAAGGGATGGAGGGACAGGGCACAGGGAATGGCTCCCAGTGCCAGAGGGCAGGGCTGGATGGGATATTGGGAATTGGGAATTGTTCCCAGTGAGGGTGGGCAGGCCCTGGCACAGGGTGCCCAGAGCAGCTGGGGCTGCCCCTGCATCCCTGGCAGTGCCCAAGGCCAGGCTGGACACTGGGACACCCTGGGACAGTGGGAGGTGTCTCTGCCATGTGTTTAAGGTCCCTTCCAACACAAACCATTCTGGGACAATAAACTTCCATGCTTTCCCACTCTGCATTCCCCTGGTTTCCCATTTGCTCACTTTGTGGGCTTGCCTGGAACAACCTAAACATGGGCAGCTTGCAGATTTCCAGCAGCACCACTCCTGCCCTGCCTCTGCAGTGCCACTGATTGTCTCCTTTGCTCTTTGAACAGTGAAACAACTCCAGAAGTCCCTGGTTCAGTAATGGATGAGGATGTGGGAGCCAACAAAAGGCTTTGCTTGTGTTGGACACGACACAGAAATATTAAAAGTGTTGTTTTATTCCCTGTAAGAGCAATTACCCCTTCAGGGGAGTGACTGCAGTGCTCACAGGAGTTGCTTTGGAATTAAAGTCCTTGCAGGGCTCTGACCTACCTTACATGGTCTGGGAAATAAAGTCCACTTGAAAATTGCACTGTGTTTCAAAGAGCAAAACCAGGAGGCAGGGACACATCATGAAAGATTTCAGTAGAATTCACCTTCTGATTCTTTCATGGGCCTGGTCTTTGCTGTTCCTTCCCCTCCCTGTGTTCTGGGCCTTTCTCACTGCTCCCAAGCCAGCCTTGCTTCATCCAAGGCTGGGAGACACATCAGCCAATGAAGGGAAGTGAGACCAGCACTGACTGTCCCACCACACACACACCTCTGGTGACCTCAGCAAGGCCCTGGAATCCTGGGGTGGTTTGGGTGGGAAGGGACCTGAAATCCCACCCAGTGCCCCCCTGCCATGGCAGGGACACCTCCCACTGTCCCAGGCTGCTCCAAGCCCCGTCCCACCTGGCCTTGGGCGCTGCCAGGGATCCAGGGGCAGTTGGGAGTCACTCCTTGTACCTCTGCCTTGGAGTTTTGTCCTGGTCTAAACTCATTCCTCAAATCCAAAATTCGTTGGAACAGAATGTTAGACAGAAGAAAAGGAGCTATTGAGTCCCTTTGTTCTTGCAAACATCTTTTGACATTTTCATTCTCCTTGAAGGCTGGGCAGAAATTCTTTTCAGATGTTCTAAACGCTGCCAGCAGTTCCAGCAAGCAGGACAGGTATTATAGTCTGCCAAAGGGATCTGCCTGCTCCCCTGCCCCTTGTGGGGAATGCAGGAGGAGCTGAAGAGTGCTGGGCTGGGAGGGGCTCGGCAATGGCTCATTTCCCGCTCCCAGGGATGGCTGAGCATTCCAATGGGTGTTGTTAAAATGTTCCCAGGGCACAGAGCAGCTGCTCATCCTCACTGCTTTAAATCTCTAATGTTAATTGGTGATGGCTGCTCTCAACACCGAAATCCTCTAAAGATGCCCAGCAAAGCAAGAAAACTCCCATGGAACAGCACAGCCCTGGGAATCTCACCCCAAAGGTCCTGGTCTTCACTTAATAACTAATAATTGATATCCATTTCTTGGTCCCTCAGTTTACCCACGTGAATGTGGATGTGTTCCTGCCAAGGCAAGGAGACACTTCAGTTATGGAGCCTTGCACAGCTGGAAGTGTTGATGGTTTTCTTTGGGATTTCCTGTCTGGCTGAGATCCTGCAGAGCTGATGGGATCAATTCTATCAACACTTCTTAATTTTTCCCTCATTGTGGGAGGTGTTGTGCTTTTAAATTGTGGGTTTGGGTTTTTTTCTGGGCACTGAACATCTGAGGGGCACTAAAATAACCAACTAAAGTACAGAAAGCACAGCTGCAATGTTGCATCAACTCATCCACGGTCGTTAATTGAAGTCCAGTGGCAGTGGAAATTCTGCCAGACCAGTGATCAACCCTGGGCACTGTCAAGTGCTCCCAGAGCATTTCCTCTCCTCCTCTCCCTCGCCATCCAGGGCTGGCCAGCTCCCAGCAGTGTGGGGCAGCAGGCCCTGCTCACCCCAGCGCCCATCTCCAGTTCAGTGAATACTCCCAGCGAGCAGAGGGGGCTGTCCTGTCCCCCCGGACCCGGGGGGTTCGCAGTGCTGAGCAGGAGGAGGATCAGCCCCTCCTGGGGCTGGGCCGTGGCAGCTGAGCCGGGGTCCCAGCGCCCTCCCACGCTGCCCAAGGAAAGCCGCGGTCGCCATGGACACAAAGCGGGGAGGATGCATCGGGAAACACCGGCAGGGTAAAATGTCAGCACTGAGGGGGAGCTTTAGGAGGGGGAATCATCCCATAGAGAGGGACACGGGCTCTGACTGAGGGGAAGCTGGGGCTGCAGGGAAACCCAGGGGGAATCTGCACCTTTCACGATCATGAACAGCGGGGTCCCAACGTGCCGGGTGCTGGGATGATGCGGGAGCGGGAGAGAGCCCCGGTGTCATATCCCGGGTGCTGGGATGCTGAGGGAGCAGGAGAGAGCCCCGGTGCCAGGTCCCGGGTGCTGGGATGCTGGGTGAGCAGGAGAGAGCCCCGGTGCCAGGTCCGGGGTGCTGGGATGCTGAGAGAGCAGGAGAGAGCCCCGGTGTCATATCCCAGGTGTTGGGATGCTGAGGGAGCAGGAGAGAGCCCCGGTGCCAGGTCCCACGTTCTGGGATGCTGAGGGAGCAGGAGAGAGCCCCGGTGCCTCGTCCGGGGTGCTGGGATGCTGAGGGAGCAGGAGAGAACCCGGGTGCTGGGATGCTGAGGGAGCAGGAGAGAACCCGGGTGCTGGGATGCTGGGTGACCAGGACAGAGCCCCTGTGCCAGGTCCGGGCTGTGCTGGGTGTCACACCCAGCTGCTGCTGCTGCTGCTGCTGCTGTGGCACAGCCAGAGCCGGGCTCAGGAGACGCCCACGTCCCCAGGGTGTCCGGCTGGCACCGGCAGGGCAGCGCTGAAGGTTCTGCTGCACTGCAGAGCCCTGCAGAGCTCCAACACAGAACTGCAGAGCCACGGGAGGTTGGGAAGGCCCTCTGAGACCAACCATGAACCCAGGAATGGCGGGTCCCCAGGTGCCCCAGCCTTTTAAATCGCTGCTGGGACGGGGATGCCACCCCTGCCCTGGGGAGAATGAGAGGAGGAAGGGCAGAACCCATCCTTTGCACATTTCCTCATTGGAAATTAGGAAACAACAACTTCCCTAAAAATTAAACAACCACTCCCCTCCCCCCGCCTTTTTTTTCCTTTTTTTTTTGTTTGTTTGTGTTTTTTGTTTTTTGTTTTTGTTTTTCTTTTGCTTTTATTTGGTTTTGGGTTTTTGTTTTTTCTTTTGCTTTGTTTTGGGTTTTTTTGTTTAGTTTTTTTGGGGGGGTTTTGATTGTTTTGGTTTCTTTTGTTATATTGTGGGGATTTTTTGGGGTTTTCTTGAGTGGTTTTTTTTTTGTTGTTGTTTGCTTGTTTTGGTTTGGTTTTTTCCCCTCTTCTCCCCTTTCCTTCTATTTCTCCTGTCTCCAAGTCCAAGAAATTCTATTTTCATCCTGGGACCTTCTGAAAAGGGACTTCTTGATTACCTCACAAGTGCTTGTTTGCTTTTCTCCTTGTCAAGAAACGCTGTGATTGTGGTGTTCTCAGGATTTTACACTTCCTGGAGTACCAATCTGAAAATGTCTACCTTAGGAAATCATTCCTTTCCCTGTCTCTCACACCTGACATGTGGAGACAGCATCAGGCTGTACCTGCAGCTTTAATCACCTTGATGAAGACACCTCTTGAAGTTCCCCCATCTTTCATGACAAGTTAAGCCCCTTTAATCTCCCAGAGCCTGGCTCAGCTCAGTCAGGCCCCAGGCACAGGACAGCCCATTCTGGGACAATTTCCTGAACATTAAAGAGACAGATCTCAGTGTGATACAGACAATGTAGGATTTTTAAAAACTGAGACCATTTAAATGTTCTGAGAGCAACAGAAACAAAATAAAGTCTGTTTACAAAGTACTTCTTCAGATCTGGCATAAATACAACAAAAATTGCATTACTGGTGAATTATTTGCATTCCTTTCCCCGACTTCAGTTCCTCCAAGCACTCAACTTGGCTCTATTGAAGTTGTCCTTTCCATTTGACAGCCCCTTTAATCCTCTGACTCTGTAATCAGATCCATTCAGAGAACTCCAGAACACAAAGGAACTGCCATTCCAGCCCAGCCTCTGGATGCAGCCTTGGAAATTATAGAGCAAAACCCAGCAGGAAATCAGGGGATGATTAGCTCTGGGATTTGAGGAGGTTCTGATTTGAAAATTGGTGAGAAAATTCCCTTCTGGAATGATAAACGGGCTGACTTGTAAGGGCTTTGTTAGTTTTGGGGAGAGCAGACTGTACTAAGCATCTTCCCAAATCCCAGCGATCGCAGAGCAGGGTTAAGGTCTGGAACGCATTGTCCAGAGAAGGGAGCAGAGCTGGGGAAGGGTCTGGAGCCCCAGGAGGGGCTGAGGGAGCTGGGCAGGGGCTGAGCCTGGAGCAAAGGAGGCTCAGGGGGCCCTTGTGGCTCTGCACAGCTCCTGCCAGGAGGGCACAGCCGGGGGGGTCGGGCTGTGCTCCAGGGAACAGGGACAGGAGCAGAGGGAACGGCCTCAGGCTGGGCCAGGGCAGCTCAGGGTGGGCACTGCAGGAATTTCCCCATGGGAAGGGGGATCAGGCCTTGGAATGCACAGGGAGGTTTGGAGTGCCCAGCCCTGGAGGTGTCCAGGGAATGGCTGGAGGTGGCACTGAGTGCTCTGGGCTGGGGACAGGGTGGGCATTGGGCACAGGTTGAACTCGGTCGTCTTGGAGGTCTTTCCCAACCTCAATGATTCCATGATTCCATGTGGAATTCTATGTACAGTCACAGAATCACGGGGGTTGGAAAAGATCTCTGAGACCACAGAGCCCAACTTTGGAATCCCTCTGTCACCATATTTGCTGAAAAATCCCTTCGCCAGGATTTTTCTCCTGAGAAGCTGAGAAGCCTCAGAAAAGAAATGTAAACAATAATTATCTGATTGCTTGGAATGTGGTCTAGAGGGTGCTCACCAACAGGTGCATCTTTGATTGGTTCCGTGTGAATTGTTTTTAATTAATGGCCAATTCCAGTCCAGCTGTGTCGGACTCTCTGAATCAGTCACAGGTTTTTATTATTCATTCTTGTTTTAGCCTTCTGATGTCTCCTTTCTCTTTCTTTAGTATAGTTTTAGTATATAATTTTCTTTTAATGTAATATATATCATAATATAATAAATCAGCCTTCTGAGAACTTAGAGTCAATTCTCATCTCTCACCTCGTCCTGGGACCCACAACACGACAGCGTCCCTCCATGCCAAATAAACCCATCCCAAAGTGCCACATCTGCCCCCAAGGGACCCAGAGCACACAGGCAGCCTGATGAGGTCTCTGGTGTTGAGATGACCCCAAGTTGTTGGAAAGTCTCTTTTTCCCAGCCCTGAGACCGAAGAAGAAGACAAGGGTTCCTTGGCTCTGGTTCTCAAGGCTGTTTATTTTCTGTTATCTATTCCATTCTCTCTCTGACCTGCTGAGATCTGTCCAGCACGTTGGTTCATGGCACACTGACTGCCCTTGGGGTGGTGTTGCCTTTTTATACTAAAAACTACCTGTACTTTATTTACAATAATTTTCCAATACCTATCACCTATGTTAGACAGTCTGTTTCTACTCTAAACCAATCCAAAAGTGCCACCATCACAGCAGAAGATGGAGGACAAGAAGGAGAAGGAGAAAGACAGAACACGCCCAGATTCCTCCATCTTGCCTCCTGAACCCCCATTCTAAACCCCCAAAATTCTACATTTTCACCCTGTGGTAAATTCAATATCATTCTATTCAAATCCTTGTGGCTTGTAACTCCTCACACAAAGTTGATAATTGTTTCCATGGGTTAAAATTGAAGGCAGGGGTGTCTTTGACTCCATGCCAAAGTCTCTGAGCCCTGGGGCAGTCGGAGGAATTTCCTGGGTTTCGACAGCAGCCGGGCAAGCACCAGGGCAGAACAACCCAAAATTGTGTTCTTTTCCTCAGAACACTGCTTTAACACCACACCAGTGCTCACTGTTGATCAGTGTGGCAGCAGAAGCACCATTTCCAGCCAGCTCTGGGCTGGGATTTCCAGTCCATGTTAATGCTGTTAATGCTGCAATCCTGACATTTTGGTCATGTAATCTTATTGAAAAAGATTTGTTCCCCTTTAGTTTCATGGGATTTTCAGATTGGTGTTTCAGGTATTTAATGCATGTATTAAACCAGCCCTGGTCATTCTGCCCCAGGCAGACTCTGAGGGACTCCTGAACTCCTGGATGGTTTTGTGCTGTTATTGCTGGGTGTTCTGGTGATTATTCTTCAAAAAAGATCAAAGCAGGGAGTAGGAAGTTGGTTTGTACTGTGTTGTAATTAATGCAGAACAAATCTGAGTGCAATCAGGATGTTTTGATTGCAGCCTAGTGGGGTTTCTGGGGGTCCTTTTTAGCCATGACATCATGCAAATTGGATTTTGGCACCATTAGAAGGGAGGAATTGAGGAAAAACTGAGGATGCTGGAAGTACTCAGGTACAACTCAGCCGAGAGGAGACCAAACCTACTTGGTCCATTCCTGTTCACAGATAGAGGAGAAAATTCAGGGAACCAAATTTCCAGTTTTTAAACCCCACATAAAAAATTTACATCCAGAGCCATGATGAATTTTCCCTATCAGTGTTTCTAACAAAAACTCTAGGAGGTTCAGTGTCAGAAAATTTAAAATGTTTGGTAGAATGAGTCAAACCATCCTTTACAGCCTTAAAACCTCCTCTAGGAAAACTGGAGAGATTGCTCTGGGATATTTTTCATAGTCCACATTATCAGTTTTAACTGTTGCAAAGGAATGACAGGTCCAAATTATCACCAAAACTGGCCTGGAAGTGTCTCAGGTTTGACATTAAAAGGCAGGTTAATTAATCAGTACAGTGACAAGAAAGATTTGGTTCCATTTTCATGGAAAAATATAGCAGAGTATAAATCCAGACAGCTTCTTCAGGCCTTTTCTTCAATAATTTCTCCTTTCTCGTCCTAAAAATGTCTGTGGTTTCTCCAAGTCCTTGCTGCCTGATCCTCCCAAAGGACTTTCCCCTGACAGCCACAAACAGGCCATGGAACACTGACTGCTGCTCTTTAAACCAGCCCAGGTTTTCCCCATGCATCAAACAGCAGGATGGGGATGGGGGAGATATCTGTGCTGGAGGCATGGATTTGGAACACAACAGCATTGAAATAATTTTCAATGCAAAAGATTTTCTAGCAGCCAAACACAATTGTTCCATCAACACTGGTGGCAGGAGCCCAGCTCCTCAAACCCAGCTGAATTTGGAGCAGCTGAGCATTTTCCTTGTTTCCTATTCCATTTTTCAGTTGAATTCTGGCTGGGGGCTGGAGGGAAATGAGATTGGAGAGAAGCTAAGCAGGACTTTCTGCTAAAGTGGTTGGAGACAAGGACCCACAGCTTGACTTGTGTCTTGGTTTTGAAAGCCAGGGGTGCTAAGGAAGGCAGGAGCCGCTCCTGAAATGGAGAATGTAACACCCCCCCCAGAATTGTTCAGGAATTGTTATAAATTTGAAATTAAGGGGCTCTCAGGCAAAAAATATGGGAGCAGGAATAACAATTCTTCAATAGGGAAGAAAATAAAAAGATAAAGAATGCAGTAAACCAAACCAACACTGCCAGAGTCAGAACCCAACCTGACACCCTGTGGGTCAGGCTGTTGGCACAGTCCCATTGGAATTGTGGCTCAGCCCTCCTGCAGTGCCAGGGCTGGTTCTGTTGGAGCAGGGATCCTGGAGAAAGGTGCAGTCTCTTCCTCTGAAGATCCAGGGGAAGAAGAGGCAGCTGCTGTTCCTCTGGGGAATCCAGTGGAGAAGCTGTGCTGGTGTTCCAGAATCTCCAGATTCTATCCAGGCAGGAATGCTTGGCTCCTCCCTCTGGGCTCACATCTCCCAATGGGATGCTGTAGTTCTTATCAGCCATGCAGGGACATTCCATAGCTGTTATCAGCAGGTGTCTCCCCAGTCGTGGAAGAGATAAGGAAATCTGCCCACTGAACAGAAGACAGCTGCCATACAGATGGTAAATAGAATACAATTTGCTTGACAATCTAGGACACCTTGGTGGTAAGAGAAAAATAATGATATCATCCTTAGTGAATCCTGGAATGGATTGGCTTAGAAAGGACCATGAGTATCGCCCAGTGCCAGCCCTGCCATGGCAGGGACACCTTCCACCAGCCCAGGCTGCTCCAAGCCCTGTCCATCCTGGCCCTGGACACTTCCCCTGTGGTGTTTGGGAGCAAAGTGGGCCTTGGAGAATGGCATCTTCCTTCTCAGGGTGGGGATTCCTTCTCAAAGTGTTGCTGAACTCCTTTAGGCCCCACTCCCCCCCTTGGGTAGCAGATTTTGTTTTCTGAGCTGAAGTGGAGGTGCAGGAGTCTGTTCCTGTGTGTCACTGCAGCTCCAGCCATGCCTGAGCGTGGTGGCAGGGTTCCAGGGGGAGGTGCACACAAATTGTGAGCCTGTATTGTTAGCACTGATGAGCCAGCACCCCCATCCTGCTCCCTGCAAGCCAAGGGGGAAGCTGGCAAATTCCCATGGCACCCAAGTCCCTGATATCTGCAGCAAAACCTGCTGGCCCCTGTTAGTCCTTCTCTGCTCTCTGAGTAAGACATTTTCCACAGGGCTAGAAAATCAGGATATTTCACATCTCACCTTCTTCATCAGTGCCTCCAGTTCCTTGGTGATTTTTGTTTAGCCTTAGAAAGAAAAGGACTGCTGAGCTGACAGGGAATTCTTCCTTTTTGCTGTGGCGTTGGAGCATAAATGAGATATGACAGAACATCTTCAGGTTGCCTTTGGCACAGTTGTGTGTTAAATGCTGCTTTAAATTGAAGGATCTTTGTATGTCAGTGTCAAGACACACCAGGTTTAGTCCCCTTTTCTGTTAGAGAATTTTCTCTTTTTTCCAGTTTGGGTTGGATTTGTTTCTAGGAGTCTCTTGTCCTATTTTCTGCTGAAGTACAAAGGTAAATAAATGGTATTTAGGTGATTAGAGTCCCTCAGTGCCCATTTCAAGCATCTCACAAAGCCATTAAGGATGGAAAAGAGCTGATCTGGGTACTGGAGAGGTCCCTGTGCTCCAGCCACCAAGGCTCTGATGGCTTTGTTAGGTGTCAGTGCCCAGAAGAGTTTGCTCATGTTCCTTGCCCAAAGGCCATGGGATGGATCCATCTCTGCTGTCCTAGGCCAAGTTGGCTTATTAGGGAAAACTCCTGGTGCCCTGTGGCTTCAGGAAAATACGGAATTTGGCCTCCACCCCCAGCCCCCAGCAGAGCCAGCACAGACAGCTGTCAGTAACACCATTTTCTTTCATGCTTGAGAACTTTGACACCAGGATTTTTTAGGGTGTAGTCACTGAGAGCATTAAAAATGCTGCACAAACCTCACACCATTTCCAAAAGCTCTTGGAGTACAAAGCCTCTATTGCAAATCAAAGCAAAGCATTGAGGCCAGAGCTGAGAAAGAGATCTGCAACTTCGTGGCAATTACCAAACACAATTATATTCCTATAATGAAGAGACTAAAAACCTCACCAAAGCTCTGTGATTCTAATTATAATCAGGCAGTTAGAGATACCCATCTCTCACAGGACTCTGGAGTGAATTTAACACTTGCAGTAACATTTCTTGAATGCTTATGAACAAAAATGTGTCAATTTCTGTCCCCAGATAATGACAGAATTAAATTTCTTTATCTGATTCAGTGACTTTTTTGTTGTGCAACAGACACAGAAGTTCAGGTGGAAATCAGACCCTTTTTAGGTTTAAAAATAGTTTCTGATTCAAGCCCATGCTGGAGGATCTGTTTGCATTTGGGAAGTAGGAGGTTGCTTTTGATGGTAAATCAGCTTACAGCAAGGCTGATGGGTTTAACCCTGGGGGTGACAGAGTCCACCTGTGCCCAGCAGCTGCTGTGCTCTGAACCCTGAACTGGGCACAGCCTCAGGAATCACCTGCAAGGCAAAAACTCCTGGTGGATCAGAGAGTGGGAAGAGTCAGACTCAGGGGTTTATTCTCTGTTTGCCTTCATGTGCTGCAATAAAGTGTAGCAATATTGTGGCTTTCAGCAATACAAGAAACTGATGAAAGAGGCCCTTTATTAAACCCATCCTCACATTTGGGTATTGCCATGGAAAGTGAAGAGAAGCAGCTCCTGAACTACCTCCTGCAATCTCCCAGCCCTCCAAGCAGTTCAGCTCTTTGTCCCAACAAAAAACCAATTTCCCTCTCCAGGCTGCTCTGGGCCAAGGCCAAGTGACCCTGGCTGAGGGCAGGAGAAACGAGGAAGGCCTGAAAGGCTGAAATCCCAAGCTTCAGAGGAAAACAAAGCCAAGGTGTGCAGGAAACAAGGCCTGCAGGGTCAAGGTGTTGGATTGACCTTTTCTATTTGTCCTTTGCGCTGGCAGATGGTGTAGGAAGCCGCTTCACCCAAAGGATCACCAGGAGATTCAGAAATGTGCTAGGCAGGTGCTTTGCAGCTCCCTTTTGTTCTGAGGTGGAGGTGTTTGAGGGCAAACAGGGAAAAAATAGAGAAAGAACCAAGAAAAAAAATGGTGAATCTCTGTCTGACCCTTGAGATCATGCAGATGGGCACAGACAGACCCAGGATTTCACAGGAATTTCCATTCTCCCAAATGAATCCCACAGGGTCTGGCAGTACAACCCCCTGACACACACCAGATGTGGATGCACCCCAGATGTGGATTGTAAGAGCCTAAATGAGAGATGCAGGACTCCAGACGGCTCTTCAAACTGCAGTTTATTGTACCCAAAATGCAGTTTATTGTATCCAAAATGCAGTTTATTGTATACAAAATGCAGTTTATTCCATCGAAGAGGTTACAGCAGCCCAGAGTCGTGGGTGACAGAGCTGTGCCCACAGCTGTCAGCTCCAGCTGCAGGCAGGCCTGGAGACCCTTTGGTTTAGGTTACACTGCATTATATACTTTTCTTTTGGTTACACTGCATTCTATACTTTTCTTTTGGTTACAATGCATTCTATACTTTTCTTTGCTGAGCATCTTCATACAGTAGAACCAATCTATACCTTAACTATTACCTATAGCCCATCATAACTACTGTAATTCCCATATTCATGTTACTGTTCTCCAATCACACAAAGTCAGTACATCACAGTTTAAGCCAGAAGTTGTTTTTCAGTTTTCTTGCAGTGGGAAATTCTGAGACCTTTTTTCTACTTGCAACATTTGCTGACTTGTTTGCCTGTGGAATCTTTGTGCTTGGTAAAAACATCTTCTTGTTTGGGGTGGGTTTATCCTCTGCTCTAAGTCATAAAAACCCCTTCTAACTAACACACCCTTTGCCTCCTTGGTTATCCAGTGAGACTGGCTCAGCAATTCTTTTCTTCTCTATCAAAACTTGCTTCCATCTCTATTCCTTCATCAGACTCTACATTTAAAAATCTTTCTGTTAATGCACACATATCTGTGAGACTTTCTTGTCAAACTTTCATCCTTCCCAACAGTGGATACACCCCAGATGAAGATACACCCCAGATGTTTTCAGTCCAGCACATTCAAACACCTGTACCCCAACCCTGTTTTTGTGTCCCCACCCTCAGCCCCGTGGTACCAAAGCTCTGGCCTCACCAGGATCCTCCCCTCCCTGAAACCTTTGGAAGGTTTTGCCCTGAGTGATTCCTCAGCCATAAATTCCCAGCCATGTGAAAGAACAGCTGCTAAAGTGCCCGTTTTGTAGCATGCAGGCCAGCACTCAGGCTGTCCTGATGGTGCTGAACTTTCCTCCTGGTTTGTCAGCTGTCTCTGGGGTGGAGTCTTGCCCTGGTCATAATTTTGTGGTGGCAATGTGCCAGAAGTGAGGCAGACTCTGAGCAGGACAGTCTGTCTGGCCTCCTGCTCCCTCCCTGGCAGCTTTTCTCCCAGGAATGCCCACTGCCACAGAACCTGGCTCCAACACCTTGCTCTTTTCCTGCAGCTCTGACCAGGGAACAGCTCACAGGTTGTGGCCTGGGAGCTCCTTAAGGAGAAGGACTCACCAACAGCTGCTGACGTCCTCGTCCCTCTAAAAATGACAGAGGTGGAAGGTGGGTGCTGCTGCTATTATCTGTTTCCAACAAGCATCTCCTGTGGAAAAGCCAGTTAGATTAACATTCAGGCAACTCAGACACACAGCACATCACCACAGCTGGCTCAGTGAGACAGGCAGAGGGCTCTTTTTACAACAGTTAAATCCAGAGAGGTTCATTCTGTGCAGATGCTGGAGGGAAGCTCAGGCAAAAAGAGAGCAAGCACTTGTTCTGGACAGCCTAGGAATGGGATGGGGTCGAGGGGGGAGCTAAGGGCAGGGCAAAGGGGATTGGTGTCCAGGGGAGAGGGGCAGCCACCAGGGGTACCCAACCAGGGAGGAAACAGGGAAAGGAGAAACCAGGGGAGGCTGTGAAATAGAGAGATCAGTGAGCCAGAGGTCCATGAGGAGACTTGTCTGTACCTCAGAGGAATTAACTCTGTGGAAAGTCATTCCAAGGCAGTGTTGGCTGAGGGGAGGGAGTTCATGGAATGCTACATTCTCCTGGTAACCCAGGCCTTTCCCTGTTTTTTCTCCTATATTTCCTAAATTAAGACTCATAGCCACTTGGATGTCTGGGCTTATTTTCAGTGTCACCAGAAGTGGTTGGTGCTCAGCAGATTAACTGCCCAAAGAACAGCAAGAGCTTGAGAACCCAAACTTCCTGCTCCAGGCCCTTCACCTTCTGCTGTTCTCATATGTGATTTGATTTAATTTAATTTAATTTAATCTCTGTACAACCCTTCCTAGCAGCACTCAGTATCATGAACCAGCTGTGTGCAGGGATGGCCGCCCCAAACCTACAGCTCATAATTCTGCATCAAGAGGAAACCTAAACTGTAGGGTGTTATTTGGGGTGTTACTGGAATTTCTCCCCATTCCCACATGCTTGGCAGCCAGACCTCTTCCATGTCTCTGGTCAGAGTCACCTCTGTGGCACTTGGGTGAGGCCCTGGTGTCTGAGGGGTAAATGTAACTCCTGGGAACACTGAATTCCATGTGCCACCACTGAATTCCATGTCCTAACACTGAATTCCATCTGCCACCGCTGAATTCCATGTGCCACCACTGAATTTCATATGCCAACACTGAATTTCATGTGCCACCACTGAATTCCATGTGCCATCACTGAATTCCATGTGCCAACACTGAATTCTATGTGCCAACACTGAATTCCATGTGCCACCACTGAATTTCATATGCCAACACTGAATTTCATGTGCCACCACTGAATTCCATGTGCCAACACTGAATTTCATATGCTACCACTGAATCTCATGTACCACCACTGAATTCTATGTGCCAACACTGAATTCCATGTGCCAACACTGAATTCTATGTGCCACCACTACTGCTCTTCAGGGTCTTCCTCACATCACACTCAGCAACTCTCATTTGGCAGCTCTTAATAAGCCTTAATCTCTTTTGTTGCACTCTTTTACTAAAGCTTTATTAGAAACCATCTCCAGTTGATTTTTCTGATGGAAATGCAGGGTCTATCACAGATAAAAATCCTGCTGCAATTGGGAATTGCACATGTAATAGATGTATAATTGAATTTTTATTAACACACTTTGCTTGCACTCTTAATTGCTTTGTACAAAATGTGTGGCTGTATTTTTCTCTCCAAGAACTCCAGGCCTTGTTTCCCAGGCAGTTATTGTCACCCTTCCTCTAGGAAAAGTTAAAATGTAAAATTTCACAACTCTCTAATTAACTTTCCTGCGCTCTGTAGTTAAAAGGTAGTTAAACCCATAAGCATTCATTCAACTTTAATGAGGATGGGGAAGTAATTGCATATGCATTTCTTTATAATTATCACTTAATTGCATTACCAGTAGATTTATCTCTTGCTTATTTAGCCAAGCTCAGTAAAGAATGTATAAGGCTGAGCTGGTGGTTGTTTGGGCTGTTCCAAGAACAACAATCAGGAGCAGAGAGCTTTGCACACCAGTTCATACTGCAGGGACAGATTTTTTCCAGGTTTAGCAAACACTTCTCCTTAAGACCAGCTTCAAGTGCTCCATCAGCTGTGGGGGTGGTAAAGCTCTTCAAAGACCAGTAGGAAGCCAGATATCCATCTTCCATTTCCTGGCTGACTTTGACGAGCTCAGCTCTTCTCTTTTTTTTGCTTAATTATATCTTCTGACATAATTCAGGCATCAAGAAAATCAGTTTTTCTGGTCCAAGGAAAGCCCCTTATGCTGAAGTAGCTGTGATGTGTTGGAAACTTCCTCCTCTCCCTTTGCTTTGCAGGGTCCCTGGGGATGTTCCCTTAGCTCTGGGAAGACAATTTCCCTGGAATGAACATGCAAATCTGGAATGCAGGGGAAAGGTGGTGATTTCCAAATGAATTCCCAAAGCACACTTATTAGTAGGTGAAGAGAAGGAGCCATTTCAGAGTGATGTTTCAAGGGGCAATAAAAGCTACAATCCAAGAAAATCAGGCTGTGTCTGTCCTGGTAAGCTCCAGGTGCTCCTAGGAATAGCACTGGTTGTTGTTACTCTCATGTAACAGGCTCTGGAATAAATTTGTTCCTTATTAACTGGAGCTCTCTATCTCTTGTGTGCCTTTCTGGTAATGATATTGATATTTCCTAATGCTGCTCATTAGAGTTCCCAGCTTTGGCTGCCTGGGAATGTGTCTGAGCCTGTGTTTCAGGGAGGATTTCTCATGCTGTGTGTCTGCCTCAGTTCTTTTCTCACAGCAAGATCTGTGCAGGATTTTTGCACCAAGAAATAGAACAGAGAGTTTAGGCAATGTTAGCAAATCCTCTGCGATGGCAAATACAAAATGAAATTCTACTGAATCCCATTTATCTTGTGAGATACTCAGGCCCCCATGGATTAAAGTCCAGTACAAACCAAGTGCCTTGGACTATTGTTCAAAACAATAAAAATGAAAAATCATTCAGAAGGAGAAATTGATCTAAAATATACAGAATGTATGCTAATAAATACATGTGATGTGTATATTTAATACCCTTTTCAGTCCCATTTTTGATACTGGCTTCATTCCAGGCAGAAAGGACACAATCACTTCCCAGAGATTCCCATTCCTCTGGGAATGGCTTTTCCATTCTCCACACAGAAGAAATATTTGTAACATTTTCTGGAAAAGGCTCTCCTTATTCAGAACTTTGTTTTTGTTTCTGCCCTCAGAGAAATAATAATAATGAAAAGTTCAGCTCAATCCATCTTCCCATTGCCACGGTTACAGAAAATTCAGATTTTCATTAAAACCCAAATAGTTCTCAATAGCTGTCACCTCAAAAGACCAACTCTGCAAAGCATTGAAATGTTAATTGTTCATTGATTTTTAGCATTACTTAGATAATTTTTTCTTTTGGATCTAGGCATGAGTGTTTGAGAATGGCTCACCTCTGAGTTCATGGCAGCAGAACCCTGCCTGATGTTCCTGGGAGAAGCCTTAAGTTCAAAAGACAGGAGCAGTGGGAAGGTCAGCCCTGCTCACAGCACACCCCTGAAGTGCTGCTGCAGTAAAGAGGGACTGGGAGAGCAGGAGGAGGGAACCATTGCCTGCTGGAATTGTCTGAGGGAGCTGCAAAAGGAGCTGGGCTGGGGGGGACAGCGCTTTGTGCCACATGGAGAGAGACTCTGCACGACCCTGGTACCTGCAGGGCTGCTCCAGAAACCCAGAACAGCTCCAGAAACCACCCCCAGCACTGCAGCTGCTCCTGAAAGCAGCGGGAAGGTGGTGGGAAGGTGGTTCAGAGGGTCAGAGTCAGGTCCCTGCAAGGGTCTGGGTCTGGCCATGGTCTGATGGAGTCAGAGTCCTGGACTCTGCTTCTGCACCTGCTGCCCTGGGATGTTTGAGCCAGGAAAAGGAGGGGGCTCAGGCTTTCAGAAGGACAGATATATTCTCTATTTCCTTCTCCCCCCAAATCTAAAAATAAAGGAGTAAAAACTGGGGGGAGGGGAAAAGTTGTACAGATTTTCTTTGGAAAAGATCTTTTATTTTCTCTCCAGTTGCTAGCCCATCTCAGCACATTTGGGTGATATTTTCCTACTTCCCTTGCAATACAAAGCCACAAATACACTTCCAAGTGCAAACTGAGATTCTCACGCAGTTTTCTGATTCCAGGAGCTGTGGATGAAAAAAACTCCCAGCACTCCAAACAACGCAATTCTTATTTGAAAAGTGAGGCTTGCTAAAGGCACCAAAAGAGCTGAAATGTGAATCTGATCTGCAAAGTATTTATAGAGGGGAAAAAGGAATAAGAAAATAAAGCTGAATTCCAAATGCTTTCAAAGAAAGGTGCAGTTAGCACTCTGATCACTTCCAAGGAAAATAATGAAGCAAGAACTTGTATTTGAGATTTACAATTTGTTAAAATCTCTGTGATGAATGTTGTACCTGGGCTCTGAGAGGCCCAACACCAGGCCTGTGTAGCAGAGAATCCTCACACTGGGGTGGTGGAGAGCACAAAGCTCTGGAGACACAGCCCAGGGAGATGCATTTCAATCTCATGCAGCAGATGACTCCTGGCATCCTTTTCTTGTGAAATTTAACAATTTCCCTGATTATGGTGATCAGCCACCTCTTTTTGCTGAAAATGGCCCTGCAGTGTTGCAGGACATACAGCCCAGCTGAATCATTGTGCACTCCCAGCTCTCTCTAAATACAGAATAATCTCCAGCACACGTTGGTTAAAAATTCAAGGACAGATGAATAATGAATATCAATGGACTCTCCTGCATTAAAATTCAGTGGTAGCAGAGGAAAATGGAAACAGGACATTTTCCAGGATCCTGCAGGACACAATTACAAGCACTGTTACTCCTCCCTGGAGCAGACTCACTCCCCTCAATCATCAGGGATTTCCCTAAGCACTCCTCAAACGTGAGGGGATGCAGCCCCTGAGCAGGAAAAGGTGCAGGGTGCTGGGGCAAAGCCTCCTTTTGCTCAGGAATTTCTGATAGGGTGTGGAAGGAGGAACTTTTAGAGAATTACACATTTACAAGCTAGAAGTGACCATTCAGGAGTAACACAGGGCAGCAAATGGCAGCCCCTGCTCTCCTCTTCTAGACCACAGAGCCTTGAGAAAGTAATTTAATCTTGATTTCAAGACTTCCCACAGGAACAGGCTCTAAGGCCAGGAGGGATCAGCTGGTACTGGCTCTGAAAATCAGTGCTCCAGTTTAAACAGGAATTAATTAAAGGAATTCTTTTGCCATGGGAAAATGCCCATGGGTCCACCCAGCAGTGTGACTTCCCAGATAACTGGAGAAATCTTTGCTGGCCTTAATAACTTCCTGAGGCTCTCCTTGGGGCAGTTGGAGGTTCACAGGAGTCTCCTGGAAACGTGGACATCTCTATATGCAAATATAACAGTACAAGCTATAAGAAGCTGTCTAAGCAGATGCAGCTTAAGGGGGTTCTCATCCCCAGCAGTGAGAGGGAAAGAGTCAAATTTTGGGATTAAACATCATAAAATGCTAAACCAGAGTCACAGTGACTCCGGCTTGTTATGCAGAAGTACGAGTCAGGAGTGTGACAGGAGACAGTTTAATTCCCTCCTCAGTTCCCCTCTGCTGCCTGGCAGAGTGGTGGGGAGCCAGGTATTGCAGCAGCACAGAATGCCTGGAGAATCACATTTTCCCATTTCCTCCCTCCTCCTCCTCCTCCGTGCCTCAGCCTGATTCCAGCTGCCACTCCAGGCACTCCCACACCCTGCTGGGGATCCAGGGCAGCTGGGATGTGCTGGGACTCCATTTGCTGTTCAGGAGGGAGTGGATCCAGGAAAGGCAGAGGCTCATTTGAAGGACAGTGCCTAAATCTCCTATTTACAACAGACAGCCCCTTCCTTGTCTTCCCTTTTTTATGGCTGCTGCTGGCTGTAGTCACACAGATGTGTGAAGCCATGACCTGCAGGGCTCAGTGGGACACAGGTGATGATTTGTGTTTGGATACACTCTGGATTCAGGATATTCCACTTTCTCCTTGGCTTCTCACTTCCCTGCATCTTCCTGACACTGTGTCAGCAGTGCCTGTGGCTCACAGGTGAGGGACAGAATTCCTGCACATGGAGAAGATAAAATTTCTTCATGGGAATTTATTTTTCATGGAAATGGTTGTAAAGCATTGGCACAGGCTGCCGGGGAAGGGGTGGGGTCACCATGTTTGGAAGCATCCAAAAACCTGTGGATGTGGCACTTGGGGACAGGGTTTAGTGCTGAATGTGACAGTGGTGCTGGGTGATGCTTGAACTCAATGATCTTAAAGGTGTTTTCCAGCCTCAAGGACTCAGACTCTAAGGTCTGGTCCCAAGAACCTCAGCCAGTATTTGAAAGCCCAGTCTGGGTTTTGATGAATGAATTCAGAGGGATATGATCCTGCTGTCAGTTTATCCCTGGGAGATTCCCACCCCTATTGCAAGGGAAGCCAATCTTGGGAGGCAGACACTGAACCCCACAAGTTCAGCTCAGTGTTAAGGGTTTTTTTTCTTCAATGTTCTGGTTTAGGCAGCTCAGCTGTGAAGTGGGAGCCAGAATTATGAATGGATTTATTCCAGCAGGATATGGAAGTGGGTGCCTGGGGAGGTGGTGTTTGCAAAGGTTAACTGGAGATAGACTCTACAGCCTCTTGTGGAGAGCTTGTTCTGCTCAGGGTGAAGTCAGTGACTTTCTGTATTATTTCCCTTTTTTTCCTTTTGCTTTTTCCCAGTGTGGCAAAAGGAAAAGGCACCACACTGAAGGTTTGGTTTGGATGAAGTCCTTGGGTGGTTGTGAACTCTGGCAGCACTCTCATGGTTTGTCCTCACCTGTGTCAGATTCCTGGGTATTGTATTTGCAGGGAGCCCCGTGGCAGGAATGATGCACCTGACTCCATGTTCTCAGAAGGCTCATTTATCACTTTATGATACTATATTATATTAAAGAATACTATATTAAACTATACTAAAGAATACAGAAAGGATACAGACAGAATGCTATAAAGATAATAATGAAAACTGGTGACTCTTTCCAGAGTCCCAACACAGCTTGGCCCTGATTGGCCAAAGAATGAAAACAACTCCCAGCAGAATGCAATGGAACAATCACCTGCCCATGGGTAAACAATCTCCAAACACATTCCACATGAGCACAGCACAGGAGAAGCAAATGAGATCAGAATTGTTTTCCTTTTCTCTGAGGCTTCTCAGCTTCCCAGGAGAAAAATCCTGGGTGGAGGGATTTTTCAGAGAATGTGAATGCCACACCTGGGCTACCCAGTTCCCAGACTGTTGTGTCCTTGGGGCACCTGGACCCTGGGATTCAAAGATGAAGCTCTGGACAGGCAGGGCAGCCCTTGCAGCATTTAACAAAGGCTGCAGCAGCAGCACAAGAGCCCTCTCACCCCACAGGAGGGACTCAGGGCTGTGCCAGGAGTGAGGGATGACCAACAGGGCCCTGTGAGGATGTAAGGAAAATCAGGATTCTGAGCCCCACTGACTCTTCAGTGACTCCTGCAGCATCCCCTCCACATCCACAGAAACCCAAGGGGCAAAAGTCCTGCTTGAACTCAGCAAGGACTCATTCTGCCAAAAAATCTTTTCAAGTGACTGTGGCAGCCAGTGAAAAGTTGGACTGGGAGAGGAGGAAGGGGGAAGATGAAGTGATTCAGCAATTCCCACACATGGAACCAGGGAGTGACTGGATGTGCTGCAGCCCCATCCAGCTGCCTCTCTGAGCAATCCAGCTCCAGCCTGGTTGGAATGCAGGAGGTTTCTGCAGCCAGGTGAAATGAGGAGCTGGTGATGACAGCAGACATTGTGGAAATGTCAGGATTAGCATGTGCTGAATGAGGGCTGGGTGGCCCAGCTTGGCCCAGGGGCTCGGGAAAGAAGGAAAAGGAAGGCTGAGGAAGGGCGAAGGGCTCTCCCTTGGCTCTGCAGAGCTGTCAGTGCACCACATGGACAGTTCCTGCCAGAGCTGCTGCTTTCCAGGGGTTGGAACATCAGAAACACCAGAGGTCAGCTCATTGAGGCAGCATCCAAGGAAGTGGTGGGGAGCAATGTCTCCTCAGCAAGGGTAGGTTTGATCTTAAGGAAAGAGTTCCCCACATTCATTTCCAGAGCTCCTGGGTCCACCAAGGCAGGAAAGGCTCCTTTGTGTTCAGTCTCACTGTTTCCCACCAGCTGATGACTTCCCATTTTCGTTGTCCCCATCCCCTGTTGTGTTTAGAACAAAATGAGCAAAACAATCCCAACTGCAACAGAGGAGGTGTTTGTAAACTTCAGAGCTGCTCAGCAAGTCCTTAAAAACCTTGGGGGGGAAGTTATTGTTTGTACCAAATCCTGTTCTGTTGGGACTCTGTGGAATTGTTCCAGCCCAGCTCTGGGGCTGAGGGAATGAGGGATGAACTGGGATGGATGCACAGCCTTTCCTCTGGGATCACAACTTTGCATCTCCTTGGATCTCAGTGTCCTCAGCATGGCAGGAATGTTTGGAAGCTGTTCCTTGGTTGACTGAGACGATGAAGAAGCGAAGTGCAGCCTGTGCTTCCTTTCTTGAGTTCTCCCTCACTCAGAAATGCTTCTGGAAAAGGAATCACAGAGTCACAGAATCTCAAAGGTGGAAAAAGACCTCCAAGATCCAACCTTTGACTGAACACCACTAAAGCACATCACCAAGTGCCACTTCTACTCATTTTCTGAACACTTCCTGGCATGGTGACTCCACCACGCCTCTGGGCAGCCCTCTCCAAAGCCTGACCACTCTTTCAGTGAGGGGTTTTTTGCTGTTATCCTGAACCTCATCTGGTGCAACCTGAGCTCCCCTGGAGCTGCTTCTCTGCTGTCTTGACAAGGGCACCAGCCCAGGGTCGTTCAAACCAGCTCAGGGAGCTGTGGAGCACCCTGTGGAGCCCAGCCTGTCCTGCAGCCCCTGGTTCTGTTCTGTGCACAGGGCAGGTCCTGCAGGTCCTTCCATCGCTCTGAGATGGTTTCAGAGTTAACCCTGGGAGTGCAAAGGGAGGCAAAGCCCTTTTCCTAAACCAGTGACAATCTGGCTCACTGCAGAGAACTGCAGTGATTATCTGCAAATAAAGCAGAGGCCACCATGTGCAGATGCATTTATTGCTCTAATTCCTGCTGAATTGCTGTGTTTGTTACCTGGTGTCACAGGCATGCACTTGGCAGAGGAAACCAGATTATCCCTATTGTAAATGCTCCCATGGCAGGGAGGAAGGATGCATCTGACTCCATGCTGTCAGAAGGCTGATTTATTATTTTATTACACAATATTATATTAGAGAATACTATACTATACTGTACTATACTGTACTAAAGAATACAGAAGGGATACTTACAGAATGCTATAAAGATAATAATGAAAACTTGTGCCCCTTTCCAGAGTCCTGACACAGCTTGGCCCTGATTGGCCAAAGAATGAAAACAACTCCCAGCAGAATGCAATGGAACAATCACCTGTGGGTAAACAATCTCCAAACACATTCCACATGAGCACAGCACAGGAGAAGCAAATGAGATCAGAATTGTTTTTCTCTTCTCTGAGGCCTCTGGCTGCCTTTCAGCTTCCCAGGAGAAAAACCCTGGGCCAAGGAATCATGTTCAGAGAATGTGAATGCCACATATCCCTGTGGGTGGGAGCCCAGCAGGCTTGGACCCAGCTCTGACTCGTGTCCTAGACACAACTGCCTTGGTGCCTTTGGGTTCTCCCACCTCTCCTTAAGTTGCTGGGCCACAGGAACTGTAGAAAGAACATTTTTTCCATTTATCTGGAGGAGATATTTGTGGTAGCAGGCCTGCAGCTGGGTAATAACTAGCATTGATTCCATGATCCAGAAGGCATGAAAGACACTTTATTATTAGAAATCTACAGTTCTTACAGAAACAATGGTGGACCTAAGACTTGATTGGTCTCAAAGTGAAAACTTCCCCCACACTATTGGTGAGTATCAATAGCACACTCTGGAGAACCATATCTATAAACAATGCTTACAGAAAGAGAGATAATAATTGTTTGAATTCTTTTCCTCTAAGTTTCCCACAGCTTTAACAGAGTTTCCCAGGATTTTTCTGGGAAAGCCAGTTCCCATTCTCTGTGGCCAGAGAGCTGCTGCCAACAGATATTCGGCTCAGCCAATGTGAATCCAAGGCTGAAGCAGAAGAGGGATAAGCAGGAGATGAAATTAATTTGCCTGATGGAGCTAAAGGGATGAAAGGGCCCTTTTTTCCCTGTTCCTTTGTACCCCTATTCTCCTGGAATCTGGATTAACATCATTAATTTCTTCCTACAGCTCCATTTGCTGCATGCAGCTAAAACAGGAGTGGAGCTCTCCTCTGTGGCTGGCTAGGGAGGGGCTGCAATATTAATTCCTGCATGGTGAAAATTTGGAGCCTTGCTGGAGGCAGGGACAGATTACTCTTCTTGGGAGCCCAGCATGAGGATCTGCTGCTTGATATTATTAGGGAAATCACCAAGCATTTCTTAATAAGATTTTTTTTAACAAACTAATCAGCAATATTGGATTTTCAAGGATTTCAGAGGGAATTCTTGCTAATTGAGGTGTTTTTTTCCATTAGCAGCTCCCAGCAGGAGCCTTGCACACAGGTGGAAGAGCACCACGTATCTTGTAAAATCAATAGTGCAGCCAAATAAAAAAAAGAGCACAATTAGTGTGGCTGATTCAAATTAGAATTGCAAATTCCTAATGGATCCAGATGTCAGGGCTAGGCAAGGCTGGAGGAGTCTGGTGCACTTAAATTCAGGGATGAGATGAGCACAGTCCATGCAGTGATGTGAATTCCCACTCCCTTCCCCCAGCAAAGCAGCTCCCCATTCCCTGGAATTGTCATTCATTCTCCCAGATTCCAGGAGGGTTTAATGACAGCCCAAGGCTGATCAAACGCTTCTCTCTCCCACAGATGAAGGGAACAGCCAAGTGTGGGTTGTGCCCTTCCTGGAGCTCAATAAAATGGTGATTTCCAACTGAAAATCCAGCCCTGTGTGTTTGTACCCTGCTCTGAGCTCCAGTGGAGCTGTCCTGCCTCCCTTTGGTGTGATGAGATCAGACTCGATTCCTCTGGAGGACAGGCGCTGGGGGCTGGGAATTCTGCAGGGAAAAAGGGTGAGAACAGAGCAGAACTGAGTCTGCTGAGTCTGTGGGAACCCTTTGGCTGCAAGTTCCTCTGTGCCTGGTCGGGAAATGTGGGTGCATTTGGAGCACAAATTCAGGAAATTCAGAAAATAAATTCAGACGTTTTTCCCTGTGCAAAGAATCACTGGGCACAGGGAGGAGCAGTGAGAGGAGTCTGAGTGGTGCAGAGGAGCACAGGAGGCAGGAAGAGGAACCTCCCTTGGCTCTGACAGTCACACAGGGAGTGTGTTCATGCTCCAAGTCTCCTGCCGGCCTGAGAATCCCCCTTGCAGAGAAAAGGGAGTCCTGCAGTGGTTTGACTGGGAAGGGACCTCAAAGGACACCCAGTGCCACCCCTGCCATGGCAGGGACACCTTCCACTGTCCCAGGCTGCTCCAGCCCCAGTGTCCAGCCTGGCCTTGGGCACTGCCAGGGATCCAGGGGCAGCCCCAGCTGCTCTGGGCACCCTGTGCCAGGGCCTGCCCACCCTCCCAGGGAGGAATTCCTAATTCCCAAAATCCCATCTAACCCTGCCCTCCTTCAAGCTAAGGCCATTCCCCCTTGTCCTATCACCACATGCCAGAAACATCCTTGTAATCTGATTTCCTGTTTCTTTCATAAATTCCTATTTACAAAATGCAACCTAAACAATTATTTTTGACCAGCCAATCTGAGACATTGCCTGAACCAGACAAGAAAATCTTTTCTATTGTGCAGCTGCCTCAGAAAATCTTTTAACACAAAGCTGCACATTAGAAAATTCTGACAATAACCATTGCTAAGAATGTTCCAGCGTTCCTGGGGCTGTGCCCTGGACCAGCAAAAGACATGATCCAGTATTACAGCAAATAGCTGCTCCTGCATCTGAGCTTGTGCTGCTTGCTGTTTGAATCCTGGAGAGGGGGTGTGCAGGGGTAACCCTTTGGTGAGGGGAGGAGGAATCAGTCACACACACAGTGGCTGCAGGCCACGTTCCCCTGGCTTGTACAGATGTGTTATTGTGCATGACCAAGATTTCATTGCTCTGGATTCCAAGGCTTTGGGGCATTCCTCTTTCAAAAGCTTCCTTTGCTTCACATATTTTACAGGAGACTTCTGGCACTTGGGGCTTGAGATTGCTATAGACAGACCTATTCCCTCCATGCCTTGAGCTTTATGCAAATGCTGCAAAAGAAGAAGGAAATTTTCTATAAATATAGACCCACACTCACTGTTTCCCATTCTTTTCACACAAGCTGATTTTCAGCTTTTTGCTGCTGGATTTAATTGCATTCCCAAGCTGCCTCCCCTCTTCCCTTCTCAGTAAAGTAAAACAAAACACCTGGGCTCTTGCTCTTGTGTTATGCCTTATTTTCTTTTTTTTTTTTTTTTTTTTTTTTTTTTTTTTTTTTTTTTTTTTTTGTTAGCACAGCACACAGGAAAAAAAAAACCTTCAAAAAGTGCATTGTTGAGTCTTTTTTTCCAGCTTGCCATGGAACACAAACCAGCTGATGGAGCTGGCTCAGGTACAAGAGTTTTTCTGCCTCTCTTTGTTTAAATAGGAATGGCTGAGGTGCTACAAAATGTACTCAAAGAGTGTTCTTGGGGCTTTAAAAGAACTGAAAGCATCCTTTTCTTTCTCCCCCCCCCCCCCCCCCTACAAATTCCTTCATTGCAGCTCTTTCCCTCAACCTCGAGTGAGTGTAAAGTGTGGGGGATCTGACCCAGATTTGGTCTCCAGCTCTTCCTCATAACAGGCCTCTATTGTAGCATTCCTGGGTGAATTTCCTGGATTTTCCTGGTTAGGCTGGAGTTCAGGGAAAGGTTCTTCCTCCAGAGGTGCTGGCACTGCCCAGGGAATGGTCCCAGCCCCGAGGCTGCCAGAGCTCCAGCAGGGTTTGGACAGCGCTGCCAGGGATGCCCAGGGGGGATTGTTGGGGGGTCTGGGCAGGGCTGGGGTGGGACTGGATGAGCCTGGGGGTCCCTTCCAGCTCAGGATATTCCATGATTCCAGAGCTGTGTGTGCAGGGAGGAGAGGATTGGATACCTCACTGTGATTCTGAATTTGGCTGGCGTGACTCCATCAGCTAAGGAATGTTAAAACAATTAAAACTCCAACCTGCTGATGCCAGCAGAACTCGCAGCAGGGATGGGGCTCTTCTGCCAACACCCCACTGCTGCCAGCTCAGCTCATGGCCCTTGGGGACACTTTATATTGAAGCTGGCAAGTGCCACACACCGAATCTGGTGGGGCAGTTGTGCCAGAGAGGATCTCTGCCATTCTAGCCTGTCCCCAGCCATTCCCTGCTTCCCAAGGTTCCTCCAGTCTCACAGCTGATCCCCAGGAATGGATTATCCCTCCTGAGCCCAGCGTGCTCCAAGCCATGGAGAATTTGGCCTCTGGTTTCCTCTGCAGCTGCTGGAGCAGCACAAGGCAGAAGAGTTTGGATTTCACCCTCTACAAATCTACCCCAGAAGTGGTGTCAGCCCAAAGCAGCACATTCATGTCAGAGGAAACCTGTGTGTGCCCCAAAACCTGGGTGCTGGGACTCCCTGGACCTGCACCCATGTCAGACTGAATGGAAAGGGCCAAAGCTCTGTTTGGCTTCTGGCTGACCTCAGTGTGGGCAAATACCTGGGGGCTGCACTCCCAGCAGTGGCCAGCACTGCCTGCAGCTCTGGAAGGGACTCCTTTGTGTTCCCTGGGAATTCAGAACTCCTGCCAGCAGCTTCAGTCCTATTCCAGCTGCAGGAGGCAGTGACAAACTCCAGCCTGTTCTCTTGGAGGAGCCTGAGACTTTCTCCACCCTGCAACTCCCCCTTGTCCTGTCCCTCCATCCCTTGCCCAAAGAAGCCCCTCCTCAGCTCTGTTGGAGCCCATTTATGCACTGAAAGTGCATCTAAGGTCTCCCAGAGGTCTCCAAGCTGCCCATCCCTGTGTGCTGGTGTTTCTCCTCCTGGGCAGTTTATTAACCCTTTGTGAACCCTCTTGTTGCTGAGTGAAAGTGGAGCTCCAGGCTGGGCCTGATCTTGGAGCTGTAAAAAGCCTCTCAAAGGTTAAAAATGCTTTTTTCAGCCACTGTAAAGCTGCTATGGGCTAAAAGGGATCCTCAACCTTGCGTGGCTCCTGGGAGGTGTTCCTGTCATCCTTACATGAGGATTTTTCAGCTAATTGGCATCACCGTGTGGACATTTGCTGTTGCTCAGTAGCACTTCCCTGCCACCAAATAACCTCTCCTGAAAAATGTGATTTTCATTTCACTCCAGCTTCACAAGGGACAGTTCCCAGTACTCACTGCAAGGGTTTGGTCTGTTTGAGTGCTGGGATCCTCCAGGGAGTGCCCAAGGCCCCTGAGCAGGAGCTTATCTGCAGCTCTGCGGAGCCGTGGCCCGAAGCAGGTGAGGGGCTCCATGGGAACACAGGTGTTTGAAGCCCACTTTGGCTTTGTGCCTTGTCCTACAGCTCTCCCACAGAGCTAGTGAGAATTGTAATGAACTTTGGCCAGGCTCACTCATTTGTGGAATAAGGGCATTACAATTAAAGATTGTAAAGCAGGTATGTTCTATTCCAGCTGGGACGCATGGAGGATATTTCCACCAAAGCCATGTGTACCTGGTGAGACAGGCTTCAGGTTTAAATACACATTGATCCCCCAAGCCCACACCTCCCTGCCCACCCATTCCCTGCCCAGAGTCTTTGTTGGTGTGTTGGGAAGGATGAAAGTTTGACAAGAAAGTCTCACAGATATGTGTGCCTGGCAGAAAGATTTTGGAATGGAGAATCTGAAGAAGGAATAGAAATGGAAGCAAGTTTTGATAGAGAAGAAAAGAATTGCTGAGCCAGTCTTACTGGATAACCAAGGAGGCAAAGGCTGTGTTGGTTAGAAGGGGTTTTATGGCTTAGAGCAAAGGATAAACCCACCCCAAACAAGAAGATGTTTTTACCAAGCACAAAGATAGCACAGGCAAACAAGTCAGCAAAGCTGCAAGTAGAAAAAAGGTCTCAGAATTTTCCACTGCAAGAAAACTGAAAAACAACTTCTGGCTTAAACTGTGATGTACTGACTTTGTGTGATTGGAGAACAGTAACATGAATATGGTAATTACAGTAGTTATGATGGGCTATAGATAATAGTTAAGGTATAGATTGGTTCTACTGTATGGAGATGCTCAGCAAAGAAAAGTATAGAATGCATTGTGACCAAAAGAAAAGTATAGAATGCAATGTAACCTAAACCAAAGGGTCTCCAGGCCTGCCTGCAGCTGGAGCTGACAGCTGTGGGCACAGCTCTGTCACCCACGACCCTGGGCTGCTGTAACCTCTTCGATGGAATAAACTGCAGTTTGTACACAATAAACTGCATTTTGGATACAATGAACTGCATTTTGGATACAATGAATTGCAGTTTGTACACAATAAACTGCATTTTGAAGAGCCACCTGAAGTCCCACGTCTCTCATTCAGGCTTTTTCAGTGGTGCCATGCCTGCTGCTGGTGGTGGATGAAGGATGAAGGAACATCATCTTTCTCAAAGTTCACTGACCCTTTCTTCAGGGCAGGTGAAGTGGAGGTTTGGCTTTCTCTCAGGCCAGTTTGTCCTGGCCAAAATCAGGAGCCTGCTTCTTGCTGGCTCCTTAAGCAAAAGGTTCTGCTTTATTCAACAGTACCTGAGTCTTGCTTTACTGAGTTTTCTTATCTTTATGGCCTTTACTTAGCAACTAAATTCTTATGTGTTCTGTTACAAGTTGTCTCTACCTAGCAAGTTATATTCCTGTAACAAACTGTGTTCTATACTTTTGCAAATTTACTAAACAAGCAATATATATTTCTGTTTCCCTCCACCTGCCTAAGTACTTGATATTCTTCTAAAACTCTGAATTTTCATATAGATATATGTTTCCCATATCACTACCTTCTAATACCTTTAATTTATCAGTCTGGTGTAGTGGCCAGGACACCATAGGGCACCTGAGATGTGTTCAGATCAGAGGTGTGTGAATATTTCAATGTGCTGGTTTCTCTGTTCCCAGTGAGCTGGGCAGTCCTGCTGGACACTCAGTGCTGCAGAATGTGGGACAGCTTTAAGGGGAAACCTTTAAGGACTGGCTGGAGAAAGCAGGAGCATGCTCCGGGCAGGAGCTCCGTGGATGTGAAGCTTCCAAACTGAATGTAAACACCTGGAAAAGCCCAGAAAAACATGTTACACACCATAAGTGGGACAAAAGTACAGTAAAGAAATGGAAAGTGGAGCAGTGGCCGGTGAAAAGTGAAACGCCCAGGCTAGATAAGTGTCCAGCCAACCTCCAGCCAGTCAGGCACTTCCCCAACCCGGAGTCAGGGGCTTGTGCCTAAGGCGATGTCAAGCCTTGCGGACGTGTGGCCGCAGTAAAGAGCTCGGAAGTCGCAGGATGAAATGAAGAGGCGACCCTCAGTTTCTTCGGGGGGGTGGTTTTATTGGTAGGGAAACGTGCAGGTTCAGGTAGAAGGAGCTGAGGGCCCCGAGGCAGGGAAAGCCTCGGTTTTACAGAGGGTGGGAGGGGTGAAAGATAGCAAATCAGAGAGGGATACATTAAGGATTGGCATGATCGGAGAACCCATCAAACACAGTTGCGGGAGGGACCCTGGCCCCTAACCCAATCACTCGACACCCTGGCCCGAACTCTCTAGAAAAAGAGGCAGGGGTGTCGAGTGACAGGCAGGCTGCCAGGGGTGGGGAACAAGAAAGATACATTTGGTATCCAAGACAACTGGGGAGGGGTTTGGGGATTGACACAAACTGGTAACAGGGCAGGACCTTCTGAGAGAACAATGGAGGGAAAACTGAACAAGCATAAAACACACCACAACAGGAAAGGAGCCTGGGTGTCCCCCTCCAGTCTGCCATGAGCTGTGCCCGGGGTACTCAGGGCTCTGCAGGAAAACAGGCTCCCTCTCACCTCAGCTCTGCGCAGTCTCACAGCTGCAGAAACTCCCAGAAGCTCTGGGGCCACATTCTTCCTCTGTGTCTCCCAGGATTCAGGATCCTTGGATTCTCTTGCCTGAGAAACCGTGGCTGTTTAACAGGCAAATTGCCTCATGGACATTTTCCACCCCATTTTCTCAAACACAGCTCAAAGGCTGAGCTGATCTCCTGCATATTAAAAGTGCTCAGCAGTGATTGAAGAGGGCAGCAATGACTCCACATGTCCTTCTGAAGGCTAACTGGCTCAATAGGCTGGGTTTAAGGCTAATCCAGAGTGCACCATCCTGCAGCAAGAGCAGTAAAGGCAGCTTTGAAGGCCAGCAGCTGCAGGAGGTGCCTCAGGAGCAGTTTGAGCTCAGGCTGCAACACCCATCTGGCCCATGGCTGTTCCAGGGAGCTGCCAGGGATGGCTGGATTGTTAGAGAGAATTCAGTGTGTGGAGGGGGAGTGAGGGACCAGTCCTAGTGCAGAGCTTTCCTGGGGCAAACCTGTCCCCAGGTATCACTGGTACCATCAGGGGATTGTGCTTCCTAATTCCTGACCACACGTGGGTGTAAGAGCCTGAATGAGAGATGCAGGACTCCAGGTGGCTCTTCAAAATGCAGTTTATTGTATGCAAAATGCAGCTTATTGTATCCAAAATGCAGTTTATTGTATACAAACTGCAATTCATTGTATCAAAAATGCAGTTTATTGTATCCAAAATGCAGTTTATTGTGTACAAACTGCAATTCATTGTATCCAAAATGCAGTTCCTTGTATACAAACTGCAGTTTATTGTATCCAAATGCAGTTTATTGTATCCAAAATGCAGTTTATTGTATACAAAATGCAGTTTATCCCATCCAAGAGGTTACAGCAGTCCAGGGTCGTGGGTGACAGAGCTGTGCCCACAGCTGTCAGCTCCAGCTGCAGGCAGGCCTGGAGACCCTTTGGTTTAGGTTACACTGCATTCTATACTTTTCTTTAGGTTACAATGCATTCTATACTTTTCTTTGCTGAGCATCTTCATACAGTAGAAACAATCCATACCTTAACTATTATCTATAGCCCATCATAACTACTGTAATTACCATATTCATGTTACTGTTCTCCAATCACTCAAAGTCAGTACATCACAGTTTAAGCTAGAAGTTGTTTTTCAGTTTTCGTGCAGTGGAAAATTCTGAGACCTTTTTTCTACTTGCCACTTTGGCTGGCTTGTTTGCCTGTGGAATCTTTGTGCTTGGTAAAAACATCTTCTTGTTTGAGGTGGGTTTATCCTTTGCTCTAAGCCATAAAACCCCTTCTAACCAACACAGCCTTTGCCTCCTTGGTTATCCAGTAAGACTGGCTCAGCAATTCTTTTCTTCTCTATCAAAACTTGCTTCCATTTCTATTCCTTCTTCAGATTCTCCATTCCAAAATCTTTCTGCCAAGCACACATATCTGTGAGACTTTCTTGTCAAACTTTCATCCTTCCCAGCACCTGGGCAATCCCATGGGAGAGCCACTGTGGGGCTCAGGGAATTGCCATTCCAAAAGGCAATTATGTTAAAGCTTTAGGAGAGGCCTCCAAACAGCACAGCTGCTCTGGCAAATCTGCTCAGACGATGAAAGAACATTTGAAGTCTGACAACTTCATTTTCCTCTACAAACACAAGTACCAGAGGAAAATACCAGCTGGGCAAGCTGGATAACTGAGGAGTAGGAAGGGTTTTTGAAAGGACAGCAGTGTGTGGAGACTGAAGCACTGATAGTTCTGGTGATTTACTTGTAGTGTGTGTCTGTGCAAAGTCTCTGCATGAGCTTTGATAAATGATTTGGGATTCCAAGGCCTGAGGGCTCTGGGAAATGAGTTACAAAGTGCTGAAATCCTGATCTCCCTCTTCTCCAGTGGCCAGAGGAGAAATCGAGCTGGCTCCAACATGGGATCCAAACTGCCCATGTTCATAGAAGGGCTCTAACCCTCCTGGGACAGCAACAGCAATAAATTATGGTCATGAACTCCACATTCCTCTTGCTTCTGGTAGAGTAAGAACCAAACACATCTCTCTAAAGTGCATCCAAGGGTGTATTTCTTTAAACTTACAGATAAGTGAAAAACAAACCTAAATTTAGTGGTATGGCTTTAATCAGCTGAGTGAATAATGCACTCAGGGTGGAAGTTTTATCTGGGAAGAGAATGACCTGGTGTTCAGCTGGGAATATTTAGGAATTCTGTGGAAACAGCACCATCTTGTACATGGGTTTGGTACCCACTTTGGAAATAACTCCATTATAACAATGACTCTCAATTTTAGGAAATCTCCTTCTCAAAGTCCTGCTGTGGTTATAGAGAAATTCCTCTAGGCACAGGCCTTTAGTCTCACTCTGCAGGTGAGCAAAAGCCCAGTTTAGTAAAAGACCACCAGTTCCTGCTTTCACCCTCCCAGCAGCTCACATTTCAGAGCTGTTACATTTACCAGGATTTATGTGACCTTTGGATAAACCCCAAATCCTCCTGCTGGCCTCCCTTCCCTGCTCCTGCACATCACACAGGATCAGAGCTCTGGGATCTCCCTGTGGATGCTGAGGCCCAAGGCAGGGTAATCCCCCTCTCACACCCATTTCAGAAACACCAAGCTCTAAACAATAAGACTGTGGTGGAACTAATCCTTCAAAAGTCTTTCTTCTTGGAAAAGGGGAAAGCTGCAGGGACCACAGAGTGGAAAAACTGTGTCTTGGACAGATTGCTCCTCAGTGAGTTTTGCAGCAGGCCTAGGGTGAAAATGGAGGCACGAGGTAACTCTTCACTAATACCAGCAGAAATGTTTTTAGTGAAGCTTAAATCTCTCTCAGCTCTCCCAGATAGCACCTGAGGAGGCTGGAGATAGCCCAAAGTAGCTCACACAGCCCCAGCTCTGCTCTGGTGGTGTTGGGAATATTCCCATCTCCTGCTGTTTTCCACATGGATCACTCTGCTTTCCCTTCCCATTTTACCTCAGCTGTGCTGCAGGATCCTCACGGTTCAGGGTCAGATGGAGCAGAGCCAGCACTTCTTTCCTCACTCTGCCTGCTCTAATTACTCTGCTAATTACTAGTTGCTCATCATCAGCCCATTGCTCCCCTCTAATTCCAGTGAAGACCTGTCTCCATGTGCCAGGCACATCACCTGGAGAGCAGCAGCAAAAGCTCTGGGGGTGGAACTTCTCTTCCTGGGGCTGGGAATATCTAGGTCAGTTCTCAAGGATATTTTCCAGAGCTATTTTGGACATCTGGGGTTTCTACTTTGGACATCTCGGTTACTACTGAAATATTTTTTCAAACTGGGCTCCCCTGCCAAAGCCCAAGAGTCCAGGAAATGCTTGGAGAACACTCTCAGGCACAGATGGGATTGTTGGGGGAGTCCTGTGGGGCCAGGAGCTGGACTTGGTGATCCTTTGGAGCCCATTCCAGCTCAGAATATTCCATGATTCTGTGCTCATGATCCCAGGGAAATCAGTGCTGTTCTGGGTAGAATCAGGATAAAAGAAATCCCCTTCATGGGCCTGCAATGGCTGCTAAGCCTGGATTCTGCCTGGGCCTTCCAAGTCAACTCCAGGCTCCAAAGGGGTCTCTGGATATTTAAATGTGATCTACGAGAATTCCAGTTGAAACCCCAATTCCAAATTCTTGGTGACCAGGTCTGGAATCCTTCCCTGGGAGGGTGGGCAGGCCCTGGCACAGGGTGCCCAGAGCAGCTGGGGCTGCCCCTGGATCCCTGGCAGTGCCCAAGGCCAGGTTGGATGGGGCTTGGAGCAGCCTGGGACAGTGGGAGGTGTCCCTGCCATGGCAGGGCTGGCACTGGGTGGGTCTAAGGTCCCTTCCAAGGCAAATCATTCCATGATTCCATTGTGTTCTGTTTGGAAATGCCCATGAACATCCCAGAGCCACAAGGGGAGGACAGAGCCCGGCTGATCGGAGGCAGTGATCTCCAGGGTTCCAGAGGAGAGGAAAAGCAGAGCTCTTTCCCCATTGTGCTCTCTCCAAAGCCATCTGTGTTTGCAGCCCTTCCCAGGACGTGCTCGGGAGGGAACCATCTGTGTTTTCCCTGGGAGAGGCAGCTTGTGGGGAAATAGACAGGTTGTTAACGAGACAGGCAGATGGCAAATCCAGCCGATGTCGTGATGACTGCACTCCAAAGGGATAATCAATAATCAGGCAATTAGGCTTGGCTTGGATCAGGAGGAGACTGGAGACATTGAGGAAGATGCGTTTTCCAAGCCTCCTTTGGAGATTCAGGGCTGTAGCTTCTGCAGCAGCAGAGTTTTACAGGAAGCTCCTGCAGATCATGGAACACAAACCCTTAATCACAGCTGATTGTTCACAGAGCAGCTGATTGGCAATATGGGAATATTTTATGGACTATAACTTTATTTTGTTTCAAAGTGAATGTCTCATCTTCCTTCATGATTTCTCTCTTCTTATTTTCTTCCTTTTTTTTTTTTTTTTTGGTGTGTGTGGTTTTTTGGTTTAATTTTCAGAGTTCTTTTGGGGAATTTATTTATATCTTATTTACTTAAATTAAAACTTCTGACTTCACAAGATAATTTGAAGATAAGAGTCAAAAGCTTGTATGAAAAGAAAAAATCTTGTCCTTGACATAAAACACTTCTCTGGTAGATTTTATATGTGGATTTCAAAGAGTTTAACATGACTGAAAATGTTTTGGTGTGCTGACTTTCACTTTACTGAAGTGAGTTCCTTGAAACCAATATGGGTTCAGTCTAACCACGTAGTTCATTAGTCTAGGAGTCTAATTAGCTTCCTGCACAACACAGAAAAAAAGATACCAAGGGGTGGTTGAAAGTGTTAAAATGCATGTTTTTTGGCCAGGCCTGATTGTTCCTTTTTGAAGTCAGTGTTTGAATTTAATTTTTTTTTGCTACATGAAATTGAGTTGAATATGAAATGCAGCCCTTCTAAATTATTAACATTAAATATTTACACTGAAGCAGACCAGCATGAAAAGTTAGACTGTGAGTACTGATGGATTAGGAACACCTTCTCACCGCCCTGAAATCCCCAAACAAACCCCAAACCAAAACACCACTTGCAAAATGAATTGTTAAAAGCCTTGGGAATTGGACCCATCTGTGCAAAGTGAGGAGGATGAGGAGCCAGGGCTGGAAGACTTGGAGATTCCAAACATTTCATTTGCTGGAGTCCTCAGCCCTGCCGGCAGAGTAAGGAGACCAAACACGAGGAACTTAAACCAGGCAAATTCAGATTGCAAGTAAAACATAAATTTTTAACAGAGGTTAACCCAGCTCTGGAACAATTAATAGTAGGCATTGTTGGATTCTCAAGCTCCAGCAATATTTTAGTAAAAAAAATCATTTTTCTCTTTCTCCAAGAAAGATATTTTCCAGTTGAGACACAGAGTAGCTCAACTACAACCAGTGACTTGGATTATGCAGAAAGGCAGATCTTGTGTTCAATCCTTTTTGCCCTGAAGTCTGACTTGTTTTGACAGACCTTGGGCCATGTTTCCCTGCCAGCTGTTACCTATTAGAGCTGCAATTGTTATTTGTCTCCTGCTGAGATTGGCTGCTTCTGCACCAAAACTGAGCCATTTCTGGAAATCCCTTTTGGAGTTTATTGTGCACTCAGTGCAATTTGGGACTTCAGGCCAGCAAGAAGAAAATGTCCAATTTGTGATATTTGGAGCACCTGGTTTTTGAAGAGTCTCCCAGAAGCAATAATTTCAGGAAGAGAAAACAAATAATTGCCAGACTCATCCAGAATGTGACACTTAAATCAGACAAGCCTGAAATGTCCATTTTATGTAGATAAATGTGCCCACACAAACACTGTTATTATACCCCAACGCTGGGATTAAACCAGATTGTCAGAGTCTGAGCTTTTGACCAAGCAGGTACTTCTTATTTTATGTTTTCTAGCTCTAAATTAATTCATCTCTCACCTATATTGGCATGTTTGGCCATGGTCTCTCTGCACTTTGACTCTGGACTGATGAGTTGAACGATGTCAGTCTGGGTATGGATGGGCTCATGGAATCATGGAATGGCTTGGCCTGGAAGGGACCTTAAAGGATCATCCAGTTTCACCCCTGCCATGGCAGGGACACCTCCCACTGTCCCAGGCTGCTCCAAGCCCCGTCCAACCTGGCCTTGGACACTGCCAGGGATCCAACCAAATATTCCCACAAATTCAGAGAAGATCCAGAGAAGATCCATAACTCCTGGCCTTGCTCTGGGATCAGGGAGCTGCTCCTCTGATCCCTCACCACCGATGGGGGTTTGGCTCCACAACCACACATTCCACAGGGAGCAGATTTTGGTTAAGCACCCTGGGCCACCTTGGACATGCCCCTGCCAGAGTTCAGCTCCAATTCCCTTTATGAGGAGCCTCCTAAAATCCACCCCGTCTTGCTCCAATTCTGGACACAGTGGGTGTGCTGATGCAGGGGTCCCCCTGCCGTGGGTGTAATTTGCACTGACTCCATGATGCAGAAGGCTGAACCATTGCCTTATTCCTCCATCCTATATTATTACTATATTCTTAAGAAACTTGTAACCCCTTCCAGCCTGTCTGATAGAGCTTTGACCTCTTTGGTGAACCAACCAAAACACCACCACCCTTTGGTAAACCAATCTCCATAACACATCCCACATTTGCCTAGCAACAGGTGCAGCAAGTGGAGATAAGAATTGTTTTAATTCTTTCTCTGAGCTTTCTCCCAGCTTCTCTCAGCCTTCCCCAGGGAAAATGCCTGGGAATGCCTGTCCCTGCTCTCTGTGGAGAGAGCTGCTGCCACATGGGTGAACCACTGGCAGAGCTAAGGATGGAGAATACCCATCTAACCTGGGGATGCAAACTGTGCTCCTGGCTGGTCCATATTCCTCGTGAATGAGCTCCTCACCCAGAGAGACACTGGAACAAGCCCATCCCAGCTCCACAGGCAGAGCAGGTTCTGCTCTTCAGCTCCTCATGAATTGAAGGAGAGGCTTCACCCCAGGCTGGCAGGGTCTGGGAGCTCTGAGCTCAGCAAAGCTGCACCACAAACTGCACCAAGGGCTGGGAACCCCAGCAGGAAGAGCCGACTGAGGGCCCTGCAGCACTCTTGGGTTTGGTGTTGCTGGAATGGCTCCCGAGGTATTAAAGAGTCTTTTTTCCCAGCCCTGTGACCGAAGAAGTCGAGATTCCTCAGCTCTGGTTCTCAAGGTTGTTTATTTTCTGTTATCTATTCCATTCTCTCTCTGACCTGCTGAGATCTGTCCAGCACGTTGGTTCATGGCACACTGACTCCCCTTGGGGTGATGTTGCCTTTTTGTACTAAAAACTACCTGTACTTTATTGACAATAATTTTCCAATACCTATCACCTATGTTAGACAGTCTGTCTCTACTCTAAACCAATCCAGAAGTGTCACCATCCCAGCAGAAGATGGAGGACAAGAAGGAGAAGGAGAAGGACAGGACACACCCAGATTCCTCCATCTTGCCTCTTGAACCCCCATTCTAAAAACCCCCAAAATTCTACATTTTCACCCTGTGGTAAATTCACTGTCATTCTATTCAAACTCTTGTGGCTTGTAACTCCTCACACAAAGTTGGGAATTGTTTCCATGGGCTAAAATCAAAGACACAGGTGTCTGTGACTCTGTGCCAAGGTCTCTGAGTCCCCTGCCAGGGCCTCGAGTCCTCCAGGGCAGCCAGAGGAATTTCCTGGGTTCCGACAGCACTGCAGTCAGAGATGCTGATTTGGCTCCCAGGGATAAACCACAATCTCTTCTCATCAGTGCAAACTCACTGTTTTATGGGACAGCTTCTGCTTTTTACTAGAAATGTGTTTGGAAGGGAGAAGTGACTGTGCTTGGAAATTGAGATACTGAACAGTAAAATCTTTATTCCAGCTGTTTCAGTTTTTAGCTTGCATTTTTATTTCAAAACTTGTGAGTTTCATCTTTCCAAGTCCTTAAGGATGTGCTGAAATGGAGGAAAAATGTGCAAGTCTGTAAAAGAACAAGCCATGGAAAATATCTAAATTTTCCATTTAAAATTTTTAAATTGTATTTATTTTTGGAGTACTGGAAAGTTCTGTTCTTGATTCAGTGATTTTCTATGCAAAAACTTCCAGTTATTTTTCTCCTCTATTTGCTGCATTAAGTTGGTATCTTTGTTGAAGCAGGGAAAGGTGCTATTCCTCAGTCAGGATGTGAAGGGCTGTATTTTGTGGAATCCTGGACTGGTTTTAGTTGGAAAGGCCCTTAAAGCCCCTCCAGTGCCACCCCCTGCCATGGCAGGGACACCTCCCACTGTCCCAGGCTGCTCCAGCCCCAGTGTCCAGCCCGGCCTTGGGCACTGCCAGGGATCCAGGGGCAGCCCCAGCTGCTCTGGGCACCCTGTGCCAGGGCCTGCCACCCTCCCAGGGAACAATTCCCAATTCCCAATATCCCATCCAGCCCTGCCTTCCTTCAGCTTAAGGCCTTCACTCTTGTCCTAAAAGGACATGCTCTTGTGAAAAGTTTCTCTCCAGAGCTGCAGGAAATGTTTCTGTTCCTATAAACTCATTCTGACATTGTTTAACTTTTTAGCATTTATATTGTGCATTTTTCCTCTTTGTTTTGGAGGAATTTCTTCATGGAAAGGGTGGCCAGGCATTGGAACTGCCCAGGGAGGGGAGGAGTCCTCACCCCTGGAGGTGTCCATGGATGTGGCACTCAGTGCTCTGGGCTGGGACAAGCTGGAGATTGGTGACAGGCTGGACTCAATGACCCTGGAGAGCTTTTCTTTAATGATTCTACAATTCTCTAATATCTTGTATTTCATTGTTTGTCAATAATGGACCTCAACAGATGGTGCTATCAATGAATATCCAACAAAACTCTTTAAAAAGTGTCCAATGATTCAGAGAAGTGCAGCAGTTCCTAAGTACTGATTGAAAATCTGGTATTTTCCATGTCCAAATATCCTGTTTATACTGGAAAGTGTTTGATTACAGCAAGCTGCAGACATTTTCATCTAGAAAGAGATGAGACATTTCAATCAGTGCTGAACAGCAGAGGAACTTAATGATGTGAAGAAACCCCTAAAAGCCAGACTACATTAACTCTTATATGATAACACATTATCTGTGCTAGAGGGAGCAGAGTGTTCATGAAATAATGAGTAAATAATAAAACTAAGATACACTGGACCAGAATTCCTTTTCTGAAACCAGGGAAGATTTTTAGAAAGCTGGCATCTCACAGAATTCCTGTTTAATGAAGTATTATATCATGGAAATGAATTGTCAGGTGTTGATTTCTGCTGAAATAGGAATTCTGAACTTGGGAAGGCTCTTTTCAGGTTCTCCAGCCCAGTTTTCTAAGGAAATGAGGCTGCTGCGCAGGTTTCTGTCTGTGTTTGAACCCATGGGTCAAGTTCAAGGGAAATTGAGGAGGAATTACAGGTGTCAAAGGTCAGACAGGTCCTGTGGATTTTGAGAAAATCAGAAGCCATATGAGCCATGCAAGAGATCCCATAAATCAGGAATGGATCAGACCCTTTAAGGCCCCAGATGTCCACAGGTGTGAAGGTCCCTGCAGGAGCACTGGGTAAGGCATGAACCCAGCAGCAATTCCTGAACCCATGAGAATTCCTGGAAGCCAGGCCTGGATTCCTGGCTGTAGACCCTGCAGGCTGGAGGCATTAATGGGGATTACACTGTCCTGGTTTGGAAAGCCAGGAGTCTGCTAAGGAAGGCAGGAGCCTCCCCTGAGATGGAGAATGTAAACCCTCCCCACCCCTCTGAATTGCTATGAATTTTAAATTAAGGGGCTCTCAGGCAAAAATATGGGAGCAGGAAATAACAGTTCTTTAATAGGGAAGAAAAAATATAAGGATAAAATAAACAATGCAGTACACTAGAACAACACTGCCAGAGTCAGAACCCAACCTGACACCCTGTGGGTCAGGCTGTTGGCACAGTCCCATTGGAATTGTGGCTCAGCCCTCCTGCAGTGCCAGGGCTGGTTCTGCTGGAGCAGGGATCCTGTAGAGAAGGATGGATTCTGCCTCTGAAGATCCAGTGGAGGAAGAGGCAGCTGCTGTTCCTCTGGGGAATCCAGTGGAGAAGCTGTGCTGGTGTCTCCAAACCTCTGGATTATATCTGGGTAGCAATGCTTGGCTCCTCCCTCTGGGCTCACATCTCCCAATGGGATGCTGCAGTTCTTATCAGCCATGCAGGGACATTCCATAGCTGTTATCAGCAGGGAGGAGTGAATGTGGTCACTCAAAGTGAGAGATAAGGCAAACTGCCCACTTGACAAAGATAATCTGCCATACAGATGGTAATGGAAAACATCTTGCATTGCAATCTGGAACAACACCAAGTGCTCAGGGAAGGACCTGCAGTGGGACAGGGGGACAGGAGCTGCACTCCCTGCCCTGGGGACACGGGAGGTGCTGGGACAGACCCACACATGAGAAGGTCATTGGTGCCTCATCCTTCCCAAATGTAATGTTTGCATTCAGCCACTGGAGAAGTTCCTCCTGCCCCAGCTCCGAGGGTCATTTCCTGTGAATATCTCGGGCATCTGTAAGCAGGGCTGACACTAATGCCGAGTGACAGCAGCGTCTTCTAGCCCAGGGCATCATCAGCAGGGCCGGGTGCTCCGAGCTGACAGCTGGGCTCCCTGAGCTGTCACTGCCTCTCCCGAGCTCTCCCAGGGAGAACAACAGCAGCAGCAGCCATGCTGGGGGAGGGAGGGGGCCCTGGGAGCTGTGAGGGGTGAGGGAGGGCATGGGGAGGCCTGTCAGCCCAAACCAGGCTGCAGGGCTGGCTCAGGATGTGGAGTGACCCACCTGGAGCCAGGGACAATGGTGAAGAGTTGGGATGCTGCCTGGAAGGGCTGCTGGAGAAACGGTCCTGTCCTGCTCCAGCTGGGATGGGGGTCATGTACTGCAGGCAGCTCCTGCAGGGCTGAGCCTTGGGATCACTCTGGGAACAGGGCTGAGCCTTGGGATCGCTCTGGGAACAGGGCTGAGCCTTGGGATCACTGTGGGAACAGGGCTGAGCCTTGGGATCGCTCTGGGAACAGGGCTGAGCTCTGGGATCACTGTGGGAACAGGGCTGAGTTTTGGGATCCCTCTGGGAACAGGGCTGGCAGTACACAGGGCTGAGCTGTGGCTGAGCAGGGAATCAGGGAGTTGATTCCCTGAATCAAGGAGGTTTCAGTGTCCTTGCTCTGCTGGAGAGAAGCTGCACAAGAAGCCGGGAGGGAGCAGGTCCAGGACAGCTGAACTGGCTGAGGGATATTCCAGACTGGGAAACATCATGGACAGAATATGAACTGTACCCAGCTGTGTACAAGGGGCCATCTCCTTCTTTGGGAAAGGGAACAGGGCAGATGCATCCCTGTGATGGGAGGTGGAGACTTCACATCCAGGCTGGAGAAGGGGCCGTTTGCTTTGACCCCAGAATGGTTTGGGTGGGAAGGGACCTCAAAGCCCACCCAGAGCCACCCCTGCCATGGCAAGGACACCTCCCACTGTCCCAGGCTGCTCCAAGCCCCAGTGTCCAGCCTGGCCTTGGGCACTTCCAGGGATCCAGGGGCAGCCCCAGCTGCTCTGGGAACCCTGTGCCAGGGCCTGCCCACCCTCTGAGTGAAGAATTCCTTCCCAATCAGGGGCCAGTTTCCTTCTGGAGAACATTTCCACAATAAAAGTGCTGGATATGAAACTGAGCTTGTTCCCCTAAGCTTAGGATCTTCCCTGGGAAAGCACAGAAGGATGTGAACTTCTCCCAGAGCTGGGATGGTGCCCACAGGGTTCCACAAATGTCCTGAGCAGGATGCGGGGAGGGAGAGACCTTTTAATGGGCCCTTTTAATGCAGCTGCTCCCTGGCTGTTTCAGTGCCTCTTTTCCCAACACTTGAAACAACAGTGTTTGTATTGAGATATTGAATAAGAAATATCTTTAATTTTCCATGGTCCAAGGGGGATTTGGTGAAATAAATAGAGCAGGAGACCTTTCTCCTTTTTAATGCCTTTATTAAAAATCAGCTTGGGTGGGGAGAACCGACGGGTCCGTGCTCACGCAGCCACTGCTCCCAGGAATGGCACAGAGAAAGAGGAAGAGTGCAGCTGTGTCCACTGGTCTGCAGGCAGAGCTGGGGCTTCTGTCCTCACCAGAGCATCAGGAGATTCCCAGTTTTTTAGTTTGACATTTGAGGTCCTCTTTCTAGCCGACATCCTTTTAGGTTAGGGTGAGAGGTGGCAGACACTGGATTCAGTTCCTCACCTCTAGACATCACTTAGATCTCTTAATTCCATGGTGGCTCATTGTTTTAGGGGTTTTCCCTGCTAGATTTGGTGAGGTGTTTCCACATTTGCATCCAACCCTGATGTCACCTCCTCCTCACAGTCCTGGGTGCCATTTTCCAGGAAGCAGCAGGGTGATACTCAACAAAGGGGGATTTCTAACCATCAACAACAGGCAATTAAAGAAAAACTATTAACAACAGGTGATTACAACATGAAATTATTAACAACAAATAGTTAGAACTGCAACTTAAGAGCAATTGGTTTAACCTGTTAATTCTGCAACCTTTAAAAAAAATGGACAACTTTTCTACTCATAACATTTGGGGTGACAATCTGGGGTCAGTGTTGTGCAGTCAGTGCAGCTCAGGGGAAGAGCTGAGCTGTCAGAGTGGGGGTCTGGCACAGGGCCCCACTGCAGTCAGCCCTGGTGCATGGACCCCTCCTTACTGGGATTCACACAGCAGCAGCATTTGAGGAAGCACCTTGACCTCTCTTCCTTTGGTATTCAGAGTTCCTACACCCAGCACAGAGGTAAAATAGCCTGGAGAAGTGCAAAGTCCCAGGAATAAAACAGGAGAGCATGTGAAGCTGTGAGCTGGAAGCTCTGCAGAGGTCCAGGGAAATCTGCTGGGATTGGTTTTCACATTTTTTATATAGCTGGGAGTTTTTTATTTGGCTTGAGAGAACCACCTCTTTTGTGTTCCTGTTCAGAGGGAGCACTGGGTTCCCTAGGAATTGCTCAGTTCCTGGTTTAATGCATTTTATATTTGCCCAATTATCCCATCATTAAAAAAACCAAACAATATTAGAGGTAGCAGCAATTTTAATTGAATAGAAAATATATAAAATCAGATACACTTGAAGTATTGACAATATAATTTGATTAAAATAAGGGATAATTTGGTTCCAACAATGGCACATAAGCAAAAGATAACCATGGGGTACGGAGTGCAGGGCTCTGGTCCCTTGCCACCTCACGTACGAGCTTGCCAAGTGAAGATTCCCCCTCATATGCCCTGTGTCAATGCCATCTCCTCCCATTTTCGATTCATCACACTTCCACCTCCGCCCTCATCACCACCTTTACCACGCATGCTCCACCACTCGTTTTGGTGGTTGCACAAGTCTTTGGGGGTCGTCTCTGATGAAGGCCTCTCCTCTTCTTCGATGTCCTTTAATTCACCCTTGGGTTACACATGCACACCAAGCCAGTGCAATGTAAGCCAAGACTAACATATTATTACATTTAAGCATCAAAGCAATAAATCTCTTATAACTGGCATTTTCCTGGGACCCAACCAGATTTTCCCTTCTTTCTGTTAATTTTTAGTAACTGTTATCTCTTGCTTTTTCCTGCCTTGAACATCTGCAGGAAAGGGGGGGGGGGGTGTGGAACCCCTCCTCTCTCTTTCTTTCTTGGCATTTCAACTTTTTAACTGTTTTATTATTTCCAAATATTAATTACTGTATCAATATTGATTACTGTTTCAATTTTGTCAGCACGAATCATACCTATTTACCACAATGCAACATTTTAAATCAGGTCTAAAAGAGCTGCCAAGACCTGAGGGAGACAGGTGCCCTCCTCCCACCTCCCTGGAGCAAGGTCCAACATCCCACCTTGAACCAAAGAGCAGAAAAGCTCTTGTGGGTCCAGCAATGGTCTGAGGTGCCTGGGGAATTCATCTGTACTGGGAATATTGACACTTTAACGCCTCAGATTTACCTGTCTCACTGAGAGCTGGGCTGGAACTGGTTAATTAGCCCGTGGCTAAATGCTTTGAGATTCTCAGATGAAAGGCAGCCTGGAGGTCCAAAGGATGTAGAGCATTTATTACCAGCTGAGAGAGACATGAAGAGCTGCAGAGTGTTGAAAGGAGTCCTGCCAATTAATTTACACTTAAACAGAAGTGTTGGGGCTGTTTTGCTGAAAGTTTTGTTTTTCAGAAAATTGAAATATAAGAAGTCAAACCAAAATCAAAAAGAAAAAGGAAAGGGTTGAGACTCGTTGGATAATGTGATGCCTTTCCAGGTTTAGTTTTGCTGATGAAAGCTTTAATACTTGAAAACTCTGATTCTCTGATTCTCAACAATAATGCACAGGAAATATGTAAAGGCTCATTTATTGCTGTGAAAAGCAGGTAAAATAAAGCTGCTAAGAAAACGAGGATGCTGTAGTGAACCAGTCTGTCCACAAGGAAGGAAAAATGGTTTGGCTGCTTTCTCCTCTGAGCTGAAGTACAAGACACTACCAGAGCACCTAGGCCAGGAATAAATCACTGGTGTTTGGAATGTGTCTTAATGAGGTGCTAATTAGAGGTGGGGAAGGAGGAGGGGAAGGCAGAGCAGAGGAAGGATCTGCCCTGCAGAGCCCAGCACAGGAGGGACCTGGAGCTGCTGCAGAGCCCAGGGAGGCTCCAGGGTGATCCCAGGGATGGAGCAGCTCTGCTGGGAGAGCTGGGGGTGCTCACCTGGAGAGGAGACCAGGGGTGACCCCACTGTGGCCTTGCAGGGCCTGAGGGAGCGCCAGGAAACATGGAGAGACAGGATTTCCAAGGGATGGAGGGACAGGGCACAGGGAATGGCTCCCAGTGCCAGAGGGCAGGGCTGGATGGGATATTGGGAATTGGGAATTGTTCCCTGTGGTGGTGATGCCCTGGCATAGGGTGCCAGAGGAGCTGTGGCTGCCCCTGGGAGTGTCCAAGGCCACCTCTCCTGAATAAGAGGTGATTTTATCACTTCCTTTTGAATTCAGAAAAAAGTTCAAGTTAAACCCCTTGGCTCCAGAGAGCTGCTGCTGGCAGAGCTGGTGAGGGATGTGAATCTGCTGTGGAAGTTTCATCATCAGCTCCTCATTTTAGGATCATGTTTGTGGTTTTCTCTAACACGACAGCTGTGGTACAAAGGGGCTGGAGGGGACTCTTCCCCTCTTCCAGCAGCTCCTGGGCACCGGTTCTGGGAGCAGCAGAAGTGCCTTGCCTAGTCCAGAGTCTCAGAAGAAATAACCCCTGGGTGCCTCCAGGGCAGTGCAGGGAGGGCAGAGGGGGTGTGGTGGACACAGGGGGCAAAAAACAAGAGACGAGAGACCCTGAGCAGTCCAAGTGGAGATCGAGGGGTCTGTGAGCACCTGAACACCACAATTTGGACTCTGCAATTAAAAATACAGAACAAACTTGGGGTAATTATCCAGAGCTCTGCTGGCAGTCCTCAGCAAGGTCCAGAGAGACAAGGAACCGATCTGTGCTCAGATCAAAGCCCCTCTTTTGGAAATACAGGAGTTGAGTCATTCCTTGCTCTCCACAGAGATCACAGAGCTCTTGTTTGCCATTCTTGCAAAGTCCACAAAATCTACAAGTATAATAAAATTATGTGCGTGGAGAGAGGAGGGAAGAAATGTAAATTTGTGTTTTGATGATTTATCTTGGAAAACAACAAAAAAAAATCTCATCCAAAAACTCTGGATAATGAGACCTGTTGATTCCACCCAGACTGTGCCTTTGTTTGGATGCTTTTAAGAAAGTGAATGATATTTCTCAGTAAATATCCACTCCAGCAATATGGGGGAATGTTGAGTTTGTGAAGGTCCCCAGGACAAGGTGAGAGATGAGAATCTGACTCCATGTTATCAGAAGGCTGATTTTTTATTATATTATTTTATATTAAAGAATAAATACTATACTAAAATTATACTAAAGAAAAAGGATGCAGCCAGAAGGCTTAACAAGAATGATTACTAAACACTCGTGACTGACTCCTCAGAGTCTGACACAGCTGGCTGTGATTGGTCATTAGGTAAAAACAATTCACATGGAACCAATCAAACATTGATGAGTTGGTAAACGATCTCCAACCACATTCCAAAGCAGCAAACACAGGAGAAGCAATCAAATAATTCTTGTTTTCATTCTTTTCTGAGGCTTCTTAGCTTCCCAGGAGAAGAAATCCTGGTGAAAGGATTTTTCAGAAAATATGACAGTGACAGGGGGAATGTGGCTTTTTCATGCAATCCCAGATTGGTGTGGGTTGGAAGAGACTTTAAAGCTTTTCCAGTTACACCCCCTGGTCTGCAGGGACACCTTTCACCAGCCTGGGGTGCTCAGAGCCCCTTCCCAAGGTTTTGTGTCCTCTGGTCCCTTCTAAAGCTAAGTGAGTGACTCATGGATGTTCTCAAAGAGCCTTTGGTGTATTTTGGGACAGGAAAAGGAGATGGTCCTAATGCAGTCATTTCTCATGGATTTTTATTTCTTTTTTTCTGATTGACCCTGGCCTCAGTAAATCCTTTATTTCTAAGAAAACCACAGGGTATAAAAGAAGGGTTTGTTGTTTCTTTATACATTAACTTAACTTTGGTGGATTTTTCAGGACAGGTTTGCCTGCTGCTGGTACAACTGGAACGTGTGAAGAGCTGAAAGGATGGGCTGGGAGCATGGGGAAGGCTGGAAAATAGGCAGGGATCCCTTAAGATAAAGCACCAAACAGATGAAACAGATGGGGGGAAGAGTTTTGAAATGAGCAATGTAGAGTCCATCCCATTGCCCAGAACCATCCCAGGGAAGTGTCCTGCGTCCCCTGGGACTCAGAGGGGCAAAAAACCTTGTCTGGAAACTCTCCAAGTCCTTTTACACTGAATTCAGATGTTCAGACTTTCACCTCCGTTGACAATCCCAGCACAGGGCTCTCCTGTGATGATGGAATTCTGCTCTGAGGGATCCCTGCCCCAGCTCTCTTGTGCCCAGGGAAAGATCTGAGTTACAGTTCTGCTCCCAGGAACCTCTCCCTGAACCACCTCTCTCCTCTGCAGGGCAGCTCCTGGAGCTGGGGTACAGCTGATGTGATGGTCAGTGACATTTTCCACCTGGTTTCCCAGGAAAATCTGCAAAGTATCTACACATCAGCTCTGACCTGAAGTCTGATAGTGACCAGTCCTTGAAAAAATGAAAATAAAATGTCCTTGCTCTGAGGCTTTCTTGTAAAGCAGGAAGTCAGGGGAGGAAGGACACCTCTGTCTCTGTAGGAGCAAAGTGCTGCTCCCAAAGAGATTGAGTGAGACAGGATGAATGCAGGGAATGGCAGCTTTGCTGGCACTGTAGGAGGGAAGAAATCACTCCCCATGCCAGGGCCTAATTCTGATCTGTATTTCAGACAGTCTCTGATGCTCTTGGTGCAACTCCTGTGTCAGGTGTGGTTTTCAAAGCAGAGGGGCTCCCACTCGAGCAGTGTTTTGGCTTTGGACAGCTCAGCACAGTTTTGTGGGCTGGCCTTAGTCAGATACAAAATCTAAACAAATAATGAGCAATATCTGCTCTCCTCTCCCTCGGCTGTCTGGCAGAGGAGGGTTCAGCTGCATGTACAGCTCATTTGTCAATAATGCCAGAAGCCCCAGTGTCCCCTGTGTGGGAATCCTTAAAATCAGAGGGTTTTGGGAAAGCTGCAAAGGCAGACCCCAGAGGCAGCAGAATGTGATTGGAGCTAAGCAGTACCCGTGAGATTGGTCAGCAGAAAAATTATGTAAGGAGTAGAAAAGTAAGGACAAATGGAACAATGGTCTGTATATTAACACTTGTCTAGAATAACTCCCTAAGCTGCAGCAAAGTATATCTAGCCAGATGTTAGGAAGTTCTAAGCTTAATAATGGAGCTCTGTGCATTGTATCTTAAGGCTTTCAAGCAGGTCTTTTATTCGAAAGAAGCGAGCATTGTTCTAAGCCCAGGTACATGTGTTTATAGTGATTGGATAGAAGTACTGTCAATATGCTTTTGCTTTGTGTGATTGGTCAAAAAACTTTTCAAGTCAGTTGTAACATTAAGTTCTTTGTCTGCTGCTGGGGACGTGAGCTGCTGGCAGCTTCCCATTGTCATCACCATGTAATGAGACTGATGCTGGAAAATACAACAGCTCGAGAGGTGTACTGCAGCAGTCCCAGCCCATTTGTGATTTGTACAGAGACCCCAGCTGGGGATAGCCCTGCAATGCTTCCAGGGACTGGTTCCAGGGATCACCTTCAGCACTTCAACAAATGCTCCTGCTTTGCACCGAGGGAATCAAAGACAGGGTAGGACTTGCCAAGTGTGGCAGGAATTGTGATGTCCTTCAACGAAATGACAAGTGTTTAGAATGAATCATGGAATCTCATGGGTTGGGTTGGAAGGGACCTTAAAGATCATCTCAGTCCATCCTCTTGCCATGGCAGGGACACCTTCCACTAGACCAGGGTGCTCCAAGCCCAGTCCAACCTGACCTTGGACACTTCCAGGGGGAAGCCACAACCTCATCCCAACCTTTAAGTTCAAATGCCTCTTATACTCCACCACTCTCTTACTATTTTTGAGCACTCCTACACATAAAGGATGCAAGGCTGCTCCACCCGTGTCCTTCCCTGAACCTTGCCAGTCTATTTTAGACCCAGAATAAGTTGTGGGCCCTCTGAGGCAGAAATAAAGCACCTGCCATGGCTGCAGAGCTCCCATCAGCTCGGGCAATAATTTTAATCACAAGTAGCTTTGTAATTTGCCAACCCTTCTGCAGAAATACCACAGACTTCTTGTGTGGGATGTGTGTGCACCAGGGTACCAGAGGCCATCTGAGGCCCTCAGACAGTTTCATGTACTCAGCCAATTTTATACACTCAGCCAATTTTCCTTAGTTTCCCCTTAGTTCTGGGAAAAGCCCACTCAGGCAGGTGATGCCTTTCCCTCTCCTGCACACAAGCTTGGCTCTGTGTCCTAGGTTACAAAATAAAGAAGTATTCTATTCCCATTGTTCTGGTTTTGAGCAAATTTGGGAGAAAACCTCCAAAAGGGGGCCCCTCCAGAAAGCAAACCCACACGGCCCCTCCTGCCCCAATCGGTTCAGGAAGGATTCCTTGGAGAGAAGTGGAAAGAACCTGTTTATTTAACAGGCAAAGCACCCCTAGCACACAAAATGAACAATACCAGATGACACCACTCTGAAAAAGATGACAAATTCAGAAAGTCTCTCTTGGGGGTGGTCGCTCTGTTATCAGTCTGTCCTGTGCTGGGGTAGCTGCTGCACCTTGGCCACAAGGTGCAAACTCTCGGTGTTTCCCAGGTCCCAGTCCAGAGCAGGTTTGAGTAGGTCCAAAAAAGGGAAAGGAGAAACAGTCCAGGAAGAAATTTGGACTGTTTAGCTAAACCAACTAATGAGTAGAAGCAAAAAAGCAAGAGCAAAGCAGGAGCAAAGCCGAAGCAAGAGCAAAGCGAAAAGCAAAGCAAAAAGCAAAAGCAGCACCCAGGTACTGCCCTGTCTCTGTGTCGCGCCAGCCATGAGGGAGCGGCTGATAGCAAAACCAAAACAAAACATTCGCTCTTCACAGCCAGTCTTGAAGGCACAGAACATGATATCCAGCATCAACAGAACACATGGATGGGGATACAAGCATCATAACGTCACCCTAGGACACCCATCCTCAAGAGCTGCTGAAACCAGGAGGGGCATTGCTTTTTCCTTATCTCCTGTTAATGGGGCCATCAATGTCTTGCCACATAACTCAGAGATGACTCCCTATGGGGGCCGTTTCTGTTCAACAGATAATTAAGGACCCACCGCATGACTCAGAACGATATCAGCGCATTGCGAGATGCTCCACCCAGCAGAAAGGAGCTAAGCATCCCCAGCTGGGTATAATCTGGGTTTTGGGACACCACAAGCAGTCTTTCCACTGGATTCCCAGAGGAACGGCCACCCTCACCCACTGGTCTTCCAGAGGACAAGAGCTACCAGATGGTTTCTACAGGATCACCACTTCAACAAGACCATTTCATCCGGACTGCTCCCACCACCCCAACTAGCAGGGTGTCAGATTGTATTCTGACTCTGTCAGTGGTTTTTTTCTTTTGTATTATTGCATGTATTTGGGGTTTTTTCCCTTTTCCTAATAAATTGTACTTCTGACTTGGAGTCTCTCACTGGTTTTGCTTTCAAAACAGAACACTCTGTAAGGATTTTCTCCATCCCAGTACCCTTTCTACATGGAATTCTCCTCTGGACTGGCTCTTGCCTCCATTACCTCAGAGGCACAGAGTTGCTGTGGAGCTCCTCTAAGCTTTTCCTGCTGGCACTGTGAGAGGTTTCATCCTCCTCAGCCACCTGTAAATCACCTGTGCTGGAGGAGCAGCTCCTGCCCTTTGCACCCAGCATTAAAGTACTTGTGAGCTCAGGTCCTGTGTTGCTGGACCATCTCCAGACAGCTCCATCCTGGCCTTCCTGGGCATTCCTGGACAGCTGGACACGTGAGGTGACCCCAACAGATGTGGGATGTTGGACTCAGCCTGGAGATTTGAGGTGACTTAACTGTGACCTTCCATGACCTGAAGGGGTTACAAGAAACACGGAGAGGGACTGGGGACAAGGTTCTGGGGTGACAGGACAAGAGGAAATGGCTTCCCACTACCAGAAGGCAGGGTTAGGTGGGATATTTAGAAGGCATTGTTCCCTGGGAGGGTGGGCAGGCCCTGGCACAGGGTGCCCAGAGCAGCTGGGGCTGCCCCTGGATCCCTGGAAGTGCCCAAGGCCAGGCTGGACATGGCTTGGAGCAGCCTGGGACAGTGGAAGGTGTCCCTGCCATGGCAAGGGTGGCACTGGATGGGCTTTAAGGTCCTTTCCAACTAAATCCACTCTGGGATTCTGTTTATGGAGCAGAAGGGACAGGAAGTGTCACACGTGGCACGTGCAGGGAAATGTGGAATTGGTTCTTAGCCCTCTTAACCCATTTAGCAAACTCCTCACAAATTCTGGTGAAGGAGTCAAGGATATGGAGCAAGTAAAGAAAAATCTCTGGAGCAGGTTAATATTTTAAAGATTGTGCCAAATTTTACAGACAACACAGTGTGGTCCAGCTGCTGCTGCCCCCTCAGCCCTGGAGCAGTGCCTGGAGCTTTCTCTGTGTGCCCAGAACTGCTGCACCCAGAGTGGCACCAAAGGGCTCTTGGAGCTCCTGGGCAGGATTTGACAACATGCTTTTGATTGACTTAAAGGCCTGGAAAAGTGCTTTAGAGAATATTAGTTATTTTCTAATTTCTTTTTTTTTGTGGACCCTGTTTTCTTCTCTCCAACCTCACTAAGCAAATCCACGGGTTTGTTTCCCCCAGGCTTTATTTAAAACATTCTCGATCCAAAGGCAGAACTCAAAATTTTTTCTCTGTTGATACTCTTTGTATTTGTGCTTTTTTAATGAAACAACTTTATGATTGACTCTGTTGAGTTGTGAATCTGAGCTGTCCACCTGGGATTTGGGTAAAAAGAGGTGAGTTGGTTATGGACTGGCAGTACCTTCTCAGGCACTTCCACTTAATCTGTATTTTCAATTAAAGTGGTGACTATCTTAATACCCTCTTTTCCATCTGATGTGGTTGAGGATTTGGGACTTTATTATGGCAGTGATACTCAGCTAGGATACCTGGGGCAGCTGGAACCATGGACTTATGGAATCATGGAATGGTTTGGGTTGGAGAGACATTAAAGCCCACCCAGTGCCACCCCTGCCATGGCAGGGACACCTCCCACTGTCCCAGGCTGCTCCATGCCCTGTCCAGCCTGGCCTTGGGCACTGCCAGGGATGATTTTCAGTCCAGCTCCTGTAACCTCCTCCCTTTGAATTTATTCTTCTGCCTCCTCCTTTCCCCTGCCTTTCAAACATCCTGTGCTGAGCTGTGACAGAGCTGGGCAGGTTTAACCCCAGAGCCCAGAGGGTGCTGCCAGAGGCCAAAACAAAGGGGAACAGCAGGATCTGCTTTTCCATTCTGTCTGGGCTGCAGAATGTGGAATAGCTCAGCACCTTTGTGCTCCATCTCATAGCATTGATCCGCCCCTGAGGGGGATAAAGAATATGTATTTAATAGAGTTCTAATTAATTGATCTATTAGAACATAACATGGAAAATGGAGGCTTTGGGAGAGCTCATAGTGGCCTTCCAGCTCCTAAGGGAGGCTGCTAAAAAGTGGTAGTGACAGGAGAGGGGACAATGGGCTCCCACTGCCAGAGGGCAGGGTTTGATGTGATATTGTGAAGAAATTCTTCTCTCTGGGGGTGAGGAGGCCGTGGCTCAGGGTGTCCAGAGAAGCTGTGGCTGCTCCATCAGAGCCCTGAGCACCCTCCTGCAAATCTCTGCAGAACCCAACTCTGCCTTTAAAGCAAAGCTCTGCCTGTGTGTTTTCCATGGTCCTCCAGGCCTGTTGAAAACCCCATGATGGGCTGCAGAACAGGGAATTTTCAACATCAAACCTCCCTCTGTCCAGTCTGAAAGCTCCCCAAGCTGTAAAATTGTGAAGAATTCTGGTGTTTTGAAGAGCAATGACACCAGATTGTTCTGCTTCTGTTTTCTCTGGATCCAGAGTCTGTTGTCCAGATGGTGGATCCACCCCTCATATTTAGCAGTGAGAGCCTGTTCTTACAGGGAAATTGTGGTAATTAAAAAATAGCATTTTACTGAAAATAGAATAAAAATATTTGGAAGGTTTGGAGCATTTTGGAAGAAAATCAAGATACTGCAAAGGACAGCAGTTCTGCCTCCCAAAGAAAACAGGGGTTTTTGCCTTAATTCCTTAAGAAAGTTGGGGTAAAATTTTTGGAGGAGATGCAGTATGAGGTTTTCCTTTTTAGGGACAGCACTTTCTCAGCTGCAGAACCTGAGTGGTATTGAGTGGTAAGAGTGGGAGCAATTGCACTCACAGTGCCTGGGGACTGTTCCAGCTCTGGGCAGAGGGGTGAAGTCCATGTGAGTAAGGAAGGGAGGGAGAAACAAACCCCTGTCCCTTCTGTCACTGTGATATTTTATGAAAAATCCCTTCACCAGGATTTCTTCTCATGGGAAGCTGGGAAGCTTCAGTTTCTCCATGTTTTACTTCCCTGGAATGTGATTTGGAGAATTGTTTACCCAGCATGTGAATTGTTTTAACTTAATGACCAGTCACAGCCAGCTGTGTCAGACTCTCTGAGTCTGTCACGGGTTTTTATTATTCATTCTTTTCCAGCTTTCTGATGTGTCCTCTCTCTTTTTTATAGTTTTAGTATATAATTTCTTTTAATATAACATGACATATGACATTTGACATAACATTAACATAACATAAACATCATATCATAAAATAATAAATCAGCCTTCTGAGAACTTGCAGTCAATTCTCATCTCTCACCTCATCCTGGGGACCCTCACAACACCACAACACCTCTTCTGAAAAGAAAGGGAAGCTCCTGCCCTCAGTTCTCCCATTGAGGTAGGGGGACACTGGCACAGGTTGTGGCTGCCCCTGGATCCCTGGAAATATCCACAGCCAGGTTGGACAGGGCTTGGAGCAACCTGGGAGAGTGGAAGGTGTCCCTGCCATGGCAGGGGTGGGTTCTTGAAGTCCCTCCCAACACAAACCACTCTGGGATTCATCATTCCATGATCTCTTCTTGTTGTGCTGTGAGCTGATCTGGTTCATTGTGCTGGGAATGGTGCCAGCTCTGTGGCAAGACTGGAGCCAGGAAAAAGAGGGGATGGGGAGGAAAAAAGCCCCGAGCCCTGCAGAGTCTATGTCTCTGTGAAGGCTGAAAAGCATCCAAGGCTGTCAGATGTAAATTCCTCTCACTGATGTTTCTCCAGGTTTTCCCAGTGGAAAACCAGTCAGAAATGGTGGCCTGAAATCAAGTCAGGGACTCACTTGTCACCACTCAGTCCTGTACTCCAGAGGGCCAAAAAACTCCAAAGAAGGCCAGAAAAATATGAGAGATAAAATAATTTCCCTGTGGAACTGAATTCATTCTGCCAAGCAGGATTTGTGCTTTTGGGAGAGGTTTCCTTTTTTTCAGCATCTGATTTGGATCTTCTATTTTCCTCTCTTTTTTTCTACTGAATTCCTTCAAACACTTCCTTGATTTTCACCAGAGTGTCATTTGGAGCCCAGCTCCTGGATCAGAGGAGCCATTAAATTGGTGTTTGCAGATAAAATCAGCAAATTGCACAAGTCAACAGCAAAAGCCCCTGACATGGACACGTCCCCTTAATAATGAATCATTGCCAAGCATCAGATGCTGAAGAAGAGGATCTCCTGAATGAACCAGCTCCTAAATCTTTCCATTCACACTGGAGGAAGAGGCCAATGCCATTTTCCAGTGAATATTCCTGGTCACAGGAAAACAAGCTCTTAACAGGCAACATCCAAAGGAATAAAATGAAAGGATTTAAGTTTCAAGGCTAAGTCTACATGTCAAGGAAGGACTGAAATATATATACATAAATATAAATAAATACAAAACAAAATAGAAATGTCATTTAAATGGTTTAAGTGCTAAGAAAGATCAAGGTGTTACCACAACAAAGCAGCCAAGTGAAGTCCCTGGAAAGGCTTCTAAGTGTGATACTGCCCTGGAAAAGCCATGGAGGAATAGCAAGCAGGGAAATGTAAACCTTTTTCCTCACAAATTTTGGTCCTTTTCACACTCAAAAATTCCCTTGGAGTGCTCAGGCCCTGGTGGGTTGGCTGTGGCTGGATTCCAGGTGCTCCCAAAACTGCTCTGTCCCTGCCCTTCCCAACTGGACAGGGCAGAGGAAATGGGATGAAAGGCTCTGTGTCGGGAAAAGGACAAGGAGAGATCAGCCAACAGCTCCTGCCTTGAGCAAAACAGACACAGCTTGGGGAACTGAGTTTAATTTACTGGCCAATAAACCAGAGTAACATCATTAGAAATCAAACAAACTCTTAGAAGCCCTTGTGTGGTGCTCCCAGGAACTAGGTGGGCCTTCCAAAGGAAGAGCCTCCTTCCCCATGTGTTTGTTCCCATTAAAAGACATTTTCTGGCAGGGGGGAGTGGTGGTTTTGTGCTCAGTTCTTGGCACCCCCCTGATGAACTTCTGCCCTGAAAGTGAATGAAATCAGTATTTTATTCCCTGTCTAGGAGATGCTGCTGCTTTGGAGGCTGGAGTGTAATGAACTTGCTGTTTATTACAATTAACAAATAAATCCCTGCATCTTTAAATTAGATTGTAAATCTCTCCGTGCAATTCAATACTGCAGTAATGTTTTCCTTCCCAGAAGAGATTCTTCAGTGATAGGAGCCAGGCAACTTCCCTTCCAAATAATGCGACCCTGAGGACATTCCCTGTGACACATTTGGCCTTTTTGTCAGTGGCTTCCTTCCCTCAGAATCATCTGAGATGAGGTTTGAGCACAGCTCTGCCAACTGGTGAATGATAGCAGCTCATGCTGCAGAGAAAAAGGCTGTCTGGAGCTTCCCCAGGAGTCTGGATATGGCCTTGGGAATGGAGTGGTTTATTGGGGTTATGGTGCTGCCCCACTGATGGTGGCACCAGCTGAACTTGAAGGTCTCTTCCAATGATTGTCGCCACATTTCCCTTCCCAGAGAAAAGCAAGGCACAATTCTTCCCAAGAATATTTCTGGGTTCCACATTCTCTGAACCTCAGCGAAGGAAACACAATTCTTATCTCATTTGCTGTTCCTGTGTTTGTGCCAAAGTAGAATGCAATGTGGAGATTGTTTACCCACAGTGATGGTGTTTTGGTTCCTTGGCCTGTCAGGGCCAGGTGTGTGTGTGTGTCAGGATCTCGGAACCCAGGAAATTCCTCTGGCTGCCCTGGAGGACTCAAGGCCCTGGCAGGGGACTCAGAGACCTTGGCACGGAGTCACAGACACCTGTGCCTTTGATTTTAGCCATGGAAACAATTCCCAACTTTGTGTGAGGAGTTACAAGCCACAAGGGTTTGAGTAGAATGATAGTGAATTTACCACAGGGTGAAAATGTAGAATTTTGGGGGTTTTTAGAATGGGGGTTCAGGAGGCAAGATGGAGGAATCTGGGCGTGTTCTGTCTTTCTCCTTCTTCTTCTTCTTGTCTTCCATCTTCTGCTGTGATGGTGACACTTTTGGATTGGTTTAGAGTAGAGACAGACTGTCTAACATAGGTGATAGGTATTGGAAAATTATTGTAAATAAAGTACAGGTAGTTTTTAGTATAAAAAGATAACACCACCCCAAGGGCAGTCAGTGTGCCTCAACCCAATGTGCTGGACAGATCTCAGCAGGTCAGAGAGAGAATGGAATAGATACCAGAAAATAAACAACCTTGAGAACCAGAGCCAAGGAATCCTGTCTTCTTCTTTGGTCTCAGGGCTGGGAAAAAGAGACTTTGCAACACCTTGGGGTCATCTCAACACCAGAGACCTCATCATCAGGACTGTGGGCTGACAGTCACGAGATTCTGTGCAGTTGAGGGCTTGGCAGGTTCAGTTTAGATGTAATGTAACATAGTGTAGTATAGTATGGAATAATATAGTATAATAAAGTAATTAATATGCCTTCTGATATGATGGAGTCCTCCTCATCATTCCTCCCTGCCACGGGGGTCGACCTGTTTCTATAAATGGTGATGATTCTGTGACCTAAAGGACTGAACTTGAGCTCCCCCCTCTTCTCCTTTCAGACTCAGGCGCTCCTGCTTGGGAGGAATTTCCTGTCCTTCTCCATCCCTTGTTTGCCCTTCTGTTTTCCCTAACACCAACGTTACCTCTGTCTCCTTCGGTGATGTTTGGCAAAACATTCACTCAAGGCTCTGTTTGCTACAGGTTGGTGCCACTCGAAGCTCCCAGTAATCAAAGATGCTGCTAATAAGGTGCAGTGCAATTAAATCACTCCTTTCAGGAAATCAAAGACACAATCCCAATTAACAATAATAATTCAGAAGAATTAAGCAGCTACTGCTGGACTTATTTTCATCCAACTTGCAGTAAATGAGCCTTCTGTCCAGCAGGCCTTTAGCTCCCAGATAAACAAAGTAACAAGTCTATAAAGGGAAAAATCAATAAAAGATCATTTGCAACTTGTAATAGGTTTGCAAATTTGAGAATGAAGAGTAGATTGCATTTAATAAAGCTTCAGTAAATAGTGTGTTTACAAGGTGGAATTTGAAACAACCAAGATTGAGGTTTCCAGAGCAGTCTATAGGCATGGGGATTAGGAACAGCTGAATGTTTAAAGCATGGAGCCCTCTCTGGCTCTTGCTCTCTCTCTCTCCTTGTGTTATTTTTTGGCAGAAATTCCCAGTGGAATGATTTCAGTAGAAGTTACAGTTTTGCTTTTGAATTTACAGAAGCTTTCAAGTGCACAAGTTTTCCTGTTTCATTGTAGGATCAGAATTTTTCTGGTGATAAAACAGAGACAGAATTGGCCCAGGAAGGTGCAGGCCTTATTTCCACTGTCTGGAATTCTGCTTGACCCCCAGCACATCCAGCTAAGGAAGACTCTTTAGGATGTGCCAGCTTTGCTCTGAACCAAAGGCAATTCTTCCTCTTTACTCACTCCAGAATCAGCTGAGCAAGGCTTAGTAGGAGAGGCAGGACCAATCTGCACTTCCTTGTGTTTCTATTTTTCCTAGATTTAGATTTGTGATATGAATGTTGGAGCAGCTGGAGGCACCAGCCTTGTCCCTGGGGTTGGGTCATTCTGGCTGAACATGTTTATTAAAGCATCTGTTCCAGAAATTGGCTGAAGACATTGGATTTGGTCATTGCAAACAGCTGCTTTTGCTATTTGCAAGAATAAACTCAGAGGAAAACCTGCCCTGGGACCTATTCCAAGGACTAAGGAAGCCTGGAGAGTTCCTAGGACTGAGGAGGTACTGGAAGTTTCCTTTGGCTGGGGAATTTGTTTGGCTGTGAAAGGTCACAGTTGTTAAACTTTAAGTCCTTGCCCTTCTGTTTTATGCAGAAGCCCTTTAAGATTTAATGGAGGAGTCACTGGAGCGTGGCAGGTGAAGGTGTGAGAGCCATGGCAGAGCCCTGCGTCCTCCACCGTCCTTCCCACACAATTCCTGCCAGCTGGGAACAGCAGAAATCCCTCTGGCTCCTTAGGGAATGGCACTGAAATGTCTCAGCTGGGAAAGCTGTCCTTGGCTGGGGACATCACACAACCTGGAATGCACCACTTCCCTTGGTCCCTGCTGTCTTGGTTTGGAAAGACAGGAGTCTGCTAAGGAAGGCAGGAGCCTCTCCTGAAATGGAGAATGTAAACCCTCCCCACCCCTCTAAATTGCTATGAATTTTAAATTAAGGGGCTCTCACACAAAACATATGGGATCAGGAAATAACAGTTCTTTAATAGGGAAGAAAAAATAAAAGGATAAAATAAAGAATGCAGTACACTAGAACAACACTGCCAGAGTCAGAACCCAACCTGACACCCTGTGGGTCAGGGTGTTGGCAGCAGTCCCATTGGAATTGTGGCTCAGCCCTCCTGCAGTGTCAGGGCTGGTTCTGCTGGAGCAGGGATCCTGGAGAAAGGTGCAGTCTCTGCCTCTGAAGATCCAGGGGAAGGAGAGGCAGCTGCTGTTCCTCTGGGAATCCAGTGCAGAAGCTGTGCTGGTGTTCCAGAATCTCCAGATTATATCCAGGCAGGAATGCTTGGCTCCTCCCTCTGGGCTCACATCTCCCAATGGGATGCTGTAGCTCTTATCAGCCATGCAGGGACATTCAATGGCTGTTATCAGCAGTGTCCCCTCCTGAGGGAGGAGTGATTGTGATCACTCAAAGAGAGAGATAAGGCAAACTGCCCACTTGACAAAAGACAACTGCCATACAGATGGTAATGGAAAACATCTTGCCTTGCAATCTGGAACACCTGCTGACAATCATGGAGCGGTTTCCTGGGAAGGGACATTAAAGCCTACCCAGTGCCACCCCTGCCATGGCAAGGACACCTTTCACTGTCCCAGACTGCTCCATGTTCCATCCAGCCTGGCCTTGGACACTGCCAGGGATGTGGAGTCCACAACCTCTCTGGGCAAAAGCCATTTTTCCAGTTTCTTATTAATATATTTATGAACATCTTGGTCTTCTTTCACCCTGAAAGTTTCTGGCTTTCATCTCAACTCAATGAGTCTTTCATTTCCAGTCAAGACATTGTATGGCCCCAGCATTGTGTCTCTGTATGAGTGATCCCACATAAATTCTGTTGGATCTCTTTTTCATGGCTAGAACAGCCTGACTTGGCTAGAACAGCCTGACTCCTGCCCAGCTCCCTGCCTGCTTTGGTTTGTTTTTGTCACCTGCCTGTGACCTCTTTGCTGTTGTTGGTGCAGAGCTGTTCCAGGGCTGCTTGAGGACCTCCAGGCTGTGAGCTGGCAGTTGGACAATCCCATCCCAGCAGCTGGAGCTGTGCCTGGGGTGTGTGTGATCCTTGAGAAACCCTGACATACAATGTAATGTGGCTCTGACCTGACCTGGGGTTCCAGGATCCAGAGGGGCATCATTGTGGCCACCCCTGGAGTGTGCCAGCCCTCAGCACACCCTGCCACTGCTGTGGCGCTGCCTGGGTGTGAAAAATGCCAATCACTTGTTTTTAAAATATTAAATGTTTAATAGTAATAAAATGGTTGTAAAAATAGCACTATAATCAGAGTAATAAAAATTCTGGACAATTTGGATTAGGACAATATAAGACAATAAAAACAAAGAGTTATGGACAGTCCAGGTACTTGTTTCTGGGCAAAATAAGCCCGGAAAAGGACCAATGTTAATAGAGGATTAACCCTTAAAATCAACAGCCTGTTGCATATTCATACACTTCATACATGATGCATAAATTCCATTCAAACACAGGATTCTGTTTGGGCAGTGTCAGCTGCTTCCTCTGAATCCTGACAGCATCTTCAGGACTGAGCAAGGCAGGAAGAAGTTCGTTTCTTCTGATAAGAGAACAATAAATTCTTTTTCTCTGAAAGATTCAGGTGTCCTGTGGCTGCTATCTCACTGTGAATCCTTTCTTTGAAAAAAGTATCTTACATAGCATAGTTTCTAATTTTGTTATAACCTAAAACTATATTTAACACACTACTTAAGAGAATTAATACAGCATCACTTTCTAACACAACACATATAATATTCATTTTAATATTTGTGAAAAGCCAATCATAAAATACATGCATTTTTCACACTGGGTTATCAGGGTCCATGGCACTGGGGGCTAGGTCCCTGTGCCACTGCCACAGGAGCTGCTCCTGGTGCTGTGCTCCCACTCCAGGTGAAGCTGCACCTGCTCCCCAAGAAGCCCTTGCAGTGCAATTGCTCCATAATGAATATCCTGATTAATTTGAGAGCCTATGCTAACGACAGCAGTGCAAAGTCATCTGGAGTCCCAGAGGCTCTGCCATTCCCCCCAGTATGTACCACTTGATATTAAGGAAGATTTTGCTAAGAGAGGGAAGCATGAATAATGTATTGCTGGATAATGGTAAACAATGATTATTATTCCTCCTTTCCCTTGGATGTAGCAGCATTGTGTTAAAGACAGGCTTTGTTCAGAGGAAAAGGATAATTGGAAACAGGGAGGTGATGCAGTGTCTGGCAGATTGCAGTCATGTGAGCGTGGCAGATGGTGCCACCGTGTCTGACAATTGCTGCAACACCAAATTACTTCCTCGAGTCAACAAGGCAAATTTTTTGCTGGATTTGTCTGTGTTTACAAAGGATAAACAAACCTGTTTGCACGGAAATGTGGGAGGAAGCCTGGAGAGAGCTCCCCCAGCCCATTCTGTCTGAAGCTCTGAGGCAGCTTTTAAGGTCCAGAGCCCTGGAGCCACCTCTGTTACCCCCAGGCAGCTGCAGAGATCTGCTGCTAATCCACCTAAAAGCTCTGACTCCTGGTGGGACAAACTGGGATAAACTGGGGCTGGTGGAGTGTTGCAGTGTGATGTCATGGTTTACCTCAGAACCCCGGGTTTTCCCCTGAAGATTTCTTCCCCAGGTGTGTCGATCACCTCTCCTTTCCCCACCCTGACCCCTCCCAGCACTGTCTGTCAGTCCTGGCATTCCAGAAGGGAATCGAGTGATTGGCAGATCCAAAGGATGCCCTCTACCCCTGGGGGGCATTGGGCCATCCAGGCGTCCTTTGTCTCTTTGTCCCTCCCCTCCTGTACCTGCTTGGTGCCTCCCTGCCCCTTCCCTGCCCCTCTCCCCGGGGGTCAAAGGAGCAGCAACCACGGGCTCAGGGAGTTCTGTTGGAGCTGGTGCTGCATTCAGAGGCCTGAGGGCCAGAATAAAGCTCTGGATCCAAACCCTCCATCAGAACGGACTCCTTTCCTTCACCATCACCTTAAAGCTTCTCCACAGAGGGAAACCTGAGCTCCTGCAAGCCTGGACTTGTCCCAAGTTCCAGCTGCAGCATCCAGCCAGCCAAAGGTGTCTCTGAGGTGAAACCACCACAGCTGCCACCTTTTGGTCAAGCAGCAAGGGCCAGACAAGCCCAGGTATGTCCTGTCTGGTTATATTGGTAGTTATTCCAATAGTGGAGCAGCTGGAGGAGCACAGAAATCCTTGTCTGTGAGGCAGAGACTGCTGCAGGAGCACAGAATTCTCATCTGTGAGGCAGAGGCACAGTAATGCCCAAGGCAGAGCCAAAATGAATTTATCCAAGTCCAGCAGTGCCATGGCAAGGTCACTGCTGTGAGCACAGCTGGTGGAGCAGAGGTGTCCAGCAGCTGGTCAGAAGGGAGGCTGTTGTTAGTCAAAGTCCCTGGGGGATTTGTGGATGGTCGTGCACTGCTTTGACTTTCCAGTGACTGGAAGTGCCCACAGCTGAGGTGAGATTGGCACCTACACAGAAGATTTGTCCCCACTTCTAATTCATGCACAGCCAGAAATCTGCTCCTTAAAGTCTCCATGTGCCAGAGCCTCACCTGCACACAGGGAACTGTGTCCTCACTCATTTCCTCCTGCCTAGACATAGGATAAACTGAATTGGGTCAAGGATTCCTCTCACTGCAGCTGAACACTTTACTATCACAGTGGTGGCAACAGCTGGGCTGCTCAAGGAACATCACATCAGCTTGATGGTTTGGCTTGATGATCTTAAAAGTCTTTTCCAGTCTTAACAATTCCCTGATTCCATGATTCTGTGATCACCCAGATGCAGGCTCCTGAGCAGGGCTGGGAGCTGAGTCTGAGGCAGCATTTGCTGCTCTGCCTGAACTCCTGCATGGTATCACTGAAACATTGAATTATCCAGCCCCATGAGCCCAGGGTGAATCATCACCAGGATGCTGCTGTCACCCTGATAATGTCACACCAGGGCAGTGCTCAGCAGTGATGGTGGCACAGTTCAGTGTTGCCACATTTCTCTTCACAGAGAAAAGCAAGGCACAATTCTTCCCAAGAATATTTCTGGGTTTCACATTCTCTGAACCTCAGAGAAAGAAAAAAACAATTCTTATCACTTGCTGTTCCTGTGTTTGTGCAAAAGTAGAATGCACTATGGAGATTGTTTGCCCACAGTGATGGGGTTTTGTTTACCCACAGTGATGGGGTTTTGTTTCCTGGGCCTGTCAGGGCCAGGTGTGTAGCCCCACATTTCTCTTCCCAGAGAAAAGCAAGGCAGAATTCTTCCCAAGAATATTCTTATCTCATTTGCTGTGCCTGTGTTTGTGCCCAAGTAGAATGCAACATGGAGATTGTTTACCCACAGTGATGGAGTTTTGTTTCCTTGGCCTGTCAGGGCCAGGGGTGTGTGTGTGTGTCAGGACTGTCACTGACAGTCACAAGATTCTGGGCAGTGTGTGCAGGGTTGAGTGCTTGGCAGGTTCAGTTTACATGTATAAAATCATATAGTGTAATAAAGTCATTAATTAGCCTTGTGATAAGATGGAGTCCTCCTCATCATTTGTCCCCTTTGTCGGCGGCACAAATATCCACTACAGTTCAGTGCCCTTCCCACCAGGCTCAGCCCTCAGCCTCCCCTGGCTGTGCCAGGGCTCCTGGCTGGCACAGGCTTGGGGCACAAGGCAAGCTGGCACCTGCAGTGCTTTCACCTCTGTCCTGTTCTGCACCCAGTTCAGGCCCAGTCTTGGTGTGGCCCTGCCTGTGGAGCAGCTCTGCAGCCACCTGGGCACCCAGGGCTGGCCCAGCCCTGTCCTGCCCGGCCACCCCAGCTCCTCAAGGAAAAGTTTCAGCTCTGTGTCCTGCTCCACCTGCCCACAGCCCTGTCCCTGGCCAGGGGCCAGCCCTGCTCCTGCTGTGACAGCTGGAATTCCTCCCTAGCCCAGTTCTATCAAAATGATCTGGATTAGCTTAAAACATTGCTAATGGTAGGGTTTTGTTTGTTGAATTTTTTAAAGCTGTTCTGACAGAACCAGGTTAGACAGCAAGGATCTGATCAGTGGTGCCAGCTGATGGCAGAGCTGGGAAGCTCCTACCCCACCTCAGCTGAACCCAGAGCAGCTTCTGTGGTGACAGCCCAGAGTCCTTTATCTGTCTGCAGCTCTGGTGGCAACTGGGACCCATTTGGAGCCAGTGTGGCCCAGAGGTGGCAGCTGTGGTCCACTGGGGGACCCTGCAGGGTCCTGCTGGGAACTGCCCTGCCAGGAGGAGCAGGTGCTGCAAGGGAGGATGCAGAAAATGCAGTCTGGAGAATTCAGGCTGGGTTTGGACTGGGGTTGAAGCTCTGGCATTGCCACAACCTGTTTCACTTTGTTCAGGCAGGATTTGGCTCCTGTTTGTTCCCTTGGGCCAGGCAGGATGTCCCTGTCCCTGTCCCCATCCCTGTCCTGCCCACACGGACAGAATAAAGGGAGAAGGGAAAGGGACATGAGCCACCATGGTGAACTGCCAGCCCAGGAGGCCAAACACTTGGGGCTACACCCAAAGGGAGTGGGAGCAGATTGAGGGAGGGGATTGTCCCCCTGTGGCCCCTTGAGACCCCAGCAGCAGAGCTCACTCCAGGGCTGGGACCCTGAGCAGGGCAGGACCTGGAGCTGCTGGGATGGGTCCAGAGGAGGCCACGGACATGATCCCAGGGCTGGAGCCCCTCTGAGCCAGGCTGGGACACCTGGGGGGCTCACCTGGAGAGGAGAAGCTCCAGGGAGAGCTCAGAGCCCCTGCCAGGGCCTGAAGGGGCTCCAGGAGAGCTGGAGAGGGACTGGGGACAAGGCATGGAGGGACAGGGCACAGGGAATGGCTCCCACTGCCAGAGGGCAGGGCTGGATGGGATATTGGGAATTGGGAATTGTTCCCTGGCAGGGTGGGCAGGCCTTGGCACAGGGTGCCCAGAGCAGCTGGGGCTGCCCCTGGATCCCTGGCAGTGCCCAAGGCCAGGCTGGACACTGGGGCTGAGAGCAGCCTGGGACAGTGGGAGGTGTCCCTGCCATGGCAGGGGTGGCACTGGGTGGGATTTAAGTTCCCTTGCAACCCAAACCAGTCTCAGATTCTATTTTCTGATTCCATACTTGGTGCCATGAAGATGTGCAGGGGTTTTAAGGCTGGAAGGATTCTCCTGGAGGATATTCCAAAGGCTGGGCTGAGGTCCCTTTTTCAGCTGTGTTTTTCTGCTCAGGAAACCAGCCTGGCAGGAGAGGGGCCCTCACAAGGGAGGGGCTGGGTAGAGGAAAAAATGTCCCTTGGAAGAGCTGAATTCCTCCTGAAAAGTCATGGATGAGTGTTTTACTCATGAGAGGAGCTGGTGAAATCCTGCTGCAATGGAGTGGGAACAGGAGGAAATCTGGGTATTTGTGGAGGGAAATTCTGGTCCATTAAATACTCGAGGGAACTTCAGAAAAAGAAATCCCCACCCTCCAGAATGTCTCTTATTGAACAATTTGATCTTCAAGGCACCCAAACTTCAGAGTTATGATCCAAAGCAAACTTTAGTTAGTAAATTCCTACTTTTAGGCGTGTTGTAAGTACCCTCAGTTATTGGATTCCCAGCCTCAAGCACTCAGGGTTGAATTCTCACCAAGAAATTTTAGAGCTCTGAAGGACCTGGTTCAAGAATTTTAAAGATGAGAACCATGGGGCAATTTTGTTGCTGAACATTTTCTCTCTGATTGTTAAGTTGTAGGGAGCTCTGGCAGTGCATGAGAGCTCAGCATGAGCTTGCACTGAGGTTGGAGCTCAGGAATCCTCCAGGATTTCTGTCTCCAGGGCTCAAATACTTCCAACACTTCATCTTTGGATACACCAAGTCATGGACTATGGAATATTAATCCCAATATTTCTGGGTGGGACATGTCTGGCTCTGTCTGACCCTTGCTGCTGGGCCAAAGGCGGCAGCTGTGATGTTTCACCTCAGAGATACATTTGGCCGGCTGCATCCTGCAGCTAGGCACTCGCAACAAATCCAGGCATAGTAGAAACTCAGTTGACCTCTGGTGGAAAAGGTTCAGGGGACGGTGAAGAGAAAAAGGAGAGGATTCTGCTGTAGAGTTTTAATCCAGAGTTTATTCCAGGATGACAGACCTCTGAAACTTGTAACAGCTCCCAACAGAATCCAGACCGCATGGTCCCGTCTCCTTTTAAGCCCGGGGACAGGGGCAGGGGAAGGCACAGGTGAGCCACCAACCAGGTGGGAGGAGGGGAAGGCTCAAAGGATAAAGACACTTGGACAGGCCAATGAGCCCGGACCTGAGGGGCACCTTTTGAACTTCTGCCAACCACACCATGACCCTGCTGGAATGTTAACATTGATGGGCAGCACTTAGCAGGAGGGCAAAGGGGAAAGGAAAGGTTGGCAGACCTGAGGGGTTGGGATAGGTGAAACAGGAAATGGCATCACACTGCAAGAATGGACTAAGGCCTGGCTTCCCAGTGTCTAGCCTTTTCCTGGCCCACTACACCAGAGGTTTACAATGAAATTTTCCAGCTCCAAGGAATTTCTGAAGTTTCTTCCCCCCTATTTTCTTTTTTTTTTTTTTTTGTTGCAACATTTTTTAGGGAATGTTATCCCCCTGCCCCTTTGCTCCAGGGGGTGGGGTGGAATTGGTGTTGTGGGGAACGTGGCAGGGCTGGGATGGTGGGACAATAAATAAATAAATAATGGCACCAAGCTGTTTCCCCTGACCTGGGGAGCTTTTTGTAATCCTTTACAAGGAAACTGAGCCAAGTCCAAGACCAAGCAGAGAGAAACCAGCTCCTCTGGCTGGTTTAATCACACTTATCATCCAACTGCAGCTCCTAAAGCTCAGATGCAGTTTCCAGAGCACAAGGAGCACAGACAGTATCAAACAGCTCAAAAGGGAGATGAAAAAGGGGCATGGTGCAAAATGCAGAGCAACAAAGTCAAATCTCCATTCTGGAACTGTTCAGCTGCATTTTGGAGATTACTTTGAAGCTGATGAATCTGAAATTCCTCATTAGTAGCCAATGACAGATACAGGAGCTTCTAATCTGGGTATGAGGAGATCATTTCAACCCTGACCTCCCTCTCTCCACTTGAGACAACATTTGCTTCAATCAAAGAGGTAATTAAACTCCTGAGATGAGAAATCCCCACAGTTCATGTCCTGAATACGGTGCAGCAAAAGTTCTTCAGTAATGAAACGGCACAACCTGCAGTTACTGCTGGAGCCAGACAATGCCTGAGGCAAAAAGACAGAATAATTTCTGTCAAGGATGCTCTGCTTGCCCTGAAGTGCCCTCAGGAGCCCAGGCAGGTACAGCCTCAGCATTCCAACCAGAGCTCTGTGCAATGGAGCTGATTAATGGCAAGAGAACCATGGGTATGGGTGATCCAAGGTACAGGGAGGGGAAACTGGAGCAGCTCCTTCCCCTCAAAGGGGTTCAAATGCACATCAAACCCAGAGCTGGCCCCGCTCCAGGTGAGGATGGAGAAGCCAGGAGGAAAACTGTCAATAGCAGGGCTTTTCTTTAGAAGCTCCTTTTTGTTGAAATAAAAGCTGTTCAGGAGAACTCATCAATAGAGATGTGGTTGAGTAATCCTGTCTCTTATCTGATCCCATGGACATGGCTGGGATGGAATCAATGCACTGAGCAGAGAAGTGCCAGCATCACCCAAAGCAAGTGGTGTGATGACTCCACCAGGAAGGAAAAAAAATGCTGGGTTTGAGATCAAAGCAGGGCTTCCAGGACTGGCATTTCCTGCCCAAATGGAAGCCTGGTTTCTGGTGAGTTTGCAGAGTGGCTTGAGAGGGGAAAGTCTGCAGATGTCTGGGAAGCCCAGGAATTTAAACAGAAGTCAAGACAAACTGAGGCTGCTCAGCACTGCTGGGCCATAAATCCTTCCCTGGGCTTTCTAGAAAGGTTTTTGTTCCTGGAACAGATTCTGTTCCTGACCTGAAAGGAAAGAGGCAGTGAGATATCCACCACAAAGCACCTCTGGAATGCCTGTGCCAGTCTGCAGAGAGGGCTGCTGGAATATACAGCAATTCCAGGGGTAAACACAGGCTGCTCCAACCCCATCCAGCCTGGCCTTGGGCACTGCCAGGGATCCAGGGGCAGCCCCAGCTGCTCTGGGCACCCTGTGCCAGGGCCTGCCCACCCTGCCAGGGAACAATTCAAAATTCCTTCTTTCTCTCTGGTCTTGTTCCCACCAATAAACCCCAGGGGTTTTCTGAGATTCCCAGTACAGCTCTCCCTGGAGTTCTCACTTCACAAACTCCTGTCTTGCCACAGGTGAAGAAAATTGCTTTTGAGTGGATGTGTCCAACACACTCCTCATTTGATGTGGTTTTTTTGAGCACCCAGGCAGCAATGAGCAGCTGGGGCCCCAGCCTGGTGCCACTCCACATTCCAGAGCAGCTTTCTTTTGCACTCAGGTTAGCAGCATCAGAAAATGTCACTGCCTGTGTCTGGGGCTGCTGGGACTGGGAGACTCCTGTCACAGCTCACATTTCCTGGGCTAATTATGCCGTGTGAACCACCAGGAGCAATGGGAGCTCTTTGCAAACCATCTGTTGATCAGCTCCTGCCTGGAGCAGAGAAATTGGGTGCCCTGGTAATTACACTCCTCCCTCCTGTCACTGCACATGCTTTGCCTGAGTGCTGGAAATGCCTCATCCTTTCTGAGGCTGCACAGATCTGTGCCTTGTTTCCTTCTCCTTCACCCCAAGGCAAAGAATTTGATGCTGCCTCTGGAGGTCTCCCAGGATTTCCTGGCTGTTTAATCAGGGTCATGGCTCAGATCACAGGGTTGCAGTTTGTGCTGTTTGTGGTTAACAGGACGTTTGTCTTTCCCCAGGCAAACAGGGTCTGAAAGGGATGGGCTGGGAAGGTTCTGAGCTCCTTCAATAAATTCAATTTGTATCTGAAAATCTGCAGAGTTGCATGTTCCCTATTTCCACTCTTCCTCCTCCCCCAGGCAGTGCCAGGTGAGGGAAAACCTTTGAGGTGGTGCCATGTTCTGTGTCTTCTTCCTTTCACCTGGATCAGGAAAGGATTTGTAAACAAAGCATTCCCATCAGCACAGGGGGATCTTAAAGCATCCCTAGGAATAGTGACAGGGCACAGGGAATGGTTCCCAGTGCCACAGGGCAGGGCTGGATGGGACATTGGGAATTGGGAATTCCTCCCTGGCAGGGTGGGCAGGCCCTGGCACAGGGTGCCCAGAGCAGCTGGGGCTGCCCCTGGATCCCTGGCAGTGCCCAAGGCCAGGCTGGACATTGGGGCTGGAGCAGCCTGGGACAGTGGGAGGTGTCCCTGCCATGGCAGGGATGGCACTGGATGAGCTTTGAGGTCCCTCCCAACCCAAACCATTCAGTGTTTCCATGACTCTGTGTCTCTATGAACACCTTGCCCAGGCCATGGGCAAGGACACCTTCCACTGTCCCAGATTGCTCCAAGCTGGCCTTGGGCACTTCCAGGGATCCAGGGACATCCACAGCTTCTCACCTCAGTCTCCCAAGACCAAACTTCCCTGTTTTGGGACAAAGCAGGACAGCTGTAGCCCCTGAGGTGTTGAATTCACTCATCTGCCTGCAGCAGAGCCTTTGCTCCCCTCACTGCCCTGAGTAATTGGCCAAGCTCCTCAGGCATTTCTGGTGGATTTGGGACTGCTCTCCACGGGGCTTTTGCAATGGATGGGGACTCCAGGGTTATTCAAAAGATGCAATCTACCACAAACCAGCAATGTTGTTCAAAGCACTTGTACAAAACCCAAGAATTATTCCTAAAGCAAACTGAAGCCTGCAGTAGGAATCTGCATGTCTGATGAGCTGGAATCTCCAAGGATGGCTTTGGTTACCTCTGATGCATGCAGTGCTTAGCTTATGCACAGGACATCATCACAGCAAAGTTTAGGAAAGGAGTTTCTTAGGGAAATAAAATCCTTGGTTTCACCAGTTTTCAAGCAGTTCCCTTTCTAATTCCAAGCTGAAGCAAGCAGCAATTCTGATCCTCACAAAGAGAACACGAGGAAGGGCTGTTCTTACAGTGCAGGTCCTACCAAGGCAAATGAAAAATTAAATGGGATTAATTTAACCAGATTACATCCTTGTAGCAAACACTCCTGGCCCAGAATCAGAATCACATTACCTTTGCCTCAAATTAATTGCCTGTCAGCTGAGCTGGTGGCTGTGGGCTGCACTCACCTACAGCAGAGATGAGGTAGTAAATGCAATTTAATCCCTTTTCATTGCAAATGAAGCTAAATTGCTCCATCTCCCTTCCTTGAGCTGGAGCAGAGGCTCAGGACTGCTAAAGGAGCAGATTAGCATCAGACTTCCCTGAAGGGCTGAAGTGGCCTTGATTTGCTTTATCTTAATTTGCTTTAGATAAACTCAGTCATTTCAAGAAGTTCATTGTAAGGAATTGTCAGAGGGTTTTGGTGAAGACAAGCCTGTGGTGGATTCAATTTCCTTTTCTTTTCTCTCTACAAACATTTGTTTCTGCGCTGGACCAACAAAGAGCCGCCTCTGCAGAAGGTGGGAGCAGAACCAACACGAGCTCACTTCAAAGCCTCTCCTAATTTGTTTCCCCAGCTTCACTCCTGACATCAGTCGAGCTCCAGGAGCTGTTTACATTTAGCTCCAATAACTTCAGATAATGTACTATTAACTGCTGAACTAATGATCCCAGAGCTAGCATTTCCATCAGGACCTTGCCCCATTGAGCTGACACTCCTCAGATCATTTTCTCTCTCATTAAAGTAATTAAAGACAACGTTAGGAAAGACCTTCAGGCAACCAGAGAGAGCTGATAATAAGCAAAGCACATCCACAGTTGAGGTTCTTTTGATCTGGAGTTTAATTGCTGAAGTTGGATCTGTGTTTCCTGTGTGTGAGGGAGCCTGGCTCCAAGGGACAGTGAGGGGCACCTGGGCCTGTCCCCTCCTGGTGGCACTTCTGGCTGTCAGGGAATGAACATTCCCAGGTGTCCCATTTCCCTGGGCATGCACTGGCCCAGAGCTTCTGAGGGGCTTTCCTTCACTGCAGCATTTCATGGAGAAGAGGCAGAAACACAAGAGGGGATGGAGATTCTGTTGTGTGTGGAATTCAGTGAACAAATTTCCCCCGGGGATTCAGGGCTGTGCAGTGATGAGGGGAAGAGCTTTGGGAAACTCAAGCCCAGTCTAAATTTGACCTTTCCCACATGACCCCATTTGTGAAGAGTATTTCAGGGGAATTTTGCCATTCCATTCCCCATAGACAATAACACCATGGTACTGTCAAACATGCCCTGGATCTGCTTCATTTCTCCTAAGGAGGAATTTCCCCATGGAAGGGGTGGTCGGACCATGGCAGGGGCTGCTCAGGGAGAGGTGGAGTGCCCATCCCTGGAGTCTGGACATGGCACTCAGAGCTCTGGGCTGGGGACAAGGTGGGGGTCAGGCACAGGGTGGGCTCGCTGGCCTTGGAGGGCTTTTCCATCCTCAGTCATTCTTGGATTCTATGATTCAGTCTCCCATTCTCCATAAGGATCAAAATAATTTTTGAGGACTACAATTGCAGCTGTTGGGCAGTGGACTCATGGCTTGCACGGGTGATCTGGCTGCTGGTGTCCTTTCAGGGCCTTGTCCCACCTGTCCCTGCAGCCCCTGGCCCAGGAGGAGCCATTTCAGGAGCACCTGAGCTGAGATCAGGGCTCATTCCTGTGGAATGGGATGTTCATCCTTCCCTGGGGCCAGTTCTGGGGGTGCCCAGTGAGGGTCCCATGGGTCAGTTCAGCTGGGTCAGGACTGGGGGTGACCTGGTGGGGTGGATCTGCTCAGATTTGGGGCTGGTTTCTGGCAAGGGAGGGAGGAGCAGTCTGGAAGCAAGGGGAGAAGGGGAAGAAGAGGCTGCTGTTGGGAGCTGTTGGATCAGCTCATCCCATCTGCTGGAGCCAGAGCTTTCAGAGCCTTTCAGTGCTGCAGTTCTCCAATTTCCCCACTGCTCTGAGAAACTGGGCTTGTTCTGCTGCTTGTGGAGCTCTTCTCTCTGTTCTCTCCTGTGCTGCCTTCCCTGTGGAATTGTCAGCACAGCCTCACTTTTCATTTCCAACACCTCAGCCCTGACTGGGGGAATCGATGCAGGGTGTGCCAGGAGATGTAAAATCAGCTGATGTCTCTGGGCAGGTCTGAGCCACTTCACCATGGGTTAGAGAAATGGGGAAGGGGCTGGAGCCCCAGGAGGGGCTGAGGGAGCTGGGCAGGGGCTGAGCCTGGAGCCAAGGAGGCTCAGGGGGCCCTTGTGGCTCTGCACAGCTCCTGCCAGGAGGGCACAGCCGGGGGGGCCGGGCTGTGCTCCAGGGAACAGGGACAGGAGCAGAGGGAACGGCCTCAGGCTGGGCCAGGGCAGGGCCTGGGGGGATACTGGGACAATTTCTTCATGGAAAAGGTTGCAAGACATTAGAATGCCCAGGGCTGGGGTGGAACCCCCATCCCTGGAAGTGTTCAGAAAACCTATGGATGTGTCACTGGGGATATGAGTGAGTAGTGATGGTTGGACTTGATGACCTTAGAGATATTTTCCAAACCTAATGATTCTATGATTCTAAGAGCCAGGACAAAGCCAGAGGAAGCAGCAGCATGAAGGACACTTGGAAATCACGAATAAACCTTGCAAGAGTTTTTGTGTATGTTCTTAACTGGCACAGACAGGGATTATGAAACTTGGTGTTATTTCCTTGGCTCAGACCTTGGGAAGTGTCCAGGCTTTGACAGGAGCAGTGTCCTTTGGTCTGTCTTCAGCTGATCACCTTTCTGCTGACCCCAAAGCCCAGGAGAAGCTCAGGTAATTATTTTCAATTGTTTTTTGGGAAGAGCTGATTAAAAGTGACTGAGGCCCTAATGAAAGCTGACCAGCTTTCCAAACTCGAGATGAAAACCCTTTGGCTTCATTCCCCTGGGCTGGAGAGGGAATGTTGGAATTAAAGACAGGGGAAGAGAGAGGAACAATTAACAAAATATCTCCAGAGGGGCAATTATAAAAGTAAAGCAGCTTTATAGTAGAAATTCATTTTTGTGGAGCAGTTCCCTAAGCAGAGCATGGTGCAGTTCATTCTCTTGTGCTGTAAATTAGTACCATTTTAGGATTTTGAAGAACAGATCATCTCCTTCTGCTGTTACTCTAAAAGCAGCTACTGCAGTCAAAGCACTGTTCCAAGGCTGTTCTCAGTAGATGCTGCCAATTTATCCTGGAAGAATGCAAGTGACAGCTCTGCAGCTTCGTGACAAAAGTTTAATTCAGCTTTACACAGCCCTGATTTCAATTTACACAGAGAAATCCTGCTCCAGTCACTCAGTGTTTCTTATCGGGGCTGATTCCACATTGGCTGAACAACTTGTTGTGAATCCCCTGCAGCTGCCTCAAGTCGTGGCTCGGGGATGAATGCTCCCTCCCATCAAACCACAACCAGCTTTGTGACATTTCTGATAAACATCTCCCCATGTTCTGAAGGCTCAGCTCCTGTGCACTTGGCTTTTTCTGCAGCAATGTGGAAGAGAAACAGCTCCAGATCCTGCATGGAAGGGGAAACAGAGAAAATGGGATGTGACCCACCTGGCTTCAGGAATTTGAGGAAAAAGAAAATGTTATGAATGAGGTCCCTATATGTCTAATTTGATAGACTACAAGATTAAAAATTTAGCGGCAATTTTAATTGAGCAGCAATTTTATATAAAATAATACAATCAAGTATAATCAAGTAGTTACAAAAAGAAATTTGGCAGTGGTTTGGATAAAGCATAAGCAAAACCAATTGGGGTACAATCGGGGTATGGGGAGGGCTACCCACCCTGCCTCACATACAAAAGGCAAAAGGATCCAAACAGAACTCATATACTGTATGCTGATACATATTCATCAATATTTTCCTGTAAATCTCCTCCTATTTTCAATTCTTGAAATCACTCTGCTGCACAGTGCGTGCTCCACTTGTTCCTAAGGGGTCTTCTGGCTTTTGGTGGTTGCCTCCAAAGAAGGCTTCTCCTCATCATCACTGTCCTTTGAACAACCCCATAAGTTGCACATGTGCCCCAAGTCTTGTGTTATAGAAGTCAGCATTATATTCCAAAAATAAGCCTTATTATTTCATAGATACTGGAATAATTTCAATTTTGTCCATTTCAAGGTGGATTCTCTAATTATCCCGAGGCCTATTCTGGGATTTTACTTATCTCAAGCTACATCCTGCCTCCTATTTTCTCATGAACATTTGAAAACATCTGTTTCGTGACACTAATTACATATCCTTTTCCTCTATCACTTTTTAACAAATATTTTCTAAAATATTGGTATAGTTACAATTGTTAACATGAATCATATTAATTTATCACAAAAAGAAAAACACTTTGGGCTTGAATGTTTGGTCTGATGTGAATCAGGGAATTGTGGGTTGGGAGGGACCTTAAACCTTCCCAGTGCCACCCCTGCCATGGCAGGGACACCTCCCACTGTCCCAGGCTGCTCCAAGCCCCAATGTCCAGCCTGGCCTTGGGCACTGCCAGGGATCCAGGGGCAGCCCCAGCTGCTCTGGGAACCTGTGGTGGTATTTGTGGGTCCCCAGGATGAGGTAAGAGATGAGAATCTTGACTCCATGTTTCAGAAGGCTGATTTATTATTTTATGATATATATTATATTAAAAGAAAATGCTATAATAAAGTATACTAAAGAAAGAGAAAGGAGACATCAGAAGGCTAGCAAAGAAAGGAAAGGAATGGAATGATAATAAAATCTTGTGACTGCTCACAGCCTTGACACAGGTGGCTGTCATTGGTCATCAAGTAAAAACAGTTTCATATGCTGGGTAAACAATTCTCCAAATCACATTCCAAAGTAGCAAAACATGGAGAAGCTGAAGCTTCCCAGCTTCTCAGGAGAAAAGATCCTGGCAAAAGGATTTTTCAGAAAATACGTCTGTGACAGGCACCTGTGGTAGTTTTGCATGAGAGGAATCCACGAAAGTGATGCAAAGCTCCCAGCCACAAAAAAGCTGCACATGCCTCTGTGAAAAACACATGTTAAAGACAAAAGAAACCTGTGAAAAGTGCATATTACATGATTGGCTCTTTGCAGATACTATATATGTTACGTTGTATTAATTAGTAGTACTATATTTTTTAAGTAGTGTGGTATATATAGTTTTAGGTTAGAACATAATGTTAAAATAGAAACTATGCAATGTAAGATACTTTTTAAGTAGCTCAAGAAAGGGATGAGATAATCAAGAAATTCTTTGCACAGAGACAACAGCAACAAGACACATAAATCTCCAAGAGAAGAATTATTGCCTTCTTATTGGAAGAGACCAACTTTTCCCATCTCCTTCCCATCTTTGAGGAGCCAGCAGGAATAAGGGGGAGAAGTTAACAATAACTAGAAAACACTCATTGTTTGAAAAGAATTTATACATCATGTATGAGATATATGAATATGCAACAGGCTACTGCTTTTAATAGTTAATCTTTTGTTAGTGTGTGTGCTTTCAGGGCTTAATTGCCCTAGGAAAGCATCCATATTTCTTTGTTTTTTATTATCCTTTATTGTCCTTTATTGTCCTAACTCTGATTGTCCAAATTCTTATTGCTCTAATTTTTGTTACTATTTTTATAACCATTTTATTACTATTAAACGTTTAAAATTTTAAAACGAGCAATTGGTGTTTATCACAAAACCCAAGAACTTCCCCTTTCTTTTCTGGTGGTGTCTCAGTTTCGAAAGACAGGTGCCCGCTAAGGAAGGCAGGAGCCTCTCCTGAAATGGAGAATGTAAACCCTCCCCACCCCTCTAAATTGCTATGAATATTAAATTAAGGGGCTCTCACACAAAAATATGGGAGGAGGAAATAGCAGTTCTTTAATAGGGAAGAAAAAATAAAAGGATAAAATAAAGAATGCAGTACACTAGAACAACACTGCCAGAGTCAGAACCCAACCTGACACCCTGTGGGTCAGGCTGTTGGCACAGTCCCATTGGAATTGTGGCTCAGCCCTCCTGCAGTGTCAGGTATAGTTCTGTTGGAGCAGGAATCCTGTAGAAAAGGGTGTATTCTTCCACCGAAGATCCAGGGGAAGAAGAGGCAGCTGCTGTTCCTCTGGGGAATCCCATGGAGAAGCTGTGCTGATGTTCCAGGATCTCAGATTATATCCAGGTAGGAATGCTTGGCTCCTCCCTCTGGGCTCACATCTCCCAGTGGGATGCTGTAGTTCTTATCAGCCATGCATATGCCTTGGGACATTCAATAGCTGCTATCAGTGGAGGGAGGAGTGATTGTGGTCACTCACAGAGAGAGATAAGGCAAACTGCCCACTTGACAAAAGACAACTGCCATACAGATGGTAATAGAATACATCTTGCCTTGCAACCTGGAAAAGGTGGGCAGAGGGGTGCCAGGGCCCGGGCCCCCCTTCCTGGAGCACCTGCCAGGCCCCCCATCACCTCCCGAACAGAAAGTGGGGAGTGCTGCAAAGCCCAGGCTGGAGCAGCACTTTGAGATCCCTCAGTTACTGAACAACTGGAAAACAATGGTGTGGCCAGCTGAAGGTGACCCCCTTTTGATGGAACAACACCCTCTGCTTGCAGACAGGCCCAAGGGTCAGAGCAGACCCTGCCAGCTTGGCAGAAGGGCCCAAAGAGGAGTTTTTAGGGTTTAAAATGTTAACACAGTGTGGTAATGTAATGATTCTTATAGGCTGTATGGAAATGCTATAGGATTTGTATCTTGTATTAGATTGGTGAGTGAGAATCAGAATATTCAACACAGAAGAAGATTTATTGTATTGGAACGAGAACCTCGCTCTCTTGCCCTTTTACTCTCTCACCCTCTCATCCTCTCTCCCCCTCTCTTCTCTCAGGCCTGCTCTGAGCTGTGCCTGGCAGCTCCCAGCAGGGCCCTGCACCCAGGCCCTTTGCAATAAACCTCAAGTTCCACAACCTGGCTGCAGAGATCTCTCGTCTCTGTCCATCCCGACCCTCCTACCCCCATCACTCCTACATTTCACCACTGGGAGAATTCGACCACAACCACGGGCAGGGGGAAAGAGCAACCATCAGCCCCCCCATGTTGCAGTGTGCTGAGGTTAAGGTGACCCGGCCTGGTGACAACAGGGGCGTGACCGACCCCTCACGAACTCTGCAGATCCCAGCAATTGTCTGGTATGGGAACAAAGAAACAGCAACACGGCTCTTGGGATGGAACTGGGGTAGTTTATTTGATGGCAGTCTCCCCAAATACAAGATTCCAAGACATCCAAGACCCAAACTCGCTGTTTACAGAGGTTTTTATGCCTTGGGAGGAGGGGTTTAGGGCAACAAACTAATAGGAGTACGGTTGGGGAGGGGTCTGAGGAGGGGTATTTTATGCTTGAACCAATGGAGGGACACCAGGGAGGGGAATAACTTGAGTAAACCAATAGGGATCTAAGTGATAGAACACTGACAGGGAAATTTCAGGAAGAGAGGGCCGGTTTGGGGAAGGATTGACATCTAATGGGAGGAGGAGCAAGGAAGGTTCTGGGGAAAAGGGCAGGGATAGGGGGGATTGACAACTAAGGAGGGGAGGAGCTTGGCAGGGAGTGGCCAGATAATAAACAGAAGGACTGACACTTAACAAAACTGAATAACAATGAGGGGGCAAGTCTGTTTTTAGAACATTGGATACAAAATGGGGAACCTGCACCACTCCAAAAGGTAGGGGGAGGACAATATAAAGGGATTATAAAATCACAAATAAACAGCAGGCATGCTAACAAAACTTAGAGAAAACATACTGCAACACCCCCAGCCACAACTCCCAGCACAAACAACTAAACTCGACCAGCGCTGAGTAACCACCCACCAGCCCAGAACAAAATATTAACTCCTTCAGTGCTTCAATCCTCCTCCAAGTAAAAAAAAAAACACCCAAAATTACAAGCAATATAGAAGAACAACTTAAAAACACCAAAGTCAATGAAAAAGAAGTCAAGTTCCTAATAAGAAGAACAAAGAGATACCTTTAATTTTAGACTAAAATCCTCTTAAAAGATATAGAGAAACACTCTTGGAGAAAGACTCTTTTCCCTATAACACATACAAATATAAGGAAATAAAAGTGTTCAGATTGTAAACATCAAACAAAAGCCTCCATACTAAAATAAGCAAATATTAAAATAGCTATAATCCTATAAGAAGTTTAAACAGAGAAAGAAAGAAAGAAAGAAAGAAAGAAAGAAAGAAAGAAAGAAAGAAAGAAAGAAAGAAAATAATAATAATAAAGAGCCTACATCCCCTGAAAAGAAAAAACTCTATTCCCAAAAATAAAAATAATTTTAGAGATAAATAATAAAAACCCTTGCCTTTAAACAACTCATTTTTAAAACAATACCCCATAAGTAAACATAATCCATGAACACAACTATAAAAAACTTACAGAAAATAAGAAAGATTTCACAATCATAAATTTCCTCAAAGAACTTTCATAAAAATTAGAAACCACACAGGCTGTGCCAGGAACTCCCCTGTGAACCCTCCCTTTGCTGCTGGTGCTGTGTTGGGTTCTTTTACCTGCCCTGAAAGCAGCACTTGGATACTGGGACCTGAGGGCACAGCAGCAACCCCAGGGCAGCTCCTGCTCTCCCACGGGGAAATGGAGCCCATTGGTGGGGACGTTCCAGAACAACAGGAGCTTGTTCCAGAACAACAGGTGCTTGTTGCATAACAATGGGTGTTTGTTCCATAACAATGGGTGTTTTTTCCAGAACAATGGGTGTTTGTTCCAGAACAACAGGTGTTTGTTCCAGAACAACAGGTGCTTGTTGCGTAACAATGGGTGTTTGTTTCATAACAACAGGTGCTTGTTGCATAACAATGGGTGTTTGTTCCATAACAATAGGTGTTTGTTCCATAACAACAGGTGCTTGCTCCAGAACAACAGGTGTTTGTTGCAGAACAATGGGTGTTTGTTCCATTACAGGTGTTTGGTCCATAACAGGTGTTTGTTCCAGAACAATGGGTATTTGTTGCATAACAATGGGTGTTTGTTCCATAACAGGTGTTCGTTCCATAACAATGGGTGTTTGTTGCAGAACAATGGGTGTTTGTTCCATAACAGGTGTTTGTTGCAGAACAATGGGTGTTTGTTCTATAACAGGTGTTTGTTGCATAACAATGGGTGTTTGTTCTATAACAGGTGTTTGTTCCAGAACAATGGGTGTTTGTTCCATTACAGGTGTTTGTTGCATAACAATGGGTGTTTGTTCCATTACAGGTGTTTGTTCCATAACAGGTGTTTGTTGCAGATCAATGGGTGTTTGTTCCAGAACAATGGGTGTTTGTTCCAGAACAGGTGTTTGTTCCAGAACAATGGGTGTTTGTTGCATAACAATGGGTGTTTGTTCCATAACAGGTGTTTGTTCCAGAACAATGGGTGTTTGTTCCAGAACAACAGATGGTTGTGTTTGTCCCTTTCCTGTTCTGCTTGCTCCAGAGAATCCCTTCCCAGCTCCACAGAATCCCTTCCCTGGACAAGGCTTGGCAGGGGTGGTACTGGATGGGCTTTGAGGTCCCTCCAAACCCAAAGTGTTCCATGATTCTGTGACTCAGAACTGGGATCCCTGGGCTGCCCCTGTGCCAGAATGGGACAATTGCTGACATGTTCAGTGCTCCAGTTCACAGCAGTGGATTGGTGACCCCTGTGGGAGCTCCTGCTGAGCAGGAACTGGGGATATTTGAGACACTTTGTGCCACATGTTGACACTCAATTTGCACTCACTGGAGTTTCAGTTATCAGTCTCCAAACCCTCCTGGCCTGAAATTGTGTTTGTGCTTGTTCCCATCCCAGCTCTTCTGAACAATTCCTGTCAGTTGTGAGAAGGAGACCTGGAGCAAATACATCATTAAAGAGCTGGAGAGGAAAGGGCAGCCACAGTGACCTCAGTGCTGGCATTTATCAACTTCCAGCCTTCTCCTTTGGAATATTAATGGTTCCTTAATGTACAGTTTAGAGTGGAATTACCTCTGTACACTGAATGCTTGCAGAACACATGATAAATATTCCATGGAGCAGAATGGATTCATAGAGTGCAATATTTATCTCTGAAGGGGCAAGTCTTAGTCAGGTATCACTGAGTGGTAACAGACTCCAGGGTTTTCACAGTCTCTTGCTCTTAGCCTTTATGTGATGGTTTTATTTTGGAAGAGTATTTTGCACTTTCTGTATCCAGAAAGAAAATGATGAACAGCTTGGCTCCTGTGGGACTGGAGGGAGGATGTAAGTGGTGGATTACAGGTTGTAAGGGAGCTGTGGGTGACTGCAAGCAGTTTTTCACTGAGAAAAGTCAGGCTCTCCTTAAAGGAAGGATAAATCTTGTTCATTGGAACAGAACATAATTGTTCCATCGAACTGGTGCTGCAGTGCTTTAAGCAGCTTGGGGGAAAGAGAGGCTTCTATCCAGCCACACATTCCCACCAGGATCTGGCAGGGGAGGGGGAAAACCAACAGAGATGGAGATCTGTGAGGGAGGAGAATTGCTGAGCTTCCTGCAGCTTGAGGTACAAACAAACAAAAAAAAGCCTTTGAAAGGTTTGTGATGCTCTGTTCTGTTTTGATGAGCAGCCAGGAAAAATAAGGAGAGGCTGTCCCAGGCCTTCCTAAGGAAGATGTGTTACTTCTTGGGGAAAGCTTGGCCAGCACTGGTTGCAGTGTCTGGGTAAGAGAACAAGGCCAGAGTTATGATGTGCAGAGACTGCAGAGGTGCCATTTGTCACCTCTGGTGCAGGGATTTGCCTGTTCAGGGCTTGCTGCACTTCCTTCAGCTCCTCATAAACCAGCCTCTCTCCTGTGATGATGTTACCAGTGCTGAGCTCTCAACATGGATGCTAAGCTCAATTAATTTGTTAAGTGCTTTGCTCTTCAGATGAAAACTGAATTTTAAGTATTGCTCTGTCAAATTCCATCTTCTCAGTCCTGCAGCTGAGGATATCCAGATGAATTTCAGGCTGATGGATTCCCAGCATGTCTCTCTGTGGTGTTCTGTGTGGATTAGTTTTACAGCCTCTTAATTCCAGCACTCCATGTGCTCCTTATGCACAATAACTCCAAAGCTGTGCAGACTGAGAGGGGATTCCTTGGGTAAATGCTGGCCTTAATTAAAGTGCCTGAGTTTCCTTTGGTTTATGCAGAAATTTGAAAGTGACAGAGGAGAGGAAGTCAAGGGGATGTGGTGTGAGGGGCTGGGCTTGAGTCCTCCCTGTGGTGCTGCTTTGTCCCAACAAGTCACTCCCTGGGCCTGAAGTGCTCCTCACACTGAGGGAACATCCTAGGGCTTGATCGGGTGATGAAAAGCTTTGAATAAACACCCTGTGTTAATTAACACTGCTGTTAATGTGCAATTAGTTCTTTCTGGCATTACTTTGCAAATAGGAGTAATTCTGCTGGTTTTGTTGAGGACCTGGGGGTGGGATTGCCCCAAGGCTCACAGACAGAGCTGCACATAGATCACCCATGCCCTGTGTCAGCTTCTGGTGTTTCACCTGGGTCTGGTGACCTTACTATGGGATGTCTGAGACTGAGGTCTCTTCTAATGGCAATGAAGAGAAACAGAATCCTGGAATCATGCAGTGGTTGGAGTTGGGAGGGACCTTAAATCCCCCCCAGTGCCACCCCTGCCATGGCAGGGACACCTTCCACTGTCCCAGGCTGCTCCAGGGCCTGTCCAGCCTGGCCTTGGGCACTGCCAGGGATCCAGGGGCAGCCCCAGCTGCTCTGGGCACCCTGTGCCAGGGCCTGCCCACCCTCCCAGGAGGAATTTCTCCCCAGTATCCATCCATCCCTGCCCTCCTGCAGCTGCAGCCATCAGCACACTGAGCATTGTCACAGTTCTCAAAAAACAAATCTATTCAGACTCTTTCCATGTTGTGGGGACCTTCCTCCCCCAGTGGCTGGAAGAAACATCCAGGAAAGTCTGCCCAGAGATGGAGCTTTTCCTAGGGAGCCCTGGTGGGGAATGCAGAACAATCCATGGTCTCTAATGGGCTCTCAAAGGGTGGGAATGTCTGTCAGCCTGAGGTGACAGCTCCCACACCCCCTGCCCTGTAAGTACCAGCTCTGTCCCACAGCACCGCACAATCCATGCACAGCTCCCACTGGGATCTGCTCACAGCCTTGGAAAGGAGCAGGAATCACTGCAGCTCCCCTGAGCTCAGCTGCTGCCTGGGCAGTTTCCCTTCCCTCACTCAAGATTCTGTGGATGCAGCAAAATGGGATCAGCCCTGCTCTGAGGGCAGCAAGGATCCATCTCCTGACATCTTCCACATCCTCTCCCATCCCCAGCAGCAATTCATAACCACAGCTCTAATTTGCTCACTGCTAAACATCTGCACTGATATCAGAAACTGTGTGAAAAACCTCCTTTGGGACTCTGCTGCTTTGAGCCTTTGAAGAGATGCAAACAATGGAAATTAGGAGCAAGAGATGGAGATATCAGAATGACAATGCAGTTATTAAAGACATGAATCCTGCCAGGGGTCTGTTCTCTGGATGGAAATTAAGATGATCACAGGAATGCTGAATTAAATAGAACAGTCATGAATGAAACCTCACAAAAGGCAGACATTTATTCCTGCACCTCCACAGAGAAAGGAAGAATTCCGAGAGTGGATAATCAGCCATCCTTATTTCTGTATTGTTTCCTCCACACCATTCCCCTGTTCCACCTTCACTATTGTTCGGCTGGGTCTGCCCAGGGAATACAGGATAAATACTGTCTTTGGGACAGCAAATGCTGCCAGAGCAGTGCTGAGGGCTGAACAGCTCCCCTGGCTGACCCAGGGACATGAGGTGTGAAGGGTGCAGAGGGAGGCAGCATTTCTGTGTTACCATCAGATTTTCTGGAAAAATCCCTTTGCCAGGATTTCTTCTCCTGGGAAGCTGAGAAGCCTCAGAGAAAAAGAAAAACAATATTATATCATTGCTTCTCCTGTGTTTTGCTGCTTTGGAATGTGTTTGGAGATTGTCTATCCAACATGTGAATTGTTTTGACTTAATGACCAATCATGGTAAGGCTCTGGAGAGAGTCACAAGTTTTTAATTAGTAACTTGTTAAGCCTTCTGTCTGTATCCTTTCTCTATTCTTTAGTATAGTTTTAGTATAGAATTCTATAATATAATATAATTTAATAATAATAATAAATTAGCCTTCTAAGAACATGGAATCAGATTCTCAATTCCTCCTTCGTCCTGGGGACCCTGAAAATACCACATTTCTGGGCACGGTGAGCCTGCTCAGACACAGGCTCAGTTGTCTGCAGCAGTGAGAAAACCATCTGGAAACCTCTCCCAGCAAAGTGTCCGTCCCATTCCCACTGGAAAGAGGTGTGACAGCTCCAGCAGCTCTGGATCCATGCTCTGAGTTATTCATCTGACACCTCCTTTTGCCTGACAAGCTGTACATGTAGGGGTTTGTGGTTCCCTGTATCCATAGGGCTGGATCTGCAGCTTCCTTCTGGATGGACGGCCTTGAACTGGATTATGACAGTGTTCACAGGGGTCCCAGGGTGAGGGAAGAGACGAGGATCTGACTCCATGTTTCAGAAGGCTGATTCATTATTTTCTTATATATATTCTATTAAACCTATACTAAAAGAATAGAAGAAAGGATTTCATCAGAAGGCTGGCTAAGAATAGAAAAAGAAGGAATGATAACAAAGGCTTGTGTCTCAGACAGAGAGTCCGAGCCAGCTGGGCTGTGATTGGCCATTAATTAGAAACAACCACATGAGCCCAATCCCAGATGCACCTTATGCATTCCACAGCAGCAGATAACCATTGGTTACATTTTGTTCCTGAGGCCTCTCAGCTTCTCAGGAGGAAAAATCCTAAGGAAAGGATTTTTCATAAAAGATGTCTGTGACACTGGATTTACTGATTTGTGTTGTGAAAATGTCAAAATTAGCAGAAAAATATTTATTATTAAGTGCCAAAAAGATTTACTTGGCTTTAGGAGAAATGAGGGCAGTGCCTGGGCAGAACAGGTCAGTAGGTGATGATGGAAGAGGAGAGAGCAGATCCTAGGAATTCAAACAAGGACCTCAGGAATGGCTGGGGCTGGGGCAGGGAGGGTCAGGGTGGAGCTCAGGGAAAGGTTCTTCCCCAGAGGTGCTGGCACTGCCCAGGCTCCTCAGGGAATGGTCCCAGAGCTCCAGGAGGGTTTGGACAGCGCTGCCAGGGATGCCCAAGGGGGATTTCTGGGGGTCTGGGCAGGGCCTGGGGTGGCACTGGATGATACTTGGGGTCCTCCTCAGGTCAGGATATTCTGTGATTCCATGAGTGGAGGAGATGTCACAATTTGTGGAAATCATTGTGTTCATAATTATACCATAAAGGGACAAGAAAATCTCTATTTCTCATGCCTCTGTGTTCAAGAGCAGAACATGAGTAGGAGAAGAACTCCTTTGGTAATTCTGCTTCCCAGGGGCCCATTAGAGACACAGCCAGATGCTGCTCTGCACTCACTTCAATGGATCTCAAATGCTGGGAATTCATTTCCCATCCTCTGTGCAGGGAGACACATTTAAGGAGCAGGTCAATGGGAGCAGGTGGGAATGGGACACAAAGGACATTTTCCATTGTGTGTAACTGGGATAAAACAGCTCTGGGAACTGCTCAGGCACTGATCCCACTGTCAGGTGAGTCTGTTCAAAGGAGTGCAGCAGTGGCTGGATCTTCCCTGGAATCGATGCCTCTCTCCAGCAGTTTGCTCCCTTTGAAAGGAAGGCTTGGGATGTGCTGTGGGTGCTGGGGCCTGCAGTGTTCCCAGCAAGGAGGGGACAGCTCCTGGGACAGGCTGGGAGAGGAGCCTGCCCGGGGCAGGGCAGGGCAGGGACGGGTGGGGAGGAGCTCAGCAGCACCTGGGGCCTGGCAGAGCCTCCTGGGATGGAGGATGAGCTTCAGCAGCACAAAAAAGGGGGGAAAAGTTCAGGAAGGCTTTTGAAATGTCAGATATGGTGAGGGTGATTTCTGAATGGAATCACAACCAGCTCTGATCTTTAAACTTTGTAACTGGGGCCCTGTTTCTTCCTTTTTACCTTTGTCGTGTCAAGCAGCTCTTTTGACAGCATCATCTCCACATTAACTTTGTTACCTGGTGTTTGCCTTTGTTATCTGATATTTGAAGTGAATATCCCATTATATTATTTGGGAATAGTTCTCAGGAGTTCAGACTATTTAAAGCTACAAAGCTTCCATGAGAACTGAATTTTTCAGCTCACGTCTAAGTCAGTCACTGAGTTCTTATTGCAAATATCCTCTCCTGCAATGTTGTATGGAGTGAGAAATTAAATCACTTAAACTCATGGCACTGAGAGTTTATTCCTCATCCTAAATTTGCCTTGGCATATTGGGGTGATGGGGGATGTGCAGTTCTGAATATGAGATTGTCATCTTAATTATTGTTTTCAAGTACAAATACAAAAAAAAAAAAAGCAGAGATTGCAGTTGTTTTCTTTGGTTCAATGGAGCAAAAGCAACAACTGCTTGATTCTGATTTCTATCACTGGAAATTAATTCTGAAGGTCAGAAGATGAGTAAATAGTGGCGCTGAAAAGATTCTTTTCTAGTTAAAAAAACCTTTCAATTATAAATAGTCATTTACTGACGAGAAAACAACAGAGGAGGAGGTTAAAGGATAAGGTGAAAAAACAGATCCTGAAAACTTCTTCACTGATAAGTTCATGAACATGTGCCATGTTTTAATCTCAGTGTTTTAATTCCTACTCTTATTTTTAGACTCTACCTTTAGCTAGAGGAAATGAAAGATGGGCAGAAGATAAAGTGTAAAAATGTACAAAATGTAAATTCCATATTTTATGGAAATGGTAGGAGGAGAAAAAAGCTATCCAAACTTTCTATTTATAAACCAGAGCTGCTTATCAAAGACCCTTCCAGCTGCTTCCCTTCCTGGCAGCCAGAATTCCCCCACAAATCCCCACAGCGGGAGGACAGAAGGAGCTGGGAGAGCTCTGCTCTGTCCCTCAGTGCAGTATTTGCAGGGATCCCCGTGGCATGGAGGAATGATGAGGAGGACTCCATCTTATCACAAGGCTAATTAATGACTTCATTATACTATATTATTCTGTACTGTATTACACTACATGTAAACTGAACCTGCCCAGCACTCAACCCTGCACACACTGCCCAGAATCTCGTGACTGTCAGTGACAGTCCTGACACACACACACACACCTGGCCCTGACAGGCCAAGGAAACAAAACCCCATCACTGTGGGTAAACAATCTCCATGTTGCATTCTACTTGGGCACAAACACAGGCACAGCAAAGGAGATAAGAATATTCTTGGGAAGAATTCTGCCTTGCTTTTGTCTGTGAAGGGAAATGTGGCGACAGTTCAGCCCTTCACTGCCCCGATGGTTCTGTGCTCTGGCTGTGGATCCAGCTGGGATCCCCCCTGGGATGGGCACAGCTGGTCCTGGGGGCTGGCAGGGGCTCCCCAGGGCTTCAGGGCACAGACTGGCTCTTCATTTCCCAGTCAGAGAACCAAACATGTCATGTTTGATGCTGGCACAATGCCAGTGCCTCCATGAAAATATATGCTCCCCAGTGACTGCTGTGAGATGTGACCAGAAATAGAGCAAAGCAGGCTCCAGCTTAGGAATAAAGGAAAAAACTTTATTAACCTACAACTACATATAAAGAGAAACGCACACAGAACTCAGAATGAAAACCTTCCAAAACATTCCTCCTCCTCCCCCCAATTTTTACCACAGCACAATGAGATAAAACCTTAGATTCTCAATCCAATTACCACCCCTCAGATAATCAACTCTCAGTCCATCACCACCCTTTAGATAATTAATTCTCAGTTCATCAAGGAGAGAGGAGTCCCTCTTGTGCCATAGGCTTCCCCTGGAAACACAGTTGAGACCTTTTGTGTTTCCATGTCACACGTGGCACTGCCTGGAGATCATTTGCCATCATGACCTCTTCCTTTCATGCCCAGTGCTCTCACCACTGCACATGGACCAGAGCTGCTTCTAGGGTTCCCCTTTTAAGGATGCTTTGCCCAGTTCAAAAAAAGCAACAGTCTCTCACTTTTGGGACCCCTGTCCCCCCAAATTCATCCCCTGGGGCCGAGGGGTCTCAAGAACAGAGATCTTCTCCTCCACTGAAGATCGAGGGCACCACCACCAGCCTCCTCATCCATCTCTGTTCATGCACTCTTTCACTTACCATCACTGCACTCTCTTGGCTCCAAGCCATTGCCTCCCCCTAAATGCACTCTCTTTGTTACAGGAAAAATGGTTCTGTCCATGGCTACACAAGAAAAGTCCAGCCAAAGGCCACTCCATCATGTCCTCCCACCTAGGATTCTTTTCAACTTCTTCTGACACCTTTCACTTGCTCAGACCTTTACCACACTTGCCCATTTCCTTCTATAGAAGCCCCATGTCACTGCAGGATTAGCAGGAACTGCTGGGAACTGTCCCAGACTTGGCCTTTCCCCTCTGCAGTGCTGGCAGTCTGAGCAGGACACACAGACCTGCCTCTGGTGCAGGAATTCTGCTGGAATTCTGCTCCCCTTCCTGGACTAGGCTTTGCAAGAGGCACAACTTGGAATAAACAAGGGACAGGGACTGCCTGGCCAGGGCATGGAGCCTCCCTCCCTGGGGACATTCCAGGAGCATCTGGACACAGTCCTGGGCCATGGGCTCTGGGATGGCCCTGCTGGAGCAGGAGCTGGGACCAGAGGGGTCACTGTGCTCCCTTCCAGCCTGACCCATCCTGGGATTCAGTGGCACCCACAATAAAATTCCCCTGCTGCTTAAAGGGTAAATGCTCTCTCTGCTCTCCTAGGGAAGGATGTTTACAGGACTTTTGGGGGTATGAGCCTCCCCCTTGGCACAGGAACTCAGGCCTGACATTCCCTCTTATTAGCTGTTGGATATTGGGAATTAGGAATTCCTCCCTGGCAGGGTGGGCAGGCCCTGGCACAGGGTGCCCAGAGCAGCTGGGGCTGCCCCTGGATCCCTGGCAGTGCCCAAGGCCAGGCTGGACACTGGGGCTGGGAGCAGCCTGGGACAGTGGGAGGTGTCCCTGCCATGGCTGGGGTGGCACTGGGTGGGATTTAAGTGCCCCTCACCCCTCCAAGTCTGTGTTCCTGTGATTTTTGGTTGATTTTCACCAGCAGTTTACTCCTCCTCACTTTGCTGGTCTTATTTTATTGCCCCTAGAATGGATAATTCCCTGCCCATCCTTCTGGCACCAGGGGAACAGACCCATCCTAATTATTGTGCTCTGCCAGCTGATGAGGGCACAGAGAGTCAGGGAATCATTGAGGCTGGAAAAGACCTTTAAGGTCATCAAATCCAACCATGAACCAGCAGCACCACCATGGTCACACTGAGCCCTGTCCACAGGGGCCACATCCACATGGTTTTGCCACATCCACTGCCCTGGACAGCCTCTTCCAGGGGCTTTGCAACCCTTCCCATGAAATTTTTTCCCTGTTACCTAATCTAGGCCTCTGCTGGTGCAACTTGAGGCCATTAAATATAAAAAGACCATATAATGAAATGAATACAGCAGAACCATAAGGCAGGGAAACCTTGCTGTGCCTCAGGGCCCTGGGGATGCTCTTCCATCCCTTGTGCAGATGTATTTTGTGCTGGAACCTGGCGAGGATACAGGGGTAGGAGCATGGACAGGAGTTCCATGGCTCAGTGCCACCTCCTGAACAGGTCACTGCCTTGCCAGCCACAGCACAGGAGCCACAGGCACCCTCCCAGTGTCACATGCAGAGGGAAGAAGGGAGAATTCCCAGTCCCATCCCTCCTTTCCCTCTGTTCCCTCTGTTCCCTGAGTTCTGGCCCAGTGCTGCTCCACTCCCAGCTCTTCCTCAGGAAATTTAGCAGAACATGTAATGGTGTAACAAATGGAATGTTTACATGGTTAATTGAAAGCACTTTTCCCTGGAGGCTAATTACAGCATGAGCCATCAAATCACAATTAAGATTTGTTTGAATATCCAAACAATTATGAATCTCCTTCCTGGAACAAGGAGAAGTGCAGCACCCCTGGCTGGCCCAGACAGGTACCTGGATTTCAGTTTTTCCAGGAGTGCTGAGCCCATTTTCCCACTGGTGACCTGTGCAGAAAACAAAACTCCCCCAGCCTGGCTGATCCCTGAAAGCTCTGAGGAACTCGATTTACTGCCTGGCAGATCTCACACCCTCCTACATCCTGTGGTAAGGGCACCACTGGGAACTACAGATTCTGCTGTTTGCTGGAACCAGCTGATGCTTCCAAGTCTCAACCTCTAAGGAAACCATTTCCAACACTCCAGAGGATTTCTCAGGGCTCACAACTCTTACCATGATATTTTCTGAAAAATCCCTTCGCCAGGATTTCTTCTGGGAAGCTGAGAGGCCTCAGAAAATAATGAAAACAGTAATTATCTGATTGCTTCAGAATGTGGTCTGGATAGTGTTTACCAGCAGGTGAATGTTTGATTGGGTCCATGTGAATTGTTTTTAATTAATGACCAATCACCATCAACTGTGTCAGACTCTGAGCAGTTAGTCACAGGATTTCATAATCATTCTTGTTCAGCCTTCTGATGTATCCCTTCTCTTTCTTTAGTATAGTTTTAGTAAATGAATATAACATAATATAACAATATAATATAATATAATATAATATAATATAATATAATATAATATAATATAATATAATATAATAATATAATATAATATAATATAATATAATATAATATAATATAATATAATATAATATAATATAATATAATATAATATATCAGCCTTCTGAAAACATAAAGTCAAATTCTCTTCTCTCACCTCGTCCTGGGGACCTCACAACACAGAGCTTGTGTCACTCTCTGTGTGCTGGGCACTGGAGAGAGAATTCTGTCCCTGAGCCCACGGCACTGCAGCTTGGATGTGTTTTATTTGTGGTGCTAAACAGGGGCCTGACGTAAAAGTGCACTGAAGAAGACAAGTTGGGCTTTAAGGTCCCATCCAACCCAAACCATTCTGTGCCCAAATGCCATTTCCCTTCCCATGTGTGGAGGATGTGCTCTAAGGAAAAGGCAGGAGGGCAGATTGCCCACCCTGAGCTGGGAGTGTGTCCCTGGCGTTTCTGAGGGAATCCCTGAGAGGATTCACCCATCAGACAATTCCCAGGGATCCAGGAGCCAGGCCAAGGTGAGACACAACAAACACCCTGCTGGCTGGCTGTCACCCTCACAGGAGGGGGAAATTCTCCTGAAGCTTTCTAGAAAAGATAGAAAGACTAGCAAGTTTGGGAAGCTTTATTTCAACTGCAGCCTTCCCTTCTATTTGTGCTCAGAGCTGACAACTGTAATTCTCCTTCCTTTTCCTTCTGTGAAGGGATAATTTGATGGTTGGTAGAGAAGGCTACAAGTGACATGTGAGGAGTTAAAGAGCCAAGATGAGGCTGTTGTGAGGAATTCTGCAGCAGCCGATGGTGCTGGGCTTCAGTGCAGGGAAATGCTGTGGGGATGTGCTGTACATGTAGATATTGATGATATTTTTCTAAAGAAAAGCTCTAAGTCTAATGAGGAGTGGCTGAGGGAGCTGGGCAGGGGCTGAGCCTGGAGCAAAGGAGGCTCAGGGGGCCCTTGTGGCTCTGCACAGCTCCTGCCAGGAGGGCACAGCCGGGGGGGCCGGGCTGTGCTCCAGGGAACAGGGACAGGAGCAGAGGGAACGGCCTCAGGCTGGGCCAGGGCAGCTCAGGGTGGATGTTGGGGGAAATTCCTTCATCTCTATTCCTGCTGTGGAGGCTGGTCCATGGTGGGGTCAGCAGGAGCTGCCCTGCAGCACTGGAAGGTTCCTGGGAGGTTCCTCAGACCCCTCTCCGTGGTGCTGCAGGTTGACAGCTCAGGACAAGAACCATTTGTGACTTTGGGAGACACAGAAAGCAAATCCTGTGTGTGAACTCAGCTGAATTTCCTGAATGTGTTTTCAGTGAGTGTGGAATTGGGTTTTAATTTTAATTTTCCCTGAGTAGCTCACAACTCTGCTCCAGCACTGTCATTGCTATCATCCAGGTAATTACAGACCCATCATGGAAAAACAGCATCCCAAATCCAGTTTAATATTAATCTGTGTCAAATTTCCAGTGACAGCAGGGAATATTGATGTCATTATCCCCTAACAGCAATACAGAGCTGTAAAGCAACAGACAGACGTTGTCTTTAGAGGAAAAAACATGTAACCAGCTCTATAAAATGTCCAGTCTTGCACACCAGGAGGAATTTCTTCCTGGAAAGGGTAGTCAGGCCTTGGAAGAGGCTGCCCAGGGAGGTTTGGAACCCCAGTACCTGGAGATGCCCAAGGATGGACTGGATGTGGCACTCAGTGCTCTGGGATGGGGACAAGGTGGGGATGTGGCACAGCTTGGACTCCATGGTCTGGGAGGGCTTTTCCAACCTTAAAGATTGCAGAATTTTGGGATCCTGTTGCCACTGCTATTTTTAAGGATTTTCTCTGACCCTGCTGGTTGTCACTTTCCCTTTGTCACATTTTCCTTTCACTGACAGAGGTTCAGATTGAAGAATGAAATTTAGATGAATGAACAAAACTTTGAGGGAGGTACTTCAGGTGCTGGGATTTGAAGAGAATAATTTCTAGTTCATCCCTGAGCAAAAGGAAGGAGCTGGAGTGGAAATTGCTGGAACTGCCCTGCTTCCCCCTCCCAAAGTCTTTTGTCTTAGCTGAGCCCCAGCTTCTTTGGCCAAGGGTGATTCTGAGGTGTGGGCTCAGTTGAATGCAGCTCCTCTGCCCATCATCCATCCATCATCCATCCCTGTTCATCCATCCATCCCTCCATTCATCCCTCCCTCATCCATCCATCCCTCCCTCATCCATCCATCCATCCATCATCCATCAATCCATCATCCATCCATCCATCCATCCATCCATCCCTGTGTCCATCCATCCATCCATCCATCCATCCATCCATCCATCCATCCATCCATCCATCCATCCCTCCCTCATCCATCCATCATCCATCCATCCATCCCTGTGTCCATCCATCCATCATCCATCCATCCATCCATCCATCCATCCATCCATCCATCATCCATCCATCCATCCCTGTGTCCATCCATCCATCATCCATCCATCCATCATCCATCCATCATCCATCCATCCATCCATCCATCCATCCATCCATCCATCCATCCATCATCCATCCCTGTGTCCATCCATCCATCATCCATCCATCCATCCCTGTGTCCATCCATCCATCATCCATCCATCCATCCATCCATCCATCCATCCATCCATCCCTGTGTCCATCCATCCATCATCCATCCATCCATCCATCCATCCATCCATCCATCCATCCATCCCTGTGTCCATCCATCCATCATCCATCCTTCCATCCATCCATCATCCATCAATCCATCATCCATCCATCCATCCATCCATCCCTGTGTCCATCCATCCATCCATCCATCCATCCATCCATCCATCCATCCATCCATCCATCCCTCCCTCCCTCATCCATCCATCATCCATCCATCCATCCATCCATCCATCCATCCATCCATCATCCATCCATCCATCCATCCATCCATCCATCATCCATCCCTGTGTCCATCCATCCATCATCCATCCATCCATCCCTGTGTCCATCCATCCATCATCCATCCATCCATCCATCCATCCATCCATCCATCCATCCATCCATCCCTGTGTCCATCCATCCATCATCCATCCATCATCCATCCATCCATCCATCCATCCATCCATCCATCCCTCCCTCATCCATCCATCATCCATCCATCCATCCATCCATCCATCCATCCATCCATCCATCCATCCCTGTGTCCGTCCATCCATCCATCCATCCATCCATCCATCCATCCATCCATCCATCCATCTATCCCTGTGTCCATCCATCCCTCCCTCATCCATCCATCATCCATCCATCCCTGTGTCCATCCATCCATCATCCATCCATCCATCCATCCATCCATTCATCCATCCATCATCCATCCATCATCCATCCATCTATCCCCCATCCATCCATCATCCATCCATCCATCCATCCATCCATCCATCCATCCATCCATCCATCCATCCCTCCCTCCCTCATCCATCCATCATCCATCCATCATCCATCCATCCATCCATCCATCCATCCATCCATCCATCCATCCATCCATCCATCTATCCATCCATCCGTTATCCATCCATCCATCCATCCATCCATCCATCCATCCATCCATCCATCCCACCCAAGCTGATTCCTACAAAATGAGACTTTGATGTGTGGAAACCCTGACCCAGCCCAGACTGACAAACTAAAGCAGCTTTCATTTTCCTGCCAGGGAACAATCCAGGAAATTGCTTTCTGTGGATTGAGCATCAGTCTGGACCCAAATGGTCTCATTCTGCAGGGGAGTTGCTGGGGTTGGATTCTGTGCTTCCCGATTATTTTAGTTTTTTTTAAAGACCCCACATTTTAGATAAAATTTCTCTGCCAAAAGCAATTTCTCACCCTACCCTGTGGCCATGAGGGTCCATGGTGCAGTTTGGGCACCAGAAAGCCTCACGATGAATTAAACAAATCCAAGTGCTCCTGCTGCTGGGTTTGGCAAGGGAAGAGCAGAAGCCACCAGAGCCAACAGGCACAGCACGATCAGGGATTCTCATTCCAAGCTTTCAGGACTTTCTGCATTTTAAAGCATTAAAATACCACTGTTCTTCCCACAGGAGGGGGATTTTGCTTGCCAGTTCACAGCTGCTTTTGTGTTGGTTTGCTCAGAGTCTCCTGGCTCCTGGTGGAAGAACACAGCAATGCTGAGATGGTTCTGCAGTTGCGGAAAATTGGGATTGCACTGAGATTTTGAGGAGAGGGGAGTGAGACAAGGACAGTTATCACTGCCCAGCACAAGGTGTGACTGCACCAGGAGAAGGAGTAGAGAATCCTGAAATTCCAGAAAGGTTTTTTTTGGAAGGGACTTAAAGCCCATCCATTTCCACCCCTGCCATGGCAGGGACACCTCCCACTGTCCCAGGCTGCTCCAAGCTTTGTCCAACCTGGCCTTGGGCACTGCCAGGGATCCAGGGGCAGCCCCAGCTGCTCTGCACAACATAATCTTCCACCTTACCTCCCCCTAGCAGGTTCTGTCACTGATGTTCATCTTCCTAGAGCCTCTGTACAGACAAAATCCTTTATAAATGTGGGAAGAAGTAGGAGAGGGCAAAGGGAAAGTTCTTCACTGAGCATTTATTTTATAGAAAATGTCCAAAAATGTTCACAGAAACAAAAGTGTTTATTTTTCTCCATTTGCACTGGGAAGTCTGAATGTCAAATTCTCTTTTGTTTCCTGCCACCCATGGCATAATGGGATAATGCAGCCCCAAGCAAAGAGCTGTGGGAATCACTCCCTGTGCCACTGTCCAGGATGATCTCCAGGATTTGCCCAGAGGACCAAAGCTGCAGTGCTTTGGGACTCTGATTGCCTTTGCCTGGATTGAGAATTCTGCCTCAGTTTGTAAAATCCAACTTAGTAACAGCAGTCTGATCACCTTAACAATCCTGGGAGCATTTTTACTACCTTTGCTTGTTCATAGAGGACCTTTCTTTGTTCTTCAAAATTATTAAAGTTCAATTATTATGCGGTCACAATGTGTTCAGTGTTGCTCTTTTATTGGAACCTTGACTTCATCAATATTTACCACTTCCCAGACTGCTGCATTTGTTGATTAGGTAGCAGTTATTGGAGATTTGGAGATGTCTGATGAGAGAACTATTTATTATCATCCCAGAATGGTTTGGTTTGAAAGGGACCTTAAGGACCAGATCCATGGGCAGAGACACCTTCCCCTGGAGTGGAGGGGCAGAACCGCCTCCATAAGCACTTAAAGGATAATAAAAATAGGTTCAAATAGGTTCCCACTGTATTGTACATCTTTGATTTTGGAGGACTCTTCCCACTCTGGCTGTTGAAAATGAGCTGATGTGCCCAGCATGCCAATGGGAACTGGATCTTCCCACCTTTTCCCTACCATGAAATGATTTTGTTACAAGTAAATAACTTTTGTTCCCCTCTCCATGGGCCTGCTTTAGGCCTTGCTAAAGCAGGATCCTTAGGGAGCCCATAAACATTTCTGGTTTCAGGTTCCAAGGTCCCAGGTCAGTTCCTGCACTGAAATCTCATCACAGGCTGAATTTCTGCCATTCCCTTCCAGGAAAAGCTCAGCAATCCACCAGAAATCTCCAGTGGTCTCAGTCATTGCCCCCAGTCAGGTCTGGGGGTCTCCTCCCCTCCCAGCCCCACACCTGGGTGTGCTCAGCACCCCTGGGATCCCTGCCTGGTTCTGGGATTCACCTTTCCATACTGAACCCTCCAAAGTAAAGGACCCATGGAATGGGGAAATGACCTCGAAAATCAGATTACTCCCTCCAGAAGGACACAGCTCCTCCATGCCCTGCCCCCTGTGCTGCCTTGGAACCAGCATTCCTCAGAGCCAGCATTCCTGCTTCGTGTTCCTATTGATCCCATGAATAAATGATTGGCTCCTCGTGATGGGGAAGTGGTAACTGGAGTTTCCTTAAGGGCACAAGTGCCAAGCTAAATATTTCAAGGCCCCATAAATAATTGAAGCCTCTCTTCTGCAGAAGGAGATTGGGGCTGTAATTCCCTTTCCCAGTGAATGATCTCTGGCCTTCTCAGTGGAGGGAACTCACCTGGGAAGCACAAATAATTCAGCAGCTGTGTGCTGGGTTGGTTTCTGTACCCAAGGCAGGTTGTGTTACTCCTGCAGGTGCAGAGGCAGAGCAGTTTCACATTTCCCTGACACAGGGCTGGGCTGCAAGCAGGGAGCTCCTCACTGAGGTTCAGGCAAATCCCTCAGGCTCTGCCATCCAGGAGTTGTGATTCTTTGTGGATTTAGTGAAAGATGGGGATATTGGGGCCTTTCAGAGTCACATCTTCATGGCAGCAAAAAGTTTCTTTAAATATTCATTAATAATCTTTGTCAAACTTGAAGGAATATCAAGAAGGGAGGTGACGTCACTGCAGGGTGTGGGAGTCTGGGAAGACTTGGGAGAAGATGGAGGCCGGGAAGACACAGGAGAGAGTAAACTCATTTCTTCCACCAGCAAAGGCTGCTTTTGGCTGTGAGTTAGGGATTAATAGAATGGCAGAGCTCAGGAGAAGGCAGGAGGTGGAGGAGGATAAGCTGGGCCCCAGGTTTAAAGGTACAGCCCATATAGGCCTGACTTCCATAAGCCAGGAGTGGGTAAGGAGCTCTCTCCTCCTGCTCTTACCCCAGGTAGCTCTGGGAGGAGGAGCAGCACTTTTTGTGCAGACCAACACTGAAGAGTGCTCCCAGCTCAGCTGAATCCAGCACTTCCTCTGAGCCAGTAATCCCCTGCTTCCAAATGCCAGGCTCTATTCTTTAATTTGCTAATTAGGTGGGTTCATTAAAGCAGCTGGGGTTGTTTCTGCCTCCTCAGCATTTTCTCACTGGACACTGGCTTCTCAGTAGTTCACAAAAAGCTCCAAAAACTTTTTGTGTCATAAACTGTGGGATTTTCTTTGAGGTCTTGTGAGGAGTTTTCCTCAGGTGGTTTGCTGAGGAGCCTTCCAGAGGTACAGTCCCAGCAGAGGATAAATACCCTCATTATGCTCCCACTTGGCTGCACTCTGCCAAAGACAGGGAAATATTTTATGCTATGCTGTAGCAGAGAGAGAAACCTATGACCCTACTGAGCTCCTTGCCTTGAACTTGTACAAATCCTGCATGGGGAAAATGAGGATTGTATCAATGCAGGATGACCTCCAGCCAGGGAATAACGTGCAATGACTCCAGTGATTTCAGAAGGCTGAACAATTGCTTTATTCAGCTATACTATATTACACCATACTATACTAATAGTATGCTAAAGAAAGACCCATGACCCTTTCCTGACAGTCACGACACAGCTTTGACCTAATTGGTCAAACAACCATCACCAGAGTCCAATTAACAAATCACTTTGGGTAAACAATCTCCATAACACATTCCACATGTGCCAAACAACAGGAGCAGCAAGTGAAGATAAGAATTGTTTTCTCTTCTTTCACTGAGCTTTCTCACTGCCTTCCCCAGGAGAAATCCTGGGAAGGTTGTGCCTGCTGCTCTCTGTGGAGAGAGCTGAGGCCACAGCATTGGGTTGTTTGGGTAAATCAGGGCAGGAAAGCTGCAGGAGCTGCTGTGACAGAGATCAGGAGGGGTTCACAAAGCCCTTCACTTTCACGTGTAAGACACTTTTGCCTGAGGCTGGTTTGTTTGGGATGCAGGAGACAGGAGCAGTTTGGGGCCTGGGAGTGCCCTGGAAGCATTGAGGAACTTGAGCTGTATATTCCAAGCTCCCGAAGTCAATATTTACAATGAGCTCCTCTGGTGCAGGCTCTGGCTAATCCAGAGAAATGCAGCCCTCTGCTCCAGATAGTCCAGCTCCAAGTTGGGGATTTGGTGCTGCTGGAGCTGTGCCTTGCTGCCCAGCACAGCTCTGAGGTGCAGCTCCTTCTGTCACTCCTGCACTCTCTGAACCCGTTCAGCTTTTCAGCTCAGTGGGATTTGTTTTCCAGCTGCTCTGTGAAATAAACACAGGCAGGAGACCTTTCTCCTTTACAATGTCTTTATTAAAAGCAATCAGCTTGGGTGGGGAAGAACTGACGGGTCCTTGCTGAGGCGGCGGCTGCTGCTGCTCCTCCCAGGAGCGACTTGAGAGGAGGAGAAGAGCACAGCTGTGTCCGCTGGTCTGGGGGCAGAGCTGGGGGTTCCACCCTCACAAGATCACCACAATATCCCCCAATTCTCTTGTTCAACATTTGAGCTCCTCTTTCTAGCCGACATTGTTTAGGTTAGGGTGAGGGGTAAAAAGGGGCTTAACAGATACTGGATTCTGTTCCTCACATCTAGACATCACATTGATTCATCCATTTTATGTTGGCTTGTTGTTTTTAGGGGTTTTTGTCTGGGTTTGGTGATGGGTCCCTCCTGTTGCATGCTGGATCTGATGTCATTTGAATGCTGACTCCATGTCCCTTCCCCTTCACCGTCCTGGGTCCCATCCTCCAGGAAGCAGCAGGTGCCACTCGAAAAAAGGGGGAATTCTTAACCATCAACGACAGGCAGTTAATGAAAACAACAGGTGATTACAACAACAAACAGTTAGAACTCCACCCTGGCAGCAACTGGTCCAACCTGTTAACTCTGCAACTTTTAAAAAGATGGGCAGCTTTTCTACTCATAACAGATGTTCTCTGTCCCCATGCTGGAATCACCAGGTGCTGCTCCCTTGGCTCTGCCTGCCCTTGTTCCTGGGCTCTGCTGTGCATTGTCTCCCGTGGAGCTGAGGGTCTCTGTGGCTCTGGTTGCCTGATGGGCTGTTTGCTGGCTTTGGTAAGAGGCTCCACAATTTGTTTTTCATGAATCATCTTGGGCTGCCTTCCGGTTTTCATTTTTTATGAGGATTTCACAGCTCATATTTGCCCAGTGTTTGGGATGAATGTTCATTAAGCTTATCCTGGTCCTCAGGCAGCTCAGTGAGGCACCTCCAGCACGTGCCTGCTCTGCAGCACATGAGTAATTCCAGTGGTTCCAAGGGAATTCCCCACTCAGATCTTTAAAGATAGACACAACCACTTGTAATGTGCTCAGCTTGGCGCTTTGTTCTTTACAGAGCAGCTCTAAAATAATAAATTGCAGTGTTGGCATTGTCTGGGGAGTGGTTTCTTCCTGTGCTGTTGAGGATTGGGCAGGTTCAGATACTGAGAAATCACATTTCTCTACCACTCATGGCACATCCAGGACTATTTTAAAAGATAAACTGCTGGAATATTGCTTTTTATTTGCTTAAGGCTTGTGTTTCCATCAAAATGACAAATATAAAAATGAAGCATTTAAAGTGAAGGAAGGAAGGAAGACTTTACTTAACTTTATTTAATTCTCCTCTCTGGCAGTCAGGGTATTAAAAAAAAACCCAAAATGCAATTCTCAATAGAGACAAGGTCCAGGTCCCATCTCTAGAGGAGTTTAGGAATTGTCAGGGAAACCTTGCATTGTCAAAAAATCAATTTTCCCCCAAAGAATGGCCATTTTAGTGAAAGATTTTCCATTCAGAGAAGTGTATAAATTAGGGAATGTTTGACTACATCCAAACTGTGTTTTAAGTAAAGATATTTAGGTAAAGGTATTGCCAAACTTAGCAAACATTCAGATTGCTGAATCTCAGAATCATGTGTTTAAATGGGACCTTGGGAAGGGATTCCTGGCTGGGAGGGTGGCAGGCCCTGGCTCAGGGTGCCCAGAGCAGCTGGGGCTGCCCCTGGAAGTGTCCAAGGGGCTGGAGCAGCCTGGGACAGTGGAAGGTGTCCCTGCCATGGCAGGGGTGGCACTGGCTGGGATTTAAGGTCCCTTCTAACCCAAACTCATTTCTTTTATTGGTAAAAGACACTCACTGAGCCCCAGATAGAGGAAGTTTCTCTGAGATGTGGAAAATAAACACCAGAAATGCAGGAATTGAACAACTCTTTTGCTGGTGCCTCCCCAATGATTTCTACTCTTGCTGACACAAATCCACTCCTCAGTGGCAGGATTTGCCTGGGGCTCTTTCCTGGAGCAGTCAGTGCCCTGGTCAGGGGCTGTGGGCTGGCTCTGGGTTTGTGCAGAGGGTGATCATTTAACCAAATGCTTTAAAGGAATATTGAACCTTCCTTCTTTGGGGGGTTGGTGGCTTTTTATTTATTTAACTTCCATAGGTAGATATTGATTTTTTTTTTACCTTCTTGTGTGATTTCTAAAGGCTGTTGGTTTTATTTTTGCTGTAGAGGAAAAAGAAAGGAGAGCGAACAAGTGAATTGCAAACACAAAGGGATTTCTCTGATGGAGCTGTAAAGACAATCAAAAGGAAAGCTGTGGGTACTGCCACTGAACTGACACCAACTTGTAATCAAGGGAAACATCCTTATCAGAGCATTGTTTAATACAAATGCTCTTGTCTTGGCCTTTGTAGGATGGGGGATTTAGAACAACCCCACCAGAACAGCAGGAATAAAAAATCCCAAACCACTCCCCGAGCTTGAGAAACAAAGGGTGGGGAGTCTCAGCATGGTTGAGATGTTTCCACTGATTGCACACAAAACCTGGTCTGGGAAAGTGCCCAAACTGTCCCTGGTGCTGATGCCACAACATCTGTGGGGTCTGATTATTACCCACTGTCTGTGGGGTCCTGGCATCTGGGCATTGCCAGGGATAAGGATCCCAGCACAGTTCATCTGCCATACTCCCATTCCCAAATGAAATAAAGCCTCTTGGGAAGGGATCAGGAGAAGGCTCCATAGCAGGAATTGTGCTTGGAGCTAATGAGACAGTGATTGTGGTTAATTAAACACCAACTGATTGCAATCCCTGCACATTTACTGGAGGCAGTGGCAGCTGCTGAGCTGCAGCCTGGAATCACCAACTGGACCCAGGACCAGTCTCACAATTCTGATTATTTATTTGATTTCATTTTATTGTATTTAGATTTAAGCTAATAAGAATGTGGTGCTGTCCCTCTGGCATTGTATTGTTCATGGGGTCATAGGATCATGGAATATCAAGAGTTTTGCTGGCCATGCAGGCGGGGTGATGAAAAGAGGGCTCCAGGGAGCATGGGTGTGAAAAGTGCATCTTATATGGCTCTACCCAGATATTTACTATATGTATTATGTTGTATTGATTAGCAGTGCTGTATTGACATTTTCATAGTATGGTAAATGTAGTTTTGTAGTTAAAATGGAACTTTTGTGGTTAAAATAGAAACTATGTATGTGGAATATTTTTTTTTAAAGAAAGGAATGAGGTACTTGCACCGAGATAGCAGCCACAGGACACTTAAATCTTTCAGAGAAGGAGAACTTTTTGTTCTCTTATCAGAAGAAATGAACTTCTTCCTGCCTGCTCGGTCATGAAGATGCCGTTAGGATTATGAGGAAGAAGTTGATACTGCTCAGACAGAATCCTGTGTTTGAATGGAATTTATGCATCATGGATGAGGTGTATGAATATGCAACAGGCTGTTGCTTTTAAGGGTTAATCCTCTGTTAACGTGGGTCCTTTTTTGGGCTTATTTTGCCCAGAAAAGGTACCCAGACTGTCCATAACTCTTTGTTTCTATTTTCTCTTATTGTCCTGAATCCTAATTGTCCAAATTTTTATTACTCTAATTATATTACTATCTTTATAAGCATTTTATTACTATTAAACTTTTAAAACATTAAAACCAGTGATTGGTGTTTTTCACAGCGAGGACCCAGAGCAGGCAGGTGGGCATGGCAGGGAGTTAGCACAGGCAGGGCTGCAGGTTTCCTTCCTCCTGCTAGTGAGGCTCTGTTTGTTGTTTCTGTTGATTGGTTGGTTGCTGTGTTTTTGTTGGTAATGGTTTTTACACGGTCAAAAGCTGCAGTTAGTACAAGTGTAGGTATCCAGGTAGAGCCCTCCAAAAAGGACACATCTGTCCTGTCAGACCCGTTCCTGTGCTGAGGGTTTGAGCTCAGCAGCGGTTCCAGGGGGCACTGCAGAGGAAACCTGCCTGAGGTGTGGACAGGTGAATGAACTCCTTTCACTGGTGACCCAGCTTAGAGTGTGAAAGAAACAACTGCTCACTTTGAAAATTTATAAAGGTTTATTAAACCTTGACAAAAATACAACAAAGGACTACATAAGGAAAAAGCTGCCGTGCTGGCAACTGTCCCTCATGCACACCACATGGCCAGTTCACCTTCAAGATGAATGCTCAGTGTTTTATACCCCTGGGGGTTGCATCTGCTTACCCTGGCCTCTCCCAAAGTCTGTCAGTCAGCTCTTCTTCGCCATTTGTCAGTGGAAACTGCTTTGTAACTGGATTGGAGGTCAGGTGTTGCCATGCTGCACCCCCTCAGCACCAAGCTTTTCCATTCCCAGCTGCCCCATGAAGGGACACATGTGCAGCCTTCTTTGTCCCTGTCCTAGACAACCCAGGCTGTCTTATGGCAACAGTATGGGGGGGTAAGGGGAACTGTGGGGAGAACAGAGGGCATCTAAACTACAATATCATAACTATACATCAATAAAGATTTTCTTAATATTCACACAATAGTTATCGTTTAATTGCGAGATCCAATCATCTCATTATCCATCTATAACAGGGAGGAAGTTGAAAGACTAAGGAGTATCAGGGAAAGTGAAAGGGAAATAGATTGGTGGAGTTCAGCCCTTCCATCCTTACGGGAGGCCACCAAGGGTCAGAGGACTCCTGTGCCTCCCACAGGCAATAGAAGGACACCTGGTAGATGAAGGGGAGTGGAAATGGGCCCCTGCTTGGGGAGGTAATAATAAAAATTCCTCTTGACCCCTATCCCCAAGCCAGGTGTCACGTAGGAATAGGTATGAGCCCCTGGATCGAGAGGGTCAGCCAGAGGACACAGAAAATGATCTGCCCAGTGAGCCTTCCAATGACGCTTTGTCTGTCAGAGAGATCACTACCTCTGACACTAAAACCAAAAGAAGGTGGTGGTAGTGGGTGACTCCCTTCTGAGGGGACAGAGGGCCCCAGATGTTGACCAGACCCACCCCACAGAGAGGTCTGCTGCCTCCCTGGGGCCTGGCTATGGGATATCACTGAGAGACTGCCTGGGCTGATTCAGCCCTCTGATTATCACCCACTGCTGATAGTCCAGGTTTGCAGTGATGAGATTGAAAAGAGGAGTGTCAGGACAATTAAAAGGACTTTAGGGCACTGGGACAAGTGGTTGATAGGGCAGGGGCACAGGTAGTGTTCTGCTCAGTCCCTTTGGTGGTGGAGAAAAGCATTGAAAGGAATGAGAGACCTCACATTATTAACAAGTGGCTCAAGAGTTGGTGTTATCATCAGAATTTTGGATTCTTTGGTCATGGGGCAACTTTTATGGCACCTGGCCTGCTTGAATGGGATGGGCTCCATCTCTCTATTAAGGGCAGAAGGTTTTTAGCTCATGAACAGGCAGTACTTGTTGAGAGAGCTTTAAACTAGGTTTGAAGGGGTAGGGGATGCAGCTGGGCTGTCTGGAAGCAGGCCCAAGGGTGATAAGCCTGAGCTGGGGTGAAATCAGCAGCCCAGCTGGGGTGCATGTATAGCAGTGCATGCAGCATGGGTAACAAACAAGAAGAGCTGGAGGCCATGGTCCAACAGCAGAGCTGTGATGTAATTGCCATCACAGAAACGTGGTGGGATGACTCACATGGCTGGAGCATTGCATTGGATGGCTACGAGCTCTTCAGGAGAGACAGGAAAGGGACAAGAGGTGGAGGGGTGGCCCTTTATATTAGGGAGGCTTTGGACACCATAGGCATTGAAACTAATGAGGATGAAGGTGAATTCCTGTGGGTGAGAATTAGGGGGAAGGCCAACAAGGCTGACATCCTACTGGGAGTCTGTTATTGTCCACCCAACCAGGATGAGGAGGTGGACAAATTGTTCTATAAACAGCTAGAGGATGTTTCAGGTTCATCAGCCTTTGTTCTTGTAGGCAACTTCAACTTGCCAGATGTCTGCTGGGAACTTAAAAAAAGCTGAAAAAAGGCAGTCCAGGAAGTTCTTAGAGTGTGTGGGGGACTGTGACAGTGTTTGCAAGGGTCTGAGGGTGGGGGAAGAGACGAGGATCTGACTCCATGTTTCAGAAGGCTGATTTATTATTTTATGATATATATTACATTAAAACTATACTAAAAGAATAGAAGAAAGGATTTCATCAGAAGGCTAGATAAGAATAGAATACAAAGAATTAATAACAAAGGCTTGTGTCTCAGACAGAGAGTCTGAGCCAGCTGACTGTGATTGGCCATTAATTAGAAACAAGCACATGAGACCAATCCCAGATGCACCTGTTGCATTCCACAGCAGCAGATAACCATTGGTTACATTTTGTTCCTGAGGCCTCTCAGCTTCTCAGGAGGAAAATCCTAAGGAAAGGATTTTTCAGAAAATATCATGGCTACAGGGGACAGCTTTTTGTCACAGCTGGTGGGTGAGCCCACCACAGGAGGGACTGTGTTAGATCTGTTATTTGCAAATAGAGATGGGCTGGGGGGAGATGTGGTGGCTGGAGGCTGCCTGGGGCACAGTGATCATGAAATTATAGAATTCTCAATATTTGGTGAAATCGGGAGGAACACCAATAAAACTTTTACATTCAACTTCTGGAGGGCAGACTTTGGCCTGTTCAGGAGACTTATTCAGAGACTTCCTTGGGAAACAGCCCTTAAAAACAAAGGAGTTCAGGAAGGGTGGGCGAGCTTCAAAACAGAGATCTTGGGGGCACAGGAACAGACTGTCCCTGTGTGCCAAAAGAGTTGATGAGCTAAACGTCCAGCCTGGATGGGCAAGGAGGTTTTGGAGGAATTTAGGAATAAAAAGAGCATGTATCATCATTGGAAGGAGGGTCAGGTCTCTCAGGAAGTAATTAAGGAGGTTGCTAGGGCGTGTAGGAAAAAAATTAGGGAGGCCAAAGCTCAGTTGAAACTTAATTTGGCAACTTCTGTAAAGGATAACAAAAAATGTTTTTACAAATATATTAATGGTAAAAGGAAGGGTAAGATCAGCCTTTATTCTCTACTGGATGAGGGAGGGAAATGAGTAACTGCAGATGAGGAGAAGGCAGAGGTGCTTAACGCCTTCTTTGCCTCAGTCCTTAGTGGGATGATGGCTTGTCCTCAGGACAGCTGTCCTCCTGGGCTGGAAGATGGGGTCAGGGAGCAGAATGGGCCCCTGTTATCCAGGAGGAGGCAGTCAGAGAACTGCTGAACCACTTGGATGTTCATAGATCCCTGGGAGCAGATGGGATCCACCCCAGGGTGATGAGGGAGCTGGCAGCTGAGCTTGCCAAGCCAGTCTCCATCGTTTACCAGCAGTCCTGGCTCCCTGGTGAGGTTCCAGATGACTGGAAGCTGCCCAATGTGACACCCATTCACAACAAGGGTGGGAAGGAGGATCCTGGTAATTCTAGGCCAGGCAGCCTGACCTCAGTACCCGGTAAGGCAATGGAACAGTTTCTAGTGAGTGTCATCAGCCAGCACTTCCAGGATGGCCAGGGGATCGGAGCCAGCCAGCAGGGGTTTAGGAGGGTTGGGTCATGTCTGACCAACCTGGTCTCCTTCTATGACCAGGTGAGCCTCCTGGTGGATGCAGGAAAGGCTGTGGGTGTTGTGTGCCTGGACTCCAGCAAGGCCTTTGGCACTGTCTCCCACAGCACAGTCCTGGAAAAGCTGCAGCCCAGGGCTGGGACAGGAGCACTCTGTGCTGGGTTCAGAACTGGCTGGATGGACCCAGAGAGTGGTGGTGAGTGGTGCTGCATCCAGCTGGGGCCAGGCACCAGTGGTGTCCCTCAGGGCTCTGTGCTGGGGCCAGCTCTGTTCAGTATTTCTATTGACACCATGGATGAGGGGCTTGAGTCTTTCATTAGTAAATCTGCAGATGACACCAAGCTGGGAGCGTGTGTCCATCTGCTGGAAGGGAGAAGGGCTCTGCAGGGAGACCTGGAATGGTTGGAGGGATGGGCAGAGTCTAACAAGATGAAGTTTAATAAGTCCAAGTGCTCAGTCCTGCATTTTGACCACAATAACCCCCCGCAGCATTATAGGCTGGGGACGGTGTGGTTGGACAGGGCCCAGGCAGAAAGGGACCTGGGGGCACTGGAGCACAGCTGGACATGAGCCAGCAGAGTGCCCTGAGCCAATGGCTCCTGGCCTGGATCAGGAATGGTGTGGGCAGCAGGAGCAGGGAGCTCATTCTGCCCTGCACTGGCACTGCTGAGGGCACACCCTGAGTGCTGTGCCCAGCTCTGGCCCCTCAGTTTGGGAAGGACCTTGGGACACTGAGCACATCCAGAGGGGACAACGAGGCTGGAGAGGGGCTGGGAACACAAAGAACCCCTGAGGGAGCTGGGAGTGCTCAGCCTGGAGAAAAGGAGACTCAGGGGTGCCCCCATCACTCTCACAGCTCCTGAAAGGTGCCTGTGCTCAGCTGGGGCTGGGCTCTTTCTCCAGCAGCACTGACACAACCAGAGCACACAGCCTCGAGCTGTGCCAAGGGAAATACAGGTTGGATAGCAGGAAAAAGGTTTTTGCAGAAAGGTGATAAAGTTCTGGAATGGCTGCACAGAGAGGTGGTGGAGTCCCCATCCCTGGGTGTGTTTAACAAAGCCTGGATGTGGCACTGGGGGCCAGGGTTGAGTTGGGGTGTTGGGGCTGGGTTGGACTCAATGACCTTTAGGGTCTCTTCCAACCCAGTGATTCTGTGAATTCTGTGGATTTGGGGGAATTTTGGGAATTCCCAGGGACTGGGGAAGTGGTGGAGTCCCCATCCCTGGATGTGTTTAACAAAGCCTGGATGTGGCACTGGGGGCCAGGGTTCATTGAGGTTGGGTTTAGCTGAAGCTGGGTTGGACTCGATGACCTTTAGGGTCTCTTCCAACCCAGTGATTCTGTGGTTCTGTGACTTGGGACAGACCCACAAGGATGATCCAGTCCCACCCCAGGCCCTGCCCAGACCCCCCAACAATCCCACCCTGGGCATCCCTGGCAGCGCTGTCCAAACCCTCCTGGAGCTCTGGCAGCCTCGGGGCTGGGACCATTCTCAGCAACACTGAAATGTTGGGGTTTAGGAAGACAGAGATCAGTGAGAATTTCCCAACAGAAACAACTCCAGGCCCACTGGCATTGCTGTAAAATTGAAATTCAGCTGTGGGATTGTTGGAGAGCTGGGAAGCCGTGGCTGTTTCTGTGGGCTGGGCATGGCTCTGTCCCTGTTCCCTGCTGTTTCCCTGGAAAGTTTTCCTCAGACCCCAGCAAGGAGGAGTCCTGAGGGGAATAAAGCAGTGGCAGGAATCCTGAACTTCCCAGGGAGCAGAGGGAATGGGGTGCTTGGGTCCTGTATTCCTCGTTCAGAGGAGCTCTCCAGGGGTTTCAGTGCCTTCACCAGGGATTTTTAGTGCCTTCATCCCTGTTCTGCTGCAGGGCTTTCCTTGCCTCTGCAAGGTCTCTCCATCCCTGTAATACCCACCAGGAGCTCTCCTGTGGCATTCACAATTTCTGGAAAAATCCCTCCACCCAGGATTTTTCTCCTGGGAAGCTGAGAAGCCTCAGAGAAAAGGAAAACAATTCTTATCTCATTTGCTTCTCCTGTGCTGTGCTCATGTGGAATGTGTTTGGAGATTGTTTACCCACAGGTGATTGTTCCATTGCATTCTGCTGGGAGTTGTTTTCACTCTTTGGCCAATCAGGGCCAAGCTGTGTTGGGACTCTGGAAAGAGTCACAAGTTTTCATTATTATCCTTTTAGCACTCAGTATCCTTTCTGTAGTCTTTAGTATAGTATAGTATTCTTTAATATAATATAGTATCATAAAGTGATAAATTAGCCTTCAAGAACATGGAGTCAGGTGCATCATTCCTGCCTTGGGCAGGGCTCCCTGTAAGTACAATACTCTCCATTGCTGGGTGTCCCTGTGTCCCCTCGGGGTTGTCCCCAGATCCAGCCCTGCCCTGTGTGCCCTGGAGCAGGGAGAAGCAGCTTCCAGGGAGTGGTGAGTGAGGGGGAAGCTGGGAATTGTGGCTGTGGGCTAAAAACTGAGCCTCTTTCTGCAGCCTTGCTCTCAGGCCCTGGGATGAAGATGCTTTGAGAAAGGTGTCAGGTTATTTTCTTATTTAAAAAAATCTTTCCTAGAAGTTTTCCCTGTTTAGCAGGCAGAGCCTGAGTCTCCCTCAGCAGCTCAGTCTCAGGATTTTCTCAGTCCCAGCTCTAGGACAGATCCACCTTCTCTCCAAAGGTTACATGTGAAATATCCCCTATTGAATAAAACCTTTGGATTCTCTCGGTGCTTTTCTGCCTCATTAAACCCAGACCATCGATTAAGGAACAGTGGCAGATAGAAAAGGCAAAATGACTTGGAAGGAATTGGCCTCTCTGGAATGTGGGAGGAAGGAGCCACAATCCTGCCTGGCAGGGAAACATCCCTGGGAACACCCAGCTGCTCCCAGCTCACAGCCTTCTCATTGCAGAAAATGTTCCAGAACAGTTCCTTGGCTGACCAAAAATGTTGCTAAGTTACAGAGGGGAAATTTTGGAACAACTAAGTCCCTTTCTGAGGGAATATTGTCATTTTTCTCCATGCAGATCCAGAATAACCATGGGAAGTGTCTGTACTTGGTGGGGCCTGGGCTGTTTGGTCCCCACTTCTCAGCTCTGCTGGCCCTCACAAGGAGGGGCTGGGTCTGGACAAAACATTCCCTTGGAAGAGCTGAATTCTTCCTAAAAGAGAGGTGGGGCCAGATTAGGGCCAGGGAAGTTGGAAAATGGCGTGGAAGTGTCGTGAGAAGGAGGACAGGTGTGGTGTTGTGAGGTCCCCAGGATGAGGTGAGAGATGAGAATTTGACTCCATGTTTCAGAAGGCTCATATCATATCATATCATATCATATCATATCATATCATATCATATCATATCATGAATGCCATACTAAAACTATACTAAAGAAAGAGAAAGGATATATCAGAAGGCTATACAAGAATGAACAATAAAAACTCGTGACTGAGTCCTCAGTCTGACACAGCTGGCTGTGATTGGTCATTAATTAAAAACAATTCACATGGACCCAATCAAACATTCACTTATTGGTAAACAATCTCCAGAGCACATTCCAAAGCAGCAAACACAGGAGCAGCAATCAGATAATTATTGTTTTCATTCCTGTCTGATGCTTCTCAGCTTCCCAGGAGAAAATCCCAGGCAAAGAGGATTTTTTAGAAAATATCATGGTGACAGGCAGGGGAAAATGTAAAATCTCAGATGTTTCAAGAAGAAAAGGAAAACTGAAAAGAAAAATAATGATGGGAATTCAATGGTTCCTACATCTCATCAAACAAGCTGGGAATCCCAGCCCCACGTGTGGCTGTGCAGAGATTCAGCCGTGAGACTGATTTTAGAGATCTTGGATCATGGAATGGGTTGGGTTGGAAGGACCTTAAATCTCATCCATCCCAGCCCTTCCACTGGCCCAGGTGTCCCCAGCCCCAGTGTCCCACCTGGCCTTGGGCACTGCCAGGGATCCAGGGGCAGCCCCAGCTGCTCTGGGCACCTGTGCCAGGGCCTGCCACCCTCTGATTCTCTGATTTGAGAGTTGAGGGGCCACTGGTTGGACTCTGGGCACTGGAATCCATCAGGGAACGTGTTTCTGCTGGAATGGCTCCTCTGGGCCCCTGATCCCAGTGAGATCCAGTCCAAACCCCCTCCCAAAGCCCCAGGGTGGGTGCACACTCTGGAGCAGGTGAAAAGGGGATCCTGGTCCTGCTGGAGCAGCTGCTGCTGCTGCCAGGAGCAGAGAAATGAACAGTCCCAAGGCTGAGAACACAAAAAGTGATGGAATTTCTGGATCAGGGAGGGAAGGCTGGAGGGAAGAGGCTGAAGAAACAGAGCAGTGATGTGGAGAGACGTGTAAGGAGTGCCTGAGCTGTGGGCACTGACAGCACAAATAAAAATGCTGGGGAGAGGAGAAGGAGCTGCTTTGGAGAGAGATGGAATCAATCCCTGCAGGAGGTGAGGAGCATGCTTGGAACCACATCCCTGCACTGGCTTTTGGATGGGGCTGGGTTTGGGCTGAGGCAAAAAACCCCAAAACAACAACAACAACAGCAACAAAACCCCACAAAAACCAAAAACAAAAGAAAACCAAAACAAACAAAAAACCAACCCCCACCAAAAAAAACCCAAAAAACCAAACCAAAACAAAAAAACCTTTTGTTTTTCTATGTGAAATCCAAACAGTTCACAGAAGTCTTCTAACACTGGAAATTCTTCTAAGAAAAGTCACAGCTACTTTTCCTGGCAACTGAAGGCAAAACATCTTTTGCTGTTTTTTTATTATTTCCTAAATTATTTTCTGTGAGAATTGTGACCAGCTCTGAGTCTCAGTGAGCAGGATGAGCACGGGCACCTCTGCTCAGGGATGGATTTCATGGTGATAATGGACTGGGAGAGGAGGAGAGCAGGATGTTTGTGGAATCAAAGCTTCAGGCAGCCCAGAGATCCAGCTCAGCTGCTCCTGCCAAACTGAGACTCAGGTGTGAGGAGCATTAGGGGTTCCTGTGCACATGGACAGGGGAACTCCTCTTAAATCAGAGCAGGATAAATAAAACCAAATCCAAATAAAACCCTGTGTGTGTTTATTGGCATCTCCTGGATGTGAAGCCTGTGGGCTGGCACAGGGGGGAAGGGAAGGTGGCAGAGACCCCAGGAAAGCATCTGCTCCTCCTCTCCTCCTGCTAAGGGCTCAGCACTGCATTCCCAGCAGGCTGGATCCTGGGATCAGCTCAAAGCAAGGGAGGCTGGGATCGCTGCAGGGCCAGGGCTGCTCCCCTGCCATGAGATCCTGCAAAGGAACAGAGGGTTCTTCATGCTGGGGCCTCTCTGAGTCTCCCTAGAAAACATCTCCTGGCAATCTTACTGAGGCAAATAATAATAAAAATGCTGGAGGTTAAAGCCACATCCTTTTAAAAGCTAAATTTAAGAGGAGCTTGGGTGTGATCCAGACCAGGCTGCACAGGCAGGACAAACCAGCAGGAAAAGGAGTTGTTAAAAAAGGAAAATCTGAGCCTATTGGGTGATCCTCTGGAGCACAGTAAAGCTGGAGAAGATTCCCTTATCCAACAGAGGGAGATTCCTGCCAAGATTCATAAAAACTTGTTCAGCTTTAGCTGCCAAAGACTGGGTTTGTGGCAGGTGGAGGTAAATGAGGCCCAGGTCTGTGAGAGCTGCCAGCTCTGCCTGGGCCCCTTCCTGGGGCAGCAGGGAGCTGAACCCAGCCTGTGCTCAGAGCCCAGGTCCTGCTCCAGTCAGGCTCACTTTGGACAATGGGGGCACATCTCAGGAGCTTTGGGAGCACATCACCCTCTGAGCACTCTGCAATTCCCTCCCAGAATGGCAAAACATTCCCCAAGCAGCAGCAAGGAAAGCTCTTCCTGAGACCAGAAAAATCCCAACAGCAGCTCTCAGTCCTTAGACAGCACTTTGGAGCCTGCCCAAGCCTCAGTTAATGAACCCAGATACGCTGCTGCTGCTCCTCCTGCCCCATTCCCAGCAGGAAATGCTCCAGGATTAGAAATCTGCTGACATGTTGGTGCTCAGGGTGCCTGAGGCACAGGGTGGTGGCTCTGGAGCTCTGCTGCTTTTATGGTGCTGACAGGGGTAAAAAAAGGATCCCCATGTCAGCAGAGATGATCCGGGCTCACCCTTTGTTGGGGAAGATGAAACAGGAAAGCCTTATAAATATGATTGCCTGGCAAAAGATTCTGAGAATATGGAAACTATCAGTGAGATTGAAATGAAAGCAAGCTTTGAGATCCCTCAGTTACTGAACAACTGGAAAACAATGGTGTGGCCAGCTGAAGGTGATCCCCTTTTGATGGAACAACACCCTCTGCTTGCAGACAGGCCCAAGGGTCAGAGCACACCCTACAGCTTGGCAGAAGGGGCCCAAAGAGGAGTTTTTAGGGTTTGAAATGTAACCCAGTATGGTAATGTAATGATTCTTATAGGCTGTATGGAAATGCTATAGGATTTGTGTATTGTACTAGATTGGTGAGTGAGAATTAGAATATTCAGCACAGAAGAAGATTTATTGTATTGGAACGAGAACCTCGCTCTCTTACCCCTTTTGCTCTCTTGCCCTTTTGCTCTCTTACCCTTTTACTCTCTCACCCTCTCATCCTCTCTCCCCCTCTCTTCTCTCAGTCCTGCTCTGAGCTGTGCCTGGCAGCTCCCAGCAGGGCCCTGCACCCAGGCCCTTTGCAATAAACCCCAAGTTCCTGACCTGGCTGCAGAGATCTCTCATCTGTGTCCATCCTGACTGTCCTACCCCCTGATGCTCCTACAACCCTTCCCTTCCCTCCCCTGGGCTGTTGCAGCTCCAGCTCCATCTGTAGAAGGCCTGGATGAGGCTCCAGGCTCTGTTCCCTCAGGGAGGTTGGAGTGAGCAGGGAATAGCTCTGAGGGATTTGGGCTCAATTCCAGCTGCATGGGCAGGGTGTGGCCATGTCCCTGCTGTCCTGGTGGCTTTCTGTGTGTTGGTGGCAGTTCTGTCACTGTGTCAGGACACACCAAGGGCTGGCAGCACTTCTGGAGATCCTCCCTGGCTTTGGGATGCTGTGGGTGTTGTCCCATTGCTTCTGAGGCTCTGCCTTGCTTTGAGCACCTCATCCCATCCTCTTGCCCAGCCCCTCCCAATGGAGAACTCCCCAATGCAAAATGACAAGCACCAAACCTCTTTATTGCTGGATCAATCCCAGGGATTTGGGAGGGCAGGATGCTGCTTCCAGAGCTTCCCCCAAACCAGAGGCTGACATTCCCTCCAAAATCCTGGGGCATAGCCCAAGGGAGAGAATGAGGAGCAGAGCTGACTTATAAATCCCTCTTTAATCCCATTACCTGGAGTGGTTTGAGGCTGGAATGACTCGCTGGGCTCACAGCACGATGAAAGCCAGGATACAGAACAGCTGGGAAAAGGGCATTGTCTGGACACTGCTCAAGGGAGACAGACATTGGATTTGCCTCTTCCCCTTTGCTCCATTTTTCACTCCTCCAATTGCTGGAACAGGGAAACAGCAATGCCAGGGCAGTGCCCTGCACCTCTCACAGCTCTGGGCTGCTCCTGGGACAGATAAAGGGGCAAAAATACCCAAAAAGGGGCAAAACCACCTCTAGAAACCCTGCAGTGCTATTGCATTCACATCCTCTGAAAAAATCCCTTTGCCCAGGATTTTTCTCCTGGGAAGCTGAGAAGCCTCAGAGAAAAAGGAAAACAATTCTGATCTCATTTGCTTCTCCTGTGCTGTGCTCATGTGGAATGTGTTTGGAGATTGTTTACCCACAGGTGATTGTTCCATTGCATTCTGCTGTGAGTTGTTTTCACTCTTTGGCCAATCAGGGCCAAGCTGTGTTGGGACTCTGGAAAGAGTCACGAGTTTTCATTATTATCTTTTTAGCCTCCTGTCTGTATCCTTTCTGCATTCTTTAGTATGGTATATATAATATTTTTTAATATAATATAGTATAATAAAGTAATAAATGAGCCTTCTGAGAACATGGAGTCACATGCATCATTCCTGCCTTCATTGGGGCATCCCTGCAAATCCAATACAGAGCTGAGTCCAGGCTCCTTCCAGGCACTGCAGTTCCCTGGACTCACTGCAGGATTTACCTGTGTGGGAAGAAGCCTCCTCTGGCTGGGCAGGTCTCACCTGAGGGCTCCTCCTGCTCGGCTGGGTTGCTCCCAGGATGTGCTTTAGGGTTAAAGGACAATGCACAGCAAGGGCTCCTGCTCAGGGTCATTGCTGTAAAGTGCTCCCAGGGCTGGCTGGGGTTGTGCTCCTTGAATTTAATTGCTGCAGGAAAGGGGGTGAAGGAAAAGAAGGAATGACATTTCCTTGGGGAGGGAGGCAGTTTTCCAGCTGCTGGGGCTGATGGCTGTGGGCAGAAGCTCTGACTGGTGTGGCCAGGGAAGAAGAGTTCAGCAATTCCTCTGTCCAGGAGCTCCTTTGGCCACAGCTCAAGGGAACCGGGTCCGGATTGGGGCAGTCAAGGATTGTATGGAGACCTTCCCAAGGAGCTGCACCTTCACTGCAGCCCACTGACCACTGACCACTGACCCACTGACCACTGACCATTGACCCACAGACCATTGACCCACTGACTACTGACCCACTGACCACTGACCCACTGACCACTGACAATCGACCCACTGACCATCGACCCACTGACCATTGACCCACTGACCACTGACCATCAACCCACTGACCACTGACCATTGACCCACTGACCACTAACCATTGACCCACTGACCACTGACCATCGACCCACTGACCATTGACCCACTGACCACTGACCATCGACCCACTGACCATTGACCCACTGACCATTGACCATTGACACACTGACCACTGACCATCAACCCACTGACCATTGACCCACTGACCATCGACCCACTTACCACTGACCATTGACCCACTGACCACTGACCATTGACCCACTGACCACTGACCCACTGACCACTGACCATTGACCCACTGACCATTGACCATTGACCCACTGACCATTGACCCACTGACCACTGACCATTGACCCACTGACCACTGACCCCACTGACCACTGACCATTGACCCACTGACCACTGACCATCGACCCACTGACCATTGACCCACTGACCACTGACCATCGACCCACTGACCATTGACCCACTGACCACTGACCATTGACCATTGACCCACTGACCATTGACCCCACTGACCACTGACCATCAACCCACTAACCATTGACCCACTGACCACTGACCATTGACCCACTGACCACTGACCCCACTGACCACTGACCATTGACCCACTGACCATTGACCCACAGACCCCGCTGACCACTGACCATTGACCATCAACCCACTGACCACTGACCATTGACCCACTGACCATTGACCCACTGACCACTGACCATCGACCCACTGACCATTGACCCACTGACCATTGACCATTGACCCACTGACCATTGACCCACTGACCCCACTGACCAGACCATTGACACACTGACCACTGATCATCGACCCACTGACCATTGACCCACTGACCATTGACCCACTGACCTCACTGACTGCTGACCCACTGACCTCACTGACTGCTGACCCCACTCACCCCACTGACCACTTGCCCTACTGACACCACTAACCATTGATCCACTGACCACTCACCCCACTGAGGCCCCTGGCCCCACTAACCACTGACCCCACTGACTATTGACCCCACTGACCCCACTGACCACTGACCCCACTGACCTCACTGACCCCACTGACCCCACTGACCACTGACCCCACTGACCACTGACCCCACTGATCCCACTGACCACTGACCACTGACCCCACTCACCCCACTGACCACTGACCCATTGACCACTGACCCCACTGACTCCACTGACCACTGACACCCCTGACTCCATTGACCACTCACCCCACTGACCACTGATCCCACTCCCCCTATTCACCCCACTGACCCCACTGATGCCCCTGACCCCACTGACCACTCTGGGCTCAGCCCCTGCCCCAAAGGTAAATTTTTGGTGCCTGTTTTAGTGCAGGTGAAATGGTGCAGATAAAACCATTAGTGCAGAACACAAAGATTGGATTTTTAGGGGTCCTTGAAGTGACCCTTGGGGACAGGGAACAGTGACCAAGAGATTGACTCCAAAATGTCAGATAAAAATGAGACTGAGCCATTTGCAAACCTGACAACTGAGATATTCATCAACTGCAGTTTCTCATTATTTCAGTTCAGAAGAGCTTTTCAGTCTAAAATTTATTCCATCTTAATTAGGCAATAATAAGCTTAAAAATAAACAAAAACACATTTTCAAGGGAATTCAGGTTTTGTTGAGACTGAAAAGGATTTTTTTTTGTTTCCAGTTTTCAAAAACAAACAAAAAAATCCTAAACTACAAAAATAATGATTCTCACATTGCACAGAAAAAACACACCAGGTTTTTCCTCTCTCTGCGTCTCTATTTTTGCTCCAGTTAATGGAGTGAAATTCCCACTGTTCACACAGCTCCATCCTCTCCATCTGCACAAGGTGCAAACAGAGAATTTGGATGGAGAGGAGCTTTTGGAAAGCACAGAGAGCACAGGTGGCCATGGGGACAGAGCTGCACCCAGGATCTGTCACCTGGGGTTCCTCTGCTCCTTGGCCCCACACTGCCCATGGCAGGGGCAGAGTGCCCAGCCCTGGAAATCCTCAAAACCCAGATTTTTCCCAGAGGGTGGGGTTTATTGGTGACCCTGGTGCTGGGCTGCTGGTTGGACTGGAGGATCTCACCCCATCCCTGGCAGTGCCCAAGGCCAGGTTGGACAGGGCTTGGAGCAGCCTGGGACAGTGGGAGGTGTCCCTGCCATGGCAGGGTGGTACTGGGTGGGCTTTGAGGTCCCTGCCAACACAAACCCATCCTGTGACTCTGTGATTTTAAAGGCCTTTTGCAGCCTGAGCAGTTCCCTGGCTGCCCCAGGTGCTCCTCTCTGGGTATGGTCCAGGTCTGGGGCTCTTTTCCAGCCACTGCAGTTTCCTCTGCCCTGTGCCCCAGACAGCCCCAGCCCTGGGGCAGTGCTCGGTGTTTTCCACGCTCTGCTGCTCCCTGCTGCTCCCTGATCTCCCTGGCAGGGGAGATGAGCTGGCAGAGCTGCCTGGCACAGCTGGTGCCCAGGGCTGGGAGCACTGAGGTGGAAGTGCAGCAGAATTTCTGGGATCCAGGGGCTGCAGCACTGGGAGGCTCCAGCAGGGCACGGAACCTGAACCTGCTGGGACAGAGACTGCAAAGCTGGGCTTGCTCCAGAGCAGAGGGACTGGGGCTCTAATGTCCACCCAGCTCCTACCCTGTGGGAACAGCTGGCAGGAGCTGGTGGTGCCCAGGTGTGGGACTGTGCCACTCCTGGCAGCTGTGCAGGGACACCTGAGCTTGAGTTCTGCCCCCTCTTAACACAAAAATGAGAATTTTTGTTTGCTGGTGCCGTGCAGCTGAGCCCAGGGGGTTGCCTGAGCTTGGATTTTGCTCTTACTGATCCCAGCTGGGTTTATTTTATACAAAGGCTTTGATCAGAACACACAGCTTGCAGCACTTGCTGTGCCCCGAGTCCTGACTTGCTGTAAGAGCTGCATGAGCTGCCAGAGTTCCCAATTCTTCTTCCACTGCCTGGATTCATTCCTCTCTTTGTTTTAAGGTTTGAAACTACAGTTTCTATTGTGGCCACAGCTCTCTTCACAGAGAGCAGCAGGTACAATTTTTCCCAAGGATTTCTCCTGGGGAAGGCAGTGAGAACCTCAGAGAAGAAGAGAAAACAATTCTTATCTCTATTCTCTGCTCCTGTTGTTTTTGCACGCGTGGAATGTGTTATGGAGATTGCTTACCCAAAGTGATTTGTTAATTGGACACCAGTGAAGGTTGTTTGGATTCCTTGGCCAGCTGGGTCAAAGCTGTGTCCAGGCTGTCTCAGACAGCCATGGTTTTTCTTTAGTATCTTTATAGTATAGTATTCTTTAGTATAGTATCTTTTTAGTATGTAATTTAGTATAGTATTAGTATAATATAATATTGGTTAATAAATCAATTGTTCAGCTCCTGAACCATGGAGTCAGAGCACATTATTCCCACATCTGGGGCTCCCTAAATCAATATTCTCTGACGAAATGCACTCAGCTGTACCCATCAGCTGTCTTGGTTATTAAATATTAAGCCCCGAATGTTTCGGGGGTGTGTCCTGCCTGGCTCTGTCTGGCCTCACTGCTGGACCAAAGGCGGCAGCTGTGGCGTTTTCACCCCAGAGACACCTTTGGCTGGCTAGGTGCTGCAGCTGGGCGCTCAGAACAAGTCCAGGCAAAATAGGAACTCAGTTTACCTTTGGTGGAAAAGGTTCAGACGGTGAAGAGAAAAGGAGCGGGTTCTGCCGTGTAGCTTAGATCCAGAGTTTATTGTAGCATGGTAGACCTCTGAATGTGGTATCAGCTCCAGCCAGACAGGCAGAGACCGAACCACGGCAGAGCCCACGGCAGAGACCCCGACCGCATGGTCTCGTGTCCTTTTAAAGCCCCGGGGACAGGGAGAGGGGACGGACAGGTGAGGGCCAACCAGGTGTGAGCAGGGGAAGGCTCAGGGGATGTGGACGCCAGGACAAACCAACGAGCCCAGACCTGGGGGCCATCTGCCAATCACTTGACACCTTGCTGGAAGGTGCCAGGCAGGAGGGCACAGGGGCAGGGGGAAAGGTTGGCGTACTTGAGGGGGATGGGATAGGTGAGACAGGAAATGGGACACACTGCAACACTTGGTATTGGGCATTTCTTGGGAAATTTCCCCCTAAGAAGTGGGATTTGCTACTTAGGGACTGAAACATCCCAACCCAAGAGCTTCCAAACAATTGTAAATAAAGCAATTTATTGCTCCTGCAGCCCTCCGAGTCCAAGAGAGATCTGGGAAAGAAAACTGAGCAAAAAGTCTCTTCTAGCAACATTCAGGGTTAAATTCTTCCTTGCTGAGCCACAGGGGTGGCATCAGAATTGTGACATCAAAGGTGTGAATTCTGTGTGGGACCCACCTGTCCCTGCCAGGGCCTGCCCCAGGGCTCCTCTCACCCTTCAGGGTGGAATTCCCCCTTTCCCTATGGAACAGCAGCTTTTCCTGTCAGGTTTGCTCCTGACCACTCCACTCCCCTGCAGGGCCTTTAAATGCTGCAGGCAAATATTCCAGGTGCCCCTGCAGGACACATTCCCTCCCTCCCCCCTCCTCCAGGACCATTCACTGCATGGCTGCCTTGCAAAGCACATAAATTTCATTTAATTTGTCTGGAAATTATTCACATCCATACAAAAAATATCCTTCAGTGTGGCTATTTTCCTCTTTAGATTTATCCTTCTCCTTTGGAAGTAAATTGAAACAGCTTTACGACTCCATCCCAAAGCATGGAAATAATTTTATTGGTATTATAAGACCTTGTAATTCACCATCTGAAGGTGTTTGATAGCACAAAAGCTGTGTCCCAAGGTTTTCCAGAGCCTGGGATAACACAACTGTCCAAATTTGCTTGTATTCATCATTAATTTTCAGTTGGGGAACTCAAGAATTCAATTTTAATATTTTGTTCTCCCACTACAGTGAGAACACTGGATTTTATCATGCAATCAGCTGATATTTTGCCTGTTTGGGGAAGTTCTTTCTATGGAACATCTAAACCTGGATTGTTGTTTTTTAGTGGAAATTAATTTATTCTAAAGGTCAGCATCTCCCAAGGAATATAAATTAAATAATCCAGTGGACTTGGGTCATTTTGTTTCTTCTGAAAGTAAGAGAAATCTGATAGGAAATGTTTGACCCAAAATACTGAAAATGCTCTCCTGGTAACCTGAACAAATTTCAATTCCCAGTTTAAAAGCTGACATTAATCTTTACTTTTCTACATCACCCAGTGCTGACCAAGTATTCCTGCCTTCTGAGCAAACCCTTCAATGTCTTCCTTATGCATTAAAACTGAATTTTCCTTCAGAAAAGAGAACAAGAAGAGAGAGAGAGAACTGTTCCAGTTCTGGCTTTAAGCTGGTTTGAAGCTCCAGAAGAGAGCTGGGCGAGGGCAGGTCATTCTCTACTCCTGATGTGAGAGTTGGCAATGGGAATAAATCCATTGCTGGGATGGAACAACCTCATGAGGAGCAAATTCCTCAGTAGCTGAATTAAAAGATGAGGCTACAGATTGCAGAGGTGGATTGGAGCAGTTTGGGCAAACACTGCCCAAATCCATGTGGATTCTGCATCCCTGGCAGTGCCCAGGGCGAGGCTGGATGGGGCTTGGAGCACCCTGGGACTGGAGGGGCTTTCAGGCCTCTTCCAACACAAACCACTCAATGATTCCAGGATTCCATGACAATATTTAAACTCATTGCTGGGCATTGCACATAAAAACCCAAAGCCAGTTTGGACACAGCAGGGTGGCTGTGGGACAGGGCAGAGGGGCTCAGGAGGGAAAGGCCGAGGCTGTGCCAGGCAGGGCTTTGGTGTGGGAGCCTGACGGGGTCTCTGGAGTTGAGATGACCCCGAGGTGTTGGAAAGTCTCTTTTTCCCAGCCCCGAGACCAAAGAAGAAGACAAGGGTTCCTTGGCTCTGGTTCTCAAGGTTGTTTATTTTCTGTTATCTGTTCCATTCTCTCTCTGACCTGCTGAGATCTGTCCAGCACGTTGGTTCATGGCACACTGACTGCCCCTGGGGTGGTGTTGGCTTTTTATACTAAAAACTACCTGTACTTTATTTACAATAATTTTCCAATACCAATCACCTACGTTAGACAGTCTGTCTCTACTCTAAACCAATCCAGAAGTGTCACCATCACAGCAGAAGATGGAGGACAAAAAGGAGAAGGAGAAGGACAGAACATGCCCAGATTCCTCCATCTTGCCTCCTGAACCCCCATTCTAAACCCCCAAAATTCTACATTTTCACCCTGTGATAAATTCACTGTCATTCTACTCAAACTCCTGTGGCTTGTAACTCCTCACACAAAGTTGGGAATTGTTTCCATGGGCTAAAATCAAAGGCACAGGTGTCTGTGGCTCTGTGCCAAGGTCTCTGAGCCTCCTGCCAGGGTCCGAAGTTCTCCAGGGCAGCCAGAGCAATGTCCTGGGTTCTGACAGGTGCCAGGGCACCTGTTCAGGGCAGGGATTCCTCTGGCAGCAGGGGAGACCTGGAAAACAAACCCAGGGATGCTCCTGCAGCTTCCCCAGGAGGGGAGTTCACTGCAGCTGTGCCCTCCACAGGAGCCCCCTGGGCCATGCAGGTCCCCAGCCCCAGCTGTTCCCATCTCCTCCCATCAGTCGCATCCTGCTGCTCTTGTTGCTGCCCAGACTTGTCTTTTCCTCCTCAGAAATATTTGCTGGAAGTACAGAAGGGAAGTCCTGAGCAGAGAGTGGAAGCAGCATTTATTTGAAATACTTGGGTTGCCTTGAAAAATGGATGTGCAGTGACCTTTCCATGACCCCAGGCTGGAGTGTGGGGCTGCAGCAGGGCCATGCAGCATTTATGGATTTGGCAGCACCTCCAGTCCTCAGTCTGGGAGCAGAAACCCTCAATTAATGTTCCTGCCCCTGGCCCCAGAGCCATCCTCACCCTCATTCCTCCTGATTCCCTCCTGCTCTCCCCTACCCCTGCCACACTGCACAGGATGGTGAGGAGGGGAGGAATGGGATCTTTAGCTGCATGAACAGAGGGAAAAGAGGAGAAATCAGATGGAAGAATGAGTTGCCAGAAATGGGAACACAGGAGGAAGCTGGATTCTCTCTCACAGAGCTCTTTGTGCCTCTTTGTTGTGCTTCGAGCGCTTGCTCTGATGGGCTCGACTGAGTTTATGAAATGTTCCCACTGGCACAACAGAAACTCTAAGGAGGGATATCCTTGGGATCCTGAGGGTGGGGTCATTCCCTGAGCTCAGAGCTCAGCTAGGATGGGAATTCCATCCTGTGGAGGTGGAGCTGGAGGACACTGAGGTGAGGGTGAGCATGGCTGGGAGGGGAGGAAGAGCAGTGGGAAATGGTCACTGCCAACGAGCTCAGAAGCAGGAGCTCACTTTTCCTCACTAGAAACAGATCCAGGGAGGAAGAAACTACAGGGAGGGCTTGGTATTGTTGCTTTGATAGCAACTGTGAACTCAAACCATCCCAATCTCCAGGAAGAATGGAAGCTTCCAGAACAGGCACCTCCAAAATGGAACCTCCCCATTTTACTGTGTCTGCAGGAAATGGGAAATGGGTTAGAGGGGAAAGCTGAACTCCAGGAACAGCCAGTGTGTGCAGGGACCTGCTCAGAATGGGCAGCACCAAATAACACCCAGCAAGGGAGACAATTCCTGGGAAAATGGGATCAAAGAGCACCAGGAGAGGCCATGGAAAACGTTTCCCAGATGAGCCTCAGGTGTTGACTGAGAGGAAGAGTTGGTGTTACTCCCACAGCAGCAGAGCCCAGCCCAAGGAGGAGTCACAGAGAAGCAATTTGGGAAAAAGCAGGGCTCCCGAGGAAATCCATCCAGGGAGGGGGAGGAGGGGGAGGAGGAGGGAGTTCATAGGAGATAGGAGATGGGAACATCTGGAATTGAGTGAGAACACCTGGAAATGCCTGGGAACACCTGGCAGTGACAGCAGTTAAGGCCATTACTGGCTTATACTTTAACCCAACCTCAAGTCACAGGGGCAGAGCCTTCCAACACCTCGGGGCAGAGATTCCCAACACCAGGAGAAGCTGTGGCAGAGGAGCAGCACCCCTGGGCAGGGATCAGTGCCCTGGATTGCTGGGTACAGCAGTGCCAGATCAGCCAGCAGCAGTCCAGCCTCAGGCACTGACTCCCTGCTCTCAGCCCCTGCATCCTGCAGTTCATGAGAATCACCCTGCTCTGTGTGCAACGTTCAGTTTCCAGCACTTCCTGGCATGAATCCTTCCTGACTCTCCTTAGATGCAATTCCTGCTGTATATCAGGGCCTAATGAATCAAAAGAGATTTTTATGGAATTGTAGAATCCCAGAACGGTTCGGGTGGGGAGGAACCTCAGGGACCATCCTGTCCCACCCCTGCCATGGCAGGGACACCTTCCACTGGCCCAGGTTGCTCCAAGCCCCACTGTCCAACCTGGCCTTGGGCACTGCCAGGGATCCAGGGGCAGCAGGACCTTCTCTAGTTTTTCTATGTTCTTCAAAGGAAAAATTCCCTTTTCCTGCCCCTGCTCCCCTGGACAATCTGCAGTTGCAGTAGGATTCACTTTGGACACCAGTGAGACCTTTCCATGCTCTGAGCTGTGGTCCCTGGGATGATCCTGACGAGTTTTCTCCTCATTAGCACAGCAAATTGCTTTGCCCTGGTGCCTTTTGCAGACACAGCAGCTGCTGCGGGTGCAGCTCGGGGCTGTCAGGAGCTGGGAACTCACTTTGCTCTGGAGACACCCAGAGCCTCTGGAAGCTGCTCCTGGGCCTTGTTTCCATCTATTTTTGCACAAGTTAAGGCAGTCTATTGTTTGCATAGTGGAGCAATTATGTTAATAATACTGCAGAGCTGGGCTTTATTTTCCTATTGATTTTAGTGACTTGGATCCGGCAGGAATTTCAGTGTCTGGATGAGTAAAAAAGGCAAAATGTTTATAGGAGAGCATAAACCTCATTTCATGCACTCCATTTTACGAGTAGCTCAAAATGGTTTTTTAATAAGCATTTAAAGTGATGTATTCTCATCAATTGAAGTTGTCATGTCTCATCTGAGAAAAAGTGATTTTAAATGGCTCTTGTAATTAACTATTTATTTATTATTAGTCAATTATTTACAGAGGCCTGTGGTGGGGAGGTTTGGTGTGTGAGAGCCTGCCCAGTGCTCCTGAGGGGGTTGGAGGGGCTGGGGCAGTGCTGGGGCAGGAGCTGCTGGAGGAGGAAATGAGGAATGAGGAAATTATTTCATTCAGCTCATGCTCTTCCTTCCATGCAATCCTGGGATCACTGAGGTTGGAGAAGATCTCCAGAGTCATCAGGTTCAACCCTTGACCAAATCCCTCCATTCCCACTAAACTATATCATGAAGTGCCACATTCACAGGTTTTTTGAACACCTCCAGGGCTGGGCACTCCAGCCCTCCCTGGGCAGTTCCAAGCCCTGAGCCCCCTTTTCCATGGGGAAATTCCTGCAGTGCCCACCCTGAGCTGCCCTGGCCCAGCCTGAGGCCGTTCCCTCTGCTCCTGTCCCTGTTCCCTGGAGCACAGCCCGGCCCCCCCGGCTGTGCCCTCCTGGCAGGAGCTGTGCAGAGCCACAAGGGCCCCCTGAGCCTCCTTTGCTCCAGGCTCAGCCCCTGCCCAGCTCCCTCAGGAATTCTCCAGACCCTTCCCAACTCTGTTCCCTGCCCTGGACACTCTCCAGCCCTCCAGGTCCTTCCTCAGTCCTCCCAACCCTGACCTCAGGATCTGAGGTGGGGCCTCATCTCCTCTCTGGCAAAGCAAACGAGGCTTTGATTGGGGTGAAATCCATGGATTGTGGGCCTGGCCTGGCTGTGCTGCTATTGGGTTTCCTAATTCCAGAAAGACCTAAAAACAATGGCACTTCCCAAACAGGCATCAGGCTCTTTCTCTGGTTGGCCCAGAGCAGGTTCATGTCCCTGGATTTAATTCAGACCATTAGGTGGCTGCTGCCATCAATTTAAACCCAGGTCTGGAAGGGATCTCCAGAGGTCTTTTAAACTCATCTGGTTTGCTCCCAAATGAGATTTATGGCAGCAGTTAAGGATATTAATTGATATTTAGTCTTTTAGAAGATCTTAAAATCTAGACTGAATGGTTGACTGCATTCTCAGGTAGGGATGGTTTTCACAGCAGTTCCCTCCTGACCTGCTGAGGCCAAATCCCTGAGGAATCCCAAGAGGAGCTGGAGCAGGAATTGACTGTCCAGCCCTGCCTCCGTGGGAGGGGGAAGGATTGTTTTGTTGCAATCTCTCTGCATTTTGTAGTCACAAAAGAAGCTCAGTAAACCCAAGGGAGCCTGGGGAGGATGGAAAGTTCCTGTGACAGGGAGTTCTGGCTGCTCCCAGTGCTCCCCTCTCAGCACTCTGCTGTGCTTCCAGCACTAGCTCTGATGGGCTCAATAGATTGATTTTTTTGAAATGGCACAACAGAAGCTCCTAAGGAGTGTTGGGGAAGATGAAACAGGAAAGCCTTATAAATATGATTGTCCGGCAAAAGATTTTGAGAATATGGAAACTATAAGTGAGATTGCAATGAAAGCAAGCTTTGAGATCCCTCAGTTACTGAACAACTGGAAAACAATGGTGTGGCCAGCTGAAGGCGATCCCCTTTTGATGGAACAACACCCTCTGCTTGCAGACAGGCCCAAGGGTCAGAGCAGACCCTGCCAGCTTGGCAGAAGGGGCCCAAAGAGGAGTTTTTAGGGTTTAAAATGTAACCCAGGATGGTAATGTAGTGATTCTTATAGGCTGTATGGAAATGCTCTAGGATTTGTATCTTGGACTAGATTGGTGAGTGAGAATTAGAATATTCAACACAGAAAATGATTTATTGTATTGGAATGGGAACCTTGCTCTCTTACCCTTTTACTCTCTCACCCTCTCATCCTCTCTCCCCCTCTCTTCTCTCAGGCCTGCTCTGAGCTGTGCCTGGCAGCTCCCAGCAGGGCCCTGCACCCAGGCCCTTTGCAATAAACCCCAGGTTCCATGACCTGGCTGCAGAGATCTCTCATCTCCATCCGTTCTGACCGTGCTACCCCTGTCACTCTCACAAAGGAGGAATAAAGGAGGGATATCTTTGGGGGCCTGAGCGTTGGGTCATTCCCTGAGCTCGGAGCTCGGCTGGACAGGGAATTCCAGGGAATTCAGGGGGAAGGCAGGGGCTGAGCTGCACATGCCCGGGACCAGGGCAGGTCCTCAGTGCCACCCCGGAGCAGGATGGCACCAGAGCTGTCCCTGCTCTGCAATTGCACACCCCACGTGCCAGCAGGGAGGGCACACGGGGAACAGAGGAGTTCTTAACCTGGAGCGCGATGGCTGAGGCGTCCTCGCCATCGGCTCCTCTCCCACCTCCCTGTCTTGCCAGGAATCCTTGGAATTCCAATTTCGGAGTTCTGCTGAGGCTCGCTGGGTGAATTGCACCCTCTAGGGTTCGAGAGGAGCTGCAGGACGGGATCTGTGCAGCTGCTGCAGGGACGGAAGGAAAGCAGATGAAAGAAACTGGACTGGCAGCAAAAATGCTGGAAATGGAACAGCCGGAGTTTAGGGCAGCTCTTTGGAGCTCAAAGGAGCTGCGAGTACTGGGCAAACTGGGAGTCAGTGCTGTAGGTAACTGGGCACACCCTGGTCCCTGCAATAATTGAACTGAGGGAGTGTTTGTGTGCAGCATTCCCTGTCCTACCCTGCAGCCTCTCCTGAAGGATTTCCACCCCTCAGCATTCCCTGGAAGCACCACCCCAGCCCAGGTCCCCCAGGGTTTGGTGCAAGCCTGGATCCCTTCTGGCCCTGACCCTCGTTCCCTTTCCCCTAGGCACTGCAGAGGAGCAGGAGTGGATCTGCAGGTGCTGCTGGGAGCTCAGGGCTGGGTTTGAGTGAGGCCTGGGGATTGATCAGAGGATTCCCCACTGGAGCAGCTCCTGTCTTGTTGGGGAAGATGAAACAGGAAAGCCTTATAAATATGATTGCCTGGCAAAAGATTGTGAGAATATGGAAACTATCAACGAGATTGCAATGAAAGCAAGATTTGAGATCCCTCAGTTACTGAACAACTGGAAAACAATGGTGTGGCCAGCTGAAGGTGATCCCCTTTTGATGGAACAACACCCTCTGCTTGCAGACAGGCCCAAGGCTCAGAGCAGACCCTGCCAGCTTGGCAGAAGGGGCCCAAAGAGGAGTTTTTAGGGTTTAAAATGTAACCCAGGATGGTAATGTAGTGATTCTTATAGGCTGTATGGAAATGCCATAGGATTTGTATCTTGTACCAGATTGGTTAGTGAGAATTAGAATATTCAACACAGAAGAAGATTTATTGTATTGTAAGAGGAACTTCGTGCTCTTGCCCCTTTTACTCTCTTACCCTCTCATCCTCTCTCCCTCTCTCTTCTCTCAGTCCTGCTCTGAGCTGTGCCTGGCAGCTCCCAGCAGGGCCCTGCACCCAGGCCCTTTGCAATAAACCCCAAGTTCCTGACCTGGCTGCAGAGATCTCTCGTCTCCATCCGTCCTGACTGTCCTACGCCCTGATGCTCCTACACCTGTCTGGCTGGCAGGAGGCTCTGAGCCCCAGGCAGGGTTGATGATGATCTAAATGGAGGTGGCAGGGAGCAGCCCCCACTGGGACACAGCCCAGCCATCCCCAGCAGCAGCCAGAGGAAAACGGGAGCCAAAGGCACCAAGGGCACTGAGGTGAAAGGGCTGAACTGCCCAGGAGAGGGGCCAGACACAGAGAGACAGATCATGGAATCCTGGAATATCCTGAAAGTTATTCAGGATATTCCAGGGGATATCACAGGGATCATCCCAACCCCTGACCCTGCCCAGGATCCCAACAATCCCACCTGGGCATCCCTGGCAGCGCTGTCCAAACCCTCCTGGAGCTCTGGGACCATTCCCTGGGGAGCCTGGGCAGTGCCAGCACCTCTGGGGGAAGAACCTTTCCCTGAGCTCCAACCTCCCTGATCCTCACTGGGCCAGCTCCAGCTGTTCCCTCAGGAACTCCAGCCATGGGAATTCCCAGGAGAGTCTCTGCAGAGGGCACTCGATCAGAAGGTCCCCAGAATAATCCCCAAACCTGGGAAGCAGCAGGGAAAAGGGAATAGAGGCAGATAAAAGGCCAGGTTTATGCTTGGATGCACCAGGAGGGTAATTCCTTCAAAACCAGGAGATCTCACTCCTGCAGTTCCTTATCAAAATGCCACAGAAAAGCAAGGAAGGGGCTGCTCCTCACAGAGCTCTCCAAGGCAGCTTTAAAGCATCCCCTGGGATGTTCCCAGCTTGGAGATGTCCCTTCAGGGGATGGATGGGTGGATGGATGGATGGATGGATGGATGGATGGATGGATGGATGGATGGATGGATGGAGAAAGGGAGAGGAATGGAAAGCACACTCACACCTGTGTTCTGCTCAGCTGCTGAACTCTCAGGAGTAGTGATCCATTAAGGAACTCCAAACTCAGTTCCTGGGAAAACTGAGGAGCAGTTCAGGGCTTGATTCTTTCCTTCCAACCTGGTATGAATTTTTCCCTCGATGGAAAGATGTCCCTCCCAGCTGAGTTTGTGAGCTCCAGGTTTAATGAGAGCAAAAACCTCTCTCTCCTGCCGTGCAGAATTGCAGACCTGATTAACATCCAGCACTAATCACAGGAGTTTTATCCCCTGGAAGTGTTCACAAAACAAGCAGATGTGAGACCTTGTTATGTGCTTTGGTGGAAATGGTGGGATTTGATCAGAGGTTTTGGACTTGATGGTCCTAGAGGTCTTTCCCAACCTAAACGATGCTGTGACTCCATGGACCCAGGAGCTGGATGGCAGTGCCCAGCTGCCACAACCCCTGTGCTGCTCTGCAGCAGCACAACAGGCACTGCCAGACCTGTGTTTTAAGGATATTTATCTTTTCCCCCCACTTTTCTCTGTGCTCTCTCCTTTGTGCCACCTGTGCAGCCCGTTGGCCAATTCCAGGTGCAGGTGGCTGCAGGAGGGAGGCTGAGGCTGGCTGAGTTCCTGCAGCTGCAGGAATCAGTGCTGAGGCAGGGGTGGAGCTCTTGGACGTGCTGCAGGTGTGGGAAGAGCTCTGTGCTGGTTCCCTGTGCCAGAGCAGAGGCTGAGCTCTCCCAGCTCAGCACACTGGGGGAGAAAGTTCCACTCCCAGCTCTCTCTCTGCGAACAGGACCAGAGGATCAGGCAGCAGAGGAAACCAGGCCTGGCAGTTTTCCAACAGAATATTCCACACTGTAAATCTGATCTTTTAACACAATTAAGAGAGGCTGTTCTGTTGTAAACTTGGGGGTTTGGGAGGAGAAATGGAAAATATTAGTTCTATGGGCTCAAAGTCAGCATTGTCCTGAGGGAGCATGGAGAAGCAAATGAACCCTCTCTGATCACTGGGAGTTGTCTCTTGGAGATCATGGAATCCTGGAATGGTTTGGGTTGAAGGGACCTTAAAAGCCCCTCCAGTGCCACCCCAGCCATGGCAGGGACACCTCCCACTGTCCCAGGCTGCTCCAGCCCCAGTGTCCAGCCTGGCCTTGGGCACTGCCAGGGATCCTGGGGCAGCCCCAGCTGCTCTGGGCACCCTGTGCCAGGAGCCATCCAGAGGCTCCTGTACCCAGATCTTCAGCACTGTCAGCTGTGTCTGTGCCAGGCCCTATTCACTGCTCTGCCACCTATTTTACACTAAAGCTGGGTCAATATTCTCTGGGTAAAATTCTCCCTCTTCAGCTGTTGTCTGACATGAAATGGAGATGTGATTAAATTTCTGAGTGTCTGTTTGCCATAGAATTTGAAAATATGTGAACATTTTTCATGTGAACACTGCACAAAGCCCAGTTACCCCTGGCTCAGTGCCTGGGTTTTGTCACTTGCGTGCCCAATGCCCCTGACTCCTGCCCATCCATAACTGGGGCCAAGGACAATGCCAGGAGGGAAATGGCCTGAGCACAACTGCAGCCTGTGGGTGCTGGTTCATCCACTCCCCGTTTCCTACTGTAGATGAGAAACCCCTCAGGATCCAAGGAGCAAGAACAGCTTTGCTTTCAATACATTGAATTTTTCTGGTAAGAAAGAAAACAAACAAACAAAGCCCCAAACCAAAACCCCACCTCCTGCCCAAGGTGTAAAGGGCAGCAGTGAGGTGCAGGTGAGGTGAGTCAGAGCTGATTCATCCCAGGCTTACTCACCCCAAAACTCAGCTGCATTTTTAGTGCTGCACAGAGAAACAGAGATGCTAAGCAGACCTTTGAATATGTCACTGTATCTCCCGTGGAAAGACTTCCATTAACTCTGCCACATCCTGGATCAGTGAACAATAACTCTGATAGATCTGGAGATTGGTGCTCCTGAGCTGCTACCCAAATAAGCAATTACTCACTTAATTAAGATTCAAGTCAGGAAATTAAAAGCAAAACTTAGAAGTGTGTGTGTGTGTGAAGGTTGGAAATTCCAAACTGTTCAAAACTGATTTTGAATCACAGAAAGGAGGCAGGATAAAATAGGAATAAAGTCACAGGTGAGGGTTGGGCTGTGCTCCCAGGGAACAAGAGACAGCCTCGAGCTGTGCCAGGAGAGGTTTGGGTTGGATTTAGGGAAAGTTTCTCCACAGAAAGAGTTTTCAGGCACTGGAAGAGGCTGCCCAGGGGCTCTGACTGAGAATTCCATTATTTTAGCTTTCATTTCTGGCTGCAAGCTGGATCAGCCCCCAAAATACCAACACTGCAGTGGCACTCAGGGAAGTGTTGATTTGGAAACAGCAACCTGAAAATCCCTGTCTGTTTTGGGCAAAACACAAACCTACTTTCAAAGCAATGTCAGCTTTTGACAGATTGAAATCTCAAAATGTTGATTCAGAAGCTTCAGTTTGGAGTCTCCTGAAAGGAATGCCCGTTTTGACAAGATCTGTGTTTTGTCATGTAAACTTGTCAGCAGATTCCCTTGGGATCTCCTGTTCTCTCCAGGGTGTTCCTGGCTGTGCAGCTCTCCATGCACAGCATCACTCACAGTACAAGCTCACAAAAGGATTTGGAAAGGCTCTGGCTCCCTGTTTGTCCTGTCCAGAGCCAGGATTTGGGATGTAGCCATGGAAAATCCAGGTTTGATGGGTTTGCAAGGCATTGAAAGAGCAGGAAATCAGAGGGAAGACGGTATTGGGAGGTAAAAGCACAGCTGGAAGTTCCATATTCTGGCCCTGGATGGGTCTCTGTGGGAGCTGACCCTTGTGGGGGAGTTGCTTCTGCCTCAGATCCCAACTCCAGCCCCAGTCCAGACTGGTTTTGTTCTCCTCCATCTGCCTGGGATAATGGAAGGCTCCCTGCCTGTGGTGGGGGTTGGAGCTGGATGGGTTTAAGGTCCCTTCCAACCCAAAGCATTCCAGGATTCTGGGGTTGGATGATCTCCTGACCTGGTGAGGTTTTCTGGAGATCTGGATCCTCCCTCATGGGGCATTTACAGTCTGAGCCAGGGAGTGAAGCTGGGCTCACTTTAGGGTTTAAACTGCTTTAGGATTGGAGTTTTCCACAGGATTTCCAGAAAAAATCAGTCACAGAATGGATGCTGGAATGGTTTGAGACAGAAGGGATCCCAAAGCTGGTCCAGTTTCACCCCTGCCATGGCAGGGACACCTCCCACTGTCCCAGGCTGCTCCAAGCCCCGTCCCACCTGGCCTTGGGCACTGCCAGGGATGCAGGGGCAGCCCCAGCTGCTCTGGGCACCCTGTGCCAGGGCCTGCCCACCCTCACAGGGAGGAATTTATCCCAATATCCCATCCCTCCCTGCCCTCCTGCAGCTTGGGGTCATTCCCTGTGTCCTATCCCTCCAGGCCTTTGCCCACATTCCCTTTCCAGCACCCTTGCAGGCCCCCAGATGCACCCACTCGCTTCCAAAACATTTTCCACCCTTATATTTTACTTCCAATCTTTATTTCTTTTAATTTTTCACAAGTTTATTGCTGTTCTCCCTGCAAATCCACAATAAACCCTGGGCATTTTCCTTTTCTCTCAGTTTCCATCCCAGCCCCTCAGGTGAAGATAATTTTCTGTTTGCACAAGCTGGGGTTATTTTTCTCATGACCTTGCTCACCTGTGTTTAATGAGAGGTGCAGAAATGTTGCTCTCAGGTGAGACAGCACCACCTGGCATTTTCTCAGCAATCAACTCATGCTGATGTGTTTTACCCAAATCTCCCACTAGATGGTAGGAGGGGATTGGAAAGGGAATTCACTCCAAAATAGAAGGAAAATTCAGTCTAAAACCCCCCACACCAATACCCAGCCTCTGAAATATTGGAATGCCAGCCAAGGATGGCAGAACTAAGAGGTGCTGCTGGCCAGTGAAGAGCAGGGCTGGTCCTGTGCCAGGCTCACAAAGGTGTCACAGGGAGGGCCTTGGATACACTCCAGGAATTCCCAGCTCAGAGGCTCAGTGCAAACAGGGGGTTTTCCCTCAGTTTCAGCTCTCTTGGAAAATCAAATATCTGCTCTGTGAATTTTCCTACACAGCCAGGCTGGGAGAGCTGGGGGAGCTCACCTGGAGAGGAAAAAATCCAGGGAGAGCTCAGAGCCCCTGGCAGGGCCCGAAGGGGCTCCAGGAGAGCTGGGGAGGGACTGGGGACAAGGGATGGAGGGACAGGACAAGGGGTTGATCCCACTGGGGACAGATCCAGAAAAGAGGAAAAGAAAAAATAAATAATGTGAGACAAGAGGAAGAGAAACTCCTCCCTCTGACTCGCCATGGCAAGGTGTGGGAGCATCAGTCAGTCCCAGCTCCTGTCACTCATTCCTTGTCCCCTCAGCAAAGGAGGAAAAGGTGGAAACACACGAGGTGGGGGCAGGGACAGCTTGAAGGAAAGCAAATGAAGAAGGGAAGAGGAGTGGGATTGTAAAATGAAGTGTTTGGTTGTGAAATACTCCAGGAGCACAGAGAAACCTGAAGTGAGAGAATTCAATTTCTTCCCACTGAACACATTTGCCAGTGCTGGTGCCCAGGGCAGGGAGAGCCCTGGGCATGTGGCTCCTTGTCCCACATGCTCAGCATGTCCTGTGTCACAGCCAGGGTCACACCCAGAGCACGTCCTGTGTCACACCCAGGGTCACACCCAGAGCATGTCCTGTGTCAGTGTCACACCCAGAGCATGTCCTGTGTCAGTGTCACACCCACAGCACATCCTGTGTCACACCCAGGGTCACACCCAGAGCATGTCCTGTGTCACACCCAGAGCATGTCCTGCGTCAGTGTCACACTCACAGCATGTTCTGTGTCACACCCAGGGTCACACCCACAGCATGTCCTGTGCCACTGTCACACCCAGAGCATGTCCTGTGTCACACCCAGGGTCACACCCAGAGCATGTCCTGTGCCACTGTCACACACAGAGCATGTCCTGTGTCACACCCAGAGTCACACCCAGAGCATGTCCTGTCAGTGTCACACCCAGAGCATGTCCTGTGTCAGTGTCACACCCACAGCACATCCTGTGTCACACTCAGGGTCACACCCACAGCATGTTCTGTGTCAGGGTCACACCCAGGGTCACACCCAGAGCATGTCCTGTGTCACATCCAGGGTCACACACAGAGCATGTCCTGTGTCACACCCAGAGTCACACCCAGAGCATGTCCTGTGTCAGTGTCACACCCACAGCACATCCTGTGTCACACTCAGGGTCACACCCAGAGCATGTTCTGTGTCAGGGTCACACGCAGGGGCACACCCACAGCATGTCCCATGTCACACCCAGGGTCACACCCGGGGTCACACCCAGAGCATGTTCCCGTGTCAGTGTCACACCCAGGGTCACACCCAGCACACCCCAGAGCCACTCTGGCACAGATTGTTTGTGAACTCAGGAATTTGTCACCTCCCCACGGGGCCATCTGGGGACTGAGCTGCTCCAAGGCCGCAGCTCACCCTGGCTCCTGCCGGCTCCCCCTGCCTGAGGGGCTGCAGAGACCCCAGCTGTGTTTGCCCCACAGGCAGGGCTGTGCTGGTCTCTCCCAGCTGGAGGAAGGCCATGGATCATCACCTTCCCCTGCCTGCCCCTCTGCACAGCCCAGGGCACAGTGCCAGGCTGGGCTCAGAGGGAGGCCAGGAAGGTGCTGGGCTCTCACTCCCAGCACGGAGGTTACAGTGGCACTGACAGAGCCTTTCCTTCCCTCACACCCTCCTCATCCTCCCTGAAGCCTCCTCTGGAGGAGGGAAAGCACCTGTTCACAGGAAAGGCAGGAAATTGCCTTGGGAAGCTGCACTCTGTCATACAGGGAATGGCTGGGGCTGGGCCAGGGGGATTTGGGATGGAGCTCAGGGCAAGGTTCTTCCCCAGAGGGTGCTGGCACTGCCCAGGCTCCCCAGGGAATGGTCCCAGCCCCGAAGCTGCCAGAGCTCCAGGAACATTTGGACAGAACTGCCAGGGATGCCCAGGGTGGGATTGTTGGGATCCTGGGCAGGAACAGGGGTGGGAGGATCCCTGTGGGTCCTTTGCAGATCAGGATATTCTGTGATCCCAGACTGATGGGTGGTGTTACCAAAAATCCATCAAAACAAAATTCCTTCACACCAATGCAGCATTAAGAAGAAGAAATCCTTTATTCAGATGGATGCACAAGGGGATATCTTCTCCAAAATATCCTGACTGCTGAGTAGAGAGAAAGCTCCTGGTTTAGGAGCTTTTATATTTTACATACATATCCATTGATTTTCCTGGAATAAACATCCATATGATAATCATTTCCCCAAAATAATTTCCATAATCTCCCTCTGTGCAGGTGCTCTGCAGTCCTGGGGTCTCTCATGGTCCATGATGGTTGGTGACCCCAAAGTCCCACCTGGCCCCTGGTGAACTGGTTAAACTGGGCACAGCTGGGCTGGGGTTTGCTTTCCATTCTTTTCCTACAGAATGGGCATCGTAGGTCCCATGGCCAGTGGTTTGAAGGGTGAGCATTGTATGGACCCACTGGGGGCCAACAATTCCTCATCTGGCACCAGTGGGGCCGTGAGCCCCCTCCCTGCAGGGTCAGAGCCCTCCACAAGTACACAATCCAGAACCTTGGGAATTTTCTGCAGGAAAATGCCCACTCTGCTGGGCATTGACTCCTCTCTGCCCGAGCCCACTGCTCCCAGGTAAATAAACCAGTGACTGCTTTATCTCTCACAGAGAGGTCTCACTCCACCAAAACCCTCTGCAAACCTCCCCTCGAGTTCCTGCAGGGGAGGACAGCTCTGCTCCCCAGGGCTGCAGCGACTTCAGTCACCAAAGGTGCCTGGGGGGAAAAAACCAATCAAGAGAATTTGTTCCATGCTTCAGAGAGGCCAGAGCTGCACGGGGACAATCCTCCTCTGTCTGCTGGCTTTTCTGCCTGTCTGGGGTTGCCTCCCTTTGATCCTTTATTATGAAACGAGGATTTGGGAGATAGAGCTGGCGCTGCTTCCCTCAGAACCTGCCCAGGGAGGTCACGGAGCCAGGATTAGACACGTTCCCTGCAGGAACAGGCACGGCTTAAATCAAGGTTTTTCATGGCCCTTGACGTTCCTGTAGTGTTGAGGCACTGATGTCATTTTCTCACAAAAGAAAAGGAAAGGACAAAGAAGGGGATGAAAAATCCAACTCCACCAGAGACACTCAGTGCCTGTCTCTATGTAAAAATTTATTCCAAGTAAGTTGATTTAACTATTAAATAAAATGCTACAGGACCTTATTCCAGGCTTGGATGATTGACATGCAACTCAAGATTATGTCTGGACAATTAATAATGCATCCACTTAAATTTGGCTTTTGATCCCTAATTCCCTCTCTTCTCTCCTTTTTCTCTATAAAAGTCATGGAGAGTTGTAACAATTTTTGTTATTTTTGTGCATTTTTTTGTCACATTTCCTCACTGGTGGCAGCAGAACTCACCTTGAGGCTTCTTGGACTCAGGACAGGCAAAACACCTCACAAGAGTCCCCAAACCTGCAAGGCCCAGCTAAAACTGCCCTTGATTCCTGGGCGGAAGGAATCAGTGGACACATTTTTCAGATTTCTTTTCTCCAGATAGAAGGTGTTATTTACACCCCATTTTTATGAGGCTTTCCTGAGCCTGAAATTGATGGAAAAAGTTTCGATCAGTCCTTCACAGTTACAAGTTACAATTTTATTATTGCTGTAAATCTTTTAACACGGAAAGGGTGCTTACTTTGTTGGTTTTCCACTCCATATCTTTTAACTCCAGCATTCAGAGGGGCTCTCCCCTTCACCACATTTCCAAATGCCAGTGGAGACAACGGGAAATACAAACCCTCCAAAAAAACAGGAATCAGACTGGAGCTGAAAATGTGTTTTTAAAAATCCCCTGAGCCCTGGGCATTTTCCAGAGCTGTCTTGTCTGCTGGGCAGGCCAGATTCTGAGTGTTTGTGTTTGGTTCTTAAAGCCAACCACAACAGCTCCCAGCCATCATTTACTCCCCATCTCCAGGTAGTTATCCCATTTTTCTCAATTCTCCAAGGGTGTTTTTGCTCCTCAGGACCAGTGATTGCCCTTTATAGCCTAGGAGAGCTTTCCCAGCTCCCTCCTCCAGCAATTTGTGATGCCCAGCTGGGGAAGGAGCTGGAATGGATCCATTTGGGCTGGGTGGGCAGGAGCAGGGCAGTGCCCAGTGCCAGCCGTGCCAGGGGAGCTGCAGAGGGAACTCCAGTGTGCCACTGTCACCGTGACCAGCAGCACAACCAAACACTCCTCAGCTGGAGAACTCTGTGCAGCAGAGAACAGGCAAATAAAGGTTATTGTAAATGCAGGGGCAGGGATGAAGGAAGGAATGATGAGGAGGACTCCATCTTATCAGAAGGCTAATTTACTACTTTATTATACTATATTCTATTAGAGAATACTATACTATACTATACAGAAAGGATTCTTACAGAATGCTAAAAAGATAATAATGAAAACTGGTGACTCTTTCCAGAGTCCTGACACAGCTTGGCCCTGATTGGCCAAAGAGTGAAAACAACTCACAGCAGAATGCAATGGAACAATCACCTGTGGGTAAACAATCTCCAAACACATTCCACATGAGCACAGCACAGGAGAAGCAAATGAGATCAGAATTGTTTTCCTTTCCTCTGAGGCCTCTGGCTGCCTTTCAGCTTCCCAGGAGAAAAACCCTGGGCCAAGGAATCCTCTTCAGAGAATGTAAATGCCACAAAGGTGGATCCCAGAGCAGGAGAGCCAAAGTTATCCATCATTCCTGACATGAACATCCCTTATCTCCAGGGTGGGAGCTCTGCCAGCGAGCCAGCAGCTCTGGGGCCTGGAACAGCTCTTGAGGATTGATGGGAACTGGGGGAAACATCATATCTGAGCAGAGAGTGCTGTGCCAGCCTGGAAAATGGTCTGGGAATGAGAGCAGTGGGATCTCTCTGCAGGAGGGTTTTACTGGAGACCCCAGGCCCTGAGCTGCCCCTGAGCCTGGAGCCCCTGGGGGTGGCATTCACATTCTCTGAACAGAGAAACATCATTCTCTCTCTCAGGGTTTTTTTCCTGTAGAGGCACAGAGAGAAGAAAGAGAAAACAATTCTTATCTCTACTTGCTGCTCCTGTTGTTTTTGCACACGTGGACTGTGTTATGGAGATTGTTTACCTGAAGTGATTTGTCAATTGGATTCTGCTGAGGATTGTTTTGTTTCCTCGGCCAATTACTCAAAGGCTGTGTCCTGGCTGTCTCAGACAGTCATGAGTTTTCTTTAGTATGTAATTTAGTATAGCATAGTATTCTTTGGTGTTCTTTGTAGTACAGCATCTCTTTTATATAATATAGTAAAATGAAATATAATTTAATAAAGCAATAGTTCAACCTTCAATCAATGGAGTCAGATGCCAATCACTCCTCACACCCTGATTTTACTATAGCTGGGGAGGGCTCAATGCACAGGCAAGCACTGACACCCAGCTCTTGCAGGGCTGGATGGGACCCCTCAGGATGCCCCAGGCATTCAGACCCCCTGGAACAGCTGAGCCCCTTCCACTGAGCACAGCCTGGGCAGGGACACGAGAGAGGAGGGACAGGGTGGCCCTGGAAGGGCACAGGGGCACGGAGCGTTGGGATTTATCCCCACACTGGAGCTGCCTGTCCATGCCAAGGTCTGCATTCCCTGCACCATCCTGGAGAGTAGGAGCCGGGGGGGCTCAGCCCCAGCTCCTGGGTTTGGGGGCTCCAGGACAGGAGGGGACCTGGGGGGTTTGGGTCCTGCAGCTGGGGAATTGTCTGAGAATTGTCTGGGCTGGGAGGGTTTGTGTGAGTGGAAAAGAGGGAATTTCCTCTTCCCTGCACCCTGGCTTTGTGACAGTCCCAAGGGAGGGTGGCACTGAATGCAAGGGGAGGTGACAGTGGGGCATTCAGCCACCACTGATTGTCTGGATTTGTTTGAAAGCTGAAGGAAACAGGCACGACTTTGTTCTTCTCCTGGGATCAGGATTGAAATGTGTGAAGCAAATCAGGCTTTGGAGCTGCCTGTCTGTTCCAGACACTGCAGGTAATGAGCTCAGAAGGGAACATTGCCAGTTCTGGACCACCACACTGAAAAGTGAAGGATCCCACTTGAACCAGCTCTGAGGACACTCCCTGAACTTCATTTTGTCATTAGTGATTTGACATTTTTTCCCTAAGTAGATAAATAAAAGCATCAAATATATCACACATTTTAACAGTGATCATAGAATCAGAGAATCCCAGACTGGTCTGGGTTGGGAGGGACCTTAAAGCCCATCCAGGGCCACCCTGCCATGGCAGGGACACCTTCCACTGTCCCAGGTGAGTTCATCTGTTGTTTAAACCTGGCTGTGCACCCATAGGCCTGCATTAAATTAAATTTAAGCAACAGTGAGGGAGGGTCATTTATCAGCATGACAAATTGAACTGAAACATTTCAGTCCAGCAGGCCCAAGCTGCATTTCACAAATGAAGTCAAACAATTCTGCTCTGGGATGATGGACCTGCCTGGGCTGTAACTAGCAGAGCTTCCAGCTTGGATGGCAGAGGGGTCTCATTTCTGTTCCCAGTCTGTTCTGGAACTTGGGAACATCTGGAATATGAGCCTGGAGAGTGTTCCATGGAGAGCTCAGAGCCTTTCCAGGGCCCAAAGGGAGAGCTGGAGAGGGACTGGGGACAAGGGATGGAGGGACAGGACACAGGGAATGGCTCCCAGTGCCAGAGGGCAGGGCTGGATGGGATATTGGGAACTGGGAATTGTTCCCTGGCAGGGTGGGCAGGCCCTGGCACAGGGTGCCCAGAGCAGCTGGGGCTGCCCCTGGATCCCTGGCAGTGCCCAAGGCCAGGCTGGACAGCCTGGCACAGTGGAAGGTGTCCCTGCCATGGCAGGGGTGGGCTTTAAGGTCCCTTCCAAGCCTGGGATTCCATAATTCTGTCTCTGTCACTATTTTACCTCTGTCTCCTGTTCCCATTGAGGATCCAATAAAAGCTCAGCCCAAGATCCTGTCACAGGCTGGCACAAACATTCCCTGTCTTCCCATTTTCCCCAAGGCTCTGAGCAGAAGGGTCCCAGGACTTTCTCTCCCAGGCAGTTCCAAGGCCTGGCAGGGCCAGCCCTGGAGGGGAGCAGCTGCTCACAGCCCTGAGCACAGGCTCTGGCAGGGGGGGACACTGGGGGCTGTGGCACCTCTCACCATCTCCATGCCAATAAACCTCACAGAGTGTTCAACAGCCTTGTTCTTCCTGTCAGTCCTGCTCTCTCCCTCATCACTCCTGGACCATGGAGAGGCCAAAATATTAATGAGGACATTGATGAATCTGAGGCTGAATTCCTTTAATTCGTTCCTGGCTGAGTTCCCGCTTGCATCCACAACTCCACTCCAGTTAATTCAGAGAATTGATGGCTTCAGCATTGTCAGGTACTTTGTAAAATCTCTATTGGTGGCTCATTAATGGGAGATTTTCCCCTTTTGGAATTCTATCAGCTAAGGAGGACTTTTTTAATAAGGCAATATAAATATCTTTGAGTAGAGGAAAGAACAGGAGCCCTCGGTGCCTCCCTCCAGCCTTTGTCAGTGGTGATGCAGCAGAGAAACCTCCTGCAAGCCCAGGGGACTGAGGCAGTGTGAGTGTCCTGCCAGCCCTGGGCATGTGGCTCTGTGTCACTCAGGGTGAGCAGGGGACATTTTTAGAGTCACCTCCCCTCCTTCAGAGAGCTTATCTGAACAAGCCTTGTTCCTTTAACCTCCCCTTCCTCCCATGCTCAGGGATCAGGCTGGATTCTGGGGAAATCCTTCCTGGAAAGGGCTCTCAAGGTCTGGCACAGCTGCCCAAGGCAGGGGTTGCATCCCCTCCTTGGAAGTGTTCAAAGAACAAGCAGAGGTAGCACTTTGTGCTGTTATTCATTGGGAATGGGGGAACTCTGTCAAAACTTGGATTTGATGATCCTGGAGGTCTTTTCCATCCTGGGATTCCTCAGGCTGGGCCTGTGGTGTCTCTGGTGTCCCACTCCAGGGAGGGGTGGCTCTGCTCAAACAGCTCCAGCTCCTTTCACACCAGGAGCTCCTTTCCAAAGGAAACCCCAAAGGAAAAGGAGCTGGGCCTGGGCCAGCACTGCTGGGAGGTGCAGCTGCCTCCTCTCCAAGGGGGAAGGTGGAGACTGGAGAAAGGTCCCCAGGTCCTGTAGCTGAGCACAGATCATTGGCCAGAGTCTCCAGCCCGGGAGAAAAGGGAATCTCACATCCAAGGTCCTTCCTTGTGGCACCACCTTGTCTTGTCACTGGAAACGTTCCATTTTACTCCTTAATTTTATTTGGTTTTTATAGGAGACATGTCTGTGCTGAGGCTTGGAGTTTTGAAAGCAAAGGAGAGGAGAAAGAAAACTATAAAAAATGTATGTGGGAAGCAGACTCTGTTTGTGAAGGTTTTCTTTAAACACTTCCAAACAAATATTTCCAGGCACACGGAAAAAGAAGTTGGGAAAAAATAGAACTGCTTGAAAAACAAAAGGGAGAATTTCCTGCATTATTTGAATCTGAAGCAGTTGGGAATCTCTGCTCCCACTGAACAGCTCTGGGGAGGCTCATTTTCTTTGTCAGGTGCAACCCCCAGACTCTGTATTGGTGTTTTCCAGCCTCCTCCATGGAAAATCAAGGAATTGATCCCCCCCTGTCCAGACTCTGCTGAGGTGTCTCAGTACTGGGGGCAGTTTTGGGGCCCTCATGACCAGAAATACCTGGAGGGGCTGGGGGTGTCCAGGGCAGGGAATGGAGTTGGGCAGGGTCTGGAGCCCCAGGAGGGGCTGAGGGAGCTGGGCAGGGGCTGAGCCTGGAGCAAAGGAGGCTCAGGGGGCCCTTGTGGCTCTGCACAGCTCCTGCCAGGAGGGCACAGCCGGGGGGGCCGGGCTGTGCTCCAGGGAACAGGGACAGGAGCAGAGGGAACAGCCTCAGGCTGGGCCAGGGCAGCTCAGGGTGGATACTGGGACAATTTCTACATTGGCCCAGGCTGCCCAGGGCAGGGATGGGGTCCCCATCCCTGGAAAGGCTCATAAAACCTGTGAATGTGGCACTTGGGGTTGTGGGTTAGTGGTGAACATGGTGGTTCTGGTTTGTGCTTGGACTCGATGACCTTAAAGGTCTTCTCCAACCTGAACAATTCTGTGGTTCTGTGATTCTGTGTACAACCCCCCAGCAAATTCTGTGTCCATGTTTTCCAGCCTCCTCCAGGGTAAGATCCCACATCTCCATGGGGAACAGTTGTCCAGGAGAGCACTCAGTTCACTGCTCCCTCTCTTAGCAAAGGGAAGCAGGCTCAGGGCTGTGAGTGAACACATCTGAATTGACCAGAGTGACCTGGGGTCTGCAGGACATGACACAGAGCCAGAGGTGTGGAAACCCTGCAAACCTTGTGCCAGAGCCAGGGCCCAGCCCGGGGATTTGACAGCTCAGGTTTGGTGGCTGAAGCCTCACTGGTGCTCCTGTGTGGGAGCTGTGGCTGCTCTCCAGCTGAGCTGCACATCCCTGCCCCTGGGAGAGCGAGCCTCATTCAGGAGCAGGGCATGTGCACCCAGGGGTCAGGCTCTCCTTAGTGACAAGAGGAATCAGGGAAATGATCCCTGGCATGAGCAGGGAGGGTGGGCTGAGCCCTGCCAGGCTCCAGGAAGGAGCAGCAGGAGCAGGAACAGCAGCAGGACCAGGAGTAGCAGCTGGAGCAGAACAGGAGCAGGAGCAGGAGCAGAACAGAGGCAGGGGCAGGGGCAGGAGCAGAACAGGAGCAGGAGCAGGAGCAGAACAGGACCAGCAGCAGGAGCAGGAGCAGGATCAGGAGCAGAACAGGAGCAGGAGCAGGATCAGGAGCAGAACAGGAGCAGGAGCAGAACAGAGGCAGGAACAGGAGCAGGAGCAGAACAGGACCAGCAGCAGGAGCAGGAGCAGGATCAGGAGCAGAACAGGACCAGCAGCAGGAACAGGAGCAGGAGCAGAACAGGAGCAAGCAGCAGCAGCAGCAGCAGCAGGAGCAGCTCTCCAGAACCAAGGGATTGTTTTCCAAGGGGCTTTGTGCCATGCAGGCTTCCCAGACTGACACACCTGGATTTGCCCCATGCTGGAATTTGTGTCTCTGCATTGAGCAGAACGAGGAACTGAGGGGTCACAGAGCAGCACCTTTCAGCCCTTCACTCCTTCCTTGTCAGATCATGCTCTGATATTTCTATCAGCAGCAGAAATGCACCCTGTGGTTAGAAAGACCAATCTTTAGTCATAAATTTGAATTAGTCCCTTTCTCAGGCTAATTTTAGAATCCAATTATGATCAAGAGAAGATCGTGAAAGAAAAATAACAGGAAAAATTCACTCCAGATCTCTCACTGTGATAGAGCCTGAGCAGCCTGCACCAGCCTTGGCTTAATTGGGAAAAAAACCCGAGTTTATCTTGATTTGTTTTACGTGAAGACTGGGGGATAAGGATGAAGAAACTTCAGTTCTTGTTCAAGATCTAACAACTCTGACAAGTACATGGAAAACAGATCAGAGGGAAGATCTTACTGTGCCCAGATGGAACAGGAGGGGAATTAACAAATGGCACATTACCATATTTCTGATGGCATTCCAGTCTTCCTGAGAAAGGAAAGGTTGGGAGAGATTCATTAATTAATTTGTGGAGTTTACAAGACACCTCCTCTTGCTTGGAGCTGGAGACAATGAAATGCAGCATCTGAACCAGGATCCTGCCAAAAAGAGGATGGAGCCTGAATTTCAGCCTGGAGCTGTGTTTAGAGTCCTGCCTGTGGCCTCTGGAGAAAATGTGCCAGGAATTGGGTGGGAAGTGGAGTTCACAACCTGACCAAGTGCCGTATTACCCACAGAGCAGTTCATGCTCTGCACAAAGTCACAGGAAAAGAGGCCCCTGCTGAGCTGATCTGGGGCTCTCACAGGGAAAAGGGCAAAGAATCTGCAGCTCTGAATCCTGGGCTGGGGAACAGCCACGGCCCAGGAGGCTCCAGTTCCAAGAGGCTTTTGGTCAAAGAGCTCCGTGGAGCTGAGGGAGACCCGAGGGCCCTGCCTGGGTGCAGAATTAATTGGTCTCACCCCATCCTGGAGAGCTGTTCCCACCCCTCTCTATGAACCCCAAAGGATCAGGAGAATTTTAAGATCAGACAAACACACCCTTGACAGGGCCAGTCTGGTGAGAACAAACTGAACATTTTTATTGCCAGTTCAAGGCTCTGCCTATTTGGAATATTTAACCTATTTAACCAATAAACCCACTGAGTGCTTGGGAAACATTGTCCCAGAAAAAAAAAAGAGTCTGTGGAAAGTTCATCTTTGCCATGATGGCTTCTCTAAAAAAACCCTGCTTTTAAATTGTATTAGAATAAATAAAGAATTCTGAGAGACAAGGTTCCCCTGAGCCTCCTTTACTCCAGCTGAGCCACTCCAGCTGCCTCAGCTGCTCCTCATCCCACTTGTGCTCCAAAAGAATCCATACTTGCTTCCAGAGACTTCAATTCCACAAATATTTGGGAGTAGCTGGCTTGGGGCAGCAGGGAAAATGCACTTGAAGTACAATTGGTGAAACTGAGGTCCATTTTCCAAACTATTTCAGGGATCTACAATCCTTAATAATGAAAGGAATATGAACAGCATCCCCCTGGAGCAGCACGGACAGAACCTTCCAGCACAGTGAATTCAGCTGGGAGTTTGCTCCAAAGGAGATGGAATCATCCCTGAATTGAAGGTTCACATTTCTTTCTCTTGGATTACAGGTGGAGTTTGTCTCTGGGGGATAAAGCAAATGAAAACCACACAAAAGTGCTGCTTCCCAGGCTGCTGGGAAACAGGATGAGCTGGAGGAGGACCCTGGAGCTGAGAGGGCTCAGATGTGGTTTTGGAGCCACCCCAGGGCACAGAGGATGCTGATTGCTAAAATCACCTTTTGTTCCATCCTGTTCTGCCCAGGCCAGGCTTTGCCCAGCTCCTGCTCCTGCCTGTGCCCAATATTTTTATTTTTGCAGTGCTGAACTTTCAGGTCAGTGGAAGAGAAAGGAGCTGTTCCCTCTGCTGGGTTTGATGTGTCAGAGGATGAACCTTGCCCTGCTCAGCTCCATGTGTGATGTTCTCATTAACCCTTAATGGGAGCAAAGTCCTGGCGCAATTAAATCCCACAGCCCCAAATCTGGGGCTGCTCAACCTCCCCAAGCAACCAAGGGAGAGGCCCCTGGGCTGCCCTGCAGCCTCTCAGCAAAAACTGAAAATAAAAGTGCATCACAATTAGTGCCTTTCATAGGAAAAGGTCATTTGTCTCTTTGGTGAGAAAGGAAAGGAAAAAAGTATTAAAAAATCAACAGGGTTCTCCAAACAAAGGGCAGCCTCTCCATTCCAAAGGGCTTTTTGCTCAGACGTGGATGTTACATGAACAGACAAAGCTTTTCAGAATGTTAACAGGGAAATGAAGCTCTTCAAAATCCTTGATATTATGTATTTCAATTTGGGAGAGACACTTCAGTTTCCCCAATTAATCTGTGAATTCTTCACTTTTCCCTTCTGTTTTGAAGAAGGGTTTGTATTTTCTTTTTAATCTTGACACACTTTTTTTCTCATTAAATTAAAAAACCCAAACTTAATTTTGAGTGACATCATCCTCATCTTTTATATGAGTGAGGATTGGAAGGAATGTTTTAATCCCTGGTTTCATGGCACCAGGCTCAGTGCTGGGGTAAGTGGGTGCTCCCAGAACCTGAGTGCAGCACAGGCTCTTGCCAGGACCTTAAAATTCCATAAATGTGTAAAAAATGCAGCAGTCAGAGCTGGAATGGGGGATCCAGCAGGAGTGAACTGGTGCTGCTGATTTTATATCTTCATTTTACAATTCATTTCTCAATTTCTTTGTGCATTCAGCGAGTCACTCTAAGCACTGCTCAGCTGGCTGCAATGCATTGAGGCATCAAGGTGCCTGTGTCACCACGGGCTCACAGGGGGTGACAGTGCCCAGCTGTAGGGGACAGGCTCCTCCTTGTCCCCACCCCTGACTGCCCTGTCGGGATCACCTGCAGTCATTCCCTCCAGGAATGTGGCAGCAGCTCCCAACTAAATTACAGTTGGTATTTCCCCCTCTCCTTAGTGAGTGTCTTGGTTTGGAAAGCCAGGTGTCTGCTAAGGAAGGCAGGAGCCTCCCCTGAAATGGAGAATGTAAACCCCCTCCCTCTGAATTGTTGTAAATTTGAAATTAAGGAGCTCTCAGGCAAAGATATGGGAGCAGAAATAACAATGCAGTAAATCAAACCAACACTGCCAGAGTCAGAACCCAGCCTGACACCCTGTGGGTCAGGGTGTTGGCAGCAGAACCATTGGAATTGTGGCTCAGCCCTCCTGCAGTGCCAGGGCTGGTTCTGCTGGAGCAGGGATCCTGGAGAAAGGTGCAGTCTCTTCCTCTGAAGATCCAGTGGAAGATGAGGCAGCTGCTGCTCCTCTGGGAATCCAGTGCAGAAGCTGTGCTGGTGTTCCAGAATCTCCAGATTATATCCAGGTAGGAATGCTTGGCTCCTCCCTCTGGGTGGAGTATCTCCCCATGGGATGATGGAATTGGATCAGCCATGCAGGGACACTCACTGGCCATGGACAGAAGAGATCTCCTGGAGGGAGGATTGGTTGTGGAAAAGATAAGGAAAACTGCCCAATGAACAGAAGACACCTGCCCCAGCTCTGACAGATGGCAATAGAATACACATTGCCTTGCAATCTAGGACAATGAGGGTTTCCCCTGTCCATTCAGGGCCCATTCAGTGCAGACCACCTTGGATAATCCTGCTTTGTGCAAAGCCTCACTTTGTTAATTCCATGTTTAACTCAAACTTCAGGATCAAACTCCCTGAGCACTCTGCCCTTGGCACAGAGGGGTTGGAGGGGTGGAAGCCTCTGTGAGGAGAGGCCCTGGCACAGGTTGTGGGATCCCAATCCCTGGCAGTGCCCAGGGCCAGGCTGGATGGGGCTTGGAGCCACCTGGGGCAGTGCAAGATCTCCCTGCCCATGGCAGGAGTGGCACTGGATGGACTTTGAGGGCCCTTTGGACCCAAACTCATTTATTTTTTTTTATGGTGACAGGAACTCACTGATCCAAACCACAGGAAATTTCTCTGAGATGTGGAAAGTAAAACCACCCAGAAATACAGGATTTGAACAACACTTGGTCTCTGCAGGGACAGGTTTTGGTCAGTGGTGCCTTTTCTGTCTGAGGTAGAGTCCAGCCCTTCCCAGACCTTGGGTGATGGAAGGGACAGACACAACAAGCGACAAAAGGTCACAAAGGCAGAAAGGCTGAGCCAGCATCACTCCAGGACAGCCAAACATTTCCTGATCAGGGCATTCCCTCAGGAGACCAAAATTCCAGCCTTAAAGCTGCCTTAAGCCTGACTCAGACATCCTGATAACCATTTCTCCACAGCTGTGACAAATTCTGGAATGTTCCTGGATAGCTGCTCTTAATCCCTCCTCCATGCAGATGATGTGGAGCTTCAGGCTTAAACTGTTTGACTTGAGGAGCTGATGTTTAACAAGCTCTTTAATTCTATTGAATTCTGTCTGTGCAATCAAACATTGCTTTGGGGCACTGCAATGTGAAGGATTTCATTATCCTCGTAGGATATGGAGGCATCATCCAAATTATTTCCAACAACAGAGCTGAAATATTTATTAACTTCTGCTTGTTCTGTGTTGCTGGGCTGGTTTTCCATCCTGGCTGGTCCTAGAGTCACTGGAACTGATTCAGTCTGAAATTTTTAGGATAAAGTTAATGTGCTCTCAGCAGCAAAACAAATTATTTTGATCTCTACGCTTCCTTCCCGAGGAATCAGATCAGGTTGGGAAACCCCCAGCATTCCCCCTATGGATATTTTTTATCATTTTACTAAAAACCCTGAGCTGTAAATTAATTTGTTTTCTCAGAGGGGGTATGGAGGAAGATGTTTGAGGAGTTTTTATCACCAGAAAAAGTGAATTTAACAAAAATCCTCTTGAGAGTGCTTGGAGGGAAGTGCGAAGGTCCTGGGGAAGGAAGGACAGAAAGACAGAAGGATGGAAGGAAGGCCTATGGATTTTTGCCTAAAAGGAATTTTCTGCTGGAGGGAAGATGTTTAAAGGGAAATATTTAACCCAGCCTTAACCAGAAGTTCCCTCTCCTAAGCAGACATGGAGGATCCCCTTTGAGCAGAGCACTCCAAGAGCCACTGCTGGGATTTCCTTCTGGAGCTGTTCTGCAGATGCCCAGCAGTCATTCCCATCAGGACGATGGGAGAAGGAGAGCAGAGTGTTCCAGCCTTTGGCTGTTGATGTGAGAGGGTTTTAGGGAAAACCTGTGGGACTCACACCTATGTGTGTGTGATCCTGCTGTTCCCTGAGGGCTTTGGCTGCATTTGCCTGGAGAACAGGAGCCATTCCCACATTCCACTCTGTAAATCACCAACTGCTCCAGGATGGCTTTGCCTCCTCCTTTAACAGTTGATTTTCCTACTCATTGCTTCAGCCTGGCCCCTCTCTCCCCCTCCAGAACAGAAAGAGAAAAACAAACATTTGTGTGGGGGCCAGGAGCTGTCAGAGCCACAACCAAATGAGCAGGAGTTTCCCTGGAATAGTAATTACAGCCTTTGAGTCCTGCTGAGCGGGGTTTGAAGTGTAAATGTGCAGTTAAATCAAAGTTCCTGAGGCAGGGACAGGTGTCCAAATGCCCATTGAGGGCAGCTCTGCAGTCCTGGTGGGCAACAAGATGGACATGGCCCAGCACAGGACCATGGAATGGTTTGGATTGAAAGGGACCCCAAAGCCCACCCAGTGCCACCCCAGCCATGGCAGGGACACCTTCCCCTGTCCCAGGTGCTCCCAGCCCCAGTGTCCAGCCTGGCCTTGGGCACTGCCAGGGATCCAGGGGCAGCCCCAGCTGCTCTGGGCACCTGTGCCAGGGCCTGCCCACCCTCCCAGGGAACAATTCCCAATTCCCAATATCCCATCCAGCCCTGCCCTCTGGCACTGGGAGCCATTCCCTGTGTCCTGTCCCTCCATCCCTTGTCCCCAGTCCCTCTCCAGTTCTCTTGGAGCCCCTTCAGGCCCTGGCAGGGGCTCTGAGCTCTCCCTGGAGCTTCTCCTCTCCAGGTGAGCCCCCCCAGCTCTCCCAGCCTGGCTCCAAGGGAAGGTTTGGATGTGACCCTGAAGTTTTGTGCTTTTCTCACAGAATGCAGAAATTCCTGCTTTGCCATGAGAAGCTGCAGTTTTCCCAAGGCCTAGGATGAAATCCATCTCACCAGGGGAACAGCACAGAAGGTGAATGTCCCAACAGTCCCATGGCCCTCTGGATCTGCCCACAAACATTCCCCCCTCATCCTCCCCCACGAGGGGCAGCCCTGGTGGGGTTACCCAGCACTGAGGGGATGCTGCAGCTGGAGGGTAGAGAGAGGGGGAAGGTGGTGAGGAAATGCAGGGGTTTGGCTGAAGGAGATTTATTTCCTTATCCTGGCACTGAATTTGCATCTCTGCTGGACAAGGTCCTGCTCCTGGCAGGGATCTGCACCTGCAGCTGGCTCCTGGCATGGGGGACACTGAACATCAAACCCTCTTCTCTAAATGCTGCTCCATTATTTAAAAGCTTTTTCCTTCAGGTAATTGTTTCAGTCAGATGCTTTTTAAAGCCTTTTTCTGAGAAGAACAGGTCCTGAATTAGAAGCAATCCCCAGCTAATAACAGTGATTGCTGCAAGGCCTGCAGTGAAGGAGCTGCTGGGGAGTTCATGGCTCCTGCCCCATCCTGCTCAGCCCATTCCTCTGGGCACTGCCCTGCTCACATCCCTGGGGATTTCATGGCTCCTGCCCCATCCCTGGGGATTTCATGGCTCCTGCCCCATCCCTGGGGAGTTCATGGCTCCTGCTCCATCCTGCTCAGCCCATTCCTCTGGGCACTGCCCTGCTCACATCCCTGGGGATTTCATGGCTCCTGCCCCATCCCTGGGGATTTCATGGCTTCTGCCCCATCCCTGGGGATTTCATGGCTCCTGCCCCATCCCTGGGGAGTTCATGGCTCCTGCTCCCTCCCTGGGGAGTTCATGGCTCCTGCCTCCTCCCTGGGGATTTCATGGCTCCTGCCCCCTCCCTGGGGAGTTCATGGCTCCTGCTCCCTCCCTGGGGAGTTCATGGCTCCTGCCTCCTCCCTGGGGATTTCATGGCTCCTGCCCCCTCCCTGGGGAGTTCATGGCTCCTGCTCCCTCCCTGGGGAGTTCATGGCTCCTGCCCCATCCCTGGGGATTTCATGGCTCCTGCTCCCTCCCTGGGGATTTCATGGCTCCTGCCCCCTTCCCGGGGAGTTCATGGCTCCTGCCCCCTCCCTGAGGAGTTCATGGCTCCTGCCCCCTCCCTGGGGAGTTCATGGCTCCTGCCCCATCCCTGGGTAGTTCATGGCTTCTGCCCCATCCCTGAGGAGTTCATGGCTCCTGTCCCTCCCAGGCCAGCCCATTCCTCTGGGCACTGCCCTGCTGCCATTCCCACTGATCCCAGCCACAGCTGCATGCCCTCACCTGCCTGTGCCAGCCTGGGGACACCACAGGGCCCTGTCCCTGCTGCCACTCTCTCCCTGGGCCCCAATTCCTCTCATGGCCACAGTCCCTTCTCATTCTTTTAGTTTGTGTTCAGAGCAATCAATATCCACAGGAACTACTTGGATTGATGCTTGTGGGGGGCTCTCAGGCACTGCAGGAATGCTCAGTGAGGAATTGAGTTACCCCACTGTCAATGTGGGCTGGAGCAGCTCCAGTGACACCAGGACCTGCACTGGGAGAGCTCCTGCAGGATCTCAGAGAGTTTGGGACTGAGCCCAGGCTGATCTGGGCATGGATTATCCCTGTGCTGAGCTCACCTGGATCTCAGTGCTGGGTCCAGCTCGGGGCTGGGACAGCAGAGCTCAACCTTGAGCACAAACCCTGTCCCCAGTGAGAGGATGGAGCTGTGGGGGTTTGCAGTCAGACAGAGCAAATTTGTCCTTTCAAAAATGGCCCAAAATTTCTCTGATCGACTGCAGGGGTGGCTTTGGCCCTGGGGGAGTGTTTGGAAATCAAACATTTAATCCAGGGGTCAATAAAAACAGAATGACAAAGTGTGAGTGCTTTCCCTCCCTTTCCCTTGTTAACTGCTGAGGCTGGAAATCCATTCCCATCCCAGAAGCAGCTGTAGGAGACACCTGATAAGGGAGAACAGCAAAGCCATTAACCTGGAGTCACAGAGTGCTGTTCTCCTCCTGCTGAAGCTGCTCAGAGCAGGTGACAGGAGGCACAGACAGCTCCTGGCTGCAGCCTCCGATCCCACAGCAGGGAAAAGTCACTGCACAGCCCCAGGAGGCTGCTCCAGGAGACCCAGGGGGCTGATCCAGGAGACCCAGGGGGCTGATCCAGGAGCACCAGGAGGTTGTTTCAGGAGCTCCAGGCACAGAGAACGTCTCTGGCACCCTGCAATCTGTGTGAGGCCCTGGGCCACAGCTCTCTTCACAGAGAACAGCAGGCACAAGTTCTCCAAGGATTTTTCCTGGGAAGGCAGTGAGACGCACAGAGAGAAGAAGAGAAAACAATTCTTGTCTCTATTCACTGCTCCTGTTGTTTGGCACACGTGGAATGTGTTACGGAGATTGTTTGCCCAAAGGGAATTGTTAATTGGACACTGATGAAGGTTGTTTGGATTCCTTGGCCAATGTGTGTCCAGGCTGTCTCAGAGAGTCATGGGTTTTTCTTTAGTATCTTTGTAGTATAGTATCTCTGTAGTATTCTTTAGTATAGTATCTCTTTAGTATGTAATTTAATATAGTATTAGTACAATATAGTATAACTTAATAAAGCATTTGTTCAGCCTCCTGAATCATGGAGTCAGAGCTCATTATTCACCATATTGGGGTCTCCCTGCCTCTACCACAAGGCTCCAGCAGGGTGATCCCTTTGCTGTCCCAGGCCTGTGGGGCTGAGCCAGGCTGGCAGTGCCACATCAGGGCAGGGACCAAGGAGCTTGAGCCCCTTCAAACTCCTTTTGGCCCCTGAGCTGAATGTGCAGATGCCCAGTCTGGTGGCTGCTCCAGGCACAGGGCTGGAGTGGGAGAGCTGCGAAGTGTCACCCTGACCCTGGTGTGCCACCAGGGAGCTCCACCCTGGGGAAGCTTTGAGGATGAGGATGGAGGGTGTCTCTGTTTGGAAAGCCAGGTGTCTAAGGAAGGCAGGAGCCTCCCCTGAAATGGAGAATGTAGACCGCCTACCTCCAAATTATTATAAATTTAAAATTAAGGGCCTCTCAGGCAAAAATATGGGAGCAGGGATAACATTCCTTTATTAGGGAAGAAAATAAAAAGATAAAATAAACAATGCAGTAATACAAACCAACACTGCCAGAGTCAGAACCCAACATGACACCCTGTGGGTCAGGGTGTTGGCAGCAGAACCATTGGAATTGTGGCTCAGCCCTCCTGCAGTGTCAGGGCTGGTTCTGCTGGAGCAGGGATCCTGGAGAAAGGTGCAGTCTCTTCCTCTGAAGATCCAGGGGAAGAAGAGGCAGCTGCTGTTCCTCTGGGGAATCCAGTGCAGAAGCTGTTCTGGTGTCCCAGAAACTCAGATTGTATCCAGGTAGGAATGCTTGGCTCCTCCCCCTGGGCGGAGCATCTCCCAGTGGGATGATGGAATTTGATCAGCCATGCAGGGACATTCAATAGCCTGTTATCAGCAGATATCTCCCTGGAGGGAGGATTGGTTCTGGAAGAGATAAAGTAAAACTGCCCAATGAACAGCAGAGAACTGCCCCACCTCTGACAGATGGCAAATAGAATCCATCTTGCCTTGCAATCTGGGACAAGGGGCAGTTCTGTCCCTGTGTCTGGGTGCCACCTGCCCAGGGCAGGATGTGCACTGCAGGGACAGCACATTCCGTGGGGCTCCAGGGCCCGCTCCCGTCCCATTCCTGTGCCAGCCCAGTGAGCCTCACCTCTGCTGGAAAAGATATTTCAGAGGGTAAAATGGAGCAGCTAAGGAGGAAGTGCTCCTTGCCGTCCCTCAGGAGCACAAAGCCCTCTGTCCTCACAGAAACTGTGCAGATTTTTCCTCTCCCTTCTCCTTTCCATCTGGCATTTCCAAACCAAGGGCATGAGCCATCCCTCCCTGGCCCTGCAAGGGGAGATGATCACCTGCTCTTTGGGAGCTGTCTCCTTGCATCAGCTGAGACTGTGCCCTGGGCAGCACACCAACCCACCCTGTGTGTGTCTGCACAGGGAACAACAAACATTCCTCTCCCATCAGTGTCACTGTGACTGCCAGGCCATCCAGGAGTGTCACTGCCACCACAAAGCCCCTCACAGGAGTTCTGAGCACTGCATTTTACCCCTGTAGGATATTGCCATAGCTACTAATTATTAATAACAGCCTGTAGTGGAGGCTGACAGTTGTCTCTGGAGGGAGGGAATGTTCTGTAGCTTTGGGATCCATCCGTGCTCTTATTTAGCAACAAAACTGAGGTCTCTTGATCAGCCCCTTTCAGCCTGGAGTAAAGCAGGGATATCAGAGAAGCAGTTTAGGGTGGAAAGGAATTTAAAGCCCATCCAGTCCCACCTAGGGACACCCACTATCCCAGGGTGCTCCATCCAACCTGGCCTTGGGCACTGTCAGGGATCCAGGGGCAGCCCCAGCTGCTCTGGGCACCCTGTGCCAGGTTCTCCTCACCCTCACAGAGAAGGATTTTTTCCCAATCTCCCATCTAAGCCTACGCCCCTTCTGGAAGGGTCAGGAGTTTCACCACTTCTTTGTTCCTCTTCCCCACTGGCTGTGCATTGCAGGGGTTGAGGCAGTGCCTGAAAATGCTTCTGTGTCAGAGGCCTTTTCCTGTGACACTGTGACATGTCCAGTTTGCTCTGTCACTCACCTGGGCACGAAGAATCCTTCAAACCTAAATCCCCCCATGGAGTCCCTGGTGATGCATGGCTGTGGGGATGCTGCACAGGGAATATTTATACTTTATCTGTCAGGGAGGGAGGGCTGAAAGGATCCTGTTCCCCACTGCCCAGGGCAGGGAATCTGATCCTTGGGCTCCTGATGATCAGGGTGAGAGCAGGAGATGCTTTTGGATGTGTAAGGATCCAACAGGATTTGGAGCTGAACTACTGCAAACAGCTCCCAGGGCTGGAAGGAAACACCTCTGGGGAGGGTGCCCGAGGTGCTGCTGATCAAAGGTGCTGCCTTTCATTCCACTGCTGGCTCCCTGTCCTCTCCCTTTCCCCCCTGAACACATCCAGGCTCGCCTGGCTGCGGGAGCCGAGCCTGTCCTGTCACAGCCAGCCTGTGATGTGACACAGGAGAACAGGAGGTGACAGGGCAGGAGCAGCCTGATGGGCTGGAGGCTGAAACAGAGGTGGAGGCAGTTATTTTGGGATGGGATGCCAGGAATTTACAGGGGATGTAAAGCAGAGCTGACAGATGAAAGAGCCAAGCTGCTGCTCCCAACCTTGGCAGAGGCACATGGTGACCTTGGACGCTGCTGTGGCTCATGCCCAAAGCTGAGGCACACGGTTCTGAAGGGGTTAACGTCCCTGGGGACAGGGGCTGGTGGTGGACATGGGTCTTGGGCAGTGGATCCCAGCTGGGAGGGCTGGAGCAGCTCTGGGCTGAGTGCCCTGAGCCCCAGCTGCTGAGAGGTGGCCTGGGAGACATGAGGTCACCCTGACCCTGGCAGGGCTGCCCGGGGGAACAGCCCAGCCCAGGCAGGGCCCTGAGACACCTGGGGCTGGGCTCCCCCTGCAGCCTCCACAGTGGGTCTGGGCAGGGACAGTGTCTTGGTTTGGAAAGCCAGGTGTGTGCTAAGGAAGGCAGGAACCTCTCCTGAAATGGAGAATGTAAACCCTCCCCACCCCTCTGAATTGGTGAAAATTTTAAATTAAGGGGCTCTTAGGCAAAAAATATGGGAGCAGGAAATAATAGTTCTTTAATAGGGCAGAAAATAAAAGGATAAAATAAACAATGCAGTACACTAGAACAACACTGCCAGAGTTGGAACCCAACCTGACACCCTGTGGGTCAGGCTGTTGGCACAGTCCCATTGGAATTGTGGCTCAGCCCTCCTGCAGTGTCAGGGCTGGCTCTGCTGGAGCAGGGATCCTGGAGAAAGGTGCAGTCTCTGCCTCTGAAGATCCAGGGGAAGGAGAGGCAGCTGCTGTTCCTCTGGGGAATCCAGTGCAGAAGCTGTGCTGGTGTCTCAGAACCTCTGGATTATATCCAGGTAGGAATGCTTGGCTCCTCCCACTGGGCTCACATCTCCCAATGGGATGCTGTAGTTCTTATCAGCCATGCAGTGACATTCAATAGCTGTTATCAGCAGTGTCCCCTCCTGAGGGAGGAGTGGGTGTGGAAGAGATAAGGAAAGCTGCCCCATTAACAGATGACAGCTGCCATAGAGATGGTAATAGAATCCATCTTGCCTTGCACTCTGGGACAGACAGTGACCTGCAGAGAGGAGACCTTGGACAATCAGGGGTCCTGTGTTGGGGAGGTGACTCCCACCCTTTGTGTCCCTGAATGTCACTCCAAAAGGGGTGCATGAACTCTTCTGGTCTAATTAATGGTGAAAACCCTTTAAACCCTGCCCTGTTATGGCAGAGCTGGTGAGGGTAGGGTCATGGCCAGGCACAGGTGAGACACATGTGGGGATCATGGGGATGGTTGTGGTGGATTCATTGATATAGAGTTTAAATATTCCCAGTGCAGTGTCCCAATAACAATTCCACCACCTGTTCCAATGGATTCTTGGATCATCCTGTCCAACCATAGGATCAGGGGTGTCAGTGAGATCCCTTTGCTGACTCAACTTCCCTGAGGAGAACTTGGTCCACTCAGTCTCAGGTCTGGTCTCAGTCTGGGTCTAAGAGACCATAAATGAGCAGCTTTGGGCAGGTTTGTGGCCTTTGACCTTGCAGGATCTGCAATTCCAAAGCCAAAAAGCACCTGTGGGGCTGCTTTGGGATTTGATCTCAGTACTAGAGCAGAGCTTGGCACTTCCCACTCCCCTGTCCAAAGTGAGTCACCTCTGTGCCCACTCAGCTCTGCACAAATGACATCCCACAGGTCAGGAGGTGTAAGAAAACAGAATAATTGTAATAATACAGATAATTGTGTTTAGTACAATACAACAGGGAGCGGCAGGTGTTCATGGGGGGAAGTGACCAGGCTGCTCCTCAGGTGAGGTCCCTCCTTCCCTCTGCCCTGTACATGCCCAGTGCTGCCCGGGTGTGTTCTGTACATGCCAAACCCTGGGGACTGCAGGCTGGGAGAAAGCAGAGTGTGCCCAGAGTGACTGAGCAGCTCTGCAGGACAGGAACCCTGCTGGCAGGAGGAACCTGAGAGCAGCAGGAGCTGCCAGGGGGGTTGAACATTGTGAGATGAACCTTGAGGGTGGTGCAAAGTGAGGGGTGGGAAAAGAGGAGGAATTTCACCAGAGGCTACTGTGATGCCCCGGTGCCAGAGGGTTCCCATGGCAGAAGCCCACAGGGTGTGCCCAGAGTGCTGCAGGGGGTGAGGAGATGGAAAATTGGGGTTTAGTGGCAGCTCTGGCTGTGACCTGACCATGGGGCATCAGGGAGGGACATTCTGCTGCATTGCAAAGAGCTGGAGCAGAAATCCCTGGGACTGAGGCCTTGGGAAGGATCCTGCTGTCATTCCCAGGCAGCAAATCCCATTTCCAGTTCCCTGGTGAGGGAGAGCTGCAGGGTCAGAGCAGAACCATTGTCAGAGCAGGCTCTGGCAGCCAGGGAGGTGGCACCAGTCCCAGCCCCACCCTTTTCCTCTGAAGGGGACAGGAACCTTTCAGCGGAGGCGTTTCCTCCTCACGCCTCATTGCCAATTGCGTTTCCATGTGGGGGAGAACAGTGGGCAGTGACTCTGGGGCTGGAGCAGCTCCTGCACAGGGCTGGGAAAGGTCCCTGCCCTGGCAGAAACCCCAGCCCAGATGTGGGGCTGAAACAAAGGGAGAGTATTCCCTAGAGAGCACAAATATTTAAAATATTTATTAGAGTACTCACAAATACCTTTTAATCCCAGATTTTCTTTTTCTCTTGCTTTACGCTTTCTTTGTTTACATTATCCTCAAAAATTAAATGAGAAGGGGAAAAAAACCACTTTTTTTTCCAAATTCCCTTTTTTTCTTGCTTTATGTTGTTGGGTTTTTTTCCCCAAAGCTCCACAAATATAAGAAGTGGATTTCACTGGTTTCATTTTGCAATGAGAGAGCAAAGCAATTCCACTTGATTTAGAGGAAGCAGCAGTTGGGGTGATGATCACAGAAAGAGGCTGGAATTACTCAATAAACTGGAAGGTCTCATCCCTCTTCCACTTCCATTAGATGTGGGGCACTCTGGGGATGAGCTCCCAGGAATAAAACAATTCCAGGGCCTGGAGTGGAGCATCCTCATTGTGGGTCTGGCAGAGCTCTCCTGCCACAAATCCTGGATCTGTGGGGAGACTCTCCAGGACTTTATTCCAGCAAAATCATTCTGCTCCCAGGAGAAATAGCCTGGAATAAAATTAACTCCACTCCCTTTATGGCACAAGCCAATAAAATGGTGTCTAATTCCTTGTTTGCACTTCCAGGGGACAGGTGGAAGGGGTTTGAGGGAGAGGGGGTGCCCTGAGCTGTGCAGGGTGCTGGGAATTCTGGACCCTGGAATTCCCTGGGAGCCCCTCTCTGCTCCCCTGCCTGATGGAGACAGTTCCTGTGGGGAGGGGAAGGGGTGCCTGAGGAGTGTTCTGTCACACCTGGGGTCAATGGGGCTCTTGCTCTCTGGGGTCTGAGTTTTCCTCAATTCCAAACTCTGGCCAGGGCTGGAAGTGGCCCTTGCCCAGAGGATTCTGCTCCAGCTGTGCTGCTCCAGGACAGAAATTCCAGTGGGATTTGGCACAGGCTGAGCTGGGGTTTGTATTCCCAAGCAATTTGCTCAGATTTAATTTCCTACACAGCTCTGTCTCTCCCCTGAGAAGTTTTGGCCCCGTTTCTGTGACCTCTGAGATGAATTCCTGGAACAATTTGGACATTTTTGTTCAGACACAGTAACGCTGACATTGTTCCAGCCCTTCCAGTGGTCAAACAACAGCTCTGGAGAGCTCAGCCAAGGCATTTCCCAGCTCCTGCCAAATGTGCTTCTCACAAATGTGTTCCTCCCTCACTCCTGCACCTGGGATGCTGCTGGGCATGGAAGGAAATCTTTTTAGGTAAATCCACCAGGAATACAGGGATAATTCCAGTTTGTGAGGAACAAGGGGTCCACTTTAATGGCTGATGAAATTCCTGCTGGTCCCTCCCTGTGGATACCTGGGATCACCTGGGAGCACTGGGCTCTAGGCCAGGCTCCCACTGCTTTGTGCTTGTGCAGTCCTGCAAAATCAGCAGCACTTAGAGCTGGTCTGTAGAAAGTGTTGTCCCCCCAAAACCCCTGAAAGTTCACTAAATCAACAATTTATCCTGAAGTCTTTATTTGGAGCAGACACAATTGTATGGAAAGGGACAGGAGGAGTCCTGACCAACACTCAGGTTCTGTGAGGAAGGTGAGACATTAATCAAGAGTTTAATCCTTCTGCCTCCCCCAGTCCTGCCCAGCAGAGCTGTGAGCCTGGCTTGGGGAGGGCTGGTTCCTAAACCCCAGAGCCCTGGGAATGGTGTGGGAAATGTGCAGGGTTTGGCAGCATCCTGTGGGGTTTCTCCCTCCAAAGGTGGCTCATGGGGAGGCCTAGCATCCTCAGGTGAGGTTGAGGGCCAGCAACACCTGGAAAATTGCAATTTATCTTCTAGAGAGCTCTGATCCAGGGTTTGTGGGCCTGGAGGAATAAAAGCGTTTCATGATTGCTGAGCCCAGCTCCTTAAAATGGGTTTGAGCTCTGGGGATGTTTGCTGCACTCCAGGGCTCGGGGGAGCCAGAGCTGTCAGGGAGTGAGCTCAGGAGGAGGGGCTCAGGGGGGTGAGCACAGAGGGGGTGAGCACAGAGGGGTGAGCACAGGGTGGATGGGCTCAGGGGGGTGAGCTCAGAGGGGGTGAGCACAGGTGGGTGAGCACAGGGTGAGTGAGCACAGGGGGGAGAGCACAGAGGGGTGAGCACAGGGTGAGTGAGCACAGGGGGGTGAGCACAGAGGGGTGAGCACAGGGTGAGTGAGCACAGGGGGGTGAGCACAGGTGGGTGAGCACAGAGGGGTGAGCACAGAGGGGTGAGCACAGGGTGAGTGAGCACAGGGTGAGTGAGCACAGGGTGGATGGGCTCAGGGGGGAGAGCACAGAGGGGTGAGCACAGGGTGAGTGAGCACAGGGGGGAGAGCTCAGGGGGGTGAGCACAGGTGGGTGAGCACAGAGGGGTGAGCACAGGGTGGATGGGCTCAGGGTGGTGAGCACAGGCTGGGTGAGCTCAGGGGGGTGAGCACAGGGGGGAGAGCTCAGGCGAGTGACCACAGGGGGTGTGGTGAGCTCAGGTATCTACACTCAGATGGGTGAGCACAGAGGGGTGAGCACAGGGGGGTGAGCTCAGAGGGGGGAGGTCAGGTGGGTGAGCTCAGGTATCTACACTCAGGTGGGTGAGCTCAGGTGGGGGAGTTCAGGGGGTTCAAGCACAGAGGGGTGAGATCAGGGGATGTTTGCTGCACTCCAGGGCTCAGGAGGGAGCCAGAGCTGCCAGGGGGGTGAGCTCAGGAGGAGGGGCTCAGGGGGGGGAGCTCAGGGGGGTGAGCACAAAGGGGTGAGCTCAGGTGTGTGAGCTCAGGGGGGTGAGCACAGGGGGAGAGCTCAGGGGGGGAGCTCAGGTGTGTGAGCTCAGGTGGGGGAGCCCAAGGGGGTGAGCACAAAGGGGTGAGCTCAGGGGGATCACCACAGGGGGATGAGCTCAGGTGTGTTCCCAACCAGACAGGAGCAGCAGCTCTGTGATTATCCCCACCCCACCTGTGCCCACATCCTCTCTTCCCTGTTTCCATGGGGAGCTGAGAACACTCCCAGCACTGCCCATGGCCCACCTGAGGGTGCTGCTCCTTCTTTCTGGGAGAAACCCCTGGAACTTCTTGGTTTCTTTGATTTTGCCCAGTCCCTGCAGTGCCTCCAGGGAACCACACCTGTCACGATCAGCTCGTGCTAGTGGGGGTCCTGATGGTTCATTAACTGATCTCAGAGTGCACAAGCAACACAGAGAGGGGATTTAAGTATCAATCACAACTGGATTTTGTTTTGATTTATATATATATACATATATATTAAAATATATATATATACATATTTTTATGTACAAAATGCACCTTTTGATTTTAAAGGTGTGTTTCTAAAATACACCTTTATTGAATGACCACAACAAATGCAATAGAGGGATTTAGAAAGGAGATAAAAGATAAAGAGAGAGAGACAGAGGGGGGAAAGGGTAGAGCTACCAACGCAGGGATGAAATCCTCAAGGTCTGGACAATGGAAATGTGTCTTGTCACATCAGGGAGAATCTCAAAGTCCTGGTTAACTCAGGAGTCTATTATAGTCCTTTGCTGAGGGGGTACAGGTACAGGACAATGGAGAATGAGTGTATTGAAATCACTGAGGGAGAACAGGTATTGAAAAGGGGTACAGACAGTCCATGTTCTCAGCAGTGAGACAGACCCATTTTTTCTTGCTCCAGGGAACACAGCTGGGCAAACATTTTGCTCTGATCAGGCCAGCCCCTGCCCCCATTAGGATTACCGGGGTCTCAGGCTCAGTCCTGGGGAGGGGGCTTTAATCCCCGTCCCTCAAGGTGGTACTGGAGCAGGTGAAGGGTTTTCCATGGGTTCCATGGGTTTTCCACCAAAGTTACCCCTGAAGGTTCACTTGGCTGAGAGGTGGGAAATTCCTGGGCCATTCTTGTGAAGCAGACACAAGCATATAGGGCTATAGGTGCCCCTCTGGGCACCTCACAGAGCAATTCCTCCTTGGCAGCCGCTCTGCTGTCACTTTCATATTTTCTGGAAAAATCCCCTTGCCCAAGGTTCTTCTCCTGGGAAGCTGAGAAGCCTCAGAGAAAAAGCAAAACTATATTATCTCATTTGCTTCTCCTGTGTTTTGCTGCTTTGGAATGTGTTTGGAGATTGTTTACCCACAGGTGATTGTTTCATTGGTTTCATGTCAATTGTTTTTACTTAATGACCAATCATGGCCACACTGTGTTAGGGCTCTGGAAGGAGTCATGAGTTTTCATTAGTATCTTTTGGCCTTCTGTGAGCTGCTCCTTGGCAGGCCCTGCTAGAAGCAGTCAGTGCAGACACAGCTGTGAACACTCAGCGAGCATCCACCTCAACCAGCCCAGAACTCCAGCCAGGGTCCTCAGGGTCCCACTCTCTGTTCTGGTGACAGTCGTGAGGCAAAGGGGGGAAACTTCAGAACATCTCTTACAACACCCAACTGAGAGCAGGGCCAGAGAGGGCTCAGGTTTGGAGAACCAGGAGCTGGGTCCTGAGATTGAAATAAATAGAGCAGGAGACCTTTCTCCTTTTTAATGCCTTCACTAAAAATCAGCTTGGGTGGGGAGAACCGACGGGTCCGTGCTCAACGCAGCTGCTGCTCCCAGGAATGGCACAGAGGAAGAGTGCAGCTGTGTCCACTGGTCTGCAGGCAGAGCTGGGGCTTCCGTCCTCACCAAAGCATCAGGAGATTCCCAGTTTTCAGTTTGACATTTGAGGTCCTCTTTCTAGCCAACATCCTTTTAGGTTAGGGTGAGAGGTGGCAGACACTGGATTCAGTTCCTCACCTCTGGACATCACTTAGATCTCTTAATTCCATGGTGGCTCATTGTTTTAGGGGTTTTCCCTGCTAGATTTGGTGAGGTGTTTCCACATTTGCATACCTGCCCCGATGTCACCTCCTCCTCACAGTCCCAGGGGCCATTTTCCAGGAAGCAGCAGGGTGATACTCAACAAAGGGGGATTTCTAACCATCAAGAACAGGCAATTAAAGAAAAACTATTAACAACAGGTGATTACAACATGAAATTATTAACAACAAATAGTTAAAACTCCAACTTAGCAGCAATTGGTTTAACCGGTTAACTCTGCAACCTTTTTTAAAAAAAAATGGACAACTTTTCTACTCATAACAGGATGAAGGTGCTCTCCCTGCCTGGTCCCAGAGATGCCAGCCCCCCCAGCCCTTCTGGGGACACTGTGTTGGATCTTCAGCCTCAGGCAGCCAAGAACAAACCTCAAACCTTTGGTTTAAGGCCTTCAGGTGCAGGGTTTGGCCCTGAGTTAATTGGCAGTGAACTGGAGAGCATTAAGGGCAGACTGGTGAAGGTTGCTTGAAGCACAGCCCTTCCCCAGAGCCGTTCCAGGCCACGCACAGCCCAGGCTGTGTGGGGCAGAGTGCTCCCACTTGTATCCTGCTCTTGAATGCACAGAGTGCCCAGGCTTGGGATTTAATTGGTAATTAATGAACTGCAGGTCAGAGAAAGACTGAGCAGTCAAAGAACCCTTTTCTGGGTGGTGTGGCCTGTCCCTGAGTGAGTCCTGCACTTCTTGGGGGCTCTTTTGGGAGAGACAAAATCCTGTGGGTGATGGACACTCTGGGCTGTGGAATTCCAGTGATCCTGGTGCATCCAACCCCAAAACCAGAGCCCTGAGCTGATGAGCACCTTTTCACAGTGACAAACTCAGGGAACTGGCAGAAACTAATTTTTAATTGTTTTCCTACCTTAGACTGAATTACAAGGGATGATAAGCAGGAGAGCCCAGGGGATCTGTTCAGGTGAAACCCCACCTGCAGAGCCCAGCACAGGAGGGACCTGGAGCTGCTGCAGAGCCCAGGGAGGCTCCAGGGTGATCCCAGGGATGGAGCAGCTCTGCTGGGAGAGCTGGGGGTGCTCACCTGGAGAGGAGACCAGGGGTGACCCCACTGTGGCCTTGCAGGGCCTGAGGGAGCCCCAGGAAACATGGAGAGACAGGATTTACAAGGGATGGAGGGACAGGACACAGGGAATGGCTCCCAGTGCCAGAGGGCAGGGCTGGATGGGATATTGGGAATTGGGAATTGTTCCCTGGCAGGGTGGGCAGGCCCTGGCACAGGGTGCCCAGAGCAGCTGGGGCTGCCCCTGGATCCCTGGCAGTGCCCAAGGCCAGGCTGGACATTGGGGCTTGGAGCAGCCTGGGACAGTGGAAGGTGTCCCTGCCATGGCAGGGGTGGCACTGGGTGGGCTTTGGGGTCCCTTTCAATCCAAACCATCCTGGAATTCTGTGATCCTCTGAGACTCCTGAGAAGAGGCAGCAGCTGAGCTCAGCTCTCACAGGGGAATCCTGGGCAGGTCCCAGCTGGGGATGCTGGGCTGAGTCTGTGCCTCCCTCACTGCTGAGCTCGGCTCAGGCACCACCGAGGCAGCTCAGCCCAAACCCCTTTGATCAGGACTTGCCTGAAGTCTCCTCACAGCAGGAGAGGAGAACGATCTCGGCTCAGAGGGGTTCCTGTGGCTGTCAGGGAGAGCAGCCAGGGCACAGCTCTGCCTCCCCTGCAGTGGCGCAGACCCCAGGCTGAGCTTCCTTCCTTCTTTCCTGGAGTCCTTCCTTCCTTCCTGGAATCCTTCCTTCCTTCCTTCCTGGAATCCTTCCTTCTTGGAGTCCTTCCTTCCTGGAGTCCTTCCTTCCCAGCTGTGGGAGTGAGCTGGGCTCGGGAGGTGTCCCAGGGCAGGCTCAGAGCCATCCTTGCTGTCCCCAGGGCCATCCCCTGAGTGTCACCTGCCTGCTGAGGGCCTCCTGCCACCTCCAGGGGCAGCTGCTAAATGCAGCACTGGGGTTTGTGCACAAAACTCTCCCTGTGTCTCTAAACTCCCATTTCCAAGTTGTTACCTGGATCGATGGACAAGGGTTTATCTTTAATCTGAATCTCTGCTGGCTCTGTCATTTGTTTTCTGTTCCCCTCCCTCTGCTCCTGCTGAGGGAATGACAATATGGAAATGGTGGGGAAATCAGCTTTGGGAACCAAATTATTCCTCCCCCTCCAGGCAGTGAGGAAAGGTGACAGAGTCCAGACTTTTTGAAGGGATGACTTTATTGAACTATTTGGTCTGAGTTCAGCCCTCTTTTGAATGAGGGAAGGGTTGGAGCTGTGCCAGGGAGGCTCAGGCTGGATTTTAGGAAAGGTTCTTCCCCAGGGGGTGCTGGCACTGCCCAGGCTCCTCAGGGAATGGGCACAGCCCTGAAGCTGCCAGAGTTCCAGGAGGGTTTGGGGCTGCCAGGGATGCCCAGGCTGGGAGTGTTGGGGGGTCTGGGCAGGGCACGAGCTGCACTGGATGATCCTGGGGGTCCCTCCCAGCTCAGGATATCCTAGGACTTTATGAATTCAGACCAAGAGGTAAAGAGCCACAGCCCTTCCAGCACCTGCCTTTTCTCTGGAACCTGTCCAGAGTGACTCTGGCAGGTTCCAGCTGCCTGAGGAGATTGACTCCATAAAGACATTTCTGGGCAGGCCCCAGAGGGGCAGGAAAATCCTCTCCTTACAGGTCAGACTTGCCACAGACAAAACCCAATAGCCTGGAAAATGAGGAGAAGGCTGTGGAACAGTGACCCAGCCACAGCAGCAGGGATTAAGGAATATCTCTAATTTTAAAATGAGTTTTAGATTCATAAAATGGTGTTAATGGTCCTGAGGGTGCAGTGGGCTGGAATGTCCTCCCCAGTCCTACATAAATCATCTTGTGTGCTCTGCTGGGACAGAGGGGCCCTGGAATAGGCGCTTTAGTTGGGATCTTTTATTGAACTGGAATTATGGCAGAGTCTGGAGGAATCCAGGCTTGAGCCAAGGAGGAGTCCCACAGGGCTGGGCACCTCCCACCCAGCTAAAAGCTCCTTCAGTTCCAGCTCCTGAGGGAAAAGCCTGGGAAAAGCAGGAAGCAATAGATCCCTGGAGCTCCCAGGGATGGAGGGTGGGAATTTTCATTTCCATTCCCTCCCTGAGTCCAGGCTGGATCCCTCTGGAAGCACCTCCCTCCCTGCTGCCTCTGCATGTGCGATCCAAGCAGGGCTCCTAATGAAACACTGCAGCTGAGGCTCTGGAGCTCTGCAGGATGGGCTGAGATCAAAATCCCTTCATCCTCAGCTGGAGCACTCACGTGGTGCTTCCTCTGTGCCTTTTCCCAGCTCTCATGGCCACAGGTTCCCTGCAAAGCACCTTTAATCCACTCCAGTCTCATTCTGTGGCTGGGTTTAAAGCTCTTCCCACATGCCCTGTTCCAGCCTCAGAAGTTTTCCAGAAGGTTCACGGGCTCAATCTGTTGCTGTGGCCTCATTTGCATATGATTTGCATTTTGCCTGGGGTGTTTTAAGCCACCAGCTCATTAGCAGGACTAATTTGGGGTTGGCTGTGTCAGGTTTTAATGCAGAGATGCCCCCCTGGGCCTGGCAGGTTTGAAAATCCCTGCCCAGGGAAGGGAGACCGTGTAGGTACCATGGACATGGGCATTGGGGTGGATGGGGAGCATCTAGAGAGGGTCAGCACAAGGTCTGGGAAATTGGGAATGTCCAGGGGTTTCCAGGGGACCCAGAGAGGTTTTGGGGTTCCTTTTCTCACTCCAGGCAAGGTTTCCTGGCCACAGTCACTGTGTGTTTGGCCAGTCTCTGTTTATGGCTCTGATGGAGCCTCAGCACCACCCTGGCCCCTCCAGAGCTCCCTGGGCATCTCATTTAGGGTTTTTAACCTAAATTTCCTCTGTTCTTGCCAGATGTGACTCCTTGTCCTGGTCATGGAGCACACTCTGTCCCTGTCCTTCTGCAGCTGCTCCCTGTGCATTTGCAGATTGTTCTCTCTGTCCTTCTCTCCCGGATATTCCAAACCCACTGTCTGGCAGTGGGAGCCATTCCCTGTGTCCTGTCCCTCCATCCTTGTCCCAAGCTCCTCTCCAAGTTTCTTGGAGCCCTTCAGGCACTGGAAGGCCACAATTAAGTTACAAAACTTCTCTTGCCCAGGCCCTGCCTTGATTTTCTCCACACCATTTCCCAGCTGCTTTGTGCCATCCAGGAAAGCACCGCAGGAATTCGCTCTGGGAAATGTTCCTATCCAGGGGTTTGGAGAGCAAAGCTGTGCTGTCCATGAGGGACATGATCCCAGGGTCAAATATAGAGAAACATTGTGGGGACTGGGGAGTTTTCCTCCGTGGAGACCCTGGGGGGGCATTCCCTGGTCTAGGGAGACACAAGAAGATTCCCTCAAAAAGCTGTTGGACCCCATTGACTCCTTCCCCTCTTCCTGTGTCTGTTTCTGTGTTCCTGTGCCACACCTCCCTATTCCCTGCTTGCCCTCATCTTTGTACTGCCCCAACACCAGGGTCAGTCCCCAGGCCCCGGGAGAGAGACAAAGTCAGACTCTCTGGGTGTGGGTGCTGGGGCCTGAACATCTCACAGCATGGCTGAATAAAACATCTGTGGATATTATGCAAAGGCCCTTTCTGCTTCTTTACCCTGGACTATGCTAGCAGCAATTCAGGCTGCTACAAATGGCGCCCGAACAGGGCATTCCTCCATTCACTGATGGCCCAGTTTGCTGAGGGTGGAATGCTCTGAAGACAGCAGGGTCACATCAGCAGAGAAACTCCAGATGGAAGTGGGAAATGGGGTTCCATCAGTGTGAAAAATGCCAATCACTTGTTTTTAAAATTTTAAAAGTTTAATAGTAATAAAATGCTTATAAGAATAGCAATATAATTAGAGTAATAAAAATTTGGACAATTAGGATTCAGGACAATACGAGACAGTAAAAACAAAGAGTTATGGACAGTCCAGGTACCTCTTTCTGGGCAAAATAAGCCCGGAAAAGGACCCACGTTAACAGAGGATTAACCCTTAAAAGCAACAGCCTGTTGCATATTCATACACCTCATCCATGATGCATAAATTCCATTCAAACACAGGATTCTAGCTGGGCAGTGTCAGCTGCTTCCTGTGAATCCTGACAGCATCTTCAGGGCTGAGCGAGGCAGGAAGAAGTTTGTTTCTTCTAATAAGAGAAAAATAAATTCTCTTTCTCTGAAAGATTCAGGTGTCCTGTGGCTGCTATCTCACAGTGAGTCCTTTCTTTAAAAAAAGTATCCTACATAGCATAGTTTCTATTTTAACATTATGTTATAACCTAAAACTATATTTAACACACTACTTAAGAAAATTAATACAGCATAATTTTCTAATACAACACATATAATATTCATTTTAATATTTGTGAAAAGCCAATCATAAAATACACATTTTTCACAACCAGCAATTCCCAAAGGGCTGGGGCCATCCCTTTAAAAAGAAAGAATGCTGAAATTCCCTTAGGATGCAGAAGCTGAAATGATGCTGCTGCTTCTTTCCTTCTTCCTTGTGCTCTGTTCCAAATGAGTTCATGTCCCATAAATAAAGGCCTGGTGGAATCCCAGCAGCTGCTGAGAGCTGATCTGGACAGTCCTGCCAAAGGCCCTGGCAGTAATTACCCTGTTACTGCTCCACAGCAGGAGAAGAATCTTGATATGTTATGAGAAACAGCTTAAATCACTGGGCCTCTGATCCCTTCAGGCAGCATCAGTTTAAACTTTTTGATTTGAACACACACAAAATCTCAAAAGTTAAAAAAAGACAATAAAAAAGCAGGTTTGGGAAATATCACAGGGCTCTGCTGGAATCTTTGCTCTGAGAGCTCCCCTTCCCTGCCAGCTCTGCTTCATAAACCCCTGGCTCTCAATCAGCTGAACAGAACAAATCATTTCCAAATGGCAACACTGGCCCATGGCTCAGTGTGCCACCATGGCCAGCCCCAGCTGCTGCCAGGAGCCCCACCTGGGAGCTGGGGGTCACCTCAGGGTCACCTCACACAGCTGGGGGGCACCACAGGGACCAGGGCTCTTCCACAGGATCTGCCCAAACCTTCATTTCTGACAGAGGTGAGCAGCAGGAAACATCTGGAATTGACATAAAATAATTGTGTTCATAAAAAGGAACCAGATGGGCCCAGGTCCTGAGGCCTCACAGTCCCAGGGAGCAGCACTGTGGGGACACAGCTGTGGAAAACCAGGGTGAGCCCAATAAAACCAGGTGATCCCAATAAAACCAGGGTGATCCCAATAATACCAGGACAATCCAAATAAAACCAGGTAATCCCAATAAAACCAGAGCCATCCCAATAAAACCAGAGTGATCCCAATAAAACCAGGGCGATCCAAATAAAACCAGAGCGATCCCAGTAAAACCAGGACAATCCAAATAAAACCAGGGTGATCCCAATAAAACCAGAGTGATCCAAATAAAACCAGGTGATCCCAATAAAACCAGAGTGATCCCAATAAAACCAGAGCGATCCCAATAAAACCAGGTGATCCCAATAAAACCAGAGTGATCCCAATAAAACCAGATGATCCCAATAAAACCAGAGTGATCCCAGTAAAACCAGGGTGATCCCAATAAAACCAGAGCGATCCCAATAGAACCAGGGCGATCCAAATAAAACCAGAGCGATCCCAATAAAACCAGGACAATCCAAATAAAACCAGGTAATCCCAATAAAACCAGAGCCATCCCAATAAAACCAGAGTGATCCCAATAAAACCAGGGCGATCCAAATAAAACCAGAGCGATCCCAGTAAAACCAGGACAATCCAAATAAAACCAGGACGATCCAAATAAAACCAGAGCGATCCCAATAAAACCAGGACGATCCAAATAAAACCAGGGTGATCCCAATAAAACCAGAGTGATCCCAATAAAACCAGGGTGATCTCAGTAAAACCAGAGAGATCCCAAGTTCCAGCACCCTCACAGAGACCAGCTTTCGCTCCCTCAAACACCCCCAACAGGTAAAATTTCTCATTAAACTTTTGCTTGGAACACTCCCTAAGTTCAGGCTGATTCTGAATTTCCCTTACAATGTCTGAAGCAGACAGGGTTCTTTATTCATCAGTCAGGCACCCCTCATCCCAAGGGCAGCATTTCCACAGGGTGCCTCTGTTCCAGAGGGCTGGTGGCACTCAGCTGGATGTGACCCTGGTGCTGCAGCTGAGGGGACACTGAGCAGCTCTGCTCCTGCTCCCTGGGGGCCAGGCAAGGGTCCAGGTGAGCCTTCCAAATAAAGGCACACCTGAGGGGTTCCTGCTTCAGCCAGGGCAAGGCAGGCAGAGAAGGGGCTCTGTGGGAATGGGGAGCCCCAAATCCATGGAGTACCTTGTGTGAGCAGTGCTGAGCACAAGAACAGAGGCTCTGAGGGAACAGGGAGCCTGAAATCCATGGAATAACTTGTTTGAGCAGTGCTGAGTGCAAGAACAGAGGCTCTGAGGGAATGGGGAGCCCCAGATCCATGGAGTACCTTGTGTGAGCAGTGCTGAGCACAGGAACAGAGGCTCTGTGGAAAAGAAGAACCTCAATCCAGGGAATATTTTGTTTGAGCACTGCTGAACACGAGGAGCTGTGACAAGACTCCCCAGAAGCAGGAGTTAAATATAGCCCCTGGATTTTCTCACTCTCACAATTGGGAGCTGAGCTAAAGACAATCAAATCTCATGCTTGGATACAGGAGCTGCTGCAGGCAGCTGGAGTGGGGCTCCTCCTCTCCTATGGCTCTGCAATCCATCACAAGTGATGGAACACCATTAGTAAACCATTAGTGATCAGTAACTATTCCTGATAATTAAATCTGGGACAGTTCCTGGGCCTGACCGATCCTGTCTGGCCACAGGGAGCTCTTTTTCCTTCTGCATCCCTGAATTTCTCCCTCTCAGGAAAAGAGGCAGCAGAACTTGTCTTGGAAGCAGCTTCAGGAGCGGAGGGTTGGCGAGGCCTGGTGCTCATTAGTGAGGGATTATGAGGCTTTAGGATTTGCTTCCTGGGAGCCTTGCCCAGCACTGCAAGCCCTTGGAGCAGTGCAGGGCCTGGCATTGTGAGATCCAGTTCATGGAAGGAGGAATTCAACTGGAGCAGCCTCTTCTCCACAGTTCTGCCACAGCCTCTGTGCCTGGAACCAAATCCATCCATCCAAAGTGTAAACTGAGAAAAGGGAGAGCAGCCCAGAGTGAATAAATGGCAGTGCTTTGCTGCAGGGCTGATCCAGTTCATGTCCCTCAGGGAAGGCTGGCACTGAGCTTTGCCCTCTCCAGCTGCAGTTCTGCCATGCTGAGCCCTCAGTGAGCCCTCTTTCTGTGCCACTGTGATAGCACCGAGGGCAGAGCCCAGCTGGGGACAGCAATTGGCTCCTCATTAGGGCTGAAACTGCGAATTCCTCCCCACAGAGTGCCCCAGGAGGTGTCAGGTGCCATTACTGCATTTCCAAAGGGAATGAATGCAATCGGGAGTGCTCCAGGCCAGGGCACAGGGAGGGGAGAGCCTTCTGCAGCTCCCTGCTTGAGGGTGACTGCAATAAAGGGATGCTGGGGTATTGTAAATGCAGAGCCACCAGGGAAGGAAGGAATGATGAGGAGGACTCCGTCTTATCAGAAGGCTAATTTATTACTTTATGTTCTTATGTTATATTAAGGAATGCTATACTATACTAAAGAATGGAGAAAGGATACAGACAGAAGGATACAAAGAATGATGATGAAAACTCATGACTGCTTTGAGTCCTGACACAGCTGATGGTGATTGGTCATTAAGTCAAAACAATTCACATGAAACCAATTAAACAACCACCTGTTGGATAAACAATCTCCAAACCACATTCCAAAGCAGCAAAACACAGGAGAAGCAATGAGATAATTATTGTTTTCATTTTTCTCTGAGGCCTCTCAGCTTCCCAGGAGAAGAAATCCTGGCAAAGGGATTTCACCAGGGATATTCAGAAAATATCATGGTGACAGCAGTTGTATTTGCAGGGCCCCCTTGACAAAGGAAGGAATAATGAGGAGAACTCCATGTTCTCAGACAGCTAATTTATTATTTCATGATACTGTATTATATTACAGAATACTATACTTACTAAAGAATACAGAAAGGATACTTACAGAATGCTATAAAGATAATAATGAAAACTCGTGACTCTTTCCAGAGTCCTGACACAGCTTGGCCCTGATTGGCCAAAGAGTGAAAACAACTCCCAGCAGAATGCAATGGAACAATCACCTGTGGGTAAACAATCTCCAAACACATTCCACATGAGCACAGCACAGGAGAAGCAAATGAGATCAGAATTGTTTTCCTTTTCTCTGAGGCCTCTGGCTGCCTTTCAGCTCCCAGGAGAAAAATCCTGGGTGAAGGGCTTTTTTCAGAGAATGTGAATGCCACACAGTTGGGAGTGGCTGGTGGAGCTGGGAGGAAGCTGCTGGGAGTGGGTGGGAATACCAGACTCCTTGTGTCCCACGGGCATCCCCCATGTACCAGGGCTGATCCAGGAGTGCCCAGGGCTGCAGGAGTCACTGACTGAAGTGACACAAGACATGTGAAGAGGAGAAACTTTGCAGAGTGTGATTGCAGGGAAAATACCTCCCCTGGCAGAGGAATTGCACGGACTCAGGCTGACAGGGGAAGGCCAGCAGTGGGATGCTCCACGAGGGAGCTCTGGAGAAGAAGCTCTGTGGTCCCATCCTGCACAGCTGGGCAAGGACAATCCCTCCTGCCATTCCCTGGGAAAGCCCTTCTGGCCCAGCCTGGAGAGCTGCAGCCCTGAGCAGAAGTTCATTAATTTACAAATTGCATTATTCATTGCTGCTTTGCCCAGCCGTGGATCCCTGGTGGTGAGTGTGACAGGGTGGGTGCAGTGAGTGCTGGCCACGCTCAGGGTGAGCAGATTTCACACCAACATCCCCTAAACAGGCAGAGCTCTGGGCTTTGGGGCTGTTCCCATTTACCAGAAGGATTCTGGATCCCAAGGGGATCAGTGCACTGAGAGCTTCCAGAACACCCTGAGGCACACAAGAGGGGCACCAAGTTCCTAATCCAGGTTTTCCCAGACTGGGTCTCCTCTTCCACACCTCCCACACCACCAGCACTGGGCTTTGCCTCCAGCACAAGACATTTCCCCACAGCTGGAAGCCCCAGGGACAATGGGGCAGTTTGAAGTCCTCTCTCCCCTTGCTGAGAGCTTTCCTTTAGGACTTTCCCAACTTTCCCTTTTCCCCTGTTGCTGTTTCTGTGTCCAGTTCCCCATTTTTAGCTCTGTGCCCCTCTGGCTGAGCATGAGCTGAATCCCAGAGCCCTCCAAACCAGCCCTCTGGTTTCTGGGCCCTGGATCCTCCTGACAGCTCCAGCCTGGAGCAGGTGCTGGACTTCCACATGCTGGGCAAGCTCAGAGACCAAAGCAGCTCTCACAGGTCCCTGGCTTCTGCTTTGGGATTGACTGAGCCAAATCCAGCAGAATCTGGATGTCTTTGGGCACTTTGAGTGGCAGCAGCTCAGAGTAGATCAGCTCTGTCTAAGCTGCACTGAGCTTTGATCTGAGGTCTGAGGGCTGCAGTGAAATCCCTGGGAGCACAAAGCTGTGAACTCCTCAGAGCAGGAAATGCTGGTCCCCTTCAGTGCCCACCCATCAAATCCCATTGCCAGGTGGATTTTCACAGGAACAATCCCCCTGAAGCCCCAGAATTCCCTTTAGGAAGGGCTGGATTTTCTCCAGCCAGGCCAGCTTTGAGGCAGCAGCCTTATCCTTTGTGAGATCAAGGGGAGTTGGGAAAAGCAGAGGAGCTTGCAGGCACACTTGCCATTATTCAGGAATAGAAGCATCAGATTTGAAAGCTGAATGGAGCTGGGGATGGTTGCTGAGGGTTTAATTCGAGCTCTATCAGTTGGTTCCTCTCCCAGGGAGGCGGAGGTGGCAGGGATGCAGGGAGACGATGCTGGCTGCAGGCAGAGATGTGATCACACGTTCCTCTCCCAGGAGGAGCATGGATTCAGGCACTTTGGAGCCTGGATAGCCAGGGAGCTCCTGCTGAAGCACTGCTCCCTGTGATCCATGGCCAGTCAGTCCCTGCTGCTGGATTCTGGATTCCCGTTCCCAGGGGAAGGAGAGCCCCGTTCCTGCCATGGCCCCTCCCCTGCTGGTGCCTGTTATTCTGCAGGGAAGGGTTTCCCCGCTGTCTCCAGGCTGCCTGAAATCCCTTTTATCCCTGCACACTTTCACAGCCTCGCCCCTGCCTTTCTCAGCTTGCCAGGGAAGACAATACCCTTCCCACTCCTGTGTGCCAGCATGGATTATTTTGGGAATGTGCACCACGGAATGGAGCAGGAAATGATGGACTGCCTGGAGCAAGAGTGACATTTCCTTAAATCCTCCAAAATGTTTCATAAGAATTCCCAAATGCTCTGTTCAAACCAGCACGGGCTGATTGTTGTTAATATTCCACAGAGAAACCCCACTTATCTGGGTGTGCCATTATGGGACTTCCGTAGAAAGTTTTTCCATAGGAAGAGAAGGTGACACAGTTCACCAAAAATCCAGTTTTCAATTTAAAAGGATTAAATTCAGTCTGAACTTTGAGCAGGAGCAGCTGGGGCAGCAGCAGGGGTGACCTGCCCTGAGATGGTCGGGTGATGTTTCCCTGGGCTCTCTCCCTGACACTGTTTTGGGCACATTCCCAATCCCCTCCAAATCACAGCTCAAATCCTCGGATTCCCAGAGTAATAATGAGGAGACGACCCCAGGGGCACTTGGAGCAAGACTCTTCCTTGTAAAGGAATTTTGGTTGGAATAAGGCCCCCCATTTCCTGGCCATTGCCTGTTTCCATCAGGTTTACTTTTCTCCCTTATTTTCCCCACAAATCTTCAGGATCTGCTGTGAAAAATCAAAGTACTCTGATGCATTTTTAGCACAATTTCAAATCTTATGCTAAATTAAAAGTGACTCTGGTGTTGCTGCCTTCCCTCCTGCCTGGCACATTAGAACAATAACCTGGGTCTTGTTAATGTTTGCTTATTCCTAATTTTGTCCCTGGTTTTTAGCAGCTGCCTCACCTTTTGTTCCCTGATTTCTCTTCCATCACCTCTCCAGCAGATAATCAACCTCCTTGGGAGCTGCCCTCCCTGATGAATCCTTCTCTTCATCACTCCCTGAACCAAGATCCCAGTCTGGGTCTGTCCCTGGCAGACAAAGCCCAGCTCCAGCAGCTCCTCATCAGGGAGGGCTCTGGGCAAATGTCTCCTTTTTAGTTTGATTTTATTCTCATTCTTTCATTACCTTAAGAGCACTTTCCCAGCTTGACACCCTTTAACTTGGCTGCTCAGAATATTCCTGCTATTTAACTTCAGCTCAGATCAGAGCAGCTTTTTTTCTCTTCTACATCTTCTCCTTTTCCTCCCAGAGTGATGGGGTCTCTGGTGTCAAGATGACCCCGAAGTGTTGGAAAGTCTCTTTTTCCCAGCCCCGGGACCGAAGAAGAAGTTGAGATTCCTCAGCTCTGGTTCTCAAGGTTGTTTATTTTCTGTTATCTGTTCCATTCTCTCTCTGACCTGCTGAGATCTGTCCAGCACGTTGGTTCATGGCACACTGACTGCCCTTGGGGTGGTGTTGGCTTTTTATACTAAAAACTACCTGTACTTTATTTACAATAATTTTCCAATACCTATCACCTATGTTAGACAGTCTGTCTCTCTCCTAAACCAATCCAGAAGTGTCACCATCCCAGCAGAAGAGGCTAAGGAGAAGAAGGAGAAAGACAGAACATGCCCAGATTCCTCCATTTTGCTTTTGAACCCCCATTCTAAAATCCCCGAAATTCTACATTTTTCACCCTGTGATAAATTCACTGTCATTCTATTCAAACCCTTGTGGCTTGTAACTCCTCAGACAAGGTTGGGAATTGTTTCCATGGGTTAAAATCAAAGGCACAGGTGTCTGTGACTCTGTGCCAAGGTCTCTGAGCCCCTGCCAGGGCCTTGAGTCCTCCAGGGCAGCCAGAGCAATGTCCTGGGTTCTGACACCAGAGCTGCCCTGAGCTGGGACTTGCTGGAACACTTTGGGGTCAGAGCTCACAGCAAAGGGACACAGCCCCAGGTCTGCCCTCCAGGAGCTGCCAGGCACTGCCAGGTGTCCCTTCCTGGGTGGATTTCCAGCTTTTGGCATTTCAGGGTTGTCACAGGCTCCTTCCCCAGCCTCCTATGGAATTCCATCCTGGAGTCCCATTCCCTGCTCGGCTGCTGCCTCTCATTCTGCTCTGGAAGGAAATGGCAAAGACTAAGCAGGTTCACACAGGGCTGGGCTCCTCAGGGCTCTTCCAACCAGGAGCACCCTGGGAACATCTGACAGCTTTGCTTATGGCCTTGTAGGATATTCCAGGCTGACAAGATCATGGAAACACAGGATCCTGGGTTGGGTTGGGTTGGGTTGGGTTGGGTTGGGTTGGAAGAGTCCTTAAAGCCCAGGCAGTGCCACCCCTGCCCTGGGCAGGGACACCTCCTCTGGGGTTTGGCTGAAGCCCCAGGGTGACAGATCAGGGCTGCAGAGCTCCCTCAGGATGGGGAGCACAGAGCAGCTCCCTGGCAGCTCAGCAATCCATCAATCACTTCAGTCAATCCATCCATCAGCTCAATCAACTTCATCCGACACATATGGTCAGGATATAAAAATTTCGAAGCCTGTGTGCAGGAGCTGAGATTCCTGCAAAGTTAAGCAGGGATAAATAACAGCCAAAAAAAAAAAAAAAAGAAAAAAGAAAAGATAAAAAAGAAAAAAAAGAAAAGAGAAATTAAAAACCAAGTAAGTGATGGTCCAGCTTTCTCTGTGGTTTAATTCCAGTCTTTTCTCCTGGCCCCAGCCTGTGTCTGAAACATTCATCAGGCCTTGATGATGGTTTGCAGTTTTCATTTGTGCTTTATTTCCCCCAGGAAAGCTCAGCTGTGAGCCCAGCACGGGGCTGCTGAGTGGCTGGGGGAGGTTTCCAGCTGGGCTCACAAGCAGGTGAGAAAGGGAATGTTTTGTTCAAGGTCACCGAGTGAAGCGGGGCTCTCTGGGGGATGTGGATTCATGCTGCAAGGCAAAGCTTTGCCAGGCTCCAGTTCCCTGCCTGCCTGCTGGAACTGGGGATGGAGGCTGGACACCAAAGGAATGGGCTGGGTTTGGTCATAAACCTGCTGTGAGTGGGGTCACCCCTTGGAGAGAGGGGAAATGTCCCCATCAGGGCTGTTCTGCCACTACAGGCCACACTCACCTGGCACTGCAGCCAGGCAGCCAAAATTCACCCTCTGAAGGGTTCCAGGGAATCCCAGAATCTCCTGAGCTGGGCGGGACCCTCAGGGATCATCAACTGCAGCTCCTGGCTCTGCAGAGAGCCCCCAAAATCCTGTCCTGGCACTGTCCAAGCTCTTCCTGCCCCCTGGCAGCTCAGGGGCTGTGATCCAGGACAGGAACAAACAGGACAAGGCAGGCACAGGGCTGGTCAGTATTCCAGGGAAACCCAGGGAACGCCTGCACTGTGAGGCTGCCCTGAGCCCACTGAGGTCAGCCTGAAGCTGCTCCTGGTGGGGCCATCATTCCTCTGCTTGGCAGAGGCAGATTTGGGGCTGAAGGAATGATTTAGGAGCAGATTTACCTCATTTTATCACTCCTCCAGGCTGCTCAGTGCATCCTGAGGTGAAACCCTCCATGTAGGAATATAAATAATTATGGAATTAAACAGAGCTCAGCCAAAAACGAAAGCAAAGAACAAATTAAAAAGCATAACTGAGTGTTTTGTTTCGTAACAACTACAGAATTGAAATGATTTATTGCATTTCCACATTCATGTTCAATTCATTTGATTATTGCTGTGGAAAGGAAACTTGAAACTTCCCATTTCAGCCTTTTCTAAACAACATTTTGAGTGGGTGTCCAAGATCCTCCCATTCACACATGAGGAAACAAAAAGCAAAGCAGCAAGCTGCAATTTGAAAGTTAAGTGAAATAATTCCTTGCACACAGTACAAAACATCTCACTTGACCTGAAAGAAATGCTATTGGAGAGTTTCTCTGTGGCATTCACATTCTCTGGACAGAGAGAGACATCATTTTCTCTCTCAAGATTTTTCCTAGAGAAGCACAGAGAGATGAAGAGAAAACAATTCTTATCTCTATTTACCACTCCTGTTGTTTTTGCACACGTGGAATGTGTTATGGAGATTGTTTACCTGAAGTGATTTATCAGTTAGATTCTGCTGAGGATTGTTTTGTTTCCTTGGCCAACTGGGTCAAAGCTGTGTCCTGGCTGTCTGGAGAGAGTCACAAGTTTTTCTTTAGTTTGTATCTTTATATAGTATATATATATATATACTATAGTATATACTATATATATATATATACTATAGTATATACTATATATATATATATATAGAAAATATACTACAGTATATATATATATACAGTATGTACTACAGTATATATATATATACTATATAGTATAGTATAGTATCTCTTTAATATAGTTATAATATAGTACTAATATGATATAATATAGTTTAATAAAGCAATTGTGCAGCATTCTGAATGGAGTCAGATTCCCATCATTCCCCCTGGGGGGGGTTGCCTGATTCCACTGCATTCATCCTGCCAGGAAGGCAAAGAGAAAGGAAGAAATAGAAAAGAAGCTTTTTTTCTCCATTTGACTGTTTTCAGTGACCTGAACCAGGAGTTATTTCTGCAGCTCTGAGCACAGAATTCCAGATGTCTCCTGGCCTCAGTGCCAGGATTCATGCCCAGCCCCAGGTGCTGCTCCTGCTTTGGATGGAAGTGATCCCTGCCCCAGCCCAGAGCTGAGCAGGCCTGGCAAAATCCTGCCAGGTGGGAATGGTGGGAGCCTGCAAAGGCAGCAGGGACTCCTCTCACCAGAAACAGAGATCCTTGGGACTGGATTTGCTGTTTCTGTTACTGCCCAACTCCTGCCATCCCAGATCCCCTAGGAAAGGCCATCCCTGTCCTTTCCTGCAGCCCCAGGAGGGCCTGGAGAGGTTTTCCCCCAGGGAATCAGCTCCTGTCCTGGGCACTGCTCAGCACCCAGCTCCTGTCCCTGGGCTGGGCTGGGCCAGGGAAGGCTCCACTCTGCTCCTGCACTGCCCTGAGATGGAGCAGGGAATAAAGGGAATAAAGGGAATAAAGGCTCCAGAGCCCCTGGAACTGGCACTGAACAGGGAATAAAGGTTCCGGAGCACCTGGAACTGCTGATTCTGGGATGGAACAGGGAATAAAGGGGATAAAGGGAATAAAGGGAATAAAGGGAATAAAGGCTCCAGAGCAGCTGGAACTGGGGTGGAATAGGGAATAAAGGCTCCAGAGCCCCTGGAACTGCAGTGGAACAGGGAATAAAGGCTCCAGAGCCCCTGGAACTGCTGATTCTGGCATGGAACAGGGAACAAAGGCTCGTGGAACTGGTGATTCTGGGATGGAACAGGGAATAAAGGCTCCAGAGCAGCTGGAGCTGGGATGGAACAGGGAATAAAGGCTCCAGAGCAGCTGGAGCTGGGGCAGGTCTGGCAGCAGAGCCAAGTTGCTGCTTTGCTCCCATCTCTTGGCCCAGCAAATCCCCCCGAGGTGCAGCCAGGGCAGCTCAGAGGAGTTCTGGGAGATCAGGGAATGGTTTGGGCTGGAAAAGGACTGTGGGACCTGAGTGCAGATGTGAAACTGGGTTGGAGTGCTCTGGTGATGTCTGCAGGGCAGGAGGAGAGGGCAGGGGCTGTCCCAGCACAGCCCAGAGCAGGGGATGCTCCTGGGACCCGCTGGGATTTGCCAGCCCTGGAAATCCTGAGTGGGAAGGGACCCCCAGGCTCATCCAGTGCCAGCCCTGGCCCTGCCCAGACCCCCCAGCAATCCCCCCTGGGCATCCCTGGCAGTGCTGTCCTGGGATGCTCCTGGGACCCCACTGGGATTTCCCCTGGGGCTGAATTCCCTGAGCCCCCTCAGTGCCTCAGCTCTCACACGGCCATGGAAGGTTTTAGGCTGGATCAGGCTGGGCTGGGCCTCCTGGGTCTGTTCCAGCCCCTCTGGTTGTGGCTGCAGCCCCCAGGGATCCAGGGTGTGTCCAGCTGTGGGCAGAGGCAGAGCTGGGGCCGCTCTCCAGGCCCTGCTCAATGAACTTCTGGAGCAGCAGCCCCTGGCAATGGCCCAGCCCTGCTTCCTGCCCCCATCCAGCCCTGGAGCTGGGCTGGACAGACCTCCCACAGCTCTGCATGTGCTGCCTGCTCTGAAATGATTCAGCTGAAGCATTGCAGCATCACAGGGCTGTGCATTTATCTCCTTAAACACCCAGCAAAAACCTCCATAACTCACAGAACTCATCTGCTTTGGCAACTGAAAGAAAGGCTCTGCAGCAGGGAAGGAGAGAGAAAATCACTCAGAAATTATTGCAGCAATGTGGCTCTTTAGAGGACTTGACAATAATATGGGTTTGATTATTTCTGAAGGAGCTTAACTGACCTTTACATCCAGATTCCATTAAAAAGGAATAATTTTCCATTTAAAAACATATTTTTCCTGTCAATGAGTAGGAAATGTAACCAGACAACTTTGTATCCTTAAAAAAAATAAAGTGTTATCCATATAATCTTTGGGAGGAATTAAAGAAAGGAACCAATCTCTTGCAGCAGTGAAATTTCAAAGCCTCATTTTACTGCAATGCTTTTAAATAAAAAGACAATTCTGTTCCTGAGCTGGAGCAGCCCTTGCTTGGTCCCTGCTCCAGCTGAGGAGCTTCTGAACAGCTCTGGGTAATAATGATCCTGTTCTGGCCTGGCCACATCAATCCGTGTTGGGGAAGATGAAACAGGAAAGCCTGATAAATATGATTGCCTGGCAAAAGATTTTGAGAATACGGAAACTATCAGTGAGATTGCAATAAAAGCAAGCTTTGAGATCCCTCAGTTACTGAACAACTGGAAAACAATGGTGTGGCCAGCTGAAGGTGATCCCCTTGTGATGGAACAACACCCTCTGCTTGCAGACAGGCCCAAGGGTCAGAGCAGCCCCTGCCAGCTTGGCAGAAGGGCCCAAAGAGGAGTTTTTAGGGTTTAAAATGTGACACAGTGTGGTAATGTAGTGATTCTTATAGGCTGTATGGAAATGCTATGGGATTTGTATCTTGGACTAGATTGGTGAGTGAGAATTAGAATATTCAACACAGAAGGAGATTTATTGTATTGGAACGGGAACTTCGCTGTCTTAGCTCTTGCCTCTTAGCTCTTACTTTTCTATGCTCTTACCCTTTTACTCTCTCACCCTCTCATCCTGTCTCCCCCTCTCTTCTCTCAGCCCTGCTCTGAGCTGTGGCTGGCAGCTCCCAGCAGGGCCCTGCACCCAGGCCCTTTGCAATAAACCCCAAGTTCCTGACCTGGCTGCAGAGATCTCTCATCTCTGTCCATCCTGACCGTGCTACCCCCCCAAAGCTCCTGCAAATCAGCCTGAGCTTGGCAGGCAGAGGAGCTGGGGAGGAGTTCACAGCCCAGCCCTGGCAGAGGAGCTGGGGAGGTTTTGGGCTTTTTGTGTTTGAAATGGCTCTTGAGGTATTAGAAAGTTTTTTTTCTTAGCCTTGTGACTGAAGAAGAAGTTGAGATTCGTTGGTTTTGCTTTTCAAGGTTATTTATTTTTTTAATCTATTCCATTCTTTCTCTGACCTGAGATCTGTCTGGCAGGTCAGTTGTGGCACACTGACTGCTTTTGGGGTGGTCTCGGGGTCTCTGTGCTCAAGATGACCCCAAGGTGTTGGAAAGTCTCTTTTTCCCAGCCCCAAGATCAAAGAAGGAGTCAGGATTCTTCAGCTGTGTCTTTCAAGGTTATTTATTTTCTGTTATCTGTTCCATTCTCTCTCTGACCTGCTGAGATCTGTCCAGCACGTTGGTTCATGGCACACTGACTGCCCTTGGGGTGGCGTTGGCTTTTTATACTAAAAACTACCTGTACTTTATTTACAATAATTTTCCAGTACCTATCACCTATGTTAGACAGTCTGTCTCTACTCTAAACCAATCCAGAAGTGTCACCATCCCAGCAGAACATGGAGGACAAGGAGAAGGAGAAGGACAAGGCACGCCCAAATCCCTCCATCTTGGCTTCTGAACCCCCATTCTAAAAACCCAAAATTCTACTTTTCTATCTTGTGACAAGCTAACTACCCTGCTTAAACTCTCGTGGCTTGTAACTCCTCACACAAAGTTGGGAATTGTTTCCATGGCTAAAATCAAAGGCACAGGTGTCTGTGACTCTGTGCCAAAGTCTCTGAGCCCCTGGCCAGGAGCTCGAGTCCTCCAGGGCAGCCAGAGCAATGTCCTGGGTTCCGACAGGGGTGGTGTTTGCTTTTTATATTAAGAACTACCTGTACTTTATTTACAATAATTTTCCAATACCTGTCACCTATGTTAGACAGTCTGTCTCTACTCTAAACGAATCCAAAAGTGCCACCATCACAGCAGAAGATGGAGGCCAAGAAGGAGGAGGACAGGACACACCCAGATTCTCCTATTTTGCTTCTTGAACCCCCATTCTAAATTCCCAAAATTCTACTTTTTCACCCTGTGACAAATTAACTATTTATTCTACTTAAATTCTCGTGGCTTGTAACTCCTCACACAAGGTTGGGAATTGTTTCCATGGGCTAAAATCAAAGGTACAGGTGTCTGTGCCTCTGTGCCAAGGTCTCTGAGCTCCCTGGCAGGAGCTCGAGTCCTCCAGGGCAGCCAGAGCAATGTCCTGGGTTCTGACAGGGAGGAGCTCACAGCCCCAGCCTGGCACAGGAGCCTCCCCCAGGTGATGCCTTGGCCACACCTGCAGCTCCTCCCTCCTCCCCCGTGTCCTGGGGCTGGAGCTGCCTGGAGGATGCTCCGGGGTGGAGGATTTCCCCCAAGGCAAAGGAAATCCCCCTGGGCTCTGGGAGCCTCCAGGCTGCTGGGAATGGCAGCAGAGACCTGCCAGGGCTAAGTGCTCTGCGTCAGAACAGCCCAGGTGTGCCCAGGCTGAGGTCAGGCTGAGCCCAGGTGAGCTCAGGGTGAGCTCAGGTGAGCCCAAATGAGCTGGGGCTGAGCCCAGACCGAGCTCAGGTGAGCCCAGGTAAGACCAGGTGTGCCTGGGCTGAGCTCAGGTAAGCCCAGGTTAGCCCAGGCTGAGCTCAGGTGTGCCCAGGTGCACAGAGCTCAGCCTCAGCACGCCCCAGCTCCCACAGAAAGGGTTCAGCAGCAAAGAAAGATTAAAACAAAATCTGGAAAGCAGGAAAATGGCCTCTATTCCCATGAAATGTGTATCCCTGCTGCTTCAGGAGAAAGGAACCCAGATTTTGCAGGCTTTGCTTATGGATATCTGTTAATATATGAGATGTGAGGAAGATTAGAAACTGGGAAGGCATTCCTGGCTGTCAGGGTGGGGAGGGCCCATCCCTGGAAGGGTTCAGGGTGGGACAGGCTTTGGAGCAGCCTGGGACAGTGGGAGGTGTCCCTGCCATGGCAGGTGGTGGCACCAGGTGGGCTTTAAGATCCCTTCCAACTAACACCCATTCTGGGACTCTGTGATTTTATTCCAGTTTGACCAGTACCAAAGAATAATTTTTTAACCAGAGGTGCATCAGCCAACAGTGCTGTTCTCCCCATGGATTCCAGGGAAACAGATTTCTCCATTTTCTCTGGCACAAGGGAGGCAGGAACTAACCTGCTGAAATCCTGACCCACAGGGGCAGAGACAAACATGGATGAGATCTGTCACCCTGGCCTGGGGCACTGCCAGGGATCCAGGGGCAGCCCCAGCTGCTCTGGGCACCCTGTGCCAGGGCCTGCCCACCCTCCCAGGGAACAATTCCCAATTCCCAATATCCCATCCAGCCCTGCCCTCTGGCACTGGGAGCCATTCCCTGTGCCCTGTCCCTCCATCCCTTGTCCCCAGTCCCTCTCCAGCTCTCCTGGAGCCCCTTCAGGCCCTGGCAGGGGCTCTGAGTTCTGCCTGAATTTTCTCCTCTCCAGGTGAGCCCCCCCAGCTCTCCCAGCCTGGCTCCAGCCCTGGAGCAGCTCCAGGTCCTTCCTGTCCTTCCCCAGTGCTGGATGCAGGAAATCTGGGGAAGGTTTTCAATCAGGGGCTGTGCTGGAGCAATGCAGGGCCAGGTTTCAGAGCAGTGGCCTTGGAATGTCACATGGCAGAGCTCCAGCTGGATTTGGGCTCTGAGGAGCTCCTGCCTGGTGGCTCAGAGCACAGATAAGGTGTCAATGTTTTCTGCTGCAACAACTGAGTTTAGTTCTATTCTCCCCAGTTCAGAGCAGCAAATTGCTTTTAGGCCTTTCATGTCCTAATCCTGTGTTCCATCCATGGAGTTACTGGAAAAACCTTGAAGAGAAAACATCTCTAGGGCTGCTCTGCCCGGGGTTCCACCTCGTCACTCACACAATTTTGGCCTCTCAGCCGTTTGTTCTGGGCCTCTTTTTACAGAGTCCAGCCAGACACAAAACCCTGTGAGCCAGAGCAGCTCAGCTCCACTTGGAATTTTGCACACACAAAGAATTTAATCGGTAATCCAAGGAATGGAAAACCTCAGCGAGGGCAGAGCTGAACACGGATCAGGAGAGGCTGTAAAAAAGCTTTACATGGGCAGACTGCAGGGAGAGAAGAGAAACCTTCACTTGGGGCCTATTGCAAAGTTCTGGTGTTCTGCTGACAGCCTGGGAGTGGTGTCACTCCAAGCTGCAGCTCGGGCATTGTTTGGGTTTTGTTTCAGCCTCACAAAGAGCTCATTAGTGAGAGCTGAGTGCTTCCAGCTGGGCAGGGACTCACGATCTGGCTCCCATTCAGAGCCCCTGGCCCTCGGGACAGGCTTTGCTCAGTGCTGCCCTTTAAAGGGATTTTGGTTCACCAGAGGATGGAGGAATGGTTGTGCTGGAGCCATTTCCAGGCTTTCCACATCCAAACACGTTTTTGTTGGACTGGGATGGGATCAAAGCTTCCTCTGCTCCCTTGGCTGCAGGTTTGGCATCCCCAGGGCTGGCACATCCCTGGGCTCAACAGGGAGTTCTGTGGCCTCTGCCAGTCCCAGGCAGCCCCGAGGGGGCTGGAGGCTCATCCCAGGTGCAGTCCATGCCCAGGTGAGCTCTGGGTGAGCAGGGAGTGCTCCTGGTGCCCCCTGCCCTCCCTGGCACGCTGGGAGAGACCTGGAATGTTGGGGAAGATGAAACAGGAAAGCCTTATAAATATGATTGCCTGGCAAAAGATTTTGAGAATATGGAAACTATAAACAAGATTGAAATGAAAGCAGCTTTGAGATCCCTCAGTTACTGAACAACTGGAAAACAATGGTGTGGCCAGCTGAAGGTGATCCCCTTTTGATGGAACAACTCCCTCTGCTTGCAGACAGGCCCAAGGGTCAGAGCAGACCCTGCCAGCTTGGCAGAAGGGGCCCAAAGAGGAGTTTTTAGGGTTTAAAATGTAACCCAGGATGGTAATGTAATGATTCTTATAGGCTGTATGGAAATGCTCTAGGATTTGTATCTTGGACTAGATTGGTTAGTGAGAATCAGAATATTCAACAGAGATTTATTGTATTGAAACGGGAACTTTGCTCTCTCATCCTCTTTACCACGCTCTTGCCTTCTTTCTCTTTACCACTCTCTTTATTTCTCTAGGCCCTGCTCTGAGCTGGCAGCTCCCAGCAGGGCCCTGCACCCAGGCCCTCTGCAATAAACCCCAAGTTCCAAGCCCTGGCTTCAGAGATCTCTCGTCTCTGTCCTGACCATCCTACCCCCCATCACTCCTACAGCTGACCATGGCCAGTGCTTGTGCCACATCTTTTCCCGTACAGGAAAACTGCTGAGCCCAAAAAGCTCCATGCAAACACTCCCCAGTGTCCTCAGTGGCCTCTCTGCCGTGGTATTCCTGTCCTTGTCCCTTTGGCACCTTGGCTCTCCGGCTGCCCTTTCACTGCTGCCTCACCTGAGGCTGCTCCTTTCAGTGCTGCTGCCTCCCAAATGGCTTTTTTAGGGTTAAAGCTGTCCAGGAGGGTGAAACCCACCCTGAGTGCCTGAATCCAGGGACCACCAGGATCCTGAGGCTGCGGGCACCTGGGATCAGCCATCAGGACAGCTCCCATCAAACAGGGACAGCTCCCATCAAACAGGGACAGGGACAGCTCCATCAACCCGGGACAGCTCCCATCAAACTGGGACAGCTCCCATCAAAGCACAGCTCCCATCAACCCGGGACAGCTCCCATCAAACAGGGACAGGGACAGCTCCATCAACCTGGGACAGCTCCCATCAAACTGGGACAGGGACAGCTCCATCAACCCGGGACAGCTCCCATCAAAGCACAGCTCCCATCAAACAGGGACAGCTCCCATCAACCCAGGACAGCTCCATCAACCCAGGACAGCTCCCATCAAACTGGGACAGCTCCCATCAAAGCACAGCTCCCATCAACCTGGGACAACTCCCATCAACCCGGAACAGCTCCCATCAAACAGGGACAGCTCCCATCAAACTGAGACAGCTCCCATCAAAGCACAGCTCCTTTGTCCCCAAGCCCAGCTCAGCCTTGGCTGTTCCCCAGCTCCCAAGCAGCTGAGATACAATTAATGGCACTGGGAATACAATTAATGGCACTTGGAATACAATTAATGGCAACTGGGATACGATTAATGGCAATTGGGGTACAATAAATGGCAGCTCCAGCACGAGGCTCAGAACAGCCTGACTGGGCTCATATTTAACATTCCAAATCTCCTCTGCTTCTCTGCACAGACACAACTGAACTGATTCTTTTCCTTTTGTCTGGAATGGATCAATCTGGATCTTTGGGGCTGATTTATGCCTCATGTTCCTTTCTGAAAGAGCTTGTCCTCCCCAAGGCAATTAGAAAATCTCAGTGAGAGGGAGCAGGGAGGGCTGAGGCTGCTTTCCCTGAGCTGCCAACTGACATTCCATCAGGAGCTGATCCTCTCCACCCCTGAATTCACAAGGAATGTGATTCACCTCAGGGACTGAGGGTATCCCCATGAGTGACTTGTCCCGAGCTCCTGGTGGTCCCTGGATTCAGGCACTGGATGGCAGAACCCGATCCAGACATGGAAAAACAGTGTGTGTGGTTTATAGGAATCCTGTGTGTGCATCTCCTGGGAATTTATTGCGCTGTCTCCCACTCCTAAACCTGGAGGAGGATAATTAAAACTTCTCCTTTCTGCTTTTGTATTTCCTTGTGGAAACTTGTTGGGAAGAGACAGGATCAGCCCCAGAGAGGACAACATTATGTGTTGGCTACAGGCCAGGTGGGAGGGACATCATCCCTGGAAGTGTCCCAGGGCACAGGGCTTGGAGCGGCCTGGGACAGTGGGAGGTGTCCCTGCCATGGCAGGGGTGGCACTGGATGGGCTTTAAGGCCCCTTCCCACCCAAACCATTCCAGGATTCCATGATCTGGCTGTCAGCCGTGTCCCAGTGCTGCAAGACACCCAGAGGGATGGTGGGAATCAGGGGTGACACTGACCATTGCCAAGGGGATGCTCAGCCCAGCAGCCCAGCCAGGCCTGCCCCTCCCTGCAGTCCATTGGCATTGGAGTGTTCCAATCTCCAGCACATCCCAAACACCCCCAGTGTTTTGTTTAGGGTGGTGTCACCATCATATTCTCTGAAAAATCCCTTTGCCAGGATTTCTTCTCCTGGGAAGCTGAGAAGCCTCAGAGAAAAATGAAGACATTATCTGATCTGCTTCTCCTGTGTTTTGCTGCTTTGGAATGTGGTTTGGAGATTGTTTACCAACTGACCATTGTTTGATTGGTTTCATGTGAATTGTTTTTACTTAATGACCAATCACCATCAGCTGTGTCAGGACTCTGGCAAGTCACAAGTTTTTCATTAGTATCTTGTTAAGCCTTCTGTCTGTATCCTCTCTCTATTCTTTGGTATAGTTTAGTATAGTATTCTTTAATATAATATAGCAACATAAAATAATAAATTAGCCTTCAAGAACATGGAGTCAGATTCATCATTTCCTTCCTGCCACGGGGGACCCTGCAAATACCAGAGGGTGGGATGGCCCTGAGCTGTGACAGGGCCCTGTGCTCAGTGACAGGGACATGTAGGGGGTGCTGCAGTACCAGTGATGAATCCCAGTTAACCCATTGGAAAACTGGAACTGAGGGTCTGGATTCCAGCCCAGCCAGGGCAGGATGATGCTATTTCTCTTGGAATCTCTATCCTTGCCAAGAGAACATGGTGGAAAGTTGAGAATATCCTTTCAACGTGATTGGTCTGCAAGTTTTGGTTGGGTTTTTCCCCCCCCGTTCTGAACACCTTTGCCCTGATGGACATTTGAAGGTTTTGTTGTTGTTGGGTTTTTTGAGGGTTTTCTCTCTGCTGTGGTTTATTCGCTGAAATATCAATTCCTCATCAAAAATTCATCAGTGTTTTTGGCCCTAGCCCACTACTTTCCAGCCAAGAAATGGCTTTTCTGCCTCAGAAAAAAACCTTTTGCTCAGGTACAGCTCACATTTTGTGAATTTGTCTTTTCTCCTGAAAAACCCTCAGCTGCATGCAAACAAAAATTCCTTTTGATGGATAGTCTTAGTCCAGTCCTATTGGGAACATCAAGCTTACGGTGTCTAAACTCTCCTGGCAGCTTCTGGGTTTTTTGGGAAGGGGTGGACTTTTGGAAACACCATTTCTCCTTCTTCCAGCCTGAGTGAGAGCATGGTGGAGGCACAGCTGGAGCAGGCAGAGCCTTTCCTCTGCTTGTCCAACTCCAAATTATGAATCTCTGTCTCTTCAAAACCTTTCAGGGACTGCAGCTCTGGAAAAGCTGTGAATTCCCACCTGGCTTTCTCCACTTGTCCCTCCCAGAGTAAAAAGTGTCCCTATTCCCAATTTATAGATAAAGGAACTGGGAAATTAAAGTCAAAGCAGTGGTGGACATGAGGCACCCCCAGACCCAGGCCCTGCTTCATCTCATGCTTTCCCTGGGGCATGGATCTCAGTGATCTTTAGGTCCCTTTTGGGGATCCTTTCCAGGATTCCCTGGGAATGGGCTCTGGTTCCCTGCAGTTACACTCTGGGGTCAGAGCCATGAGCTGCCTGCTGTGACCAGGCTGTGAGCCCAGCACTAAGGACGTGCCATGAACAGGGAAAGAAGGAAGAGCTCCAGGAGCTCCGTTCCTGCCCCATGCAACTCAGCCAAGGAGCTCTGACTGAGGAGACTTTTGGGTTTAATGACATTTTAAGGTTTCTTTTGTCTTTTGCTCCCAGCTTTACCAGAGCTTTGGTCTGGAGCTGCCAGATTTCAACTTCTGCTTTGTTTAACACTCCCTGAGACTTTCCCAGAGCTGAGGAGCTGAGGTTTAATATTCCCACATCCCTTAGGAAACAGTGGGAGCCTGCAGAGCTGGGAGCTGGCTGAGACCTGGCCCAGGCTTTCTGCTGCTTTTTGTCTTCCTTGCAGCAAAGGTCTTTGTTCTTCTGCTTCCCTTCACTCCAAGCTTTTCCCAAGGCCTCCCTTTCTCTGAGCTTCGTCTAATCCTGTCCTGGTTTAGGGCAAATTTGGGAGAAAACCTCCAAAAGGGAGCCCCTCCAGAAAGCAAACCCACACGGCCCCTCCTCCCAACTGGTTCAGGAAGGATTCCTTGGAGAGAAGTGGAAAGAACCTGTTTATTTACCAGGCACAGCACCCCCAGCACACAAAAGGAACAATACCAGATGACACCACTCTGAAAAAGATGACAAATTCAGAAAGTCTCTCTTGGGAGTGCTCGCTCTGTTATCAGTCTGTCCTGTGCTGGGGTAGCTGCTGCACCTTGGCCACAAGGTGCAAACTCTTGGTGTTCCCAGGTCCCAGTCCAGAGCAGGTCCGAGTAGGTCCAAAAAAGGGAAAGGAGAAACAGTCCAGGGAAAATCTGGACTGCTTAGCTAAACTAACTAATGAGCAGGAGCAAAAAAGCAAGAGCAAAGCAGGAGCAAAGCAGAAGCAAGAGCAAAGGGAAATGCAAAGCACAAAGCAGAAGCAGCACCATGCACTGCCCTGTCTGTGTGTCCCGCCAGCCGTGGGGGGAGTGAGCAGACTCATAACAAAACAAAACAAAGCTTTGCTCTTCAGAGCCAGTCTTGAGGGTACAGAACATGATATCCAGCATAAACAGAACACACGATTGGGGATACAAGCATCACCCTAGGACAGATCCACAGATGCAAAGCCCCAGAAATTAAATTAAATGTTCCAAGCCTCAAACTTGGGTTCTGCTGCCCCCAGCTTTGAGTCCAGCCTGGAAGGTGGAGGATGAAGCCAAACCCAAGGCAAGTCAGCTCGGCCTAGAAGGGGAAGGTTTGTGTCTCCCTCATTAACAGGAGCCGTTCATTAGCAGGGTCATTAGCGAGTCCCTAATTGTTTGATTACCCCAAGCTGGCTGTGCTAAGGACACAGAGCAGGAGGAAATCTGGGCTCTGGAATGAGCCAGCACAGCCAGGTTTGTTATTTGTGTGCTGAGCTCAGTGCAAGCTTAGGGAGCAGCCAGGTGGGAAATGTGGGATGCAGAAACAGGGCTGGATCCAGCAGTGTGGAATTCACCTGTCCATGGCAGAAAATGGAATAACACGGAATGGGGTAATTGGGAATAAACGGTAATAGTGGGGCATGGAAGGAAAAGCTGATCAGTTCTTCCTCTCCTCCTTCGGGGCCCTGTTCCAGGGGGGATCCTCCTCCAGGTGGGGTCCAGTCAGGAATCAGAGAGGCACAGTCAGGCACAGGGCCCTGTGCCAGGTGGGATGTCTCCTCCAGGTGGGATTTCTCCTCCAGGTGGGATTTCTCCTCCAGGTGGGATGTCTCCAGGGGGGCACTGCAGCTCTGGTTGGGAATCCTGCTGTTGCTGGGATTTGAATCCCTCCTTTGGGAAACTCCTGCCCTCCCAGAACAGCCCTGTCTGAGCATTCAGCCTCTGCTCAGCCTGGGTTCCTGGCTATTCCCTCCATCCCTTCCATTTTCCAGCCCTGGGATGGTCCAGGACCAGCAGAGCTCCAGTCCAGCAGTCCCTGCCCTGGTCCTGGGTGAGAAGAGCCAGCGTGACTGATTCCAGGTGATGGGTATCAGATATCAGGAATTAAATACATCCAAGCAAAAATCAGATTTTCAATCAGGTTGGATCACATGAGCACTCCCACTCTGTCACAGTGTCTGGAGCAATAAAACTGGGATTTTCCCAGAGCCAGCAGACCAAGTTAATTTGATGTGGACAGGACCATAGCGAGGGGTCAGCCGGGTGTTAACAGCAGAATCAGGGTTTTATTTTGCTGCTCTACACGGGCTCCATTATCCCTTTGTACAGGAACTGAGTTTAATCACATCTGGCAGACCTGCTGCCTGTAATGTGTCCCAATATCCCATTACATTTTCAATTTACATGTATTACCTTTCCCTGGAAAAGTTCCCTGCACTTCTGTCCGCGGAATTAAATGGCCATTATGAAAACAGAGCAGGACATTTCAGTGCTCTGCATGTTTGATCTCACCCTGGGAGGCAATTAGTGCTAATGAGTCCTGAATCCAGTGTCTACCTCTGATTTGACTCCAAAGTAGAGCAGCTGAAAGGGCTCAAGCGAGATGGCAATTCCAGAGGGGGATTCCCTTCCCACAAAAGTGATCATGGAGAACAGAGGGGCTGGGCAGGGCAGAGCCAAATCCCATCCTTTAGGCCAGAACGTGTCTGCAGGGACTGCCGGGGAGGGAGGAGCATCCCAGATTAAGGCTGGGTTAGACTGAGCCTAAACACAAACAGACACCCGGGAGGCACTGATGGTGCTAAGGAATTTAAAAGGAGGTGTTGGAAGGCTCAGCAGCATCCCAGATCAAGGCTGGCTTAGGCTGAGCCTAAACACAAACACACACCCGGGAGGCACTGATGGTGCTGAGATAAGGAATTAAAGCAGGAGGTGTTGGAAGGCTCAGCAGGAGGGGGAACACGTTCAGAGCAGGTTTAGGAGGAGATGAGAGTTTGATGCCCGTAATCTCCATTGATCTGGGCTTTCCAACCGACAGAGAAGGGAGAGGAGAGAGCCATAGATCTCAGGGAGTCGTTAATCACAGTCATTAATGGCAGTCATTAATCACCCAGAGCTGTGCCCCAGGGTCCCTCAGTCCCCTCCCTCTGCAGGAACACCCACCCTGCCTGGACAATGGTTCCAGGGGGTGTTTGACAGGCAGGAGCAGCGGCCTCCGGGATTTATTTCCAGCTGAGGCATCCCCAGCCTGGAGCTCAGGAAAAGGGCAGGGATCCAAGAGGAGCAGAGCGCCCCAGGGAAAGCCCAGCCCCAGCAGAGGGGTGAGCAGGAGAAGGTTCTGAGCAGAGAGAAGGTGGGAAAGTGTTGGAGCTGGAGCAGATCCACGGGGCTGACACCAGGAATGTGCCCAGCACATCCCGTGTGGGAGCTGCTGCCCTGGAAATGCCACCAGCTGCTGGGCATGTACACGGGCAGAGGGATGTTGCTTTGGTTTTTTAAGTTTTTCTGAGCATTTTGATGTTTACATTCTTGTAATGAACTTTCTTATGCCGCTTTATGTAAATAATTATTGTTTTACATTCTTTTCTGGAGGAGGAGAAATTTGATGGACTGTTGGTTGGTCCAGTGTCATTGGAGAGGTGGCACTGTCATGCTCCAATCCACTGTCACTTTTGAAAATCTATAAATGTTGGAGTCAGGAATTAAACTTCCCTTCTTTTTACCTTAGAAGTTCCAGTGTCCGTGTAGTTTTATTTCATGTCCTATAGTGACAGAGGGGTCTGAAGGACAGGAGCCTTCCCTGCCAGCTGCAAGGCAGCCATGAGAAATGGCAGATGTTACAGGGACATGCAAGGACAAGACAAGATGTTCTTGTTTTACCTGGGGGAGGGAGGATCTGGATTGGATTGAAGGGAGAAGATTTTCCTGTCAGGGCAGCGAGGCCCTGGCACAGAGCAGCTGTGGCTGCCCCATCCCTGGGAGGGTCCCAGGCCAGGCTGGATGGGCTTTGGAGCACCTTGGGACTGTGGGAGGTGTCCCTGGTCATTGCAGGGGTTGGGAACTGGAAGGTCTTCGAGTTCCCTTTCCACCCAAAGCATTCCCTGATTCCTGGTCTGTGACCTCTGTGAGGAAGGTTCTGCTCAGGACCCTTGCATTGATTTAACAGATTAAAATATTCCCACATTTTTAATGAATAAACACATCAGTCCCACTGCTTTACTGCTCATCTGCAGCTTTTATAAACTTTGCAGCTCCTGAACACGCTGGGACCCCAGGGCCAGGAGCAATAAAGGCCTTGTTTAATGCAAATATGGGCAGCAAGGAGAGCAGCAATAATGAGGAAGAAAAATCAAAGGAATGGGTGAATATTTCACAGTGCATCATTGCCCTGAGCTCCCTGCAGGATCTGATGAGATTTAGGGTTTGGGAGAACAAGAAATGAGAGACAGAACGTGGCTGTGCTTGGAGTTTTGTGTCCAAATGCAGGAATTGGAGCCCAGATCTGTAGCAGCCCAGAAAAGCTGGTTTGGGGTATTGGGTCCTCAAGGAGAAGGAGGGGTGGATATGGACTAAGAACATCTCCCAGGATTGGCTTTGAGGGTGTTCACTGCTTTTTAACAATTCCTCCAGAAAACCCTGATCTATTTTTAATGTAAAATCCCCAAGCTTTGGCTTTGGAAGCATTTGAAATGGAATTAGGATTCATTTAACCAGAGGGAAGTTCAAAGGTGACAGAAGGAGTTGAGAGGGAGCAGAACTTCATGGAACAGTAACAGCAAATTCAGAGCAAGGAAAATGAGCAGATAAAAGGGGGATACTCATGGGATACTCTGGGGATACCAGGGGGACACTGGAGGGAGTGGAGTCCCTGTTGTGGTGTTGTGGGTCCCAGGACGAGGTGAGAGATGAGAATCTGACTCCATGTTTCAGAAGGCTGATTTATTATTTTATGATATTAAAAGAAATTATCTATTAAAACTATACTAAAGAAAGAGAAAGGAGACTAAACAAGAATGAATAATAAAAACCTGTGACAGACTCAGAGAGTCCGACACAGCTGGACTGGGATTGGTCATTAATTAAAAACAATTCACATGGAACCAATCAAAGATGCACCTGTTGGTGAGCACCCACCAGACCACATTCCAAGCAATCAGATAATTATTGTTTATATTTCTTTTCTGAGGCTTCTCAGCCTCTCAGGAGAAAAATCCTGGCAAAGGGATTGTTCATAAAATATGATGGTGACAGGCTCCCTCCTCACTTCACCTACAAAAGCACCCCCTGCCCTCCTCTCAGGACAGGCTCCTGCCCCTCTCCAGCCTTTCAGGGCCTCACAGAGGCTGCAGCAATGTAAGGGCTCAGCACTTCTGGGGCTGCAGATAAAAGTTAAAGGCCCAGGGAGAATTTTCCTGGCACAGTGGAAATCATCTCCCCTTCCCTTTCTGTGGGGGTGAGGGAATCCTTCTGGAAGCAAGAAAAAGCAAAGGGAGGAAACAGGCCAAGAGCCTTGGAGACAAAGGTGTGCAGCTCCCTCCAGTACAGACCTGGATCATGGAATCCCAGACTGGGTTGGGATGGAAGAGATCTCAGTGCCACCCCTGCCATGGCAGGGACACCTCCCACTGTCCCAGGCTGCTCCCAGCCCCAGTGTCCAGCCTGGCCTTGGGCACTGCCAGGGATCCAGGGGCAGCCCCAGCTGCTCTGGGCACCCTGTGCCAGGGCCTGCCCACCCTGCCAGGGAACAATTCCCAATTCCCAATATCCCATCCAGCCCTGCCCTCTGGCACTGGGAGCCATTCCCTGTGCCCTGTCCCTCCATCCCTGGCACACATCCTCTCCCTGTTCCCTGCAGCTCCCTTTGGGCAGCCTCAGGTCCCTGTGGGGAGCTGTCCCCAACCCCATCACCCCCAGGAGGTTTCAGAAAGGGATTTTTGTGAGCTGCTCCTTACTCACACCACGAATTCTGTGCTGGTAGAATCAGAGCCCTCCCAACCCCTGCTGTCTCCAAATCCTTCCTGCCTCCCCTGTGGAATCACTGCCCAGCAGAGCCATCACTGCCTTGGAGCAGCCTCTGTGCAGCTGCTGGGGTGAAGCCCCCCATGTTCCCACCCTCCTGTGTCTGTGCCAGGCACAGCTGGCTCCGAGGCTCCTCCATCCCAGAATAACCAGCAGCTGTGTTAGGAAAATTAACCCACAAACACCAGAGGTTTCTGTCCAAAAAGGAGACAGAGCAGTCCTTTTTGGCTTTATTTGAATAAAGGGAGAGGCCATGGGGCATTCCCCTGCGATTTCTGCAATTTTTGGAGGGTGCAGCCTCCTTTTTATCCCAATTTCCCACATTTCCATCTCTCTTTCCCCATTGGCTGAGGTACTTGAGACTTCCCGGAACACCCAAGACCAAAGATTTCCCTCTAATTTATAACCCCCCTTTTAATTTTTAATTCTTATAGAATTTAGGGGTTTTTCCCCATTTCTGAGGTACCTGAGAGGTTCAGACTTCCCAGAATGCCTATACCAGAGATTTCCCTCTAATGTATAACCCTCCCTTTTTAATTTTTAATTCTTAAGGAATTTAGGGGTTTTTCCCCACTTCTGAGGTACCTGAGAGGTTCAGACTTCCCAGAATGCCTGATACCAGAGATTTCCCTCTAATGTATAACCCTCCCTTTTTAATGTTTAATTCTTATGGAATTTAGGGGGTTTTCCCCCTAGGCTGAGGCACCTGAGAGGTTCAGACTTCCCAATGCACCTGATACCAGAGATTTCCCTCTAATGTATAACCCTCCCTTTTAATTTTTAATTCTTATGGAATTTAGGGGTTTTTCTTGCCCATATTTCTTTCATCTTTCAATGTCTAATTTCATTTATTAGCAAACCTAAAGTTTATTTGTAAAAGCAAATCTCTTTTTCCATTCATCAGTCAGTGGAATCCTTCCCATTGTCTCTTTTATCTCCCAGTGCTGGTTTCATCTCCCAGCAGACCCACAGCTTGTTTGGAAAGACAAATCTGCTGTTCCTCTCAGCTGGAATAAACCAGACCCAGCTCTGGCAGCTCAGGGGCTCAGCACACCCTGCCTGCCCCAGGGCTCCTCTGCTCCATCGTTCCTCCCCAGGCACAGAGCAGTGGGATTCTCCAGCAGAGCCCAGCAGCACTCACAGAGTATCTGGGCAAAGATCTCTCCTCTGTTGTGCAGGCAGCAAACAAAGCCAGGAACCTTTTGTGCTTATGTGAAAAATGCCAATCACTTGGGTTTAGATTTTTTTTAAAGTTTAATGATAATAAAATGGTTATAAAAATAGTAATAGAATTAGAGTAATAAAAGTTTGGACAATTTGGATTAGGACAATATGAGACAATAAAAACAAAGAGTTATGGACAGTCCGGGTACCTTTTCTGGGCAAAATAAGCCCAAAAAAGGACCCACATTAACAGAGGATTAACCCCTAAAAGCAACAGCCTGTTGCATATTCATACACCTCATCCATGATGCATAAATTCCATTCAAACACAGGATTCTGTCTGGGCAGTGTCAGCTTCTTCCTCTGAATCCTGACAGCATCTTCAGGACTGAGCAAGGCAGGAAGAAGTTCATTTCCTCTGATAATGGAGCAATAAATTCTCTTTCTCTGAAAGATTCAGGTGTCCTGTGCCTGCTATCTGGTGCAAGTACCTCATTCCTTTCTTTAAAAAAAAATCCCACATGCATAGTTTCTATTTTAACTACAAAAGTTATCTTTTAACTACAAAACTACGTTTACCATACTATGAAAATGTTAATACAGCACTGCTAATCAATACAACAAAATACATATAGTAAATATCTGTGTAGAGCCATATAAGATGCACTTTTCACATTCGTTGTGCAGGCAGCAAACAAAGCTTGGAACCTTTTGTGCTTATTGAAAGCCAAAAGCCCTGGATTGGTGTGGGAAATGGTGGGGAGGGAAGGATTCCAGGAAGGATTCCAGGAAGGAAGGAAGGATTCCAGGAAGGATTCCAGGAAGGATTCCAGGAAGGAAGGATTCCAGGAAGGAAGGATTCCAGGAAGGAAGGAAGGATTCCAGGAAGGATTCCAGGAAGGAAGGAAGGATTCCAGGAAGGAAGGAAGGATTCCAGGAAGGATTCCAGGAAGGAAGGAAGGATTCCAGGAAGGAAGGATTCCAGGAAGGATTCCAGGAAGGAAGGATTCCAGGAAGGAAGGATTCCAGGAAGGATTCCAGGAAGGATTCCAGGAAGGATTCCAGGACGGAAGGATTCCAGGAAGGAAGGAAGGATTCCAGGACGGAAGGATTCCAGGAAGGATTCCAGGAAGGATTCCAGGAAGGAAGGAAGGATTCCAGGAAGGATTCCAGGAAGGAAGGATTCCAAGAAGGATTCCAGGAAGGAAGGATTCCAGGAAGGAAGGAAGGATTCCAGGAAGGAAGGAAGGAAGGATTCCAGGAAGGAAGGAAGGATTCCAGGAAGGAAGGAAGGAAGGATTCCAGGAAGGAAGGAAGGATTCCAGGAAGGAAGGATTCCAGGAAGGATTCCAGGAAGGATTCCAGGAAGGAAGGATTCCAGGAAGGAAGGAAGGATTCCAGGAAGGAAGGATTCCAGGAAGGAAGGAAGGATTCCAGGAAGGAAGGATTCCAGGAAGGATTCAAGGAAGGAAGGAAGGAATTAATTTTGGGAGCAATGTTTTCATCTCCAGCAAAAGGAAAGGCAGCCCTGGAGCTCAGGGAATGCTTTCATCTCTGGAGAAAGTGAACTCAAATGATTCCAGCTGCCAGAGCCTCCCAGTCCCACAGTCTGGAGTCTGGCCTGGAAGGGAGATTTTAGCCCAGATTCCAGGGGAATGAGGAGCAGAGATCCTGGGATCGCTTCCACCCTTGAGCTGCCAGGCTCAGTCTGTGCCTGTGGCTCTCCTCTCAGTTTGTCTTTCCCAAAACTGAGGTTCCTTTTTCCCCCACCAGTGAAGACCTTTTAAGAGGAAGCAGAATTTCCCATGCAGCCTTTTCCTGATGAAAACATTCCCACTGAAATCTGGGACAGCAAATGTTTCCTGTCCCACGTGGCAGAGGAGGAGGTTCTGAACCCCTCAGACTGAGCCTCTGCAATTCGGTTTTTGCTGCACTTTTCCCACTGTCAGATATCAAAAATCCCTCACTGTCCACTGAAGTGTCAAATCCCCTTCTCCTGAAAAATCACCCAAAATGACATTTTAAGGCCATGGGCTTTGCTGGGAGCCCTGTGAGTTCTCCCTGAGTTCTTTTTCACTGAGCTTGGCTCAAGAGAATTTGGCTTCCTCCCACCAGAACGTGGGCAAGGCTTTTATTGTCCCAAAAGGGGAGGTGGCAACAGGAGGAGCATCATCCTCTGCTCCAGACAGTGCAGTGAGCTCTGGGGGCTATTCCCCACCTGGGTGGGAGGAGAATCCCCCAGCTCCAGGACACTGAGCTGGGCAGAGCCCCTGGGGATAAGTGGGATGTGAAGAGGATCAACCCTAAAAGCCCTGGAATTCTGTCTCCTGACAGTGATTATTGCAAACCTCTCCAGCCAGGGTTTGCTGTGATGGTGGAATTGTGCAGTGAGGTTCTTTGGGGTTGTTAACAGTTAAAGCTTCCCCTGTGCCCTGTCTGGCTTTTTGCCATCAGCAGGAGGCTGAGCTCTCTGGGATCAGCTGAATTTCCCCTGCTTTTAGGGAAGAAACAATTTCCTGTGTGCCAGATCTGCAGGAGAGGGGCCTGATTGGAAGGGAAAACAGGAAACAAAAGATGTTATGGAATCCCAGACTGGGTCAGCTGGGAGAGACCTCAAATCCCACCCAGTGCCACCCCTGCCATGGCAGGGACACCTCCCACTGTCCCAGGCTGCTCCAAGCCCCAATGTCCAGCCTGGCCTTGGGCACTGCCAGGGATCCAGGGGCAGCCCCAGCTGCTCTGGGCACCCTGTGCCAGGGCCTGCCCACCCTCCCAGGAACAATTCCCAATTCCTAATATCCTATCTAACCCTGGAGAAGCCATTCCCTGTGTCCTGTCCCTCCATGCCTTGTCCCCAGTCCCTCTCCAGCTCTCCTGGAGCCCCTTCAGGCCCTGGCAGGGGCTCTGAGCTCTCCCTGGAGCTTCTCCTCTCCAGGTGAGCACCCCTAGCTCTCCTGGGCTCCCAGGTCTGATGCCAGCTTTTGCTCCATGTCCTGTTCCCATTTCCAGGGGATATTGAGCAGAAATTGGAAACATCCCAGAGATTGCCAGGGTGGGTGGGTTTTCCCTCAGGATCCCTGGGGATGTGCCCAGGGCTGCATGGAGGGAGCTGCAGCTGGGGAGTGTCCCAGGCAGGAGAGGCTGCTGTTCCCTCAGCTGCTCCTCGGGAGAGGCTCTGTCTCCCTGGCAATGCTCTTTGGGAAATGTCAGCTGCTGGAGCAGGGATGTCTCCCTGGCAATGCCCTTTGGAGGGAAAAGCTTGGGAACAAAGCAGTTCAGAGCAGGGAGGGATGGCAGAACTCACCAGGGCACCAGGACAGCAGCAGGGTCACCCTGAGCCTCCCCAGCCCTGCCCTGCTCCTGTGGAAAGCAGAGAGCAGGAAATCCTGACCTGGAGATCCTGAGTGTCCCTGACTGTGACCGTGTGCACAGGGGTCTGAGGGCAAGGGAAGAGATGAGGATCTGACTCCATGTTTCACAAGGCTGATTTATTGTTTTATGATATATATTACATTAAAACTATACTAAAAGAACAGAAGAAAGGATTTCATCAGAAGGCTGGCTAAGGATAGAATAGAAGGAATGATAACAAAGGCTTGTGTCTCAGACAGAGAGTCCGAGCCAGCTGACTGTGATTGGCCATTAATTAGAAACAACCACATGAGACCAATCCCAGCTGCACCTGGTGCATTCCACAGCAGCAGATAACCATTGGTTACATTTTGTTCCTGAGGCCTCTCAGCTTCTCAGGAGGAAAAATCCTAAGGAAAGGATTTTTCATAAAAAATGTCTGTGACACCTGATACCTGTGGGAGGTGTCAATCCTCAGGAAATGGGAGCCAAGGGGAGCAGGGCACAGAGCAGGGAGGGGCATTCCCAGGAGGGGAAGGTTCCCTGCCCCTGGCAGGGGGTGGGAATGAGATGGCCCTGAAGGTCCCTGGAGGTCCCTGGAGGTCCCTGAAGTCCCTGAAGTCCCTGAAGGTCCCTGAAGGTCCCTGAAGTCCCTGGAGGTCCCTGGAGGTCCCTGAAGGTCCCTGAAGTCCCTGGAGGTCCTGTTCCATGGCTCTGTGACTCCATCCTGAGCCTCCACTGCTCCCCAGCACTGCCCAGACCACCCTGAGCCACATCCACTGGGCTTTAAATCCCTGCAGGGCTGGGCACTCCAACCCTCCCTGGGCATTCCAAGGCCTGACCCCCCTTTCCATGGGGAAATTCCTGCAGTGCCCACCCTGAGCTGCCCTGGCCCAGCCTGAGGCCGTTCCCTCTGCTCCTGTCCCTGTTCCCTGGAGCACAGCCCAACCCCCCGGCTGTGCCCTCCTGGCAGGAGCTGTGCAGAGCCACAAGGGCCCCCTGAGCCTCCTTTGCTCCAGGCTCAGCCCCTGCCCAGCTCCCTCAGGGATTCTCCATTCCCTTCCCAGCTCTGTTCCCTGCCCTGGACATGTTCCAGCCCCTCCAGGTCTTGTTTGCCATGAGGGGCTCAAACAGAGCCCAGGATCTGAGGTGGGGCCTCACCCCACTCATTGAACTTTGCCTCTTTCCCTTCTTCAGCAGCACTGAAATTCCTAAGAAACCTCTTCCTGCTGGAAATGAAAGATTTGGTCCTGCTGGTCAGGAATCCTGGAGCCCCTGTTCCCCCATGGATTCCCTTGGAATGATCCTGAGTCTCTTTTTGGTGCTTTGCTTTGCCCTAACCCAAAATTCAGGTGGAATTTGGGCTGTTTGGAACAGCCCTTTCATCCTGAATGAATCTCTAAATACTTTTCCTGTTTGGAATTCAAAGAAAGACTTCCAAAATCTCAATTTTTTTGTCACTGAGGAAGGAAAACTTGAACAAGTCAAAACATTGGGTCTTCAAGCTGTTTATTTCCATTTGACCTTTAAAACCCATTTGTGGTGTAAACTCAGTGACATCCCTGAGCTCTGAGTTATTCCAAACAAAAACCATTTTGTTGGAAATGACAAAATGGGCTTTCAGCAATTTCTCAACATTTTTCTTCCTCCAACAGGAGATTCATCAAATTGATCCTTTCCCTGGGGTATTTTTGGCTTCAACAATTTGACATTGCCTGGAAAGGGGAGATTTTGTCAGTGGGAAAGCAGCACCAGGAGTTTTAGGAATGACCCTGCTGGGCAGGACAATGGAAAGGGCAGGGATGGAGGGCTTGGGAGTGAGGCCTCTGCTGTGGCCCCTCCATGGGGCTGGGGATGCAAATTCGAGTTCACCCCTCCTCAGCAGGTCCCTGATGGCCCCAGGTCCCCCCTGGCTGCTGGGGGGTCCCCCAGTGTGCCCTGTGCTGGAACAAAGCCCTGCTGCCACGTTCCTGCTCAGTCCTGGCACTGCAGCTCCATCATTAATCAGGAAGTTTTTATAAAACATGAGTGGAATCCTAATTCCCACCCTGGACTGATTCCAGTCTCTCTGCTGGTTCTCTCCCCCTTTTGCCTGGGAGCTGCTGGTTCTGCTTTGGGGTTTGGGGGCTCTCAGCCTGGGCAGATTGGCTGGAGGGGGTCCCAGGGACCCTGCCCTGATTTGGGGGTTACTCACAGAAAAGCAGCATCAGAGCTGCCATTCCCACACCCACATCTGAGGCTGAAAATTCCATGAATTTTCATGGAAATTCCATGAATTTTCATGGAATTCTGGACTGGGTTGGGTGGGAAGGACCCTTAAGGACCCTCTCATTCCCATCCCTCACCATGGGCAGGGCACCCCCCACCAGACCAGTTCTCACTCTAAATTTGGAGGGATTCCTGTTTTGTCTGAAGCTGCTCTTGCTGAGCCCATGTTTGGGTCTCTCTGCTCTGTCCTTGTCTCTTCCCAGCTCCCTTTTCCCTGGCTGGTTCCAGATTCCATGTGTGTGCCTGGATTTTGGCACTGCAGGGAATTTGCTGATATTTTCCTGTGTTTAATTCACCACCCCTGTTCCTGGCACACTCCCAAACCGTTTGCAGGAGCTGCTGCTCTGGGAATTGAGGCAGAGAGTGGGGGCTGGTGCAGGGAGAGCAGGAGAGGAGCTCATTCCCTGGGGAAATGTGGGACCCAACCCTGCCTTCCCAGCAGGAATTCTGCTCCCAAGGGCTGGGACATCCCTGGCTGCAGCACAGACCCAAATTTGCCTTTCCCAGCAGGAATTCTGCTCCCAAGGGCTGGGACAGCCCTGGTGCAGCACAGCAAACCAGGATGGGCACAGTGGGGAAGGGCAGGGAGATCAGCTCATTCCCTGGGGAAATGTGGAACCCAACCTTTCCTTCCACAGCAGGAATTCTGCTCCCAAAGGCTGGGACATCCCTGGTGCAGCACAGACCCAACCTTTCCTTCCCCAGCAGGAATTTTCCTCCCAAGGGCTGGGACATCCCTGGGTGGGCACAGTGGGGACGGAGCAAGCAGGGAGGGCAGGGATTTGTTTGTGGCTGTGATGAGGGAGCTCCTGGTCCAGCCCTGGAAATCCCAAATTCCACCTTGACAAATGTGCCCAGAGCCCTTCCAGGCCTTTGCTTTATTGCTGCTTGCATTTATTTAGGAGAAACCATGGGGATCTGCCATTGCCCTCCTGCTTTATTCCAGACACTTGTTGGTTCCCAGCCCATCCACCTGGATTTGCACCCTAAACACACCCAGGTGGAGAAATCCCCGGGAATAAATGGCCTTGGGGCAGGATTTGGGGGCAGACTGAGAACCAGGGGGGTCTCCCAGCCCTTTATCTCCCTTTGCTTCACATGCTCAGATCCAGCAGCTCCAGGCTGTGCAGAGGCCGAGGGCAGGGATTGATTGACTCTGGAATTGGCCCAGCTGGGGCAGAGGAAGGCCCAGCTCAGAGCAGTGCCCTGGCAGCTTTAGGATGTGCAGCACTGGGTCATTTGGAGTGAGGATGCTCAGCCTTCATCACACAAACCCTGCCAGTGTCACACAAACCCTGCCAGTGTCACACAGCCCCCTGAGCAGCAGAACATCCCCCAGGAGCCTCTGGCCACCCTCTCCCTGCCTCTCCCCAGGGCTCAGGTGGGTTCTGCTCCTCCCTGGGAGCACAACACTAACAAAGGGCCCTCCTGCAGGGAGGAGCCCTGTTCTGGGCTGGGATGGACGTGTCAGGTCTGTGGAAAGGTGTGAGGGGAGCTGGAGCAGGGGAGCCTCTGGAATACTTGAGACCAGCCTGGTGGGGAGGGTTCTGATGCTCAGGAGAGGATGCTGTGCTGCCAGGAGCCAGAATGCCAAGGACAGAGTCCCTGCCAAGGAGCCTGCCCCTGCCCCCAGGACTGACCCACCCTGTCCCAGCTGTCCCAGCTGTCCCCAGTGTCCCTGGTGACACTGAAACAGGCAGAGGAAGGGAGCAGTGGGGCCTGCAGAGCCTCCAGCTCCTGCTCCTGCCCCTGCTCCTGGTGAGGGACTGAGGTTCTGCAGCTCCTGGCAGCCAGGATGTGCTTCCCAAGGGCAATGGGCTCTGCTGTGCTTTCAGAGGCTGTTCCTGCCTCAGGCACGAGCAGGGGCCTGCAGAGGGCTGACAGCACTGCTGGGGAGCAGGAGCAGAGGGAGCAGCCACAGGGACTGAGGGAACGGGGGAAAAGCCTGGAGACCCCTCAGAGTGTGAGGAAGTGGAACAAAGGCACATCCAGGGTGACAAACCTGAGTCTGCCTGTACAGACACAGCTCTGGGGCTGGAAGGGCCTGGGCAGGGATGTCCTGGGGGTGTGGGGAACAATGGGCTCCAGGAGGCTGATCCTGAGCCCACAGAGCTGCTCAGGGCACAGGAGCTGGTTCCCAACACATCCCATCAGCCAGGCTGTGTCCCAGCACAGGAGCTGGCCAGGATCACCTGAGAGCAAAGCCCAGCTCTGAATGACCTGGGGAGCAAAGCCCAGCTCTGGAATGACCTGGGGAGCAAAGCCCAGCTCTGGATGACCCAGAGAGCAAAGCCCAGCTCTGGAATCACCCAGAGAGCAAAGCCCAGCTCTGGAATCACTCAGAGAAGAAAGCCCAGCTCTGAATGACCCAGAGAGCAAAGCCCAGCTCTGGAATCACCCAGAGAGCAAAGCCCAGCTCTGAATGACCTGGGGAGCAAAGCCCAGCTCTGGAATGACCCAGAGAACAAAGCCCAGCCCTGAACGACCCAGAGAGCAAAGCCCAGCTCTGAATGACCTGGGGAGCAAAGCCCAGCTCTGAATGACCCAGAGAGCAAAGCCGAGCTCTGGAATCACCCAGAGAGCAAAGCCCAGCTCTGGAATGACCCAGAGAGCAAAGCCCAGCTCTGAATGACCCAGAGAGCAAAGCCCAGCTCTGGAATGACCCAGAGAGCAAAGCCCAGCTCTGGAATGACCCAGAGAGCAAACCCCAGCTCTGAATGGCCCAGAGAGCAAAGCCCAGCTCTGGAATGACCCAGAGAGCAAAGCCCAGCTCTGAATGGCCCAGAGAGCAAAGCCCAGCTCTGGAATCACCCAGAGAGCAAAGCCCAGCTCTGGAATGACCCAGAGAGCAAAGCCCAGCTCTGGAATGACCCAGAGAGCAAAGCCCAGCTCTGAATGACCCAGAGAGCAAAGCCCAGCTCTGGAATGACCTGGGGAGCAAAGCCCAGCTCTGAATCACCCAGAGAGCAAAGCCCAGCTCTGGAATGACCTGGGGAGCAAAGCCCAGCTCTGAATGACCCAGAGAGTAAAGCCCAGCTCTGGAATGGCCCAGAGAGCAAACCCCAGCTCTGAATCACCCAGAGAACAAAGCCCAGCTCCTGCAAGCCCCACAGGGGCTGGGGCTCCATCTCCAGAGGCTGAAGGAAGGATCTGGAGCTCAGCAAAGGCCCCACCAAGGGGCAGCACTCCCCCTGCCAGCCCTGCAGGTGTGTTCAGCGCTGGCACAGCTGGAGCAGCTCCCATCCCCTCCCCTACAGCAGGGCTGGATCCAACCAAAGGCAGGAGCCTGGATTCTGGCTCTGGAAGCCTCCAGCAGCTCAGCTCCTGCTCAGCCAGGCAGGGAAAGGGGAGGGCAAAGTCCCACTGCAAGGCTCTGCTGATCCCACACTTCCCCAGGAGCAGAGCCCAGCCCTGGGGGAACTCTCAGGGAGTTCATTCCCTGCTCTCCATCTGTCCTTGCCAACAATTACAAGTTTCCCATTCAAGCTGGGGATCAATGCCAGTGATTTAAGGGAGATGTTGTCATCAGGATCCTTCTGAGAGCTGAAAAATGGCATGGGCAGCGTTCAGAGAAAGGGAGGAGCATCCATCAGGGGAACTTTGCCTCCTCCTGCCTTCCCTTGGCTTCCAGGAGCTGGGCTGTGCTTGGCAGGGACAGGCTGTGGAGCCAAGGTGACCAATTCTGCCTGTTTGTCATCCCCTGGCCCTGCCAGCTCCCTGGGACAGTCCCAGGGCCAGGTTTGCAGCTCAGCACGGCCTCAGCATCCTGGGTTCCCACCCCAATTTCCATCCCAGGCACTGCCCACCTCTGCAAACCAGGGGAGCTCCATCCCTCTGGCCTTTCCATCTCCTCTGCTCACCCCAGGCGTCACTCGGGGGGCATCAGTGGCCTGGCAGGGCCTTTCTTGGGGCTTTTGCTCCCTGGCATCACCAGGGGCTGCAGGGGTTTGTCACCTCCAGGAGTGACAGGTGTTTGTCACCTCTGGGGGCTGCAGGGCTTTGTCACCTCCTGGAACTATGGGGGCTCCAGGACCTGCAGGGGTTTGTCACCTCCAGGAGTGACAGGGGTTTGTCACCTCCAGGACCTGCAGGGGTTTGTCACCTCCAGGAGCTGTGAGGGTTTCTCACCTCCAGGACCTGCAGGGCATTTGTCACCTCCTGGGGCTGCAAGTCTGTCCCAGTTCCATCCTTATCTTCCAGCCCCCCAAATTTCCTTTTCCTTTCCTTTTCCTAAGCTTCTGTTGTGTTCTCCTGCACTCAGCACAAATCTGCAGCTCCTTCCAGTCCATTTGAAATCCCACTGGTGTTTTGGGGCACATAAATGATCTGCCTTTGGAATTTCCCCTGGCTCTGGAGTGGAGATGTGCACAAACAGAGTGCCAGGGAAAATCAGGAATGCCACATCTGATTTATCAGAAAACCCAACACAGCCCCTCCAGCCTGGATTGGGCTGGGAATATCCAGCAGCAGCAGGGCCAGCAGGAACAGCTAAAGGGATCTGTTGGGAAGGATGAAAGTTTGACAAGAAAGTCTCACAGATATGTGTGCTTAGCAGAAAGATTTTGGAATGGAGAATCTGAAGAAGGAATAGAAATGAAAGCAAGTTTTGATAGAGAAGAAAAGAATTGCTGAGCCAGTCTCACTGGATAACCAAGGAGGCAAAGGCTGTGTTGGTTAGAAGGGTTTTTATGGCTTAGAGCAAAGGATAAACCCACCCCAAACAAGAAGATGTTTTTACCAAGCAGAAAGATTCCACAGGCAAACAAGTCAGCAAATGCTGCAAGTAGAAAAAAGATCTCAGAATTTTCTACTGCAAGAAAACTGAAAAACAACTTCTGGCTTAAACTGTGATGTACTGACTTTTATTGATTGGAGAACAGTAACAGGAATATGGGAATTACAGTAGTTATGATAGGCTGTAGGGATCCTTCACTCCCTCACCCCCAAAAAATTTAAATTCTTCTCTTGAAGCCAGAAGACATCAGTGACTGCCAGGGGGTTTTGTGTTCAGGGGCCTGGCTTTGGTGCACATGGAGAGAGAAGGGACAGGAGGGTTCTGCAGGGCACCTGAGGTGTGGCTGCTGCCCAGGCTGCGTTTCTGACACTGCAGTGCCACAGGTGAGACCCAAAGGTGTTGGAAGTGTCCAAAGGAGGGACACGAGGGTGGGGAAGGGTCTGGAGGGGCCACACGAGGAGCAGCTGAGGGCACTTGGTCTGTTCAGCTGGAGCAGAGGGGGCTGAGGGCTGAGCTCAGGATCTGCAGCTCCTCCCCAAGGGCAGCCCTGATCTCTGCTCTGGGACAGGGACAGGAGCCAGGGAATGGTTGGACCAGGGGGATCTGGGATGGAGCTCAGGGAAAGGTTCTTCCCCCAAAGGTGCTGGCACTGCCCAGGCTCCCCAGGGAATGGTCCCAGAGCTCCAGGAGGGTTTGGGGCTGCCAGGGGTGCCCAGGGTGGGATTGTTGGTGTGCAGGGCCAGGGGTGGGACTGGGTGATCCTGGGGCACCCTTCCAGCCCAGGATATTCCAGGATTCCATGAGTGAAGGAACAAATAAGCACCATTAGTGAGGAATCATTTGCTAAAAGCCTCTCTGAAGGCCCAGCAGCTCCTCAGCCCCACCTGCAGCGCTGCCTGCCTCAGTTTCCCGGTTAATTAAGTGGGAAAGGGAAGATGATGCAGACAGGAGCCAGGGGGGTCATTAGCAAAGCTCAGCCAGGAGTGAGCTGAACATCAGACCCAGGGCATGAATTATTTATCCACGTTAACATTTCCAGCACAATGAGGAAAATGAGCTGGAAATAGCTCGGTGGTTCCTGGGCTCTGCCCTCCCAGGATCTCTCATTCCTGGAGCAGTGGATGTTCTGGCTGGCTGGGGGATTTTGCAGGATGTGACCTGTGCCCTGGGAGAGCACTGTGATTGAATCCTGGGATGGGGTTTATTGGAGCTGGAAAGAAAACCAAATTGACAACCCTTTGCAGTCCCCTCCAAAATTACACTGGAATTCTTTTAGTGCAGGGAAGGCTGGATGCAAAATGCAATGAGAAAGTGAAGAAATGTTTGAGGGGTGGTTTGAGCTGCCACACAATCCCCAAGGCAAGTCCAGGTTTGGTCAGATTTACAGGAAAGCTCCAACATGAGAGGATGAAAATAAAATTTCACATCTCCCCTGGCCTCATTTCTGCCCTTGCAAATGTAGCAGCCTCCAGCTTTCTGTGTCTGTCCCTTCGGTGCAGTCACATCCATATTTCCATGGATTTGGGAATCTGGTGAGCCCACTCAATGAGAGAGGAAAATAACAGCAGATGAGCCCAGAGCCATGAACACAGGGAGCTCCTGGGGCCCAGGTCAAGAGCTCCACTTTAATGGAAATGTTTGTTCAGCAACGCTGCTTTGGAGCAACAAATGAAGTGATTTTTATTATCTTTTTTTCCCACAAACACTTCCTTCCAAGGGAAGAGGTTTAATATGCAGAGCTAGTTGGAATCTGCTTTGCTGGGTTTATTTGTCATAAATTGGAATCAGTGCAAAAATCTGCACCATCAGTTACAGATCGAGGCCTTTAGAGAGAATGATGAGGAGCAAACTCCCAGCTGGGGCTGCAGGGGAGCTGGGAATGAGCTGGGGATGGGTGCTCAGAGCAAACCCCAGGGTGGGCAAACACAGGGGGTGAGGGGTTGGCACCTCCAGGTTCCAGCCAGGAGAGCCCCAGGCTGGAGCAGGGAGCAGCCAGAGCAGCCCCAGCTCCTGCAGTGCCTCAGGGAGGGTCCTGAAATGGAGTGGGAGTCACTGATGTATTTCATGAAAATCCTTCCACCAGGATTTTCCTCCTGAGAAGCCTCAGAAAAGAAATGTGAACAATAATTATCTGATTGCTTGGAATGTGGTCTGGAGGGTGCTCACCAACAGGTGCATCTTTGATTGGTTCCATGTGAATTGTTTTTAATTAATGGCCAATCCCAGTCCAGCTGTGCCAGGACTCTGCTCAGTTACAAGATTTTATTTTCATTCTTGTTAAGCCTTCTGATGTCTCCTTTCTCTTTCTTTAGTGTAGTTTTAGTATAGCATTTTCTATATAATATAATATGATATAATATAATATATGATATAATACAATACAATGTAATGTAATATGATACAATGTGATACAATGTGATACAATGTAATATAATATAATATAATATAATATAATATAATATAATATAATATAATATAATATAATATAATATAATATAATATAATATAATATAATATAATATAATATAATATAATATAATATAATATAATATAATATAATATAATATAATATATCAGCCTTCTGAAACATGGAGTCAAGATTCTCATTTCTTCCCTTATCCTGGGGACCCTCAAGCACCCCCACAGCAGGGCTGGTGCTGAGGGTGGGGTTTGGGGATGGGCTGTGGGGTGGGGCTGGACATTGGGGAGGGTCTCTGGGTTCCCCTCGTTCCCCTTTGGATGTGCTGCCCAATTTCAGCAAATCTGACCCAGTGGTGAAAAATTCAAAGCTTGGCCAGGGACAGGACCAAGGGAATGGCTGGAGATGGGACAGGGCAGGGTCAGGTTGGATGCTGGGATATTGGGAAAGGTTCTTCTCCCAGAGGTGCTGGCACTGCCCAGGGAATGGGCACAGCTCTGATGCTGCCAGAGCTCCAGGAGGGTTTGGACAGCGCTGCCAGGGATGCCCAGGGGGGATTGCTGGGGGGTCTGGGCAGGGCCAGGGCTGGCACTGGATGAGCCTGGGGGTCCCTTCCCACTCAGGATTTCCAGGGTTGGCAAATCCCAGCAGGTCCCAGGAGCATCCCCTGCTCTGGGCTGTGCTGGGACAGCCCCTGCCCTCCCCTCCTGCCCTGCAGACATCACCAGAGCACTCCAACCCAGTTTCACACCTGCACTCAGGTCCCACAGTCCTTTTCCAGCCCCAACCATTCCCTGATCTCCCAGAACTCCTCTGAGCTGCCCTGGCTGCACCTCGGGGGGATTTGCTGGGCCAAGAGATGGGAGCAAAGCAGCAACTTGGCTCTGCTGCCAGACCTGCCCCAGCTCCAGCTGCTCTGGGAGCCTTTATTCCCTGTTCCATCCCAGCTCCAGCTGCTCTGGAGCCTTTATCCCCTGTTCCACTCCATTTCCAGCTGCTCTGGGAGCCTTTGTTCCCTGTTCCATGCCAGAATCAGCAGTTCCAGCTGCTCTGGGAACCTTTATTCCCTGTTCCATCCCAGCTCCAGCTGCTCTGGAGCCTTTATTCCCTGTTCCATCCCAGAATCACCAGTTCCAGGTGCTCTGGAGCCTTTATTCCCTGTTCCATCCCAGAATCACCAGTTCCACGAGCCTTTGTTCCCTGTTCCATGCCAGAATCAGCAGTTCCAGGTGCTCTGGAGCCTTTATTCCCTGTTCCACTCCAGTTCCAGCTGCTCTGGAGCCTTTATTCCCTGTTCCACTCCAGTTCCAGCTGCTCTGGGAGCCTTTATTCCCTGTTCCATCCCAGTTCCAGGTGCTCTGGAGCCTTTGTTCCCTGTTCCATCCCAGAATCACCAGTTCCAGCTGCTCTGGAGCCTTTATTCCCTGTTCCATCTCAGAATCAGCAGTTCCAGGGGCTCTGGAGCCTTTATTCCCTGTTCAGTGCCAGTTCCAGGGGCTCTGGAGCCTTTATTCCCTTTATTCCCTTTATTCCCTTTATTCCCTGCTCCATCTCAGGGCAGTGCAGGGGCAGAGTGGAGCCTTCCCTGGCCCAGCCCAGCCCAGGGACAGGAGCTAGGTGCTGAGCAGTGCCCAGGACAGGAGCTGATTCCCTGGGGGAAAACCTCTCCAGGCCCTCCTGGGGCTGCAGGAAAGGACAGGGATGGCCTTTCCAAGGGGAGCTGGGATGGCAGGAGTTGGGCAGTAACAGAAACAGCAAATCCAGTCCCAAGGAATTTTTAATTTTTTTTTTTATTATTCTGTTATGGTTTAGTGGAAAAAACACTCCAGAAGATGGGTTGGTTTTTCCAGTGAGGGAAGAAGAAAATCCTCATAAATCCAGCCCAGGAACAGCTTTGGGAACCCCAGGTTCCCCAAGAACCCAGCCCAGGAGCAGCTCTGGAATAAGGCAGTCTCCTGCTGTTCCAGGCAGGATTTGCTCTCTAATCCCAGCCCAGACCTACTTTTTAAAGCTGACTCTCACCCAAGGCCTGAGGAGTTTTGCAGCTTCCCAGAAACCACTGCCACAGCAATAAAAATTACCTGCTTGGATTGAGAGTTGTATTTTTAGCCTGAGATTGAAGTGTTCTGCTCCAGAAGCAGCCACTCCCGCAGGGAGGGAGGGGTCCTCAGCACTAAAGCTGGGGGATAAAATCCAGAGAAAATCCCTGCTCAGGGTGTTTCTCTCCCCAAAACTCCTGTGGAAGGACTGGCCAAACATTTTGTGCTTTGGTTTTTAGGTAAAAATTGAGGGAAGTGGCTGCTTGCCCCCCAAATGCTCTGATTTTCTTCACGGAAGCAAAGCCACAACATTTCTTTTACACATGAACCTCCCATTTCTCTTTCTGGGTTTTGGTTGGTTTTTTTTTTTTTTTTTGGCTTTTATTTCCAATATTGGATTTCAGCCAAAAAATATTGGTCCTCAATTACTGAAAATCAATTTATTCTCTTTCTGAGCACTTGGCTTAATCCAGTGCAGAAAAGTCCATTAATGAACTCTCTCCCAGATGAAAACAGAGGCAAAGCTTTGCATTTCATCAGTGCTTAGGGGAAGCTGAGCAACTTAAGCAGGGCCAGCAATATTTTAATTAAGCCTTGCTGAGATTGTCTCCTGCTACAAGAGCCCCGTTTAATTGCATTTGTTAAAATACCCTACAGTGGATTGAGTCCCAGCTCCAAGGGGTTTCTCCACGGTGGGAATGCCAATAAATGCCTGTCAGAACCCAGGACATTGCTCTGGCTGCCCTGGAGGACTCGAGGCCCTGGCAGGAGGCTCAGGGACCCTGGCACAGAGTCACAGACACCTGTGCCTTTGATTTTAACCCATGGAAACAATTCCCAACTTTGTGTGAGGAGTTACAAGCCACAGGAGTTTGAATAGAATGACAGTGAATTTATCACAGGGTGAAAATGTAGAATTTTGGGGGTTTTAGAATGGGGGCTCAGGAGGCAAGATGGAGGAATCTGGGTGTGTCTTCTTCTCCTCCTTCTCCTTCTCCTTCTCCTTCTCCTTCTCCTTCTCCTTCTCCTTCTCCTTCTCCTTCTCCTTCTCCTTCTCCTTCTTGTCTTCCATCTTCTGCTGTGATGGTGACACTTCTGGATTGGTTTAGAGTAGAGACAGACTGTCTAACATAGGTGATGGGTATTGGAAAATTATTGTAAATAAAGTACAGGTAGTTTTTAGTATAAACAGATAACACCACCCCAAGGGCAGTCAGTGTGCCATGAACCAACGTGCTGGACAGATCTCAGCAGGTCAGAGAGAGAATGGAACAGATAACAGAAAATAAACAACCTTGAGAACAAGAGCTGAGGAATCTCAACTTCCTCTTTGGTCTTGGGGCTGGGAAAAAGAGACTCTTGAATACCTCAGGAGCCATTGCAGCAACACCAAACCTGAGAAATGCCAGCATTTCCCTTGGCACTGCAGCCCGAGTGAGGCCAAACTGGGAGAGAGCCCTTGGGGCAGCTTTAATTCCTTTAATTAAATAATTTAATTTAATTTAATTTAATTTAATTTAATTTAATTTAACCCCCAAACTGAGGCTGAGGCACTCCTGGGCTGCCCAGTAGGGAATTCCCTCCTCCTTCGCACCAGGAACAGCCCCCACTGCCAGGACCCCTGCCCTGGGATGTGCCAGCAGAGATCCCACCCCTGTGGGACAGCTCAGCCCTGGCTGGGGCAATGCAGCACCTTTGGACCAGGAGAAACCTGGGGGTGAATCCAGAGTGGGGAAAAACCTGGGGAGTGTGTCCAGAGTGGGGGGAAACGTGGGGGATGAGTCCAGAGTGGGGGAAAACACAGGGAATGTGTCCAAAGTGGGGGGAAACGTGGGGGATGAGTCCAGAGTGAGGAAAAATGTCAGGATTGTGTCCAAATTGGAGGAAAACAGTGGGGATTGTGTCCAGAGTGGGGGAAAATATGGGAATTGTGTCCAAAGTGAGGGAAAACAGTGGGGATTGTGTCCAGAGTAGGGGAAAATATGGGGGATGAGTCCAAAGTGAGGGAAAATGTGGGGGATGAGTTCAGAGTAGGGAAAACACAGAGAATGTGTCCAGAGTGGGAGGAAATGTGGGGGATGAGTCCAAAACGGATGAAAATGTGGGGATTGTGTCCAGAATGGGGGAAAGTGTCCAAAACTCCTCCCCACACAACCAAAGTTGCTCAAGCCTGAGGCCCAAGGTGTGCAGCAGCTCTGCCCGGCTGTCTGCACACACAGGACTGGCCCATGGTACCAAAAGAAGCTGGAGCAGTTGGATTTGGGTGTTTTAAGGCACTGCTGAAGCTGTTTCAGAGGAATCTGTGGCCTCTGTTTGTAGAAGGAGGTGGGTGCACTGCTGGGAGGGGAGAGGGGGCTCGCACAGCCCCTCAGAGCAGGGTCTGTGCCTGAAGGGGTTGGAAGTCTGAGCCTCTGACCCTGTTGTCAGGGCCAGGAATTTCCTATAAGCAAAGGAAATCTTGTGAGGGACATAAGAGTAGGGAAAATGTTGCCTGCTTAGTTCCAAAATCAATGGCTCAGGGAAGCCCATGGAACAGGCAGCTCTCTCATCAGAAACCAGCACAATTGAATGAACTCTGAATAGCACTTGGAATGGGGAACACTGAACCCACTGATGGATGGGCTGAAGCCTCCAGGGAGCCTTGGACTGGAAGCTCTGTCTGATTCACGTGGAAGATTGCTTACCTGAAGAGAATTGGTAGCTGGATTCTGGGGTGAGTGCTTTGATTCACTGACCAATTGAATCCAGGTGTGTGTGTGTGTGTGGGAACTGTGGGCTGACAGGCACCAGATGCTGGGCAGTTCAGTGGAGCTGGGTGCTTGTGCAGATTCAGTTTAGATGCAATGTAATATAGTATAGAACAATATAGTACAATAAAGTAATTAATTAGTCTTCTGATAAGATGGAGTCCTCCTCGTCTCCCTGGGTCAGGGGTTGCCCTGTTTTTGAGTATAAAAATTAAGGAAGGGATCCTTTCCAAAGCCTCAGGTTCATTTCCAAACAAGGTTTTCCCTTCACAAGTTAGTTGGTCCCTGGTCCTCCCAGGAATGCGAATATTTGCTGAGTCTTGAGCCAAATTCCTTTTCCCTTCTCCAAGGTGTAAATCAGGAGTGGCAGCACTGGAGTTCCCAGGGCCACACAGGAGAAGGGATCAAGGCCTTGGAGCCACAGGCCTGGGGCTGGCAGAGACAATTCCCAGGAGGCAGGACAAGGGAATGGCTTCAGACTGACAGAGGGGAGATTTAGATGGATACTGGGAATTGGGAATTGTTCCCTGGCAGGGTGGGCAGGCCCTGGCACAGGGTGCCCAGAGCAGCTGGGGCTGCCCCTGGATCCCTGGCAGTGTCCAAGGCCAGGTTGGACATTGGGGCTGGAGCACCTGGGACAGTGGGAGGTGTCCCTGCCATGGCTGGGGTGGCTCTGGGTGATTTTTAAGGTCTTTTCCAACGAAACCATTCTGGCATTCCATGATTTTCACGGGAGTCTCTTTGATTCACATCCACACCTGGATTCCCACCACACCTGTGGAGGCTCCATGTCCCATCCCACCCCACAGACCCTCCTGGGGAGTCCTGCCCATGGCACACAGATCCCCCAGTTCCCAACAACCCTTGGCAGGGCTGCTGGGGACTGCCCTGAAGCTCAGGTTCTCCTCAGTTATTCCCCCCTGTGTCCTGAGTGGTTCTGCCACAGGGTTCCAAAGCTGTGAGCTGTGGTCCCAGTGCTGTGTGGCAGCTGTGGCACTGCAGCTCCCAGGGGGCACAGGGCTGTCCCCAGCCCTGGGGGGCTCTGGGTGATTGGGGGCTGCCCAAGATGCTCAGTCCTGGAGTCACCTATCTCCTGAACCTTGGTGTCACCAACCCTCTGAACCCTGGTGTCACCCACCTGCTCAGCCTTGGTGTCACCAGCAATCTGAACCCTGGTGTCACCTCCCTACTGAACCCCAGTGTCACCCACCTGCTCAGCCTTGGTGTCACCAGCAATCTGAACCCTGGTGTCACCTCCCTGCTCAATCCCAGTGTCACCCACCTGTTCAGTCCTGGTGTCACCAGCAATCTGAACCCTGGTGTCACCTCCCTGCTCAATCCCAGTGTCACCCACCTGCTCAGTCCTTGTGTCACCTACCTCCTGAACCCTGGTGTCACCCACTCTCTAAATCCCAGTGTCACCCACTCTCTGAACCCTGATGTCACCCACCTGCTCAGTCTTGGTGTCACCAGCAATCTGAACCCTGGTGTCACCCCCTGCTCAATGCCAGTGTCACCCACTGCTCATTCCTGGTGCCACCCACCTGGCTCCCCTTTGCACACAGGACTTTGTCCCCTGCTGGCATTTCCAGAGCCCTGAGCACACGGGGTCCCAGCAGAACCCCCAAAGGTTTTGCAAGGATTAGAGCAGGAGAAGCTGTCCCCCCTCAAGGAGCTGTGGCAGCAGAGGCAGGGCCTGGCCTGCTGCATCCCTCAGCCCCTGCCCAGGGCTGTTCCCTGGCTCTTCTGCTCCTTTCCCACTGCAGGGATGTGGGGCTGGAGACACGGCAAACCAGACTGGATCAAAGCTGGCTCAAGGAGAGAAATGAGTCAGGGGTGAGTGCAGGTGCCCTTGGGCAGCTCCTGTCTGTCTGTCTGTCCTGGCTGGGCTCACACTCAGCACCTGCTCTGTACCAAAGAGAAACTCTGGAATCTCTGGGGCTGCAGCACCCAGCCTTCCCTAAATCCACCCCTAAACCCATCCAGCCTCCCCCAAACCCATCCACCCCTCCCTAAATCCACCCAGCCACCCCTAAACCCATCCAGGTTTCCCCAAATGCACCCAGCCTTCCCTAAATCTACCCAGCCCTCCCTAAACCCATCTAGTCTTCCCTAAACCCATCCAGCCTTCCCTAAATCCACCCCTAAACCCATCCAGCCTTCCCCGAACTCATCTACCCCTCCTTAATTCCACCCAACCCTCCCTAAACCCATCCAGCCTTCCCTAAACCCATCCAGCCTTCCCTAAACCCATCCAGCCTTCTTTAAACCCATCCAGCTTTCCCTAAACCCACTCAGCCTTCCTATGTGCACCCACCCCTCCCTAAACCCATCCAGCCTTCCCCAAACTCATCCACCCCTCCCTAAATCCACCCACCCTTCCTTAAACCCACTCAGCCCTCCCTAAACCCACTCAGCCCTCCCTAAACCCACTCAGCCCTCCCTAAATCTATCCAGCCTTCTCTAAACCCACCCATCCTTCCCTAAACCCATCCAGCCCTCCCTAAATGCACCCTAAATGTCCCAGCCAAGGGCACAGGGACACCTGGGCTGAGCTGGGCTCCCACTGCAGTGTAAGAGAGAGGAAGGGCTTGGAGAAATCCCACTGAAGAGCTGGGAAGTCACATCAGATATCTGTAAAGTCAGATTGAATATTTGCGAACTCACGTTGAATATTTTAAGTTCATATTTAATATTTTGGAATCCACATTGAGTATTTGTGAAGTCACATTGAATATTTGTCAGCTGTGACTGCAAACACCTTCCCAGGACCCAGGAGAGGCAGTAACTTTGCCCAGCCAGGGAATGATACAGTGGGAAAATTCACCAGGTGTCAGAGGCTGTTTATCTGAACTTCCTGGAGATTCCATGCCAAAATATGAGAAGTGTCAAATTAGATCAGGCCTGAGATCCATCTTAGACCTGAACTGCAGCTCAGAGAGGCCCCAGTTCACCATCCAGTCCAGGTGGGAAATGTCCTGTTTTCCATCAGCCCTGACAGCTACGGGAGCTGTCCCTGCCCATGGCAGGGGTGTTTGTTCCAGCCCAAACCTTTCCATGATTCTCTGGGATTATTCTGACTTCTGCTCTCTTGTTGGCCATTAACCACTGAATCCAGGTTCTCCTCACAGTTTGGGTACAGCTCAGTGGCCTCACACCTTCCCCAGGCCCTGATCCTGTCCCAGTCCCATTCCCCAGGCCCTGATCCTATCCCAATCCCATTCCCCAGGCATTGACCCATCCCAATCCCATTCCCCAGGCCCTGATCCATCCCAGTCCCATTCCCCAGGCATTGACCCATCCCAATCCCATTCCCCAGGCCCTGATCCATCCCAATCCCACTCCCCAGGCCCTGATCCTATCCCAATCCCATTCCCCAGGCCCTGATCCTATCCCAATCCCACTCCCCAGGCCCTGATCCATCCCAGTCCCATTCCCCAGGCCCTGATCCATCCCAATCCCATTCCCCAGGCCCTGCTCCCTCCCAGTCCCATTCCCCAGGCATTGACCCATCCCAATCCCATTCCCCAGGCCCTGATCCATCCCAATCCCATTCCCCAGGCACTGATCCTGTCCCAGTCCCATTCCCCAGGCCCTGATCCATCCCAGTCCCATTCCCCAGGCCCTGATCCTGCCCCAATCCCATTCCCCAGGCACTGCTCCCTCCCAATCCCATTCCCCAGGCCTTGATCCATCCCAATCCCATTCCCCAGGCCCTGCTCCATCCCAATCCCATTCCCCAGGCCCTGACCCATCCCAATCCCATTCCCCAGGCCCTGATCCTGTCCCAGTCCCATTCCCCAGGCCCTGCTCCATCCCAATCCCATTCCCTGTTCCCCAAGACGTGGACAGGGGACAGGACACACTTCTGGACTTGTGTGGGGTGGTTCAGCCATTGTTTTTGGGATCCTTTTTTCCTTGCAGGCACTGAAGCCACAGCAACATTGGCCAACACTCCTTTCCTGGTCAGGGAGAGCAGATCCTCCCTGGCTCATAACTCTGCCATTGATATGAAGGGATGCAGGAGTGCTCCCAGTGTTTTAGGGTTGTTGGGACTTTGGGGCTTGTCCTTCTGGACAGAACCACAATTTTCCTTCCTGCAATCTAAGCAAGAGTTCCCTGAGCTGAGCGTGGATCTGGAGAGGAGGTAACAACTTGGAAATGAAAGATGCTGGGAATGAAACGTGATCTAAAGTTGCTGTCACATTAAAATGCAATTTAGGGTCTGGTATCTCCCGTTCTGCAGGACTTGGACACGGAGTGCAGGCACCACTGAGAGGGAAGGCTCACCCTGATCCCAGGCACATAAAGCACTGGCTCTGCCTGGGAAGGGCTTCCAAGACTCAACAATAAATAAGAATAATGGAGCCTTAAACACGTCCCTAAGCAGGGCTGAGAAATGCCTCCATGAACTGCAGAGTTCCTGGGGGAGCAAGGCAGGGTTTCTGTGGTTTGTTTGGGAAAAAACAAAGGCAGATCCATGGCAGGGTGGCCAGGCCGGTGGGAGGTGCCACCTGCTCAGCTGGACCCCAACCCGAGCACAGGGGGAGGGGACAGCGCCAGCCTCGGCTTTCCTCATTTCCATGGCAACGCGGGGAGCATCTGCGAGCAGACAGCTCGGGAAGAGGAGCCAAACTCCAGCTCTGCCTTTGGGTTCCATCCCTGCTGCATCCACCCCTGTCCCGGGGCAGGTTCAGCCGCCAAGGGGAGCTGGCTGTCCCTGCTGGCTCACCCTGCAGTCCCTGAGAGTGTCCATCCCATTGCAGGGGGGTTCCATGGATCTTCCTTCCTGCCCAGCCTCCTCCGCGCTCCACACGAGCTCAGGGCTGCTTTGCATTCCAGACAGGCTCGTGCTGCAGGAGCCAAGCTCAGAAAATTCATCCAGCACAGTTTGGGAATGCTCTGGGTTAGGCCTGACTGGGTTAAGCCTGACTTGCCTGTCACTGACAGGGACCATGGGCAGTGCACTGGGTGTCACCTCATGCAGGAAGAAAGGGACAACGAGGCCATGTGTGCTTGCAAAAAAAGAAAATTATTGACACATGGCTGGGGTTTATTCTGCCAGATCCCATTAAAGAATTTCTGAGCTCTTGCTGAGGGCCGGGGAGCATCCCCTGGATTTGGTGTGTGCTGGGATCTCCCTGAGAGCTGCTGGGATTTGAGAAGCTCAGGCTGGCTCTGTGCAGACTCTGTGGATGTGTCACATGTGGGGTGCAAGGGGGTGGTGCCAGAGGGAGGATGATGAAGGAGCTGGGATGGGAACAACCCTTGGAGTATGGAGGAGGAACCAGGAAAGTTTTACTGCCAAATGTTTTCCTGCCCATTGCCCCCAGAAAGTGCAGCCTCTGCCTGTGGTTGCCTGGATTCCAGAGCCATCCCAAAATATTCCCTGCAGTTCACCCCACCTCTCCTTCCTCCTTTCCTATCACTTCTGTGGGGTGACTTCATTGTGACCTGCCAGGACCTAAAGGGGCTCCAGGAGAGCTGCAGAGGGACTGGGGACAAGGGGATGGAGGGACAGGACCCAGGGAATGGCTCCCAGTGCCAGAGGGCAGGGCTGGATGGGATATTGGGAATTGGGAATTGTTCCCTGGCAGGGTGGGCAGGCCCTGGCACAGGTGCCCAGAGCAGCTGGGGCTGTCCCTGGATCCCTGGCAGTGCCCAAGGCCAGGCTGGACACTGGGGCTGGAGCACCTGGGACAGTGGGAGGTGTCCCTGCCATGGCTGGGGTGGCACTGGGTGGGATTTGGGATCCCTTCCCACCCAAACCATTCTGGGATTCCTGATGATCCCTGCTGAGCCTTCGTGCCCTGTCCCTGCAAATTCCCAGTTGTTCCAAGCCCTGCTGGGTTCCCTCACTCCTGGTTTCCATCCCAGGTTTTTCCAGACTCCTCATCCTCACAGAACTGTGCTGAGGCTCTGGGAGCAGCAGGGGGGCTCTGCCCTTCCTGGGAACCTGCAGGAATAAGAGACTCCAACCTCAAAGTCTTTATCCAGGACAATTTGCTGTGGGTTGTGCACCTGGGGCTGTGAGGGGAAGGGATTTGTCTGAGACTGAATCAATGGGATGTGGTATTGGCTGGGTCCCCAGGACGGAGGAGAACTTGAGAATCTGACTCCATGTTCTTAGAAGGCTGATATATTATATGTTATGTTATGTTATGTTATGTTATGTTATGTTATGTTATGTTATGTTATACTAAAACCATACTAAAGAATAGAGAAAGGATGCTTACAGAAGGCTTAGCAAGATACTTTTTAAAAACTCATGACTCTCTCCAGCGCCTCCACACAGCTGGTCATGAAGTTAAAACAATTCACATGAAACCAATCAAACAATGACCAGTTGGATAAACAATCTCCAAACACATTCCAAAGCAGCAAAACACAGGAGAAGCAAATCAGATAATTATTGTTTTCCTTTTTCTCTGAGGCCTCTCAGCTTCCCAGGAGATGAAATCCTGGCTAAGGGATTTTTCAGTGAGAGTGACAGTGGGTAAGCCCAGAGCCCTGACTGAGCTGAGCTTAACCCAGAGCAGGGAAATGGCTGTGCTGGTGCCAGCACTTCCCAGCTATGTGCAGCCCCTGGATGCACTCAGACCATGCTGGGAAGCAGTCCCAGAGCCAGGGGGTGGAATGGACCAAAGTGCTACTAAAGCCTGGAATGTTTCCTTGTGTCTGTGGCAAACAAGCCCCAAATACTCTCCCACCCTCCTTTCACAACATTGCCTTGGAGTTTTTGCTGAAATTCATCTTTTCCCAAAGCAGACAAAAGGAGTCTGTGGGGTTGAAAATGAGTGATTGTGATAAATCAATTTTCCAAAGGAAGGAAATGCCCATTGCTCTGGAGGAAGCCCAGCACACTTTGTCAGGAGGTGTTTGGGGTTTTCTTTAATTCTGTCAGCCCCATTCCCCCAAATCCATTGCAAAGCTCTCCCTGCCTCTTGCTGAAGCAGGTTTGTCATGGAAGGTGAGCTCTGGGCAGGCTCAGGAGAGGTGGGCAGGGTGCGCCAGGGTGGAGATGCAGCTGTGGGGGCTCTGATTCAAACGTTTGCCTTTGCACTGCTGCCCCTCATGTCCCTGTGCCCCTCATTTCCAACACTGAACCCTTTTCCTTGCAGTGACTCAACTGGGACAGACCAAAAGGAGCCAGGGAAAGGCAAATATTGCAGCTGCAGAAATGGTGTGGGCAGCCAGGCTGCACCAGGAGCCTGAGGGTGGTGTTTTTAGGGTTCCCCATGGCAGGAAGGAAATGATGAATCTGACTCCATGTTCTTAGAAGGCCAATTTATTATTATATTATATTATATTATATTATATTATATTATATTATATTATATTATATTATATTATATTATATATTAGAGAAAGGACACTTACAGAAGGCTTAACAAGATACTAATTAAAAAACTCCTGACTCTCTCCTCAGAGTCTGACACAGCCTGACCATGATTGGTCATTAAGTTAAAACAATTCACATGAAACCAGTCAAACAATGACCAGTTGGATAAACAATTTCCAAACACATTCCAAAGCAACAAAACACAGGAGAAGCAATGAGATAATTATTGTTTTCCTTTTTCTCTGAGGCTTCTCAGCTTCCCAGCAGAAGAAATCCTGGCAAAGGGATTTTTCAGAAAATATGATGGTGACACCTGAGGGTCAGGAGCGATCCAGAAATTGTTTTCTCTCAGTACAGTGAGGTGACTGTGAAGCAAAGCCCTCCCTGCAGCCTCCCTGCCACTCCTCATGCCCTGGTGAAGGACTCCCCTTGTTCCTGAGTGCTCCCAGGCTGCTGCAGCCTGAAAGGTACCTGAAGACAGGCTGAGGATTTGCTCACAGATTCTGTCCCATCTCTCCTTTTTCATCTCTCCAGCATTGCCAGAGTGGATTGAGCCCCTGGTGGATGTGATGTTGTTTCCCTCCATGTTTGTGATGTTGTTTCCCTCCATGGAGGTGACGCTGCCTCTCCTTGGCTTACAGCACCACAGAATCCACAGGCTGGAGCAGCAGAGAATTCCAGACTGGAATGCATAGCATTTGTATTCAGTTATAACATTTATAACTGAATGTTATAAAGGACACTGAAGCCCCTCCAGTGCCACCCCTGCCATGGGCAGGGACCCCTCCCCCTGTCCCAGGCTGCTCCCAGCCCTGTCCAGACTCTGTTTAGACAAAATCCACCCTGGGGAGAGGAAGGGCTGGATAGTGAGCAAGGGAGAGCAGGGATTTTGATTTGAGCCTTGATTTTCTCTCTTTAAGTAATTTCTCCATTAAAGGTCCATGTTTCTTTACAAGTTACCTGTTTTTAATGTTCATTTTTTAGCTGAAACAGGCACACACGAGTGCTGGGCAGGCATTAACCCCGAGGGCATTCCCTCTCAGGGGCTCTGTCCACAGCCAGGATTCCCCTCAGGAAGGGTGCTCCCATCCCCAGGGTCACCAGCTCGTGCCTCAGATTCACAAACTGTTCAGAACCTTCCTCTGATTGCCCTTCCTCCCCCTCAGCCCTGGGCATGCACAGGCAGAGAAATGGGAGCTCCCAAGTCCTGCTCTGCCCCGTTCCTGGGTGAGCATGAATGGGGAGAGTTGGGAATGAAATCATTCCCTGAGCTTTTACAGGATTCATTTATTTTGTACTTGAACCCTGAGCCTTGAAGAATCCCTTGAAGACCCCTCAGTGTTCAGGGGTACCTCAGGGACATGACACCAACCCCGAAGCTGTTCCCCCTCCCCAGCCAGTGTCCAGAGGGGCTGAATCCCTTCTCCAGAGTGTCCCTGCCTGCCTGGAGCTGCAGGGAGGCTTTTCTTTTGGATCACAGCCAGCCCAGCCACTTGGAGCTCCTGTAATTAGTCAAAATGTGAGAGTGAATTATTTTCTGAGAGAAGATGTGGGCAGACAGGAGCTTTAAGGCTTCATTAGCCCCAGCAGTGGCAGGGTCAGTCCCCTGGGCTGGGTGGCCTGAGCTGTGCTGGAGATCAGCTCCTGTCCTGGATGATGAACGAGCAGGGGCTGATCTGGCAGGCTGGGATCACATGGCAGTGTCACCGCAGCCGAGGGACACCGCAGGGCTGCTCCCTGCTGCAGGAGCTTGTTGTAGTGTGGTTTTATACTCTCTAATACTTTGAAGTAGTTTTGGTTTTGTATCCCCATATTTTCCCAAATGATTTATCCCAGACTGTACCCCCCTCCCTTTACCTGTGTTATCCCTCTCCCTGGATGAGACCATCCCCAAACCCCCACCCTGGCTCTCTGTCAATCACTCAGCCTCCCATCCCCTCCATCCAGAACTTTCGGTCTGGGACGTGGAGTGATGAGCCAGAGGCCAGGGGTCAGCCCCCCAAGCCTTGCCCCATACGCTGTCCTAAATGTCCATCCCCCAGTACCCATCCCTTAGGGTCACTCATTGGTTAGTAAGATGTTATCGACTTTGGGTTTCCACCTCCCTTTAAATGTAACCTTGGCACATCTCTCGGGGCTCTCGGCAGGAGCCCCCTGAGGTGCAGGAGCTCCCCAGAGCCCCTGAATAAAACCTTGGATTAACCCCTGCTAAGAGTCAGCCCTTTATCATCTACCAATGTCTCTGGTGTCTCTCCTGCTGCACAGGTGACCAGCCCAGGTGCCCTCAGTACCCTCGGGGCATGGGAGAGGGGAGTCGGGGTACCCCCCTGGTGTCTGCTGAGTCAGGGCTGGCCGAGGGTCCCTGAGAGGCTCCCAGAGGGACAGAGACAGGAACTGAGCCCAGGGGCTCTGGTGTGCCCAGGGGTGTCTCTGTCTCTCTGAGAGCCTCTCAGGGACCCTCGGCCAGCCCCGAGTCCACCAACAGTGGGGAGACACTGACCTGTGCCCTGAGGGTACTGAGGGCACCTGGGCTGGTCACCTTTGCAGCAGGAGAGACACAACAGACAGCAGTAGGAGATAAAGGGCCAACTCTGGCAGGGGTTTGTTATGGAAGATGAAACAGGAAAGCCTTATAAGCCTGGCAAAAGATTTTGAGAAGATGGAAACTATAAGCAAGATTGAAATGAAAGCAAGCTTTGAGATCCCTCAGTTACTGAACAACTGGAAAACAATGGTGTGGCCAGCTGAAGGTGATCCCCTTTTGATGGAACAACACCCTCTGCTTGCAGACAGCCCCAAGGGGCAGAGCAGACCCTGCCAGCTTGGCAGAAGGGGCCCAAAGAGGAGATTTTAGGGTTTGAAATGTAACCCAGTGTGGTAATATAGTGATTCTGATAGGCTGTATGGAAATGCTATAGGATTTGTATCTTGGACCAGATTGGTGAGTGAGAATTAGAATATTCAGCACAGAAGAAGATTTATTGTATTGGAACAGGAACTTCGCCTCTTTACCCTTTTACTCTCTCACCCTCCCATCCTCTCTCCCCCTCTCTTCTCTCAGTCCTGCTCTGAGCTGTGCCTGGCAGCTCCCAGCAGGGCCCTGCACCCAGGCCCTTTGCAATAAACCCCAAGTTCCTGACCTGGCTGCAGAGATCTCTCATCTGTGTCCGTCCTGACCGTGCTACCCCCCAATGCTCCTACAGGGGTTAATCCAAGGTTTTATTCCAGGAGTCCCAAAGGAGCTCCTGCACCTCAGGGGGCTCCTGCCAAGAGCCCCTAGAGTTGTGTCAAGGTTACATTTAAAGGGAGGTGGAAACCCAAAGTAGATAACATCTTACTAACCAATAAGTGACCCTAAGGGATGGGTACTGGGGGATGGACATTTAGGACAGCGTTAATTTTCCTATTTAAATATAGGTTAGTCTATAGGCCAACCCCTGGCCTCTGGCCAATCACTCAAGGACCTGGACCGAAGCTTCTGGATGGAGGGGATTGGATGCTGAGTGATTGACAGAGAGCCAGGGTGGGGGTTTGGGGATGATCTCATCCTGGGAGAGGGATAACACAGGTAAAGGGAGGGGGGTACAGTCTGGGATAAACCATTTGGGAAAATATGGGGATACAAAACAAAACTACTTCAAAGTATTACAAAGTATAAAAACACACTACAACACCCGGGGAGCCAGCAGTGCACAGGTTAAACCCCAGGGCTGATATAGCGGGGCATTCCCGGCAGGGACCAGTTGTGGCTCCCCTGCTCTGTGCCTCAGTTTACCCCTTTGCAATGATTCCATTGCTGCCCCGGAGCTGCTCGGGCACTGCCCAGGGAATGGTCCCAGCCCCGAGGGTGCCACAGCTCTGGGAGTGTTCAGACAGCGCTGCCAGGGGTGCCCAGGGTGGCCATTGGGGGGTTTGGGCAGAGCCAGGGGCTGGGATGGTCCCTGGGGTCCCTTCCCACTCCGATTTTCCCTGATCCTGTGTGTGCAGTGCAATCGTCCGTGCTGCTGCTCCATGGGCAAGTGGCACTCGCAGCCCAGGGTGAGCTCCAAGGGCTCCCAGCCCTGGCCAGAGCTGCCCTGAGCTCAGGTTGATGGAAATCAGGCTGTGATCCCCTGTCCATGAGGCTCATTCCAAGCAAAGCCAGCCCTGCTCCCCTGCCCCAGCGACAAAAGCCAGAACTGCTCCTGTCACCTGGACAGCTGCCAGCCCCGGTGTTTAAAATAGGTTAGAAATGGCTGTAAAATAGCTGATAATTGTTAAGTGTGATAGATGAGTAATGCAATGGTTGACTCTCACAATTAACAGACAAATCTCATGTATATAGGATAAGAAAAGTTTTACAGGTTTGTAGTTATGTTTTATAGGTTTATAGTTATGTTGTACCCCCTCGAGTGGTTATCAAGGGACAGCTGGGGTTGGGACATTGGGAGGCTTGGCTTGTCACTGTAGAACACCTGACCTCCAATTCGAATTTGAGGAAGAGATCTCCACCACTGGACAGCAAAGAGGGGGCTGATGGACAGAACTTTGGGAGGGGTTAAAGGGTTAAAAGGGAAAACCTCCACTGTGTCAGAGGGAAAATCTTTTGCTCCCAGAGCTGTAACCTTTGTTCTCTATCTAGTCTTCTGTTGTATTTTTGATAAGGTTTAATAAACCTTCCTAAACTATGACAAATGAGTGGCTATTTCTCACATTAAACATGTACTGTTAGTTTAGGTGTTATATTGTAAAAGGGGTTAGAAGGGTAGTTATGAGAAATTACACCTGGGTAAAGTGCACCACTCCCCAAGCGAAACGAGCCAGCCTGGACAGAACTGTAATGGGCCCATCCAGCACCTTAAACCTTTGTGAAAAATGCCAATCACTTGTTTTTAAAATTTTAAATAGTAATAAGATAAGTAATATAATTAGAGGAAAAAAAAATCGATAATTTGGATTAGGACAATATGAGACAATAAAAAACAAAGAGTTACAGTGGGCAGTCTGGGTACCTTTTCTGGGCAAAATAAGCCCAAAAAAGGACCCATTGGCAGCTATTTATCAGAAAGTACGGAAAGAACTCCTGGGTCATCCTGCCCTGCCTCCTGAAGCCTCTCTGTCTGTCTCCCCTTACCTCTGTCCTTCTGCTGAAGCAGTTTCTTTGAACATAGGTTTTTTTGCAAGAACAGGCAGTCAGACTAAACGGCTGTGTTCACAAGCTACAGACCTAATTCAAAGATGTACTTTTTTACCTAAATCAGAATGGATTTCTACTCTGGACAATTTCCACTCTGTCTCACCAGAGACCTCCTCCTTTTCTTTCATCACTCTCCTGCAGACGTTAATCAGACTAATTGAAGTTGTTTGTCATGTTAGGCGTTAATTTCACATTCTCTTTAGTTCCTAAGGAAGGGTGGGAGTGGTGCAGAGGTACCTTGAGTCAGCTCAGGTCCAGCAGAGCTCCTTTGTGCTGGTTTTGTGATGCTGCCCCTGATCTACTGCCTGGTTTGCTTTCCCAGCTATCTCAAGTTTTCTGTGAAGCAGAGCAGCCCAAGTCTCTGTTCTTAGAAACTCTCCTGACCCTGTGGCAAGTGAAAAGCAGCACCTAATAATCCACCACAAACTGAGAGAAGGAGAAATTGCTTCTGAGCTCAGAGCTGTTTCTCCTCCCATGTGTCATCATTTTTGTCTGCCTTGGAGCATCTCTCCAGTACCAGGGCTCAGTCACAGTACTTTTGTTTCACATCTTTTTGTTTTCCATTTTTGATTTCTGTAGATGAATATCTGCAATAAACCCCATAATGAGATAGCTCCAGAGGATTTGGGCGAAGCTGTCCCTGAGGTGAAGGTGCAGTGTGCTGGAAGCAATGGCTGGAGCTGGTCCCTGCCCCTGTTCCAGTACAGGAGTGACAGGGGTAGGACAGTGGGGACGGATGGAGATGAGAGATCTCTGCAGCCAGGTCAGGAACTTGGGGTTTATTGCAAAGGGCCTGGGTGCAGGGCCCTGCTGGGAGCTGCCAGCCACAGCTCAGAGCAGGACTGAGAGAAGAGAGGGGGAGAGAGGATGAGAGGGGAAGAGAGTAAAAGGGTGAGAGGCAAGAGAGCAAGGTTCCCATTCCAATACAATAAATCTTCTTCTGTGTTGAATATTCTGATTCTCACTCACCAGTCTAGTACAATACACAAATCCTAGAGCATTTCCATACAGCCTATAAGAATCATTACATTACCATCCTGGGTTACATTTTAAACCCTAAAAACTCCTCTTTGGGCCCCTTCTGCCAAGCTGGCAGGGTCTGCTCTGACCTTTGGAGCTGTCTGCAAGCAGAGGGTGTTGTTCCATCAAAAGGGAATCACCTTCAGCTGGTTGGTCTTGGACTGCCTTACCCCACTAAGAGCACCCAGACCCCTAAAGAGCTGGTTGTCTCTGCTTTTCCAGCTGTGGAGTGCATTAGAAGATGATCAGCAATACTCCTGTCTCTTTTTTCTCTTTTGGGCTGGGGAGATGAGTAAGTTCCAAGAACTCTGGCCAAGGGGTCTTGCCTGTTCTATGCAATGACTGGTGCAGTGTGGCAATGTTCCTCACTCAGGGTTCACCAAATGTGCTGGTGTTCACAGGGGTCCCAGGACGAGGGAAGAGATGAGAATCTTGACTCCACGTTTCAGAAGGCTGATTTATTATTTTATTATTTATATTAGATTAGATTAGATTATATATCTATACTAAAAGAATAGAAGAAAGGATTTCATCAGAAGGCTTGAAAGGAATAGAAAGGAATGATAATAAAATCTTGTGACTGACCAGAGAGTCCAAGACAGCTGACTGTGATTGGCCATTAATTAGAAACAACCACATGAGCCCAATCCCAGATGCACCTGTTGCATACCCCAGCAGCAGATAACCATTGGTTACATTTTGTTCCTGAGGTCTCTCAGCTTCTCAGGAGGAAAAATCCTAAGGAAAGGATTTTTCATAAAAGATGTCTGTGACAGGGAACCCTGTGCTGGTACAATTGTGTGTTTTGGTGTTTTATCAGGCTCTATCTTGTATATGCTGAAGTCATTGGAAATATGACATGGTTTATAATAAAGTTGCAAACACTCATGTGCTTCTCCAGGTGTCCTGGATAAGAGGGGAAGGAGGCTCTTTGCTCTGTGCTGGGCCTGAGAGCAGGGGGCTGCGTGCACAAAGTGACCAACACTGCTGCATTTCAATTAAAGAGGAATTCCCTAATTTAAGCTGATCACAGAATCATGGAAGGGTTGAGGATCTTAAAGGCCGGGGGCAGGGACACCTTCTCATCTTCCAGGCTGCTCCAAGCTTCATCCAGCCTGGCCTTGGACACTTCCAGGGATCCAGGGGCAGCCACAGCTGCTCTGGGCAACCTTTTAACAGAGGATTAACCCTTAACAACCATAACCTGTTGCATATTCATACACCTCATACATGATGCATAAATTCCATTCAAACACAGAATTCTGTCTGGGCAGTGTCAGCTTCTTCCTCTTAACTCTAACTGCGTCTCCAAGGCTAAGCAAGGCAGGAAGAAGTTAATTTCTTCTGATAAGGGTGCAATAAATTCTCTTTCTCTGAAAGATTCAGGTGTCCTGTGGCTGCTATCTGGTGTGAGTCCTCTCTTTAAAAAAAGTATCTTACTTAGCATAGAGTTTATTTTAACATTATGTTATAACCTAAAACTATATTTAATGCACTACTTAAGAAAATTAATACAGCTTAACTTTCTAACACAACACATATAATATTCATTTCAATATGTGTGAAAGGCCAATCATAAAATATGCATTTTTCACATTCCTCTATACTATATTATTACTATATTCTTAAGAAACTTGTAACCCCTTCCAGCCTGTCTGATAGAGCTTTGACCTCATTGCTGAACCAACCAAAACACCACCACCCTTTGGTAAACAAATCTCCATAACACATTCCACATTTGCCTAGCAACAGGTGCAGCAAGTGGAGATAAGAATTGTTTTAATTCTTTCTCTGAGCTTTCTCCCAGCTTCTCGCAGCCTTCCCCAGGGAAAATGCCTGGGAATGCCTGTCCCTGCTCTCTGTGGAGAGAGCTGCTGCCACACCCTGGGAAGTGATAGCGGGGTCCTGAGTGAGAGGAATGGTGGATTTGTCTTTCCAAACAAGCTGTGGGTCTGCTGGTAGATGAAACTAGCACTGGGAGTTAAAAGAAACCACAGGAAGTATTCCACTGATTGATGAATGGAAAAAGAGATTTGCTTTTACAAATAAACTTTAGGTTTGCTGATAAATTCAATTAGACATTGAAAGATGAAAGAAACTAATTGGGCCTTCTGCTGTGAGCAGGTTTGCCCCCGAGCAGGCTGCACGGGCTGGAGAGCTCAGTCCTTTATAGGGACAGACTGCCTGAAAACCCAAGCAGCTCTGAGCCACTGGCAACCTTGGCAAGCTTAAGGGATATCAGCTCTTTTAGTGATTATCAGCTCTTTTAGTGATTATCAGCTTTCAGTGATTGCAGCTCTTAGCTTGCGAGGTGCCACACGCCGTTCTGATGTTCCACAGCGATGTCTTTACTGGGGGTCTGTGAAGGGTTCCAGAATGGGCTAAAACAGCCCATTATCTAGGGTATAGGGGGATCCAGAATTGTCCAGTAGCAGGGCTTAAGGGAAAGTGACCTATGGGGTTACAGAGAGATGAGCTGGGGTCTGAAAGGCGGAAGAAAGGGGCTTGCCATGATTTGGCATTTGCTATCCTTAGGCCTCTGCTCTCCACGGGGCCCTAGCCAGGCCCCTGGCCTGCTACAACAAACAATGAGGAAGAAAAACCCCTAAATTCCATAAGAATTAAAAATTCAAAGGGAGGGTTATACATTAGAGGGGAATCTCTGGTATCAGGTGTTCCAGGGAAGTCTGAACCTCTCAAGTACCTCAGCCAATGGGGAAAGAGAGAAGGGAAATGCGGCTGGGAAACTGAGATAAAAAGGAGGCTGTGTCCTCCAAAAATCTGAGACATCTCAGGGGAATGCCCCATGGCCTCTCCCTTTATTCGAATAAAGCCAAAAAGGACTGCTCTGTCTCCTTTTTGGACATAAACCTCTGGTGTTTGTGGATTTATTTTCCTAACACGAGGGACAGCTAGCTGGCACTCCTCAGGCACAAGCTCTGGCTGGAGCAGTGCTGCTCTGCTTCTCTGAGTGCTTCCAGAGGGAAAGGGGAAATCAGGGACTGCACTGGGGGCAGGGCTCGAGGCTCCAGGTGTGGTCTGAGGTGCAGAACTGTGGGGGATTTTCTGTGCTCAGAAACAGAGTCATGGTGTCTCCTCAGCATGTGCTGATCCCCAGCTCACACAGCCTGGGGAGAACAGGATCAGCATGGGAATCCCTGCCTTTGGCTTAGCCAACCAAACTGCATCCCAAATGGCCCCAAATCCATCCCAAATGGCCCCAAATCCTATAAGTGTGATAGGTTCTTCCAGCCCCTCCCTGCTGCCTGTGCAGTCCTCAGGAGCTGAAAAGCTGCCCCCTCGCTTTGCACAAAGTTTATGGAAAAAGACAAGAGAGGACTTTATCCCCTGCTTTGCCTCGAGAAATCGCAAAATTATTGCGGAGTCACAAAATCCCAGACTGGTCTGGGCTGGGAAGAACCTCAAAGCCCATCCAGTGCCTTGGGCAGGGGAACTTCCCAGTATGCCAGGCTGCCCAGAGCCACCCCAGCCTGGCTTTGGGTACTCCCAGGGATGCAGCTTCAAGAAATTCCATATCTTCCTCTGCTTGGGAAGTCACCCAGGAGGGCCTTCATGGTCACAGCTGCTCCTGGGGCCACAGGGATCTCCCAGCATGGGAGGGGTTCAGTTCCAGCCCCTTTGCTTTAAAGGCTGCCAGGAGATTCCCTCCTCACCCTGGCCGTGTCCCAGGAGAGCCCCTGGCCAATCCCAAGGACCCAGCTTGGTCCAGGTGAGCAATTCCCTACCCCTCAGGTGAGTCACAGCTCAGGGAACATCCCGAGGGACATTCCCTGCCAGAGCATCCTGCAGGAGACTTTCTAAGCTTTGCAGCTTTTGGGACTCATTGGCAGCTTTTCACCAATCCTTTTATTTCAAACACCACCACTAAGAGGTGCTTTGATGAGTGAGGCTGTGTTTTAAAAGAGAAATAAGTTTTTTTCCATGAAGTTCTGGGGATTTGGATCACCTTGTGGGAAGGTTGCTGTGGATTTACCCTGCAAAGGTCAGGACAGGCTGAGCAGTGATGGAGGAGTTGGTTACAGATGTGCTGGGCAGGGCAGGGACCCCAGTTGAGCCTTTTGTGAGTCCTGGTGGGAGGATCCTCCCTGGAACTGCTCCTTCCCTGGCAGATGTTTGATCTGAGCTCGGAAGGGTCCCGTTCTCCCCTGGGCAGGGAGGGCAGACAGACCTGTGCCCCTCTGGGCACCTCACAGAGCAATTCCTGCTTGGCAGCTGCTCTGCTGTCACCATCAGATTTTCTGGGAAAATGCCCTTGCCCAAGGTTCTTCTCTTGGGAAGGTGAGAGGCCTCAGAGAAAAAGGAAAACAATATTATCTCATTTGCTTCTCCTGTGTTTTGCTGCTTTGGAATGTTTTTTAGAGATTGTTTATCAACTGGTGATTGATTGGTTTCATGTGAATTGTTTTACCTTAATGACCAATCACTGTCAGCTGTCTCGGACTCTGGAAGGAGTCACGAGTTTTCATTACTATCTTTTAGCCTTCTGTCTTTATCCTTCCTCTGTTCTTCAGTATAGCTTAAGTATAGCATTCTTTAATATAATATAGATCATAAAGTAATAAATCAGCCTTCTAAGAACATGGAGTCAGATTCATAATTTCCTTCCTTTGATGGGGGTCCCAGAAAATACCACACTGTTCCCATGGGCAGCAGAAAAAAGGGATTTCTGTGTCTGTGGGCAGGGCTGGGCTGGGATCTCACTGGGATCCCAAGGAATGAGGCACAGCAGCCCTGCTCCCTGCTTTGGGAGAAAGGAGGATATGGGAATAGACATTGGGGATAAATCCTTCCCTGGGAGGGTGCCCAGAGCAGCTGGGGCTGCCCTTGGATCCCTGGCAGTGCCCAAGGCCAGGCTGGATGCGGCTGGGAGCTCCCTGGGACAGTGGAAGGTGTCCCTGCCATGGCAGAGGTGGTGCTGGGTGGGCTTTGAGGTCCTGTCACAATAGGACATGAAATGAACAACACACACGCTGAAACCACCAAGGTAAAAATAAAAGGTTTATTTCTCAACCTTGATATTTATAGAATTCCAAGGATGACCCTGGATTGGAGGATGAAATTGCCAACCTCTCCAACCACACTGGTCAAATCAACAGTTCATCAATTCTCTCCTCTTCCAGAAAGGAATGCAAAATCAATCATTATTTACATGAAAGTGCGTGAGAAACTCCATTACAAAAATGTAAATGTCAGAAGGCTTAGCAGAACTTTAGAAGAGCAGGGTGACAAGGTCCCTCCCAACCCAAACCATTCTGGGATTCCCTGAAAGTGTGGGGTAGGACATCCCTACCAAGGGTTATCCCACCACCCTGAGCAGGGAATAAATTGGAATAAATTTCTATCCCAAGGGAGCAGCTGCTCCTCATGGAAAGAGAAGCTCTGTAAAGACTCTGGCTACAGAGTGAAGTTACTTAAAAATAAGCACAATTCAATTGAAATGTAGTTATTCACCACTAATTTTCTGACCTTCTCTTGTTAAAGAAATGTTTGAGACATCACAATGAGAAGTAAAAATGGCACCACAAGAGATGGATGAGGAATTCTAGGGGAAATAAATGATCAGTAAACAGCTGAAGAGCACCTCGGTGCTCACGTCCTGGTTAGCAGGTCTGAGTAATGGGGAAACTTGTAAAAATTAAACTGTGGGTTGTTTGTGCCACAATGATTAAAAAAAGAAGAGTAAAACAGTTGGTGAATTTATATGCAATGAATAAATGAATCAGTTCTATTTTCTCCAGAGGAATCAAAGCAAACAAGAAAAGGGCTCTGTATCTGTGCACACAGCATTGTTTTCAAACCTCAGCTGTTACAAAGCAGAAAATATTTGCAATGGGGAGAACAATTTGAGAAATTAAATCACTGTGGGAGGGGGAGTTTGCAGTTCTGCCGTGCTCCTGATATCAGCAAAGCCCATCAGGATTTTGTCTTGGTGTGGGGAGCAGAAGGAAATGAGAATGTCAGGGGAGGACAGCACCTGGAGGAGGAATTATTGCTTCATTGTCTCCTGCAAGGCCTCTAATGGATCCTCTGGGAATGGGAGCTACAAAATCAGCCTGCAGCACAGGGATGGGGTTATTACCTCCATGTCCAATTAAATGTTTGGTGATTTGTTAGGGGCCATGGTCCTGCCTTCACCAGGGCACCCCGTGGGGCGGGGGCTGCTGTGAGGCTGTGGGGGGCTCAGGGACATTCCAGCCTGGGGACACTCAGGGACATTCCTGTGGAGGGCTCAGGGACATTCCTGTGGGGGCTCAGGGACCTTCCAGCCTGGGGATACTCAGGGACATTCCTGTGGGGGCTCAGGGACATTCCAGCCTGGGGATACTCAGGGACATTCCTGTGGGGGCTCAGGGACATTCCAGCCTGGGGATACTCAGGGACATTCCTGTGGGGGGCTCAGGGACATTCCTGTGGGGGGCTCAGGGACATTCCAGCCTGGGGACACTCAGGGACATTCCAGCCTGGGGATACTCAGGGACATCCCTGTGGGGGCTCAGGGACATTCCAGCCTGGGGATACTCAGGGACATTCCAGCCTGGGGATACTCAGGGACATCCCTGTGGGGGCTCAGGGACATTCCAGCCTGGGGATACTCAGGGACATTCCAGCCTGGAGGGACTCAGGGACATTCCTGTGAGGGGCTCAGCTCAGGAACAGGAATTTTGGAGGAGATGCCAGGTTTGTGCCTTTGGTACCTTCCAGCATGGGGGACCTTGGCATAGTGGGAGTGTCCAGCCTTGAGACCTGCCCTGACCCTGTCCCCACCACCTGGAATCAGTGTTCAGCTCCCAGTTAAAACCAGTTCTAGACTGGAGCCCAGCCTGGGTTCCCCACACTGCTCCTGAGCAGGTGGAGCCTTTTGGAAATTGCTCTTGGATCACCCACAGGGCATCAGCCTTGATCCCAGCACAAGGAACATGCTCCAGCACGAGGTTTGGGATAAAGCAGACCCATCCTGGCCTCTGTGATGCTCTTGGGCAAACCCCTGAGGCACAGGCTGATCCCAGAGCCCATGGGCTGACCCCAGAGCCTGCGGGCTGATCCCAGAGCCCACTGGCTGACCCCAGAGCCCACTGGCTGATCCCAGAGCCCACTGGCTGATCCCAGAGCCCACAGGCTGATCCCAGAACCCACGGGCTGATCCCAGAGCCCATGGGCTGATCCCAGAGCCCACGAGCTGATCCCAGAACCCACGGGCTGATCCCAGAGCCCACGGGCTGATCCCAGAGTCCATGGGCTGATCCCAGAGCCCACGGGCTGATCCATATCCCTGAGCTGGCACAAAGCTGGCTGAAGACATGTGAGCATCCCTTGCTTCCTCCTTGAACAGTGTTTGCATAAAAACCCCTCCACCACCACCATCACTACTGTCCAGTGCTGTGGACAGACTGCTCCCCACTCCTTCCCAGTGCCCCAGGCAGCACAGGGACCATGGAGATGCTCCCATTTTCCCCTCACACTGCCTGGCTGCCTTGTCCAGCTTGGCAAACCCTTCCCTTTGCCTGCCTGTTTGCTGTGAAGCAGGAACAGATTGTGATGGCAGCAGACAGCAGAGCTGACAGCTCTCAGCTCCCCCAGCTGCCTCAGCTCCTTCAGCTCCCCCATCTCCCTCATCTCCCTCATCTCCCTCATCTCCCTCATCTCCTTCAGCTCCCTCATCTCTCTCATCTCCCTCAGCATCCTCATCTCCCTCATCTCCCTCATCTCCCTCATCTCCCTCATCTCCTTCAGCTCCCCCATCTCCCTCATCTCCCTCAGCATCCTCATCTTCTTCATCTCCTTCAGCTCCCTCATCTCCCTCTCCTCTCTCAGCTCTCTCAGCTCTCTCAGCCTTGTTTATGAGTTAAACTAATTCTTCCAGCCCCCAACGTGCCATCCTAGGAACCCTTTGGAGCTGCTCAGCTCCTTCCCAGCACCACCCAAATCCTTCATGCCCAGACATGGAGCTCCCAGTTCCTTCTTTTCCACAGAATCCCAGAATGCTTTGGCTTGGAAGGGACCTTGATGATGATTTGGTGATTTTGTTCCATGGCAGGGACCCCTCCCAGTGTCCCAGGGTGCCCCAAGCCCCAGTGCCCAGCCTGGCCTTGGGCACTGCCAGGGATCCAGGGGCAGCCCCAGCTGCTCTGAAATCTGCTGCATTCCCTGCATCCCTCCCTGCAGGGGAAGAGTGGCAAACCCTGAGGGCTCTGACTCTCCATGCACAGGAATTCTCATCCCTTCTTAGGCTGCTTTGCCCATTCCCCACCGTCCCATCCCTCCCTGGGTCAGGAGAAGGGGCTGGATGGGATGAGAGCATGGGAGAGGAAGGAAGAGCCAGGAATGTTCCAGAGCCCCAGCACAGGAGGAGATGCTCCAGGCATGCAAAAATGAAGCCTAATTAAAATGAATGAGAATTATTTTTATCTCCTTAAACAATTGTACGATCACATTTTAATTAAAATAATGTTAAAACATTTCTCTCTTTTTTTGGATTTTGCTAATGTAGATGCTCATGGCCTTATCAAAACTAGACAAAGAGCCTGGAAGGACTTTTCCTTTTCCTAAGAGGCTTTTAGTGGCAGTAAATTAAGATCTATGGATATGTGTGATGAGAATGGGCATGAAAACATCCCCGAGTTAAAGTCTGTGTCTGGCTGAGGTTTTATTTTCTCTTTCCCATCCTTTAACTGGATTTTGATGTTGTGAAGTTGTTCCTGCACACAGAGCTCTTGGCTGAGAGAAAATTGATGCTCTGGGGCAGCACTGGGCTCCTGGGAGGCTCCTTGCACCTGTTCCAGCTCCTTTTAGGGAGGTTCTGAGCCCTGTGGGGACCAAATCCTGCTGGGATTCCTCCTCTGTTCCTCAGGAAGGTGCAGGGCCCTGTAGAAGGTCTGGAGCTGGGCTGGAAGGAGAGGTCTGGGGAGGATGATGGAGTTGGAGAAAGGAGAATCTTGGGGAAATAAGAGTGGAGGAGAAGAGATTTCAGTTGGTAAAAGATCCTGTGTGTTAAGGGTGAGGAGAATCATGGAATCATTAATGCTGGAAAAACCTCCAAGTTCATCAAGTCCAACTGTGAATCCCACCACTCCCACTAAACCCCATCATGAAGTGCCACATCTGCTGAGCTTTGGACTCTTCCAGGGCTTGGGGACTCCTCCACTGTCCTGGGCAGCCTGGTCAGGCTTTAACCACTCTCCCAATGAAGAAGTTTTCCCAAAATCCACCCTGAATTCTGACCCCAGCTGATTCCCTTGTCCCTTGTTACCTGCCCATGGGCTCCAGGGTCTGGAGCTTTGCCTGGTGAGGTCCCAGCTGAACAAACCCATCTGAAATTCCCATCCCAGAGGTTGGTGGGGCTTTTAAAGACCCCAAGGAATGTTTGGAAATGTCAGCTGACACATGCAGGGCTCACAGCCACGCTCAGAGCTTGGCAGAGTTCATTTGCTCATTAACATTGAATTAAATGGGGTTGGAACGAAGCTGCTTGAGCAGAGCTCAGGCTCAGAAGGTTGGGGCTGCTCAGCCTGGAGAAGGTAAAGTTGTGTGGGGTCCTCATGGCAAAATTCCAGTGTCTGGAGGGGTTGCAGGGGATCTGGAAATGGAATCTGCACTGGGAACTGGAGTGACAGGACAGGGGCAAAGGTTCTGAGTGGGAGAGAGGAAATTCCAGATGGGGAAGGAATTCCTGGCTGGGAGGGTGGGCAGGCCCTGGCACAGGGTGCCCAGAGCAGCTGGAGCTGCCCCTGGATCCCTGGCAGTGCCCAAGGCCAGGTGGGACATTGGGGCTTGGAGCAGCCTGGGACAGTGGGAGGTGTCCCTGCCATGGGATGGAACCAGATGATCTTTGAATTCCCTGCCAACCCAAACCTCTCTGGGATTCTTTGCACCAAAAACCCTGAGGGAGCACAGCAGAGCTGCCTTTACAATGAGGATTTAGAAATCCAGATTTTTTTGTGCTGAAAAGGAAACAGAATTTTAATCAAGAAACACCTTAAGTGGTTTGAAACAGAAAATTTCAATGCTCTGGATTTTTGAAGGCTGGAATAAAACCTCTCCAATTTACTGATTTTTTAAAATTTCTTTCTGGAGGGTTTTTTCTAAAAAATAGAAACCTTTCATTCCCACACATCCCATTCCAGGAAAGGCAGAGATCAGAGTCCTGCCTCAGCCAAAGGGCAAAGGCACAGCTTTAGCAAGCCTTGTTTATCAATTAACCCCATTTTCCAGCCCCAGAACCACCCTAGGAGCTCTCTGGGGCTGCTCATCTCCTTTGCTCCTTCACAGCAACAGCCAGTTCTTTTTTTGCTGCCCCAGAGCAAGCCCTGAGGTTGAAATCAGATCATTTCTGCAAATAAAACTGCAGGACCTGAGCCAGCCCCCTCAGTGCCAGCACGGATTTCCATCACACCGGGCAGAACTGCAGCGACGTCTCTGCAGGAAGGAGCAGCACCAAACTTCCCCCCAGCAGCGATTTCCTCATCCCTGAGCTGCTCCAGGAGGACACAGATGTGTCTGTCTGCTTTGGGACACATTCCTGTGGGTCCCTGTGGCAGCTCCATGGCACAGGTGGGACAGAGGGATGGAAGGAGAATCAGCAGGGGGACACAGCAGGGTCACAGACTGGACATATTCTGGACATATTTTTAAGAACCACACTCATTTCTAGCAAAGGAGAAAGCAGTTCTGGCCAAGACCTAATTCACAGCACCCCCACCCCGCACAATTAGCTTGAAATCAGCCTTAAAACCCTTAAACATTTTGGATATTTCTTATGAGCCTCTGTGGGAGCAATGGGGGCAGGACAGTTGGGATGGACGGAAATGAGAGATCTCTGCAGCCAGGTCAGGAACTTGGGGTTCATTGCAAAGGGCCTGGGTGCAGGGCCCTGCTGGGAGCTGCCAGCCACAGCTCAGAGCAGGACTGAGAGAAGAGAGGGGGAGAGAGAGAGAAGGCAAGAGTGTGGTAAAGAAGATGAGAGAGAGCAGACAAAAGAGTAAAAGAGAGCACGAGGTTCCTGTTCCAATACAATAAATCTTCTCTGTTGAATATTCTAATTCTCACTCACCAATCTAGTACAATACACAAATCCTATAGCATTTCCATACAGCCTATAAGAATCACTACATTACCATACTGGGTTACATTTTAAACCCTAAAAACTCCTCTTTGGGCCCCTTCTGCCAAGCTGGCAGGGTCTGCTCTGACCCTTGGGCCTGTCTGCAAGCAGAGGGTGTTGTTCCATCAAAAGGGGATCACCTTCAGCTGGCCACACCATTGTTTTCCAGTTGTTCAGTAACTGAGGGATCTCAAAGCTTGCTTTCATTTCAATCTTGTTTATAGTTTCCATATTCTCAAAATCTTTTGCCAGGCAATCATATTTGTAAGGCTTTCCTGTTTCATCTTCCCCAACAAGCCTCCAAGCAGCTCCAGGCCCTTCTGATCCCCACTCCTTTGGTCTGGAAGTGCCACCACCAGAGAAGTCCCTCCTGCTGTGCCACTTGCTGATGGCAGCACCTGCTCCCCACAATTCCCCCACCCTGTTTGTGACCACTGAACTCATCCCTGCTCCCCACTGGGGAAAGGGAAGAACAAGGAGCTGATCCTTGGTCAGTGGTCACAAATAGAGTGGGGGAACTGTGGGGAGCAGGTGCCAGCATCAGCAAGTGACACAGGAGGGACTTCTCTGGTGGTGGCACTTCCAGCCCCAAGGAGTCAGGATCAAAAGGACTGGAGCTGCTTGGAGGCTCATAAGAAATATCCAAAATGTTTAAGGGTTTTAAGGCTGATTCTGAGCTAATTGTGGGGGGTGGGGGTGGTGTGAATTAGGTCTTTGCCAGAACCGGTTTCTCCTTTGCTGGAAATGTGTGTGGTTCTTAAAAATATGTACAGAATAGAGAAATGGTGCATCTGAGAGTGGAGATGGAAATTAATGTGATTCTTAAAAATATGCACAGAATACAGAAATGGTGCATCTGAGAGTGGAGATGGTTTGGTTTGGCTGATTTATCAGCAAAAATGTTGATGCTTTTGGGTCCTTGCTGAGGCTGGGGGCTCCTGCACCCCCAATGGCCAGGAAAGATCTTTGCTGGGAGAGGAGCTCCCCTCCTTGGGCATTTCCCCTGGCACCCATCCGTGACCCAGAGAGCTGTAAAACTGTAAAACTTCACCTTTAGCATTCAGTTCTGCAGGAATGGGAATGCAGGCAGGGAAAGGAGGATTGGAGCTGAGCAATTCAGGCATTCCCAGAGCCATGAGCCCCTGCTAGAGCTCATCTCCAGCTCCAGCTCTCCATCACCCCCTCATCCCTGTCCCCTCTGCTCACTTCAGGGATGCTGTTCCCTGTCTCCACTCCAGGGCTGCTGTTCCCTGTCTCCACATTTGCAGGACATTCAAGCAAAAGATTCCCAAACCCACCCAGAGCTCTGGGAGCACAGCCCAGGGCAGCGTTTGTGCTCCCTGAGATGTGCAGGGCAGAAATCCCCCCCAGCCTCTGGAATTGCTCTGAGGGGCAGGAATCTCTCATGAGCTGCTGGTGTGGGAACAGCTGAAAAAGGTGGATCCTGCTCAGGGTTCCTTGGCTCATCACCCTGAGGATTAGAGGAGAAATCATGGAATCCTGGAGTGGGTTGGGTGGGAAGGGACCTTAAATTCCACCCAGTGCCACCCCTGCCATGGCAGGGACACCTCCCACTGCTCCAAGCCCCAGTGTCCAGCCTGGCCTTGGGCACTGCCAGGGATCCAGGGGCAGCCCCAGCTGCTCTGGGCACCCTGTGCCAGGGCCTGCCCACCCTGCCAGGAACAATTCCCAATTCCCAATATCCCATCCATGCCTGCCCTCTGGCAGTGGCAGCCATTCCCTGTGTCCTGTCCCTCCATCCCTTGTCCCCAGTCCCTCTCCAGCTCTCCTGGAGCCCCTTCAGGCCCTGCAAGGAGCTCTGAGCTCTCCCTGGAGCTTCTCCTCTCTGGGTGAACACCTCAAGCTCTCCCAGCCTGGCTCCATGGCAGAGGTTTCCCACCCTGGGATCATCTTCCTGGCCCTGGCCATGCTCAGCAGCATCAGAGCTCCTGTTCCCTGAGTCTGTCTCCATTCCCATTATCTGGGCCATGGGGCCATGGATCCCATCCCTGGCTGCCATTTGGGCCATGGATCCCATCCCTGCCTGGCGTTTGGGGCCATGGATGCCACCCCTTGCTGCCATTCCTGCAGCTGGCAGGTGAATTCCTGGTTCCCCTGTGCAGGGTCTGAGGGAACAGCTCCATGATGGAACAAGGCTGCAGTTCCTGCATGGCCACAGCCCCGTGTTCCTGCCAAGGGCTGCAGTTTCCTGTGTCTCTGAGCTGCAGCCACAGCTCACTCCTGCCCCAGGAACCTGCCAGGTTCCTGAGCCCTGCAGGAGTGATGGGCCCTGCCCTCAGTGCATGGATTAGCCCATGAAGGAGGGGTGGGAGAGCAGAGGGATCGATCTCATCTGGCCCTGTGGCAGCTGCAGGGCACAGGAGCCAATCCATGGAATTGCTGCCTCCCCGCCAGGGCAGCTCCAGCTCCTCTCCTCCATCTCCTCCTGCTGCTGTGCAGCTGCTTGGGCTCTGGGAAGGGCAGCTCCAGGGCAGCCTCAGAACAGCTCCAGGACAGCTCCGGGGCAGCCTCAGGACAGCTCCAGGGCAGCTCCAGGGCAGCCTCAGGACAGCTCCAGGGCAGCCTCAGGACAGCTCCAGGGCAGCTCCAGGGCAGCCTCAGGACAGCTCCAGGGCAGCCTCAGGACAGCTCCAGGGCAGCTCCAGGACAGCTCCAGGGCAGCTCCAGGGCAGCTCCAGGGCAGCCTCAGGACAGCTCCAGGGCAGGTTCAGGGCAGCTCCAGGACAGCTCCAGGGCAGCTCCAGGACAGCTCCAGAACAGCTCCAGGGCAGGTTCAAGGCAGCTCCAGGGCAGGTTCAAGGCAGCTCCAGGACAGCTCCAGGGCAGCTCCAGGACAGCTCCAGGACAGCTCCAGAACAGCTCCGGGGCAGCTCCAGAACAGCTCCAGAACAGCTCCAGGGCAGCCTCAGGGCAGCTCCAGAACAGCTCCAGGGCAGCTCCAGGGCAGCTCCAGGGCAGCCTCAGGGCAGCTCCAGGACAGCTCCAGGACAGCTCCAGGACAGCTCCAGGACAGCTCCAGGGCAGCTCCAGAACAGCTCCAGGACAGCTCCAGAACAGCTCCAGGACAGCTCCAGAACAGCTCCAGGACAGCTCCAGGGCAGCTCCAGGACAGCTCCAGGGCAGCTCCAGGACAGCTCCAGGACAGCCCCGGGACAGCTCCAGGACAGCTCCAGGACAGCTCCAGGGCCTCTCCTCCATCTCCTCCTCCCATGCTGTGCTGCTGTGTGGCTGCTCTGAGCTCTGGGAAGGAAGCCCTGAGCTCAGGGCTGGTGCTGCTGGTCCAGCCCTGTCAGAACCCAGGACATTGCTCTGGCTGCCCTGGATGGCTCGAGCTCCTGCCAGGGGGCTCAGAGACCTTGGCACAGAGTCACAGACACCTGTGATTTGATTTTAACCCACGGAAACAATTCCCAACTTTGTGTGAGGAGTTACAAGCCACGAGAGTTTAAGCAGAATTGACAGTTTGTCACAAGGTAGAAAAGTAGAATTTTGGGGTTTTAAGAATGGGGGTTCAAAAGCCAAGATGGAGGGATTTGGGTGTGCCTTGTCCTTCTTCTTTCTTCTTCTTGTCTTCCATCTTCTGCTGTGATGGTGACACTTTTGGATTGGTTTAGAGTAGACACAGACTAACATAGGTGATAGGTATTGGAAAATTATTGTAAATAATGTACAGGTAGTTTTTAGTATAAAAGCTAACACCACACCAAGGTGGTCAGTGTGCCATGAACTGACTTGCTAGACAGATCTCGGAGAGTCAGAAAACGAATGTAATAGATAACAGAAAATACACAACCTGGAGAACCAGAGCCAGAGAATCCTGACTCATTCTTTGATCTTGGGGCTAGGAAAAAGAGACTTTCCAACACTTTGGGGTCATCTCGAGCACAGAGACCCCGAGACAGCCCTGGTGAGCCCAGCAGAGCAGCACGGAGCATTCCCTGAGCCCAGCAGAGCAGCACGGAGCATTCCCTGCCCCCAGCCCGGCTCAGCAGTGTCTGTGCCGCTCCAGCAGCCCCCAGGCACGGCTGAGCCCAGCACCAGGTCTGGTGTTTCCTCACAAGTCCCACAGCCCAGCTGGAGCGCGGCACCTGAGAGCATCAACAGCGGGAGGCAGGGCAGGGGAGGTGGGAATGAGAGGGATGGAGCTGCTCCTCCTGCTGCTCCGGGAACGGCAGCTGCGCCTTCAGTCACAGCAATCCCGGGGAAAAACCTCGGGAAACGAGGCACAAACCTGAGAGCTGCCCCGGGCCTGGGAAACAGCTGAGCTGGGCTGCACCAGGAATGGGAAAGGGCATGGGAATGGGAATGGGAATGGGAAACCAGCTGAGCTGGGCTGCACCAGGAATGGGAAAGGGCATGGGAATGGGAATGGGAATGGGAAACCAGCTGAGCTGGGCTGCACCAGGAATGGGAAAGGGCATGGGAATGGGAATGGGAATAGGAACAGGAAACCAGCTGAGCTGGGCTGCACCAGGAATGGGAAAGGGAATGGGAATGGGAATGGGAATGGGAATGGGAATGGGAATGGGAACGGGAAAGCAGCTGAGCTGGGCTGCACCAGGAATGGGAATGGAAATGGGAATGGGAACGGGAACAGGAACGGGAATGGGAATGGGAATGGGAATGGGAACGGGAAAGCAGCTGAGCTGGGCTGCACCAGGAATGGAATGGGAATGGGAATGGGAACAGGAACGGGGATGGGAATGGGAACAGGAACAGGGATGGGAATGGGAATGGGAATGGGAACAGGAACGGGGATGGGAATGGGAACAGGAACAGGGATGGGAACGGGAATGGGAATGGGAACAGGAAACCATCTGAGCTGGGCTGCACTGAAATGGGAAAGGGGATGGGAATGGGAATGGGAATGGGAAACCAGCTCAGCTGGGCTGCACCGTGAATGTAATGGGAATGGGAACGGAAACAGGAATGGGGAATGGGAACAGGAATGGGAACGGGAATGGGAACAGGGATGGGGAATGGGAATGGGAGCAGGAACGGGAATGGGAATGGGAACAGGAACAGGAATGGGAACAGGAATGCAAACAGGAACGGGAATGGGAACAAGGATGGGGAATGGGAATGGGAGCAGGAACAGGAATGGGAATGGGATCAGGAATGGGAACGGCAATGAGAATGGGGATGGGGAATGGGAATGGGAGCGGGAATGGGAATGCCACAGGCAGGATCCTTCTGAGGGTCACCGGGGGGCAACAGAGCTTCAGCAAAGAAAGGAAGCAGAGGCAGGGAACAATCGAGTCCTGAGGGAGGAGAGGATGAGCCCAGCTCAGGCTGATCCCAGCTCCCCGCTCCTCCTGCTGCCCCCAGGCTGAGAGCTGGACTGGGGAGATGCTGCAGGAAGATGCTGGGAAAGTCTCAGCACCATGGAAATGCATTTGTCTGGCTGGAGCCCCCCCACTGCTCCTCATCAGCAATTAGAGCTGCTAATGAAGAGCTCATTTACTGGGATTTAACAGAGCCCTTTGTCCCCAGCCCTGCACCCCCATCCCCTGCCCATCCCCTCCCCATACCTGCCAGGACTCTCTGGGCAGTGCCAGGGCTGGACAGAGCTCCCAGCCCAGCCAGGAGCCTTTCTCACATTGTGGGAAGACAGAGAGCACAAAAAGGAATCAATTTGTCAGCAAGCTCGTAATGAGCTGGTGCAGAGAGCTCAGGCAGGTTCTGATGACCCCCCGGGTTAATTAACCTGCAGCAGAACCCCGGGTCTCCTTCTCTCTCCTTGGCTGATGTTGGTCTCTGGCTGAGGAGCTGCTCCTCGTGTGACACCTCCAGGTGCTCTCCTGCCTCCCTGCTCTGCTGGCAGCGGTGCCAGGAGCTGACCTCGCTCCCAGCAGAGCTTCAGCCCTCATTTGTCACAGCTCTGTGATCACAGCTGGCAGGAGAGCTCTGCCTCCAGCCTGCTGCCATCCCAGCTCCAGGGACATCCCTATTCTAGGGACAGCCCAGTTCCAGGGACAGCCCAGTGACAGAGACATCCTGGTTCCAGGGACATCCCGGTTCCAGAGACATCCTGGTTCCAGGGACATCCTGGTTCCAGGGACATCCCGGCTCCTGAGACATCCCTGCCCCAGGGACATCCCGGTTCCAGGGACAGCCCAGCTCCCAGAGATGTCCCAGCCTGCTGCCATCCCAGCTCCTGAGATATCCCACTTCAAGAGATATCCCAGTTCCAGGGACATCCTGGCTCCAGAGGCATCTCTGCTCCCAGGGACAGAGATGTTCCAGTTCCAGAGACATCCCATTTCCCAGGGACATCCCTGTTCCACAGACATCCCATTTCCCAGGGACATCCCTGTTCCAGAGACATCCCAGTTCCAGAGACATCCCATCTCCAGGGACATCCCTGTTCCACAGACATCCCATTTCCCAGGGACATCCTGATTCCAAGGACATCCTGGTTCCAGGGACATCCCATTTCCAGAGACATCCCTGTTCCAGAGATCTCCCAGCTCCCAGGAACACCCCAGCCTGCTGCCATCCTAGCTCCAGAGACATCCCGTTTCCAGGGACATCGCAGTTCCAGGGACATCCCAAATCCCAAGGATATCCCAGTTCCAGGGACATCCCGTTTCCAGGGACATCCCAAATCCCAGGGATATCCCAGCCCCTGAGTTTCCTGCCAGGAAAGGGCCTCAGTGCCAGGCAGGGCAGGGTGGGATGGGGCAGAAGGGAGCACACATGGCATGGCCAGGGATGGGAGAGCTGATATCATGACAAGGAGGAACTCCTGGAATGGGAACACCTTGGAGTTCTGGTGGCATTTCAGCTCCCTCTGGAAAGAGCAGGAGGGGTTCAAACACTGAACCTGCAGGTGCAGCTTCCCTGTTAGGGATGGATTGTGGAGCTTCCCTGTTATGGGAATATTTTGGTCCTTTTCACCTTTCCTCTAGGAAAGCAGGAATGGGAGCAGAGGGGAGAGCCCTTGGAGCTGGGAAAGGACAGGAAGGGTCAAACTCCCGAGGTTCCTCTGGGCCCAGGCAGTGAGTCCTGAGCCTCTCCAGAGGATGAGGGAGATTCCCACAGGGAGAGGCTGTGGAGCTGAGTGAAAGCAGCTCCTGAGGGTGGCACCTCTGCCAGGGACAGGGACTGGGCTGTTTCTGAGCTGGAAGTGTGACTGGAAATGGGGAAGGAGCTGCCCTGCAAGAGGAGCAGCACCAAGCACTCTCTGCTGGCAATTTCAGTCTCAGCTCCCTCCTCCGCCCCTCTGGCACTGACTGAGAGCCTTCCAAGGCCAGGAATTCCTGCTCCTCCCTGCCTGGGGGATGTGCTCCAGCTGATGCTTCCTTTGCACGGATGCACTGAGCAGGATCAGCTCCTTGCTCTTCCCTTTTCCAGTGGGGAGCAGGCATGAGTTCAGTGGTCACAAACAAGGGGGGGAATTGCTGGGAGCAGCTGCCAACATCCTTTTGTCTCCAGGGACAGTCACAGCCATGGATCTGTCAGGCAAAGGATGTGGACAGGTGGGAAAAGGACATGGGCAGGTGATAAAAGGACATGGATAGGCACTAAAAGGACACGGATAGGTGATAAAAGGACATGGATAGGCGATAAAAGGACATGGATAGGCGATAAAAGGACACGGATAGGTGATAAAAAGACATGGATAGGTGATAAAAGGACATGGATAGGTGATAAAAGGACATGGGCAGGTGATAAAAGGACATGGATAGGCACTAAAAGGACACGGATAGGTGATAAAAGGACATGGATAGGTGATAAAAGGACATGGATAGGGAGAAAAGGACATGGATAGGCACTAAAAGGACATTGATAGGTGATAAAAGGACATGGATAGGGAGAAAAGGACATGGATAGGCACTAAAAGGACATAGCCAGGGAGAAAAGGACATGGACAGGTGATAAAAGGATGTGGCCAGGCAGAAAAAGAACATGATCAGGTAGTAAAAGTACATGTCCAGGTGGGAAAAGGACATGGGCAGGTGATAAAAGCACATGAACAGGTGGGAAAAGGTCATTTACCAGGAGGGAAAGTGGGAGCAGCCCAATTTCCAGGGATCAGGCTGTGAACACTTCATCCAGAAAGGGTCCCCAGGCTGTGAGTGCAGACATGAGCTGGATTTTGGGGATGTGCAATTGCACCCCTGTAGGGCCAGGGTTTGAGAATGTGCAATTGCACCCCTGTAGGGCCAGGGTTTGGGGATGTGTTATTGCATCCCTGTTCAGCCAGGGTTTGGGGATGTGTTATTGCACCCCTGTTCAGCCAGGGTTTGGGGATGTGTTATTGCATCCCTGTTCAGCCAGGGTTTGGGGATGTGTTATTGCACCCCTGTCAAGGCAGGGTTTGGGGATGTGTTATTGCATCCCTGTTCAGCCAGGGTTTGGGGATGTGTTATTGCACCCCTGTCAGGGCAGGGTTTGGGGATGTGTTATTGCATCCCTGTTCAGCCAGGGTTTGGGGATGTGTTATTGCACCCCTGTCAAGGCAGGGTTTGGGGATGTGTTATTGCACCCCTGTAGGGCCAGGGTTTGGGGATGTGTTATTGCACCCCTGTCAGGGCAGGGTTTGGGGATGTGTTATTGCATCCCTGTTCAGCCAGGGTTTGGGGATGTGTTATTGCACCCCTGTCAAGGCAGGGTTTGGGGATGTGTTATTGCACCCCTGTAGGGCCAGGGTTTGGGGGTATGTTATTGCACCCCTGTCAGGGCAGGGTTTGGGGATGTGTTATTGCACCCCTGTTCAGCCAGGGTTTGGGATGTGTTATTGCACCCCTGTCAAGGCAGGGTTTGGGGATGTGTTATTGCACCCCTGTCAAGGCAGGGTTTGGGGATGTGTTATTGCACCCCTGTCAGGGCAGGGTTTGGGGATGTGTTATTGCACCCCTGTTCAGCCAGGGTTTGGGATGTGTTATTGCACCCCTGTCAAGGCAGGGTTTGGGGATGTGTTATTGCACCCCTGTCAAGGCAGGGTTTGGGGATGTGTTATTGCACCCCTGTAGGGCCAGGGTTTGGGGATGTGTTATTGCACCCCTGTCAGGGCAGGGTTTGGGGATGTGTTATTGCACCCCTGTCAAGGCAGGGTTTGGGGATGTGTTATTGAATCCCTGTCAGGGCAGGGTTTGGGGATGTGTTATTGAATCCCTGTAGGGCCAGGGTTTGGGGATGTGTTATTGCACCCCTGTAGGGCAGGGTTTGGGGATGTGTTATTGCACCCCCGTCAAGGCAGGGTTTGGGGATGTGTTATTGCATCCCTGTAGGGCCAGGGTTTGGGGATGTGTTATTCCATCCCTGTAGGGCCAGGGTTTGGGGATGTGTTATTCCATCCCTGGAGGGCCAGGGTTTGGGGATGTGTTATTGCATCCCTGTAGGGCCAGGGTTTGGGGATGTGTTATTCCATCCCTGTCAGGGCAGGGTTTGGGGATGTGTTATTCCATCCCTGCAGGGCTCAGTGGCACAGCAGGGATGGAAGGGGCAGAGCTCAGCCCCTGCTTTCTCCCAGGAGCTGCAGGGGCAGGGATTTCCAGCATGGGGCTCGAGGCTGCTCTGGAGCTGCTGGAGCAGCTGGGCCAGGCTGTTCCCTCTGGATAATGCTGGAGAAAGGAGGCCTGGCTGTGCCCTCCCCAAGCCCCAGGGTGCTGCTCCCCCAGCTGGCACCTCCCAGCTCCCCTCACTGTTGCCCTCACCCTGGGAGGGTTTGATGTTTGTTAAACCTGCCTGGCTCCACCAGATCCCACAGTGTCTTGGTTTGAAAAGCCAGGTGTCTGCTGAGGGAGGCAGGAGCCTCCCTTGAAATAGGAAATATAAACCCCCTCCCTCTGAATTGTTATAATTTTGAAATTAAGGGTCTCTCGGACAAAGATATGGGAGCAGGAATAAAAGTTCTTTATTAGGAAAAATACAAATACAAATGTAATAGTATGAACAACAAAACAACCCTGCCAGAGTGAGAGCAGTCCCTGTCCCCTGTGTGTCAGGGGGGTGGCACAGCCCCATCCCATGGGGGCTCAGCCCTCCTGCAGTGCCAGCTGTGGCTCTGCTGGAGCAGGGATCCTGCACAAGGGGGGAGTTTTCCTCTGCAGCTCCAGGGCTGCTGCAGATGGGCCTGGGCTCCCTCTGGCCATGCAGGGCAGCAGAAGCTGCTCCTCTGGGAATGCACTGGGCAAAGGCTGCTGGGCTGTCCCAAAGCTCAGATTGGATCCAGGTAGGAATGCTTGGCTCCTCCCCTGGGCGCAGCATCTCCCCATGGGATGATGGAATTGGATCAGCCCTGCAGGGACACTCAGTGGCCATGGACAGAAGATAATTAATAATTAATGGCCCATGGACAGAAGAGATCTCCTGGAGGGAAGGTTGGCTGTGGGAGAGATAAAGAAAATGCCCAAAGAACAGCAGAGAACTGCCCCAGCTCTGACAGCTGATAACAGAGCACACACACTTATCCTGCAGTCCAGGACACACAGGATTGCTGGGGTTTCCCTCCCAGCTGGGACAAGGGGATTTTGGAGCAGACCACTGGAGTTTTCTCCTGCAGGACGTTGAGCTGCCCCAGTTCTACTCAGAACCTGCCAGGGCTGTGTCTGGAGGCAAAGTCAGACCTTGAAAATCTCTGAAAGGTTTGTGCAGCTCAGAAAGACGGGACTCAGTGCTGGAAGTGGGAGCTGGAATTTGCTTTCAGCTTAACACACAAAAAAAGCATCCAAAAGAGGCTCTGGGTGACAGAAAAATGAACATTCCTGAAGTGTTCTCCACATGATCAAAAAACCATCACTAAAACCAAAGGGCATCAATGACAGGAGACATCAATAACCCATCGATCAGGGGAATTGCTTGGGATTGCACTGGAACATTTATTTGTCATTAGCAAGCAGATATTAATTAAAATATTATTAATAATATTGTCATTTTGCTTGGATAAAGCACACTGGATGGGCTTTAAAGTCCTTTCCAACATAAACCTGTCTGGGATTCTGGAATTCTGTGGTCCAGGACCTCTCCCAGCTTTCTGGGAGATAATTAAAGAGCTGGGATAAATTAAAGAGCTGGACCTGGAATCTCCCAGCTTCCTTCCTGAAGATCTCCTGGGGATTTTGGCTCCATTCTCCAGCAATGGGAAGAGCTGTTGAAGCCCCAGGAATGGGGAAAGGCCTGGCCCATCTGAAGGAATCAGTGATGGACTAAAATCCCTTTTCCAGCAGTGCTGTCAAGTCCAAATGTCCAGAAATTTTCATTCAGCTCTGCCTCCATCACACAACCCTTCCCAGGACCATCCCCCTCCACCAGCCCTGGGTCCTGGGAACATTTTGCTCCTCTGCTGCTCAGGGGAAGAACCTGAAACCCCCTCCCCAAGAGCCACTGGGAAGTTTGGCATCCCCCAAAACTTCAGAGCCACTTTCTCCAAGATCTGGAGCTTGCCTTTGGAAGCATCTGCCTTTTAAATGGAAAATGTGTCAGATCCTCCTTTGTGACTGATTTGGGGAGTTGGGGAGCTGGAGGGGAGGTGTTATTTTTATCAGCAGTGCTGAAGTTACTGAGCTGGAAGCTGAATCTCATCACATGCCTTGGAGTCTTGAAACTTTCATAAAAATAGAGCTCAACTCCCAGTGCCACCTGCAGAGGTGAGCTCAGACTGCAGCAATTGGCTCAGGAAGGCTCCTCCTCAATTCCTAAAAGTTCTTTTTCTGCCAGCTTTAAGAGCCCCTGGATACCAGAGATGATCAATTACTATCAAGATAATGAGTGCTGTTTGTTGGCTGTTGAATCCATTCTTTTTCTAAGGAACATAAAGTGGATAAGGAGTGCAGTGTAGCCTTGGAATGCTGTCATTGCCCCTCTCTGGACGTGAGGAATTGTGATAAATCCATGTCCTGGGATGCTCCTGTGACCCCTGAACTGATGAGAGGAGGCCAGGTCTGGCCTGAGCCACATCCCATGGCTCTGGAGCTCCCCAGGCTTTTCTGCTTTGGAAAAGCAAGGCTGGAACTGACCCTGTCTGTGTTCCCTGGCTCCCATTGCTGAGCTGAGCCCCCGAGGAGGAGGCAGAGCAGGGAAAGGGCAGCCCTGGCTGCCAGCCCTGCCCTGCTCATGGCCTGGCATGGCCCCTGCGGCTCCTGGCTGGCCCCTGCCACCCCTGCTGCCCCTGCTGCCCCTGCTGCCCTGCCATCCCTGCCATCCCTGCCATCCCTGCCATCCCTGCTGCCCCTGCCATCCCTGCCATCCCTGCTGCCCCTGCTGCCCCTGCCATCCCTGCTGCCCTGCCATCCCTGCCATCCCTGCCATCCCTGCCACCCCTGCCATCCCTGCTGCCCCTGCTGCCCCTGCCATCCCTGCCATCCCTGCCATCTGTGCCACCCCTGCCACCCCTGCCACCCCTGCCACCCCTGCCATCCCTGCCATCCCTGCCATCCCTGCCATCCCTGCTGCCCTGCCATCCCTGCCATCCCTGCTGCCCCTGCCACCCCTGCCATCCCTGCCACCTGTGCCATCCCTGCCATCCCTGCCATCTGTGCCATCCCTGCCACCCCTGCCATCCCTGCCATCCCTGCTATCCCTGCCATCCCTGCCATCCCTGCCATCCCTGCTGCCCCTGCCATCCCTGCCATCCCTGCCATCCCTGCTATCCCTGCCATCCCTGCCATCCCTGCCATCCCTGCTGCCCCTGCCATCCCTGCCATCCCTGCCATCCCTGCCATCCCTGCCGCCCCTGCCATCCCTGCCATCCCTGCCATCCCTGCCATCCCTGCCACCCCTGCCATCCCTGCCATCCCTGCCACCCCTGCCACCCCTGCCACCCCTGCCATCCCTGCCACCCCTGCCATCCCTGCCATCCCTGCCATCCCTGCCATCCCTGCTGCCCTGCCATCCCTGCTGCCCTGGCACTCAGAACATGTGAGGCTGCTCCCAGCTCCTCAGGAACCCAGAAGGAGGGCACAGAAACACCAGGAAAAGCAGGAGGCAGAGAAGATGAAAGCTGGCACTTCTCTCTCGAGGCAAGGCAAGAAATAAACCCGTGTCCTCCTCCTTCCCCACTGCCTTTTTGTATGAATTACCACATTTGTTTTCTTTCTTGGCCTAGGAGATGGGTTTGTGCCCAAAATGGATCATGAGCTCCCTCCTTGCTGGCTGACAGCTCCTGAGGGGAGCAGGGAGCTTCTCCTTTCTGCTCCTCCATGGAGGCCTGGCTGGGGCTGAGGCCCAGGGCCCCAGGAACTCCAGGGAGCTCCTTCAGGCACTTGGAAAAGGCTGGGAAAACGCAGTGGCTGTAAGAGCCTGAATGAGGGATGCAGGACTCCAGGTGGCTCTCCAAAATGCAGTTCCTTGTATCCAAAATGCAGTTCATTGTATACAAACTGCAGTTTATTGTATCCAAAATGCAGTTTATTGTATCCAAAATGCAGTTCCTTGTATACAAACTGCAGTTTATTGTATCCAAATGCAGTTTATTGTATCCAAATGCAGTTTATTGTATCCAAAATGCAGTTTATCCCATCCAAGAGGTTACAGCAGCCCAGGGTCATGGGTGACAGAGCTGTGCCCACAGCTGTCAGCTCCAGCTGCAGGCAGGCCTGGAGACCCTTTGGTTTAGGTTACACTGCATTCTATACTTTTCTTTTGGTCACAATGCATTCTGTACTTTTGGTCACAATGCATTCTATACTTTTCTTTGCTGAGCATCTTCATACAGTAGAACCAATCTATACCTTAACTATTATCTATAGCCTATCATAACTACTGTAATTACCATATTCATGATACTGTTCTCCAATCACTCAAAGTCCGTACGTTACAGTTTAAGCCAGAAGTTGTTTTTCAGTTTTCCTGCAGTGGGAAATTCTGAGACCTTTTTTCTACTTGGAACTTTGCTGCCTTGTCTGCCTGTGCTATCTTTCTGCTTGGTAAAAACATCTTCTTGTTTGGGGTGGGTTTATCCTTTGCTCTAAGCCATAAAACCCCTTCTAACTAACACACCCTTTGCCTCCTTGGTTATCCAGTAAGACTGGCTCAGCAATTCTTTTCTTCTCTATCAAAACTTGTTTCCATCTCTATTTCTTCATCAGACTCCACATTTCAAAACCTTTCTGCTAAGCACACATATCTGTGAGACTTTCTTGTCAAACTTTCATCCTTCCCAACAAGTGGTGACTTACTGGGGGGCATTGAGGAGAGCTGGATTTGTCCAGTCCTAAAGCACCGGACTGGGGGTTATTTCTGGAAAGGAGATGGTGCTGCCTGCTTCTCTCAGGTCTCTGAGGAAGAGTTGGGGCAGAAAGGAGCTGGAGTTGCTGGGATGGGTCCAGAGGAGCCACGGAGCTGCTGCAGGGCTGGAGCCAGGCTGGGAGAGCTGGGGGGGCTCACTTGGAGAGGAGAAGCTCCAGGGAGAGCTCAGAGCCCCTGGCAGGGCCTGAAGGGGCTCCAGGAGAGCTGGAGAGGGACTGGGGACAAGGCATGGAGGGACAGGACACAGGGAATGGCTCCCAGTGCCAGAGGGCAGGGCTGGATGGGATATTGGGAATTGGGAATTGTTCCCTGGGAGGGTGGCAGGCCCTGGCACAGGGTGCCCAGAGCAGCTGGGGCTGCCCCTGCATCCCTGGCAGTGCCCAAGGCCAGGCTGGACTCTGGGGCTTGGAGCAGCCTGGGACAGTGGGAGGTGTCCCTGCCATGGCAGGGGTGGCACTGGGTGGGTTTCAGGTCCCTTCCCTCCCCAGGATCCTGTGGAAGTGTCTCTGATCCATCTGGGGAAGGTTGGGGCTCTGTCAGTGACCCAGTGTCCCAGGCCAGCCCTCAGGGTGACAGAGTTTGCTCCTTGGTGTAAATTCTCTGCCCAAGCCCCAGCTCACCTGCAGCCATGGCTCTTCAGGGCTGATGCTGGAGGACAAGGAGAGCTTCAGGAAACCAGGAGGGAATGGGGGAAAAGCAAAAAGCAAATGGGGTCTTGGAGAGAAACTGCTCTGAAGGGAGGAGCTGCTGGAGCTCCAGCTGCTGTTCCATGTCCTGGCTACAAATTCAGGCAGTTACATCTCAGAGCCTCCATCTCCTTTGTGCCTGGAGAGAAGTGGCAGCTCCTGCTTTGGGGTGCTGGGGCCAAGGTTCCCAGAGCCAGGAGTCAGGGTAGCCCAACCCTGGGGGTTGTGTGGCTGTCATTGGGTGGCTCCAAGAAGCCAAAGAGGGCTTGGTCACAAGATCTCTCATTTGTATAGGCTTTGGCTCATTTGCATTTTGGAGTTCATTGTTCAATTACAGCCCCAGCCCATGAATCCTTTCCTTCCTGTTTTTCTCTCTCCAGCCCACGTTGTTTATACTCTTGGGCCCCCAGATGGGACCTGAACCCACAATCCCCAGGTCAGGAAAGTGGAATGTCCTGACCCCTCCCAAATCCCCCTGAGCTGCCTCTGCCCCAGCTCCTGTCAGAAACTCACAACTCTGAGCCTTGGAGCCTCTTCAGAGAAGGCAGAGAACAAAAGAAACCCAGGGATGGAATGAATGAATGAATGAATGAATGAATGAATGAATGAATGAATGAATGGCTGAGCATTCCCAAATCTCTGTGTCCCTTGTTGTGAAATAGAAGTGACATTTGTGAGCCTGATCCCAGGATTGATGTGTGCAGGGACATTTGTTCAGTGCTCACAGCAAACACCTCCCAATCGATACCAGGAAATGCAGCTGGGGCTTTATTGTGCTTGGGCTTTGTCTTCAGAGAAGAATTGGAATTTTCTCTTTTATTCCTCACCTCAGAAAGTTTAAGAGAGTGACTCTTGAATGGAGCACAGCAGGTGAAGGATGGCACAAAGGCAGGAACCATCACTGGCAAAGGTTTTATTGCACATCCTGGGATGTATTTTTTTCCTGCTCTCCCCACCCCCCCAGATCATTTCCACAGACCAAGAGAGTTAAGGAATAGAGAATTATTGAGAGGTTGGGAATTGAGAATTATTGAGAGAAAGAAAAATGGGGAAATCCCTGAGCTTGGCTGAAGAAGATCTGCATGAGGTGATCCCAATCCTCCAAGTTCTGATTCTGTGGGTATTCCCTGACTCAGTTCAGGGAACGGGCAGGAAACCAACCTAGAAATGAAATAAAATAAAATACAACAATGGGAATATAAAAATAAACCCACAGAATCCCAGCCTGGTGTGGGTCAGAAGGGACCTTAAAGGGACAGTCCTGGCTTACCTGGATGCTCTGGCCTAGCCTTGGAGTGGATCTTGGTTTAACAGTGGCAGCAGTGCTGCCAATTCCTGCTGCAAATCCCTCCAAAGGAGCCTCTGGCATTTCTCTTTCGGGCTCAGGGTGGTTGCCTGAGAACTCCAACAGCTTTCTATGAATTCCCTGTATTCTCACCAGCTCAGCCACGAGCTCCTGCCTCTGGAGTTCTCCCAGGCCCAGCTGCTGACCCTGGGCTGCAATTCCTGCCCTGGGAATGGCACTGCAGGGAGCCCAAGTGGGAGCCTGGCCAGAGCAGGGGGTGCAAAGCTCTGCTCCCCTCATTGAGTGACAGCAGAGCCTCCCCAGGGCTCTGCCAGGGGCCTCATTTCTCAAACTTTCCCCAAAAAGCCCTGGAAATAAAACTGGACTTTGTTGCTAACTCAGCAAAAAGCTGAGCCTGGTTCTGCTGACTTTGGGATCAGCTCTCTGAGAGCTGAGGTTCATGCTCAGACTGCTAAAATCAGTTCTTCTACTCAGGTTTAAGCTGGAATTTAAGTGGTGCTGAGAGGAGGGGACTGGCTGAGCCCAGCCTGAGCTCAGCCTCTGCCCAGTTCATCATTGGGGCAGGGAGACTGCAGTGCCAGGCAGTCCTGGAATGGCACCCAGGGGGTTTCCTATGCAAAAACTGCTTCTCCATGCCAGAATATCTGTAGGAAAGATAAGGAAAGGTCATCACAGCCCAGAGTCCCTTCCTTGGCCTGAGCCTGGCTCCCATTGGGGGCAGACAGTGCTGGGAATGGCCCAGACAGGATCAGGGGGTTTAGGATCCATCCCTGGGGAGCTCAGCCAGGGTCAGGGGGTTTAGGATCCATCCCTGGGGAGTCCAGCCGGGATGAGGGGGTTTGGGATCCATCCCTGTGGGGTCCAGACAGGATCAGGGGGTTTGGGATCCCTCCCTGGGGAGCCCATCCAGGATCAGGGGGTTTGGGATCCACCCCTGGAAGGGACTGAGAGCACAGAAAAGCAGCAGTGTCTGCACAGCCCATTGTACTTCCTTATTAATGGAAATGTAACAAGTGGGGGGAGAATCCCCAGATTTCAGAGGCAGGGCTTTCCAGGCAGGGAGAAGCAGCAGTTTCCACCTTTGGGTCCCAATGTCAGGGTGAATCAGATGCCTGAGCCTGGCTGCCCTGGCAGACCCAATGCCTTGGGCAGGGCCTGGCTTTGGGAAGGCAGAGGAAGGGCTGGGAGGGGCCTTTGCTCCCATTGATCCCCAAATTCCCACAGCATGGGGGCTGCTCTCCTTCTACAGAGGATCCCAGCTCTGCTTTTTATTTCCCTTGAATTATTAAAAATATGGATATGGATCTAGTACTGATATCCAACTGACAGACAAAGACTCTCTAGCAGTTTAGAGTTAGAAAGAGTGTGTTTATTGTGGGATAACTCCCAAATACACACTGTGATTTACAGGTGATCAGAGTCCTTTTATCTGTACAGGTATTGAATACCCAAAATACAAATGCCCATTCATAACTTTGGTACATCCCATTCCCAGTATGGATATGGATCTAGTAGTGATATCCAACTGTGACAGACAAAAACTGTTTAACAGTTTAGAGTTACAAAGTGTATATTTATTGTTGGATAATTCTCAAATACACACTGTGATTTACAGGTGATTACAGAGTCCTTTTATCTGTACAAATATTGAATACCCCAAATACAAATGCATATTCATAACTTTGGTACATCCCATTCCCTGCTTCATATAATTCAATTATTAGTTCAATTATTAGTAATTAGTTCAAAAGCTATTAAGCATGGCAATTAGTTCAAAAGCTATTAAGCATGCATAGTTTGTTCCTTGAAATGGGTCAGTGGTCCCTTTCATGGAGAGGGGTCCCAAAATGAGGAAGTAACTGAAGTCTTCTTCGTTCTGACCTTTCTGCCTTTTCAATGCAAACATGACAAATGAACCCTTGGTAGAACTCCCATTCCCCATCTTCAATTGGTTTCAGAACAGAGGAGGCCACAATTGTCTTATGTTCCTAAAAGCCATTTATCAGTTTCTGTATTCTTCATTAAGAACACAGCTAACCAAACATTTTATTGACAAGCAATCAATTATTAGTTAACTACTATAACTACTAACTCTTAACTTCATCAAGGTCTACCCCTTTATTTTAATAAACTCCAATAAAACTTATCTCTAACTAAAATCTTAGCTTCTCTAAAATCTCTAAATTCTTTAAGGTTTATGTCTCACCCTTTGCCCTGGGTAAAGAGGAGCCTTTTCCACATCCCCTGTGCTGGGCTGGTGCTCAGGGCCAGCCCTGGGGATGCTGAACTTGTCCCCAGAGCAGCCCCGGGTCCCTCCCTGCAGCCCAGCCCAGGCTGCTGCATTTCCACTGCCCTGTCCCCTGCAGGGCTCCTGTCCTGGCACAGCCCCAGTGAGGAGCCCTGAGCTGCCAGGGGCAGAGCTCCTGCTGCAGCACATCCCTGGGAGAGGACAGCAGCAAAATCCCTGGGGACAGGACAGCAGCACATCCCTGGGGAGAGCACCCATAACATCACTGGGGACACAACAGCAGTGCATCCCTGGTGAGAGCACCCAGAACATCCCTGGGGACAGGACAGCAGCACATCCCTGGGGAGAGGACATCCGCACATCCCTGGGGAGATGACATCAGCACATCCCTGGGGACAGGACATCGGCACATCCCTGGGGATAGGACAGCAGCACATCCCTGGGAGAGCACCCAGAACATCCCTGGGGGTGAGCACCCAGCACATCCCTGTGGACATGACAGCAGTGCATCCCTGGGGAGAGGGCATCAGCGCATCCCTGGGGAGAGGACAGCAGCACATCCCTGGGGGGAGCACCCAGAGCATCCCTGGGGGGAGCACCCAGCACATCCCTGGTGAGAGTACAGCAGCACATCCCTGGGGACAGGACAGCAGCACATCCCTGGGGAGAGGACAGCAGCATATCCCTGGGGAGATCACCCAGAACATCCCTGGGGACAGTGCAGCGGTACATCCCTGGGGAGATCACCCAGCGCATCCCTGGGGACAGGACAGCAGCGCATCCCTGGGGACAGGACAGCAGCACATCCCTGGGGATATCACCCAGCACATCCCTGGGGACAGGACAGCAGCGCATCCCTGGGGACAGGACAGCAGCACATCCCTGGGGAGAGCACCCAGCACACCCAGCACATTCCTTGGGAGATCACTCCCAACACTCCCAGCACACCCCTTTGGAGGGCACACCCAGCACACCCAGCACACCCCTGGGAGGGCACTCCCACCACATCCCCCCGAAGGGATCCCCGGGGCTGTCCCGGAGCTCTGGGCCGGGCACTCCGAGCTCTCCTCTCTGCTGCTGCGGCCCCGTAGCCATAGAAACGCCGGGAATTTATAGGAACCACCCGGAGCCTGGCTGAGTCTGAGTGCCAGGAGCAGCAGTGCCAGGGCCCCCGACATGCCCGTCCCCGCAGGGTGGCACAGACCTGTCCCCACGGTGGCACAGAGCTGGCCCCAGAGGGTGGCACAGAGCTGTCCCTGGGGTGGCACAGAGCTGTCCCTGCAGGGTGGCACAGAGCTGTCCCTGGGGTGGCACAGAGCTGTCCCTGCAGGGTGGAACAGACCTGTCCCCACAGTGGCACAGAGCTGTCCCTGGGGTGGCACAGACCTGTCCCCACGGTGGCACAGAGCTGGCTCCAGCTGGCACAGAGCTGTCCCCACAGTGGCACAGAGCTGTCCCTGGGGTTGCAAGAGCCTTCCCCAGCTGGCACAGAGCTGTCCCTGCAGGGTGGCACAAAGCTGTCCCCAGCTGGCACAGAGCCATCCCCAGGGTGGCACAGACGTGTCCCTGCAGGGTGGCACAGAGCTGTCCCTGCAGGGTGGCACAGAGCTGGCTCCAGCTGGCACAGAGCTGTCCCCAGGGCTCTGCTGGGCTGGGGGACAGCAGTGGCTCCTGTGGGAATCCAGCCTGGATCTGGAGCTCTCTGGAGGGGGATGGGGTCTGCTCCCAGCTGGAGCTGAGGGGGCAGCAGTGGTGACATCCAGAAACTGTCACAGCACTGCGATCTCTGCTGGATTGGCACCAGCACTGCCGGGCCAGGAACATCTGCTCCTCCCCAGCTGGCCCTGCAGGGACAGGAGGGTGTTTGGAGCATTCTGCTCCAGTGGAAAATGGCCCTTCCCAAGGCAGGGGTGGCCTTAGCTGGTCCCTTCCCACCCAAACCACCCTGGGATCCTGTGATTCATGGAAATCTGCTCCCTTTGGGGCCCTCAGTCCATTTGTGCAGCACCCCAATCCAAAGGTCTGGCTCCAAATATCTCCACATGCACTCTAGGATTGAGTTGGAATCTTCCTTCTGGAGCAGGAGCAGGGATTTGGAACCAATGTGTAGCATAAGACTCTAAAATTAAACCTGTCTGTGAAGGGAGTGGAGTTCAAAGCCAGGACAGACCAAAGAACCTCAAGTGAACCTGAAACTTTGGAAATAGAAAATAAGCTTTGGATTTTCCCATGTTTTTCCAGGAAGGCACCAGCTCCTCCTGTGTTCTTCAGGCTCCGTAAAAAAACCCTGAAGTCAAAACCCAAATAACTGAACAAAAAGACAGAACTGCAGTGAGAGAAGGGTGGGAGGGAACATTTCACCAGCAGTTCTGCTCAAAACAAAGAGGGTTTTCAGCTCCCTGCTCACGAGGAGGTCGTGAATAAAGGAATTAAAGCTGGGGATATTTTGTATGATCACACAGCTCCAGGAGAGCTGATGAAGTTCTTGAGAGATGCAGAAAGCAGCTGAGAAATGTCAGAGCAATGAAGGCATTTCAGGAGTGGCTGTTCCAAGGAAGTGACAGCAAAGGCTCCGTGCAGAAACACGGGCTCTGTGCTGTGCTGGAGCTGGGGTGACAAGGAAAGGGGGAATTAAAAGATAATAACGAGTCAGCTGCTCTTTCCAGTGCTGGGAATCCTTTGGACATGTTGATATCACGGTGCAGGAGCCAAAGCTGAGCCTGTGCCAGCCAGGAATCCCTCAAAGTGCCACCCAGTGCCACCCTGCCATGGCAGCGACACCTCCCAGTGTCCCAGGGACTGCAAACCCCAGCCAGCCTGGCCTGGGGCACTGCCAGGGATCCAGGGGCACTGCCAGGGATCCAGGGGCATTGCCAGGGATGGGCACTGCCAGGGATCCAGGGGCACTGCCAGGGATGGGCACTGCCAGGGATCCAGGGGCACTGCCAGGGATCCAGGGGCATTGCCAGGGATGGGCACTGCCAGGGATGGGCACTGCCAGGGATCCAGGGGCACTGCCAGGGATCCAGGGGCACTGCCAGGGATGGGCACTGCCAGCGATCCAGGGGCACTGCCAGGGATGGGCACTGCCAGGGATCCAGGGGCACTGCCAGCGATCCAGGGGCACTGCCAGGGATGGGCACTGCCAGGGATCCAGGGGCACTGCCAGGGATCCAGGGGCACCAGAGTCCCAGAAAAAGCAGAGTTTGAGTTCACACTCAGGGCAGTTCCTGAGCTGTTCCTCACTAAGCTGGGGAGAAGGGGATGATCCCTTTTTATTTCTCATTGTTTTATTCCTTTAATTCAAAACTAAAACAATCATAAAAAGTGTGGTCACGTCCCATCTGCAGCTGATTTTCCTGGGACTTTGTGTCCCTGAGCCACTGCTGTCCCTCAGTCCCCCTCACCATTCCCACCCCTCAGGCACAAATCCCCTCACCCTAAATCAGACAATTTCCTTGGGAAAGGTCACCTTGAAAGGGACTTTTTTCTGGGTAAAGAGTTTCTCCCCAGCCTCCAGTCCCAAAGCAGTCCTGACACGGAGCTGGGATGGAGAGGAATCCATACATTGATTTATCCAGGATGTTGGGATCAGTGCAAAGCTGGGTTTAGGTCTTTCCTGAGGGAATTGCTGGTCCCTTTTGGACCAGCTCAGTCCCACTGCACCCTCTGGGTGTTGGGATCAGCTCTCAGTGTCAGCGCTTTGCTTCCTGCACAGCAAGAGGAGGTGGGGATTGAACTTGGTCTGGGGACAACAAATCAGAGAGCAGGGATGGGGTTGGGGTTGGGAGAGCAGGGCTGGGATTTGGGGTTGGAAGAGCAGGGTTTGGTTTGGGGTGCAGGGCTGGGTTTGGGGTTTGGAGAGCAGGGCTGGGGTTGGCAAAGCAGGGCTGGGTTTGGGGTTTGGAGAGCAGGGCTGGGGTTGGCAAAGCAGGGCTGGGATTTGGGGTTTGGAGAGCAGGGTTGGGGTTTGGAGACCAGAGCTGAATTTGGGGAGCTCGGCCACTGAAGACCACTTCACTTCTCCACATTTTCCACTTCTCAGGGCTGAAATACGGATTTTGACTCCTGAATTTCACTCTGGGCTCAGGCAGGGCAGCAGCTGAGGCAAGGATGTGGCTCAGTGTTCCCAGGAGAGGCTGGAAAGGGCCAGGGCTGTGCAGCACCCACAGCTGCCCTGAGTGAAAGGCTGGGGGAGCTGGGGGTGCTCACCTGGAGAGGAGAAGCTCCAGGGAGAGCTCAGAGCCCCTGCCAGGGCCCAAAGGGGCTCCAGGAGAGCTGGAGAGGGACTGGGGACAAGGGATGGAGGGACAGGGCACAGGGAATGGCTCCCAGTGCCAGAGGGCAGGGCTGGATGGGATATTGGGAATTGGGAATTGTTCCCTGGCAGGGTGGGCAGGCCCTGGCACAGGGTGCCCAGAGCAGCTGGGGCTGCCCCTGGATCCCTGGCAGTGCCCAAGGCCAGGCTGGACACTGGGACACCCTGGGACAGTGGGAGGTGTCCCTGCCATGGCAGGGGTGGCTCTGGGTGGGTTTAAGGTCCCTTCCCACCCAAACCACCCCAGGATTCCATGCCAGGATCTCTGCTGTTCTTTCCATGCTCCTCTGCTCAGACCTTGCCACAGAAGCTTTTCCAAGCTGTTAAAAGTCAAGGTCAGTCCCTTCCAGGCCGTGCTGACGTTGGGCTCTGCAGGTTCCCAGTCCCTGGGGATCCCTTTTCCTCCCTCACCATTGGGCCGTGGCTGAATCCAGATGTTCAGCAATCTCCAAATTCCTCAGCTCATTAACCGGCATCCAACTGACCGGGGAATTTCTGTTGCAGCCTCATTTCTCTGCCCCAAGGTCAGGGACAGGCATTTGAAAACCAACAGGGTTCTTGCAGTGCTTGAGTGTGAATTATTATCATTAGTAGTAGTAGTAGTAGTAATTCTAACAATAATATTACAGTATTATTATTATTTCTATTAATATTATTTTAATTCTATTTTATATTAAATAATAATAATAATAATAATAATAATAATAATAATAATAATAATAATAATAATAATAATAATAATAATAATAATTTACTGTTCTTATCATCACCATTAGTGCAGTGCTGGGGGATGAGTCCCCTCCCAGGTTGTGGAGCAGTTTATGGAGCATCCCTGTGCAGGAACACAAAGGGCAGGGGCAGGAGGGATTATTTTAGCAGAATTATTGGGATGGGAATTGTGCTGCTTGGTGGGTTTGCCTTTGCCCATGAGCATGCAGGGATTGGGACTGGGGTTTTTCTCTGGAGACTGAATTTAGGGAAGCAGGACATGGGGACAGACAAGGATCTGCTGGATAAACTGTAAGGACAGAGCAAAAAGTGAGGTTTGTGCTCTGCTGCATGGGGAAAGGCTGGACATGGCCCTGGTAAGCCTGGCTCAGCCAGGCCTGGCCTGGTGTTGGGAAATCAGGGGCAAGGACAAGGATCAAGGACATCCCTGGGTATCCTATCCCCATAAGGGACATCTCTGCACATCCCATCCTCATAAAGGACATCCCTGGATATCCCATCCAATGAAGGACATCCCTGGGTATCTCATCCTCATAAAGGACATCCCTGGGTATCCCCTCCCCATAAAGGACATCCCTGGATATCTCACCCCACAAAGGACATCCCTGGGTGTCCCATCCCCATAAAGGACATCCCTGGGTATCCCATCCTTATAAAGGACATCCCTGGGTATCCCATCCCCATAAAGGACATCCTTGGATATCTCACCCCACAAAGGACATCCCTGGGTGTCCCATCCCCATAAAGGACATCCCTGGATATGCCACCCCACAAAGGACATCCCCAGGGGTTTATCACAGCAAGCATTAGAACAACACAAAATCTTGGCTGGGAGGGCTCTCAGGTCTTGGCTTTGCCAGGGAAAGGCTCATCCAGGTTGTTCCTTCCCAAGGGATGCTCACCCCAGTCCATCCTGCACAGCTCCAGGGATGCTGGTTTCCCCCATTCCCAGGCAATTCATCCCAGTATTTCACCAGCCCCATAACAAAAGAATTTTCCCCAATGTCCAACCAAAGCCGCCCTTGTTAGGAACAAATCCATCTGTTCCTGGTTAATCCAAAATCCTCCTTTGTCAGGGGCTGCAAAAGGCAATCCCAGGAGCAGGAGCTGTGTGCTGCAGCTTTTCCTGCAGCTCTGAGCACAGCAGGGATTGAATCCTGAGGCACTCCTGGAGGAGCTGAGATGAGGAACGGAGTAACTCCTCCCTTTTGCTGCTCTCACTGGGGGAATAGCTCAGAGCAGTATTGGATTTACTGGGAAATGCCCCAATAAAGGGAGGAATGATGCACCTGACTCCATGTTCTCAGAAGGCAAATTTATCACTTTATGATACTATATTATATTAAAAAACACTATACTAAACTATACTAAAGAATACAGAAAGGATACAGACAGAATGGTAAAAACATAATAATGAAAACTGGTGACTCTTTCCAGAGTCCCAACACAGCTTGGCCCTGATTGGCCAAAGAGTGAAAACAACTCCCAGCAGAATGCAATGGAACAATCACCTGTGGGTAAACAATCTCCAAACACATTCCACATGAGCACAGCACAGGAGAAGCAAATGAGATAAGAATTGTTTTCCTTTTCTCTGAGGCTTCTCAGCTTCCCAGGTGAAAAATCCTGGGCGAAGGGATTTTTTCAGAGGATGTGAATGGCACAGAGCAGGGCGAGGAAAAGGTTTGGCAGCTCCAGGAGGCCCCAGGTGCACATGGAGGTGACTTGGAGACAGCCACAATAAGCAGCAATTTTTGGGCTCAGAAATGAGGAAATGTCCTTTTCTCTATCAAGGAAAATCACAGAAATTGCCCTTGAGCAGCTCCTGCCCTCAGGCATGAAAACAGAGGGATTGTTTTCCCCTTCTGCACCTTTCCTGGGACTCTGAACAGCTGAAATCCCAAATCTGTGACTGAGTTATTCTCTCTTCATGTTTCTCATTTGCTTGCCAAGCTTTGGGATACAAAGGGAAATCCAGGAATACAAAACACTCCAAAATCCCACAAAACACCCAGCAAATGGATAAACACACACGGGCTCTCCCTTCCAGCAGGACTGTGGTCTCCATTAGCTCCTCAATGCCAGGGCCAATCCTATTATTCCCATTGCCAGAAAGCAGCACAGCCATTCCCTGCTCCATTGTATTTTCTGTGTTTTCTCCCAGCTTCACTAATTCAGTTTGGTGCCTGTGAAAAAAGGGAATCAAAGATTTTCCTGGGGTAAATCAGGATAAAGGAGTGATTTACAAAAATTGTTTCCTTCTGAAATCCTGAGCTGGGTTTTGTGGGACCCAAAGAGCAATTCCTGCAAACAGATGTGACATTCCAACCATGGGAATGACCTGGAATTCAGATATCCCATCAATTCCAGAGGAACTGTAAAGCATCTCAGAGCAGCCTGAGTTACAGCCCAGCCACCCCCACCAGGGGATCCCACATCCAGCTCATTGCTGTTATTTTTTCCACATAAATAGATCCAGAAGAGGAATTAATGTGTCCTGGGGACTGCTGACAGCTCTGGTTCTGCAGGAGGAGAGCAGGGAAAGGAATGGGGGGGGCTCGTTGGAAGAGGCAGCAAAGCAAAGGAGGCCTGAGGAAGCTGGGATCCTTTGGGATGGAGTTCAGGCATGGGATGGGCTCTGTGGGGACCCAGCTCCAACCCCTGCTCACTCAAGGGATGAGGTGGCAGCTCCTGTGACCAGCCAGCCCCAAAGCCATGACACTCCTGCTGGTTTTGGGGTGCAGCATTTTCCTTCTTCAGTGCTCCAAACTCCCCCAGGCTGCCAGGCAGGTCCAGCCTGGCCGTGGCTGAGCAGGAGGTGACCCCGGGGCAGGTCCAGCCCAGCCCAGACCCCCCAGCTCCCACACAGGGAGTAGGGGATGGAGTTGGGAGTAGGGGATGCCCTGCCCTGCCCTGTCCCACCCCTGCCCTACCCCAGTGAGAGGTCCATTACTTTCACTTGGATTTGCACCAAGATGAGTGGCTCCTAAGACCATTGGGTCACTATTATCCTTTGAAAGCAAGGAGACTGAGGTTTTATACTCAGATACAAGAGTTAGCAGTTCTCGTTGGTTTTACCTCTCCTAGGCAGGTAAGAAGGGTTTAACTTGTATTTTTAGAGTCATGATCTAATGTTTTGGTTGAAACTATACTTGCATATGGGGATACCAGGGATCAGTTTGGGTTTGAGGATTAGAAGCATTATGGGAATTATATGTCCTGCCCTGCCCTGCCCTGCCCCACCCTGCCCTGCCCCATCAGGGCTGGCAGAGCCCCCGGCAGCAGCCCCAGCCCCGCTCCCACCCCTCTCCAGCAGGGTCGGTGCTGTCCCCATTGTCCCCTGCACACCCAGCCCCAAGTGTCGCTGCAATCCTGGAACCAGCCTGGCTGGGCAGGGACCCAGGGAGCTGGGATGGGCTCCTGGAGCCTCTCTGCAAGGTGGGAATGGGCACCTATTGGGGAAGATGAAACAGGAAAGCCTTATAAATATGATTGCCTGGCAAAAGATTCTGAGAATATGGAAACATCAGTGAGATTGAAATGAAAGCAAGCTTTGAGATCCCTCAGTTACTGAACAACTGGAAAACAATGGTGTGGCCAGCTGAAGGTGATCCCCTTTTGATGGAACAACACCCTCTGCTTGCAGACAGGCCCAAGGGTCAGAGCAGACCCTGCCAGCTTGGCAGAAGGGGCCCAAAGAGGAGTTTTTAGGGTTTAAAATGTGACACAGTGTGGTAATGTAGTGATTCTTATAGGCTGTATGGAAATGCTATAGGATTTGTATCTTGGACTAGATTGGTGAGTGAGAATTAGAATATTCAACACAGAAGAAGATTTATTGTATTGGAATGGGAACCTCACTCTCTTGCCCTTTTACTCTCTCACCCTCTCATCCTCTCTCCCCCTCTCTTCTCTCAGGCCTGCTCTGAGCTGTGCCTGGCAGCTCCCAGCAGGGCCCTGCCCCCAGGCCCTTTGCAATAAACCCCAAGTTCCTGACCTGGCTGCAGAGATCTCTCATCTCTGTCTGTCCCCACTGTGCTACCCCCAACGCTCCTACAGGCACCCCCAGGCTCCCCTGTCCCATGGAAATCCATGGAATTCCATGCAAACATCTCCCACAGCTCCGGGTGTCCCCCAAAGTTCTGCTCCAAGCCTTGGCCACACCTCCCCCAGAGCTGGTCGGAAAGGGCAGAGGCACAAAAGGAAAGGCAAAACACAATTCCTGTCCTTTGGGAGCCTCAGTCTTTTGGAATTCATTTTCCTTTCACATCAGAATGAACAGAGAAATTCAGAAATCCTTCCCCAGGTGGAAATCTCATTTTGGAAATGTCAGAACCCTCGCCTGGAAATGCTTCGTTCTCCAGCACTGAAGCAGGAGGATTTGAAAAAGCAAATGTAATCTATAAATATGAGAATACTCCTAAAACATGGATCCTATTCCACATTATTGAAACTCCTATTACACCTCACTCTGTTCCATTAAAACAACAGCAAAAACCCTGAGTTAAATCCAACAAAAGCTGGAATTTAGGTGCCCCATTTTGAGCACAGATTATTTCCACTTCCAAGGGTGACTCTTCCCTCATTAGAGCTTCCCATTTTGGAAAAAGAAGGGGGATTTTTTTCCCCAAAATCCAGTACAGGTTGTAGCAATAGCTGCAATTCCTCTCAGTGCTCCCAACCTCAGGAATGTTCTCCCAGGGTGGGAGGGTTGGTGATGTGGGTGGGGGATGAAGGAAAGCAGGAGAGGAGCAGAGAGGTTTCAGCCTCTCCTAGACTCAGTAATTCCCTTTTAGATTCCCTGCTGGAAGAGCCTCCACGGACCCCACACCCTCCTGGATGAGACCTTCCCCAAAGCCAGGAGCCCAAGGGTTGTTGTTTAAAGGGGACACCTTTAAATTAACCCCAATAAAGGGACACATTAAAGGGACAAACTCTGCCTGGAAAGGACCCAGGCTGAGGGCTCTGAGCTGCTGAGGGAGGAATTTGCTCCCCTTGGAAAGGCCAGGCTGGACTCTGGGGCTTGGAGCACTCTGGGACAGTGAGAGGTGCCCCTGCCATGGCCCCGAGTGGGCTTTAGGGTCCTTCCAACCCCAACCATTCTGTGATTCCATGAAAGGCTTTCCTGGGGCTGAGAAATGTTCCAGCTGGGTGGGATAATCCAGCAGGATCCCCCTGCAGCAGCTCAGCAGAGCCCAGGCCTGGGAAAGATCAGCCAGGGATCCAACACCCACTGCCAGTGCAGGCAGGGAGGCTGGGAGGGACACTGAGCCTGATCTCCCCGATTCAGCTGCCAGATCCCCCAGATCCCAGTGTCCCTGCTGCTTCCCCCAGGATCCCAATGTCCCTGCTGCTTCCCACAGGACCCCAGTGCCCCTGGTGCTTCCCACAGGATCCCAGTGCCCCTGGTGCTTCCCACAGGACCCCAGTTCCTTCCCACAGGACCCCAGTGCCCCTGGTGCTTCCCACAGGATCCCAGTTCCTTCCCACAGGATCCCAGTGTCCCTGGTGCTTCCCACAGGATCCCAGTGTCCCTGCTCCTTCCCACAGAATCCCAGTTCTTTCCTACAGGATCCCAGTGTCCCTGCTGCTTCCCACAGGACCCCAGTGCCCCTGGTGCTTCCCACAGGACCCCAGTGCCCCTGGTGCTTCCCACAGGATCCCAGTTCCTTCCCACAGGATCCCAGTGTCCCTGGTGCTTCCCCCAGGATCCCAATGTCCCTGCTCCTTCCCACAGGATCCCAATGTCCCTGCTCCTTCCCACAGGATCCCAGTTCCTTCCCACAGATCCCAATGTCCCTGCTCCTTCCCACAGGATCCCAGTGTCCCTGGTGTTTCCCCCAGGATCCCAGTGTCCCTGGTGCTTCCCACAGGATCCCAGTGTCCCTGCTGCTTCCCACAGGTTCCTAGTTCCTTCCTACAGGATCCCAGTGTCCCTGGTGCTTCCCACAGGATCCCAGTTCCTTCCTACAGGATCCCAGTGCCCCTGCTCCTTCCCACAGGATCCCAGTTCCTTCCCACAGGATCCCAGTGTCCCTGGTGCTTCCCCCAGGATCCCAGTGCCCCTGGTGCTTCCCCCAGGATCCCAGTTCCTTCCCACAGGATCCCAATGTCCCTGCTGCTTCCCACAGGATCCCAGTGTCCCTGCTCCTTCCCACAGGATCCCAGTTCCTTCCTACAGGATCCCAGTGTCCCTGCTCCTTCACACAGGATTCCAGTTCCTCCCCACAGGATCCCAGTGTCCCTGTTCCTTCCCAGCTCCCCTGCTCCTTCCCAGTGCCCCTGATCCCTCCCACAGGATCCCAGTTCCTTCCCACAGGATCCCAATGCCCCTGCTCCTTCCCACAGGATCCCAATGCCCCTGCTCCTTCCCAGTTCCCCTGCTCCTTCCCAGTTCCCCTGCTCCTTCCCAGTTCCCCTGCTCCTTCCCACGCTTTGGGGGGTCTGCCTGAGGGAAGGGAAATCCCATAATGGTTTCAGGGCCTCACTCAGCCTTGCTGCTGCTCCAGCCCAGAGAGGCATTTCCATCTTTTCCAAAGCAGTGTTTGGGCTGTGTTTATGTGGAGAACACAGAAACAATTGAAGTGTAACGGCCTGAGTGTTCCTGAGCTCATTTCTGCTCACTGGGGCCGCTGTTCAGGCCACTAAATCACCCCTGGGCTCCCCTCCCTCCTCAGCACCAGCCCTTTATGGCAGCCCCAGGCTCTGGATGGGAGATTAACTTTTACAGTGATGCCTCAAGCCAATTCTGTGTTACTGCTGGGTGTGCTGCAGAATTCCAGCTCCACAGGAAAAACTGCATCCCAGGGAAAGCTGACAGAGCTGGGGAATGTCCCAGAGCAGCCCCAGAGAATGTTCAGAGCAGCTCCAGGGAATGTCCCAAAGTAGCCCCAGGGAATGTCCCAAAGCAGTTCCAGGGAATGTCCCAGAGCAGCCCCAGAGAATGTCCCAGAGCAGCCCCAGGGAATGTCCCAGAGCAGCCCCAGCCCCAGGGAATGTCACACACCAGCCCCAGCTCCAGGGAATGTCACACACCAGCCCCAGCCCCAGGGAATGTCCCAAAGCAGCTCCAGGGAATGTCACACACCAGCCCCAGCCCCAGGGAATGTCACACACCAGTCCCAGCCCCAGGGAATGTCCCAGAGCAGCCCCAGCTCCCTGAGGACCAAAGGTGTCCAGCAGCACCTCAGCTTGGAGCAGGAATTTGGGAAAGGGGGAACAGGGAAGTGCTCAGAACTCCTTTAATCCATGTTTAATAATTTCAGTGCCAGGGATTCTCCCTTGGCACCTCCTGACTGGGATGTGTGCTGTAATAAATCAGGCACAGGCTGGAAATGAAGGCTGCAGCCACCAGGAATTTTACAGGGAATTTTCCTTTTGTTGTCTTTGTCTGCACCAAACAATTCCAGCTTGTGACCCCAATAAGAGGCAGAGCTGAAGCCCTGCTTGGCTCAAAATTTCTTTCAATAAAAATGTTGCCACAGTCCAGGTATTTAAGATTTTAAAATAAGATTATCCGGGCACTAAATCAGGGTCTCACTGGTCCAAAAATGGAGTTTATTTAGATTAAGAAATAGAAATGTGTGGTATTCCCATGCTTTCTGAATAGAGAGAAGCTGTGAGAGAAGCAGAGAAAAGAATCATCAAAACAATTCTTATCTCATTTGCTGCTCCTGGTGTTTGCACATGAGGAATGTGTTGAGAAGGTTGTTTACTTGAAGGAATTTGGTAATTAGATTCTGGTAGAGATTTTTTATGTTAATTAACCTATCAGGTCCAAACTGTGTAGACTGTCAGTCTAGAGACAGCCATGAGTTAGTAGTTAGTTAGTGATAGTTGTTGTTAGTGGAATAGTCTGTGATAGAGTATAATATAGTACAATAAAGTAATTAATTAGTTAGTGATAGTTGTTGTTAGTGGAATAGTCTGTGATATAGTGTAATATAGTATAATAAAGTAATTAATTAAACTTCTGATATCATGGAGTTCTGCACATCATTCTTCCCTGACATCAGGCATGGTAGCACCAACAGAAATGAAGAGGCTGAAACCAAAACCAAGTGCAGCCTTTGGATGGATCCCTGTCTGGATCCCTGCCTGGATCCCTGCCTGGATCCTCCCCAGGAGCAGGAGCAGGAATTGTGCAGAGTTTGGATCAATCCCTGCCTGGATCCTCCCCAGGAGCAGGAATTGTGCAGAGTTTGGATCAATCCCTGCCTGGATCCTCCCAGGAGCAGGAATTGTGCAGAGTTTGGATCAATCCCTGCCTGGATCCCCTCAGCAGCAGGAGCAGGAATTGTGCAGTTTGGATCAATCCCTGCCTGGATCCTCCCACCAAGCAGGAGCAGGAATTGTGCAGACTTTGGATCAATCCCTGTCTGGATCCTCCCAGGAGCAGGAATTGTGCAGAGTTTGGATCAATCCCTGCCTGGATCCTCCCAGGAGCAGGAATTGTGCAGAGTTTGGATCAATCCCTGCCTGGATCCTCCCAGGAGCAGGAATTGTGCTGCCTTTGGATCAATCCCTGCCTGGATCCTCCCAGCAGCAGGAATTGTGCAGAGTTTGGATCAATCCCTGCCTGGATCCTCCCAGCAGCAGGAATTGTGCTGCCTTTGGATCAATCCCTGCCTGGATCCACCCCAGGAGCAGGAATTGTGCTACTTTTGGATCAATCCCTGCCTGGATCCTCCCAGGAGCAGGAATTTTGCTGGCTTTGGATCAATCCCTGCCTGGATCCACCCCAGGAGCAGGAATTGTGCAGAGTTTGGATCAATCCCTGCCTGGATCCTCCCAGGAGCAGGAATTGTGCTGCCTTTGGATCAATCCCTGCCTGGATTCTCCCCAGGAGCAGGAATTGTGCTACTTTTGGATCAATCCCTGCCTGGATCCTCCCAGGAGCAGGAATTGTGCTGGCTTTGGATCAATCCCTGCCTGGATCCCCCCAGCAGCAGGATTAGGAATTGTGCTGCCTTTGGATCAATCCCTGCCTGGATCCTCCCAGGAGCAGGAATTGTGCAGAGTTTGGATCAATCCCTGCCTGGATCCTCCCAGGAGCAGGAATTGTGCAGAGTTTGGATCAATCCCTGCCTGGATCCTCCCAGGAGCAGGAATTTTGCAGAGTTTGGATCAATCCCTGCCTGGATCCTCCCAGGAGCAGGAATTTTGCAGAGTTTGGATCAATCCCTGCCTGGATCCCCCAAGCAGCAGGAGCAGGAATTGTGCTGGCTTTGGATCAATCCCTGCCTGGATCTTCCCAGGAGCAGGAACTGTGCTGCCTTTGGATCAATCCCTGCCTGGATCCTCCCAGGAGCAGGAATTGTGCTGCCTTTGGATCAATCCCTGCCTGGATCCTCCCAGGAGCAGGAATTGTGCTGCCTTTGGATCAATCCCTGCCTGGATTCTCCCAGGAGCAGGAATTGTGCTGGCTTTGGATCAATCCCTGCCTGGATCCTCCCAGGAGCAGGAATTGTGCTGGCTTTGGATCAATCCCTGCCTGGATCCTCCCAGGAGCAGGAATTGTGCAGAGTTTGGATCAATCCCTGCCTGGATCCTCCCAGCAGCAGGAATTGTGCAGAGTTTGGATCAATCCCTGCCTGGATCCTCCCAGCAGCAGGAATTGTGCTGGCTTTGATGGATCTCTGCCTGGATCCTCCCCAGGAGCAGGAGCAGGAATTGTGCAGAGTTTGGATCAATCCCTGCCTGGATCCCCCCAGCAGCAGGAGCAGGAATTGTGCAGAGTTTGGATGATCCTCCCAGGAGCAGGAACTGTGCTGGGTGTGTTGAATCCCAGCAGTTTTGCCCCACTCCCTGTGCAGAGCTCAGTCCCTGCCCTTCCCCAGGCCCTGCAGGGAGCGTCAGGAGAGGCTCAGGAACCTGAGGAGTGGGGCCAGTTAAACACAGATCCCTGTGGCCCCTGTGACCTGAAGAGTTTTGGGCACATCCCACCCTCCTCACAGCCAGGGATTGCTCCCTGATCCCTTTTCCCTGTTCCCCCGTGTGAAAAATGCCAATCACTTTTTAAAAAAAATTTAGAAGTTTAATAGTAATAAAATGGTCATAAAAATAGTAATAGAATTAGAGTAATAAAAATTTGGATATTTGGATCAGGACAATACGAGACAACAGAAACAAAGAGTTCCAGACAGTCCAGGTGCCTCTTTCTGGTCAAAATAAGCCCGAAAAAGGACCCACGTTAACAGAGGATTAACCCTTAAAAGCAACAGCCTGTTGCATATTCATACACCTCATCCATGATGCATAAATTCCATTCAAACACAGGATTCTGTCTGGGCAATGTCAGCTGCTTCCTGTGAATCCTGAGGCATCTTCAGGGCTGAGCAAGGTGGGAGGAACTCAATAAGAGAGCAGTAAATTCTTTTTCTCTGAAAGATTCAGGTGTCCTGTGGCTGCTATCTCGCTGCGAGTCCTTTCTTTAAAAAAAGTATCTTACATAGCATCGTTTCTATTTTAACATTTTGTTATAACCTAAAACTATATTTAACACACTACTTAAGAGAATTAATACAGCATAACTTTCTAACAGAACATGTATAATATTCATTTGAATATTTGAGAAAAGCCAATATAAAATACACATTTTTCACATCCCTCATTCCTGCAGCTCGTCCCCCCTGCCCACAGCTCCTCAGCAGGAGCTGCTCCAGCAGCCCTGGGCACACAGGAGCACTGTGGAAATCCAATTATCCCAGTGAGACACTGTGGGGCTGCATCCTCAGGAGTTCAGTAGCACAGGGGGTTTGGGAGGAGGAGGAGTCTTGGGTCCTCTTGCTGGTCAGAGTCACTTCAAGAAATGTTAGAAAGTCTTTTTTCTTAGCTTGGCGCTTGAAGAAGGAGTCAGAGCTCTTCTTTTCTCGTTCTCAAGGTTGTTTATTGTTTCTTATCTATAAAATTCTTTCTCCTGCCTTGCTGAGGTCTGCTCAGCAGGACAGTTCCAGGCACTCTGCCTGCCCCAGGGCAGTGTTATGTCTTTATACTAAAAATTACATATACAATGTTTACAATTACTTCCCAATACCTATCACCTATGTTAGACAGTGAACTTCTACTCTAAACCAATCTAAAAGTGCCAACATCACAGCAGAAGATGGAGGCCAAGAAGAAGAAGAAAGGCTGGACATGCCCAGATCTCTCTATCTTGCTTCTTGAATCTCTATTCTAAAAAACTCTAAAATCTACTTTTTTACTTCATGATAAATTCACTATTATTCTACTTAACTCACAGGGTTTCTGTTCCAAGGTTGTTGGACACAACCCCTGTGAGAGCTGGAGTTAAAACTCAGGAGGAGAGGGACACTGAAATCAGGCAGAGAGAAAGTCCCTGACGCAGTTTTGGGGATGGAAAAGGATTCCCTCGGGTGCTGTCCCGGTCACCAGAGCAGAGATCAGTGCTCAAGGGCTCTGGGACACAGGAGAGGAGTGGATTCAGTGTCTGCTCCAGATCCTGCTTGGTTCTGGATGCTGCAGATCCTGAGGGCTCGCAGATCTTCATCTAAGGTTGGTAACTTGCTCTACAGGTCATAATCAAAACCACAGAGGCATCTTGGGCTCTGTGCCAGGGTCTCTGAGCCCTTTGGCAGCTCTGGGCTGCTCAGGACAGCCAGAGGGATGTCCTGGGTTCTGACAGAGGAGGAGGAGCCTTCCTCCAGAAGGGGCTGGTTCTGGCTCTGGTGACTCCACAAGGTGCAGGTGACCCTGGGAAATGTCCTGCCAAGTTCACCTCGAGCTTGGGAATGACCAGAGAGCATCAGGGAGTTATTCAGGACTGCTGGAAGGGGGGGAGCTGAAGAAGGCAGAGGGGGCCCAGCTTTCCTTTCCTGCAAAATCCCTGCAGCTGCAAGTGCAGCTCAAACCAGGCCAGTTATTGAAACTCTCCCCAAATCCTTCATTGGGAAGGCATCAGGAGGAGCTGCTGGAGCAGCAATCCCTTCTCTGCCCCAGCCTGGCACAGGAGGATGGCACTGCCACATTCCCAGGCTGCTCCAAGAGCAGGAGGAGCTGCCTGGGGATTTGTCCATCCCTCCCAGAGCTGGTCATTAATGACCCCCTGCCCCTGCTCCTTTTCTCCTCCTGGCTGCCCTCAGGATCTGCAGCATCCAGAACCAAGCAGGATCTGGAGCAGACACTGAATCCACTCCTCTCCTGTGTCCCAGAGCCCTTGGGCACTGATCTCTGCTCTGGTGACCGGGACAGCACCCGAGGGAATCCTTTTCCATCCCCAAAACTGTGTCAGGGACTTTCTCTCTGCCTGATTTCAGTGTCCCTCTCCTCCTGAGTTTTTCCTCCAGCTCTCACAGGGGTTGTGTCCAACAGCCTTGGAACAGAAACCCTGTGAGGAACCCCTGAGGGAGCTGAGGGTGCTCAGCCTGGAGAAAAGGAGACTCAGGGCTGCCCCTATCACTCTGCACAGCTCCTGAAAGGTGCCTGTGCTCAGCTGGGGCTGGGCTCTTTCTCCAGCAGCACTGACACAACCAGAGCACACAGCCTCGAGCTGTGCCAAGGGAAATACAGGTTGGATAGCAGGAAAAAGTTTTTTACAGAAAGGTGATAAAGTTCTGGAATGGCTGCACAGGGAGGTGGTGGAGTCCCCATCCCTGGGGGTGTTTAACAAAGCCTGGATGTGGCACTGGGTGCCAGGGTTTATTGAGGTACTGGGGCTGGGTTGGACTCAATGATCTTGAAGGTCTCTTCCAGTCCAGTGATTCTGTGAATTGTGTGATTTCACAGCCATGAGGAAATTCCCTATAATGAGGTGACATCTTTGTCCTTGTGAGCAGGGAGGGGACAAGGGACCTGCTGGAGCTGTGCCAGGGGGATTTGGGATGGATCTCAGGGAAAGGTTCTACCCCAGAGGTGCTGGCACTGCCCAGGGAATGGTCCCAGCCCCGAGGCTGCCAGAGCTCCAGGAGGGTTTGGACAGCGCTGCCAGGGATGCCCAGGGTGGGATTTTGGGGTGTCTGGGCAGGAACAGGGGCTGGACTGGGTGATCCTGGGGGTCCCTTCCAGCCCAGGATATTCCCTGATTGCCCAGCAGCCTCTCCCAGCCTTTCCCACCCCCATCCCCAGGGAAGCTGAAGTGTTTTCTCAGGAGCAGCTGCAAAGCTGGGGGAGTTTCTACTCAGGGATACATTTAAATAATGCTGCTGGTTCCAGTCCAATTTGGATGAAAACCAACAAGCAAAAGGGAAAAAAAAAAAAAAGGAAAAATAAAAAAAGAGAAAAAGAGGAATTTCTTACAAATTTGCTTTTGGCCACCTCCAGCTCCTCAGGGATGGGATGAGTTTGGGGATGTTGCTTTTCACTTTCTGCTGGAGGACAATTCTTGAAGGCGAGAGAAATGTGCATGGAGAGGATCTGAAACCTTTGCTCTCCTGTGTGTGGTTTGTCCCCTCAGGACCCTGCCTGGGTGGGTGCTCAGCAATCCCTGAGGCTGCTGGGCTTTCGTGGGCACAGCCAAGGGCTGTCACTGTCCCTGTCCCTGTCCCTGTCCCTGTCCCGGCCCTGTCCCTGTCCCTGTCCCTGTCCCTGTTGCTCTGTCCCTGTCCCCATCCCTGTCCCTGTCCCTCTCCCTGTCCCCATCCCTGTCCCTGTCCCAGCCCTGTCCCTGTCTCTGTCCCCATCTCTCTCCCTGTCCCAGCCCTGTCCCTGTCCCTGTCGCTCTGTCCCTGTCCCTGTCCCTGTCCCTGTTGCTCTGTCCCTGTCCCATCCCTGTCCCTGTCCCAGCCCTGTCCCTGTCCCCATCCCTGTCCCTGTCCCTCTGTCCCTGTACCATCCCTGTCCCCATCCCTCTCCCTGTCCCTTCCCTGGGGCCCAAGGGCCAGGTGGGAGCTCTGGGGGGACTCTGGCAGCATCCAGAGCCTGGACAGGAAGAGCTCTGAGGCCATGGAGAGGCCAGGTCAGTGCTGTTTGTCCCCAAGGAAGCACTGGCTGTCCCCAGGGCAGCATTGGGTGTCCCCAGGGCAGCATTGGGTGTCCCCAGGGCAGCATTGACTGTCCCCAAGGAAGCACTGGCTGTCCCCAAGGAGGCACTGGCTGTCCCCAGGGAAGCACTGGCTGTACTCAGTGAGCATTGGCTGTCCCCAGGGAGCACTGGCTGTCCCCAGGACAGCATTGGCTGTCCCCAAGGAAGCACTGGCTGTCCCCAAGGAAGCACTGGCTGTCCCCAGGGAGCATTGGGTGTCCCCATGGAGCATTGGGTGCCCCCAAGGAAGCACTGGCTGTCCCCAGGAAGCACTGGATGTCCCCAAGGAAGCACTGGCTGTCTCCAAGGAAGCACTGGCTGTCCCCAGACAAGCACTGGATGTCCCCAAGGAAGCATTGGCTGTCCCCAAGGAAGCACTGGCTGTCCCCAGGGAAGCATTGGCTGTCCCCAGGGAGCATTGGCTGTTCCCAAGGAATCACTGGCTGTCCCCAGGGAGCATTGGCTGTTCCCAAGGAAGCACTGGCTGTCCCCAGGGAAGCATTGGCTGTCCCCAGGACAGCATTGGCTGTCCCCAAGGAAGCACTGGCTGTCCCCAGTGAGCATTGGCTGTCCCCAAGGAAGCACTGGCTGTCCCCAGGGAAGCACTGGCTGTCCCCAAGGGCTCCTAGGGCAGGGAAGTCACCCCCAGGACACAGCTGGGTGGGTTTGGGAGCTCCAAGCCTTGGCATGAGCTGTTTCCCAGGAGCTGGGAGGGGCAGGGAGCCCAGAGCTGGGCACCAGGAGGGGGCTGGTCCCTGTGTGCTCATCAGGACACACAGAGGGGATCTGATGGATGACAGAGCAGCGAATTCATTTCAAGCTCTGTTGAGAACAGGGAGGGAAAGGAAGGAGGGGATCGATTCCTGCCAAAAGAATAAAATCCAGCAGCAGGAACATCTCATTTCCTGGGTGCTCAGGGGGCTCAGGAGGCACCTGAGGTTGATCCAGAGGCTCCCTGGGTGAGATGAATGGCTGGGGGCAGCTGGGAAAAATGGGAATTTCTATAGAAAACAAGGATGTAGAGTAGGGGTGAGCTGAGAGTGGGATTCAGGGGGAGCCAGGGCAGTCAGAGCCTGGGGCTATGGAGAGCCTGGGGCTGGGAAGGCTTTCCTGGGAGAAACCTTTTCTGGGAAGGTTCAGGGAGCAGGTTCTGCACTTGGAGCTGCCTATGGCCCAGGTTCCCATCTTGAAAAGAAGTTTTTCCCTCAGTATCCAAATGAAAATGAACACCAGAAAGGAAAATGAATATTTGGTTTAGAGAGCCTTGAACTCCTCAAGAAATTCATCAACATCAATAAAGGCATTGTGGAGCAGGTGGAAATTGTATTTACACTCCATTTTCCAGCAGAAGAAAAGGATTCTGAACATTGCCCAGGAGGTTTGGTCCTTGGGGAGGGGGGGATGCTGCAAACAAGGATTCACCAGGGTGCTCTGCACGGTGCACTGCAGGTGACAGGGCTGTGCAGGTGACAGTGCTGTGCAGGTGACAGTGCTGTACAGGTGACAATGCTGTAGGGGTGACAGTGCTGTGCAGGTGACAGTGCTGTAGGGGTGACAGTGCTGTAGGGGTGACAATGCAGTGCAGGTGACAGTGCTCTGCAGGTGACAGGGCTGTGCAGGTGACAATGCTGTAGAAGTGACAATGCTGTAGGGGTGACAGTGCTCTGCAGGTGACAGTGCTGTACAGGTGACAATGCTGTGCAGGTGACAGTGCTGTGCAGGTGACAATGCTGTGCAGGTGACAGTGCTGTGCAGGTGACAGTGCTGTAGGGGTGACAGGGCTGTGCAGGTGACAGTGCTCTGCAGGTGACAGTGCTGTGCAGGTGACAGTGCTGTAGGGGTGACAGTGCTCTGCAGGTGACAGTGCTCTGCAGGTGACAATGCTGTAGGGGTGACAGTGCAGTGCAGGTGACAGTGCTGTGCAGGTGACAGGGCTGTGCAGGTGACAGTGCTGTAGGGGTGACAGTGCTCTGCAGGTGACAGTGCTCTGCAGGTGACAGGGCTGTGCAGGTGACAGTGCTGTAGGGGTGACAGTGCTCTGCAGGTGACAGGGCTGTACAGGTGACAGTGCTCTGCAGGTGACAATGCTGTAGGGGTGACAGTGCTGTGCAGGTGACAGTGCTGTGCAGGTGACAGTGCTCTGCAGGTGACAGGGCTGTAGGGGTGACAGTGCCGTAGGGGTGACAGTGCTCTGCAGGTGACAGGGCTGTGCAGGTGACAGGGCTGTAGGGGTGACAATGCTGTAGGGGTGACAGTGCTCTGCAGGTGACAGGGCTGTAGGGGTGACAGGGCTGTGCAGGTGACAGGGCTGTGCAGGTGACAGTGCTGTAGGGGTGACAGTGCCGTAGGGGTGACAGGGCTGTGCAGGTGACAGTGCTGTGCAGGTGACAGTGCTGTAGGGGTGACAGTGCTCTGCAGGTTACAGTGCAGTGCAGGTGACAGTGCTCTGCAGGTGACAGTGCTCTGCAGGTGACAGGGCTGTGCAGGTGACAGTGCTGTAGGGGTGACAGTGCTCTGCAGGTGACAGTGCCGTAGGGGTGACAGTGCTGTAGGGGTGACAGTGCCGTAGGGGTGACAGGGCTGTGCAGGTGACAGTGCTCTGCAGGTGACAGGGCTGTGCAGGTGACAGTGCTGTAGGGGTGACAGTGCTCTGCAGGTGACAGTGCTCTGCAGGTGACAGGGCTGTGCAGGTGACAGTGCTGTAGGGGTGACAGTGCTCTGCAGGTGACAGGGCTGTAGGGGTGACAATGCTGTAGGGGTGACAGTGCTGTGCAGGTGACAGGGCTGTGCAGGTGACAGCCACACCGAGGTCACTGCCCAGTCCCCAGTGTCTGACTCCCTGCCCAGGCCCAGCAGTGGCAAATGGGAGCACACAGGGCCTGAGGGAGGTCATTCCTGGGCCATGCTCTGCAAATCTGCTTTGCCACAGCTTTTGAGCCCAGCTCCGCAATCTCTCTTTATCTCTTCAGGTTAAAAATTCATTCCATTCTCCCCATCTCTGAAACAAAACCTGCCAGACAAAAGTGAACCACTCAGGCCATTATTTCCCCGTGCATTCAGCACAGAAAGGACATTTATAATGTAGGAAGCAGGGGAGAATTGTCTGCCACTGCTCAAAAATATCTCCTCCATTTCAAACATGACTTTATTGTTTCTTTTCTTGTTGTTTCTTTCTTTTTTCCCCCTAATGCAAGCGAATCCTGCAGGCAGCAGCCTGGTCCTGCCCAGGGCAGCTCCATCTGAGCTGTGAGTCAGAGAGCATGGGGCAAAAATAGCCTTGATGATGTAATTAATGAGTATTTTCAGAGCAGGGACAAAGGGCTACAGATGAAGTCACTGGGCCTCATGGCACTTCCTGGCTGCTGCTTTGCCTAATGCAGCCTTTGGGTTTCATTCAGTGTTCTGTGCTGGTGGAGGTTCAGAATCTCTGCTGTTCCTCCCTTCCCAAAGTGGGGCTGCTCAGCTGCAGGGAGAGAACTCTGAGCAGGGACATCTGAAACGCTGAGAAGGCTTTGCAGGAGCACAGGAACCATCCTGGAAGGGAAAGGAAGGATTGGGGCAGAGCTGAGGGAGCTGGGCAGGGGCTGAGCCTGGAGCAAAGGAGGCTCAGGGGGCCCTTGTGGCTCTGCACAGCTCCTGCCAGGAGGGCACAGCCGGGGGGGTCGGGCTGGGAACAGGGACAGGAGCAGAGGGAACGGCCTCAGGCTGGGCCAGGGCAGGTTGGATTGGATATTAAGGAAAATTCCTGCATGGAAAGGGGTGCCCAGCCCTGGCCCAGCTGCTCAGGGAGGTTTGCAGTCCCCATCCCTGCAGGTTTAAACCCCTGTGGCTTTTGGGGGACACAGTCAGTGTGGCCCTGGCCATGCTGGGGATACTGGCTCCATGATTCTGAGGGTCTTTTCCCACCTGAATGATTCCATGGCTCCATGGCTTTAGCAATGTCATTTTTGGGGCTTCTGGTGGCTCAGACAAAGTTCAGGTCCCAGAAGCCACCCTGCCCTTTACCAAAGAGCTTCCAATTACCAGCAATTACCTGAAAATACCCCAAAAGAGCCCCTTTCCCTGCAGGATCCTCGATGCTCTGCACATAGAAAAGCTCTTCCCTCCTTCCTGAGCCAGGCCCAGCCACAGCAGAGAATTTCCAACCAGCCCCAGACAGCTGATTGGGAATCTGGGAAGTTTCTCTGGGAACAAATGTCCAGATTGCTCTGACTGACCCTGGGAAGCTGCTCTGGGGGCACTTTGCTGAGGGAGGCAGAAAACCCCATTTAGGGCTGACAGTGGAGCTTTTCATCCATTCCAAAGCCTCCTGCAGGGGGAAATTTTCTGGTGCCAATCCCTACAAAGAGTTCTGCAATTGTTCCAGGTGAGGCAAAGCACTTTTCATGTCTAAAAGGATCCAGTCTGATCCTCTCACTGCCTCACTCAGCATTCTGGGGGATTCTCTGGAAGACTTTGCAGTGCTGGCTGTAAAACCCCCCTGGGCTGGAGAGGCTCCTGTCCTGTTCCTCCAACCTGGCACCAGCAGCCAAACCAGCAGCAGGACTTTGATGGGCACAGGGGAAAGTTGCACTGCACAGTTCTGGTGTTTGGAGTGGCTTTTAGGGAATATCTTGAGTTCCAGGTGGTTCCTTCCTTCAGGACATCCCAAGCCAGCCCCTGCCCTGTCCCCTGGAATGTACCTCAGTGTCTTGGTTTGGAAAGCCACGAGTCCGCTAAGGAAGGCAGGAGACTCCCCTGACATGGAGAATGTAAACCCTCCCCACCCCTCTGAATTGGTGAAAATTTTAAATTAAGGGGCTCTCAGGCAAAAAATATGGGAGCAGGAATAACAGTTCTTTAATAGAGCAGAAAATAAAAGGATAAAATAAACAATGCAGTACACTAGAACAACACTGCCAGAGTCAGAACCCAACCTGACACCCTGTGGGTCAGGGTGTTGGCAGCAGAACCATTGGAATTGTGGCTCAGTCCTCATCTGGAACACTCAGTCCTTCCCCCTCTGCAGGTGATGCCTTTCTTTTCCATGTTAACTTCTTGAGTTTCCATAATGTTGCAGATTTGTTCCTAATTAAAATGATCCCACAGGACGGGCTCACCTGGAAGGCCCTGATGTGAAATCTCAGATCACTTCCAATGTAGGAGAGCATTTTGTGGGAGCAGAGCTCCAGAGCAGCTGAGCAGTGCCCAGGAAGGGGAGCAGGGCCTCCCTCAGCTACAGCCCAGCCCAGAGGCACACAGGGGGAGGGGAGCTGCATTGATTTCACAGGATCATGGAATGGCTTGGGTTGGAAAGGACCTTAAAAATCACCCAGTGCCACCCCTGCCATGGCAGGGACACCTCCCACTGTCCCAGGCTGCTCCAGCCCCAATGTCCAGCCTGGCCTTGGGCACTGCCAGGGATCCAGGGGCAGCCCCAGCTGCTCTGGGCACCCTGTGCCAGGGCCTGCCCACCCTGCCAGGGAACAATTCCCAATTCCCAATATCCCATCCAGCCCTGCCCTCTGGCACTGGGAGCCATTCCCTGTGCCCTGTCCCTCCATCCCTTGGAAATCCTGTCTCTCCATGTTTCCTGGGGCTCCCTCAGGCCCTGCAAGGCCACAATGGGGTCACCCCTGGTCTCCTCTCCAGGTGAGCACCCCCAGCTCTCCCAGCAGAGCTGCTCCATCCCTGGGATCACCCTGGAGCCTCCCTGGGCTCTGCAGCAGCTCCAGGTCCCTCCTGTGCTGGGCTCTGCAGGAAGGGTCTCACCTGTGTGACAGAGGAGACAATCTCTGCCAGGGCTGTGGCTGAGGCAGCCCAGGGGCTGCAGAGACCCTCAGCAAAGCTCTCCAGGTTTTGCTCCATTGTCCCCATAGAAAGGCCAGGACAGGGTTGGGACACACTCTGGGTTTGTCCCCAGCTGCTCCTCAGCCCCAAGGCCACCAGCCAGGGCCAGCAGCTCCAGGCAGCAGCAGCAGCACATCCACCCTTGGCTGGAACTGCCTGCCCAGCTCCTGCTGCTTTTCCCCAGCTCCTGCTGCCCCAGCTGTAGGAATGACAGGGGGTAGGATGGTCAGGATGGATGGAGATGAGAGATCTCTGCAGCCAGGTCAGGAACTTGGGGTTTATTGCAAAGGGCCTGGGTGCAGGGCCCTGCTGGGAGCTGCCAGGCACAGCTCAGAGCAGGACTGAGAGAGAGAGGGGGAGAGAGGATGAGAGGGTGAGAGAGTAAAAGGGTAAGAGAGTGAGGTTCCCGTTTCAATACAATAAATCTCTTCTGTGTTGAATATTCTAATTCTCACTCACCAGTCTAGTACAAGATACAAATCCTACAGCATTTCCATACAGCCTATAAGAATCATTACATTACCACACTGTGTTACATTTTAAACCCTAAAAACTCCTCTTTGGGCCCCTTCTGCCAAGCTGGCAGGGTCTGCTCTGCCCCTTGGGCCTGTCTGCAAGCAGAGGGTGTTGTTCCATCAAAAGGGGATCACCTTCAGCTGGCCACACCATTGTTTTCCAGTTGTTCAGTAACTGAGGGATCTCAAAGCTTGCTTTCATTTCAATCTCACTGCTGGTTTCCATATTCTCAGAATCTTTTGCCAGGCAATCATATTTGTAAGGCTTTTTTGTTTCATCTTCCCCAACACCTCTCAGGTTTTATGTTACTGGAATGGTTCCCAAGGTATCAAAAAGTCTTTTTTTCTAGTCCTGTGCTCAAGGAAGAAGTTGAGATTCCTCAGCTCTGGTTCTCAAGGTTGTTTATTTTCTGTTATCTGTTCCATTCTCTCTCTGACCTGCTGAGATCTGTCCAGCACGTTGGTTCATGGCACACTGACTGCCCTTGGGGTGGTGTTATCTGTTTATACTAAAAACTACCTGTACTTTATTTACAATAATTTTCCAATACCTATCACCTATGTTAGACAGTCTGTCTCTACTCTAAACCAATCCAAAAGTGTCACCATCCCAGCAGAAGATGGAGGACAAGAAGGAGAGAAAGACAGAACATGCCCAGATTCCTCCATCTTGCCTCCTGAACCCCCATTCTAAATCCCCAAAATTCTACATTTTCACCCTGTGATAAATTCACTGTCATTCTACTCAAACTCTTGTGGCTTGTAACTCCTCACACAAAGTTGGGAATTGTTTCCATGGGTTAAAATCAAAGGCACAGGTGTCTGTGACTCCGTGCCAAGGTCTCTGAGCCCCCTGCCAGGGCCTCAAGTCCTCCAGGGCAGCCAGAGCAATGTCCTGGGTTCTGACAAACACCCAGCTCCTGCTGCCCCTCAGCCAGGTGGGAATGAAGGTGAACTCACCCCAGGAAAGGTTCCCACACAACCAGGGAGCTCCTCAGCCCAGCTCAGGCAGATCCTCTGCTTTTGCTTTATATCAAAAGAGGATTTCAATGAATTCCCTCAGCTCCTTTCCAGAGATGTGTAATTGCTGCTGTGGCAACAGCACAGGAGAAGCTGCTTTCCACCCCATGCTTCATTAACTTGCCCCTAACTGGCCAAGTAAACAAAACCAAATTAGTCCTGGCTCGGGCTGAATTCCTTCAAGGAATCTGGAGAGGACATGGAAAGGACTCAGTGCTTGAGACAGAAGCTACACAATGAGCAGGAAATCCTTCAGGTCGAAAATGCTCCTGCACTTACTGAGAATAATCAACAGCTGCTGTCCTGGCGTGCCCAGAAAGATTAACAAACAGTGCCTTCATTTGTATGAGGGCATTTTGCTCTCCTTCCTTCTATTAATGATGATTGGGAGTGAATTAAGTGCTGTGGCTGCTCATTTTTCATCCTTTGTGCTCTCAGCTGCCTCTGAGAATAGAACAGCACAGGGGGAAGATTCCAAATGTGCACACACAGGAGCTGCTGAGGGCTGGAAAGCCTCAAAATCCTGGGAAAGGGGAAAGCAACAGCAGCATCCTCTCTCCAGGGTTCAGTTCCATGTGGTGGCTTCTGGCCAAGGCCCAAACCTGCTTTTCCAAGTAGCTGGTGGGATGATCACTGCCTCAGCCCTTCAGCCATAGCTGGCTCCAGAGGGAGGGAGTGACAAATTCAAGTGGCCACAGAGCTCTCTGCTGAACATCAGCATTGTTCCTGTCCCTTCCAAGGGTCAGAGGCACCCAGAGCCCCCCACAGCAGCTGAATCAGGGGATCTCAGCAGCTCAGGGGCATTGGGAGGTGGTGGAACTGCAGTGGGAACCAGCTGCTCTGGGCTGAGCTGAATCCCAGCCCAGCCTGCTGATTGCCACAGCACCTCCCAGCAGCCCTGCTCAGGCAGGACTGGCTCCTCCAGCCCTCCCCAGCCCCAGCAGAGCCTCCTGCTCCTGTCCTTGCCCACTTTTGGAGGACAGAAGGCTGAGAAATGAACAGGGTGTAGAGGCAGGGTGAGGGGCTGGGGCTGACAGCAGGGTCTCTATCTGATAACCATTATCTCTCTGGCCTTCTGCCTCCCTCAGCCCTTACCCCCAGATGTCCTGGCATGACAAAATCCCACTGCCTGCAGCAGGGCTGGGATCCTGCCCCTGCACTCCATAAAAGCCTCTCTGACAGCTGCTGAGCTTTGCTGGGCAAGGGTTAAAGCAGTGCACAGAATAAAATGTTTACATCTTGGATCAGCAGCTCCTCCCCGGCTGAGTGCATTTCAAGGGCAATATTTAGCAGAGGACAAAAAGCATTGGAGGGGCTGGATTTGTCTCCTTGCTCATTGGAAGCCCCCCAGATTCGAGCTCCTGAGTCCTGGGAGCCCCTCTGTGCTCAGGGAAATCAGGCACTGAGCCCTGCAGGGCTGTGGGATCCAGCTCCCAGCAAACCTCCTCTGGCACTGGGAATTCTCAGCTGCAACTGAGATTTTTCCTTATTATTGTTTCCTAAGCAAGCAGTAAAGGCGATAAAGAAAATCTGAGGGAAATGGGGCTGTTCCCAGCATGTTCCAGCTCTCCTGCACTCGGATCCTGCTTCTCCTGCTGCTGCTCCATCTCCTCCCGCCTGAGCTTGTCAAAAGCTTTCCTGGTCAGGGCCAGGATTTGAGCCAAGAAGGAGGTGAGAAAACCTCCCCTGGATTTCAGCAGGAAATTCAGCAGGGGATGATCCTGGGTTGGGTTCTGCAGGAACTTGTTGCAAAAGGGGCTCTGGGAAAAGGTCTCTGACCCTCCTGCCAAGAAGGTCTGAAGGGAGCTCAGAGTTGGGGCTGGGACAGAGGGATGTGACTCCTGAGGATGCCCTGCTGGCTCTCCTCCAGCTCAGGATGCTCCTGCCTCCATGGGATGCAGCTGGAGATGCCCAGGGCACAGCCTGGACCCGCAGGGATGCAGCCCTGGCCCTTCCCAGCTGCACTTCTGCATTTCTTTGGGAGGCTGGAGTTCCCTGAGCCCCCCAGCTCCCAACTCCAGGCAGCCCCAGCCCCACAGGAGCCACCCCAGGGGTGCTGCAGGATCAGTCTGAGCTGGGGAAGCAGGATTTGGGGACAGTTGTGTTCTTGTGAGCATCGTTAAATCCCTCAGAGCCTGGCCAGGGGAGAGGGGTGGGGAGAGAGGCTCCTGTTGGGAGCTCAGAGCAGGACTGAGAGAAGAGAGGGGGAGACAGGATGAGACGGTGAGAGAGCAAAGGGGTAAGAGAATAAAAGAGTAAGAGAGCAAAGTTTTTGTTCCAACACAATAAATCTTCTTCTGTGTTGAATATTCTAATTCTCACTAACCAATCTAGTACAATACACAAATCCTAGAGCATTTACATACAGCCTATAAGAATCATTACATTACCATACTGTGTTACATTTTAAACCCTAAAAACTCCTCTTTGGGCCCCTTCTGCCAAGCTGGCAGGGTCTGCTCTGACCCTTGGGCCTGTCTGCAAGCAGAGGGTGTTGTTCCATCAAAAGGGGATCACCTTCAGCTGGCCACACCATTGTTTTCCAGTTGTTCAGTAACTGAGGGATCTCAGAGCTTGCTTTCATTTCAATCTCGCTGATAGTTTCCATATTCCCAAAATCTTTTGCCAGGCAATCATATTTATAAGGTTTTCCTGTTTCATCTTCCCCAACACCCAGGCTGGAAGGGTGATTAAACCCCCTGAGCTCCCCCATCACTGCAGCACCAGGGTCTGATGGTCCTGAGCTGCTCAGCACCCCCTGTGTGCTGGGAGAAGGTGGGATGGGAGCAGGAGAGGGGTGGGAGAGGGTTCAAACACCCTCATTGCTCCCAAACCTTCCAGGCAGAGCAAATACACTGAGAAAACAGGCAGGAACAGCTTGGGAAGTGCCCCAGTGAAAGGGCTGCAGATGCTGGTGTTTTTCCAAGCAGCAGGGGGAAAAAAAATCCAACAAAATATCTGGGAGTTTATTTGGAAAGGCTCTGAAAGCCCCTGGTAAAGCTGAGACTGCTGGGATCTGAAATAAATATTTGATTGCTGTTTCATTCTCCCTCTGCAAGAAAAGGTGAAAAATATTAAAGATGACCTCGTGCTCCAGCTGTATTGGAGTATTGACTCAAAGGATTCAGAATAAATAAACCCAGAGTGCTGGGAATAGCTCTTTTTATGGAAAGGAGGCACCTCATTGGGGAAAACACCAAATCCCAGACAGAAAAGGTGTAAAAAACCCACCTCAAACAAACACCAAAGAGGCCCCAGTGTGATTAATTGTGGTGTTTGTGAGGGTTTTCAGGATGAGGTGAGAGATGAGAATTGACTCTAAGTTCTTAGAAGGCTGATATATTATATTATATTATATTATATTATATTATATTATATTATATTATATTATATTTATTATATATATTATATTATATTATATTATATTATATTATATTATATTATATTATATTATATTATATTATATTATATTATATTATATTATATTATTTGTGCCATCCTAAAACTATACTAAAGAAAGAGAAGGGGTACATCAGAAGGCTAAACAAGAATGATAATGAAAGCTCATGACTGACTCCTCAGAGTCCAACACAGCTGGACTGGGATTGGTCATTAATTAAAAACAATTCACATGAACCCAATCAAACATTCAACTGTTGGTAAACAATCTCCAGACTACATTCTCAAGCAATCAGATAATTGTTGAATAAAAACAATAATTATTTTCATTTTTTTCTGAGGCTTCTCAGCTTCCCAGGAAAAAATCCTGGGCAAAGAAGGTTTTTCAGAAAATATCATGGTAACAGTGCCCTGCCTCTGTCCACGCTGCTGCTCTGGGACATGGCCCTGGCACTGCTCAGGAGGGCACAGCAAACACCAGCTGCCTTTTGCCATCCCCTGCTCTTCCCATCCTTTCCTCTCCTGCCTCCAGCAGCCCCTGACTGGAGGCTTTGGGCTGGGTTTTCAAAGCCTGGTGGAGCAGGAAAGGCTTTGAAAGTCAGGCTTGGAAGGTTGGGAAGGGAGATGCTCCCCCAAAGTATGCAAAGGCATAAAAGGAGCCCCAGACAGACCCAGACATTTCCCCAGAGTTTGGAGCTGATCTGTGGAAAGAATAATCTGATTTTGCAGCTCCAGGGCCCAAACCCCACCTCATTCCCATTGGGACATCAATTCCTGCCTGCTCCTGGTGCCCCAGCGTGGGCACCACCCTGGTGCTGTTGCTCAGGTGCCACATCATCTTCATCTTCTTCATCTTCTTCATTTTCTTCTTCTTCATCTTCTCTTCTTCTGCTTCTTCTTCCTCTTCTTCCTCTTCTGCTCCTCCTCCTCCTCCTCCTCCAGGCAGGATCAGCCCCTGGAGCCCCTGACTGCCCCCCTGACCCCCATCTCACCCCTGCCCATTCCTGCCCCCAGCACTCCAGAGGTTCCTGCTGCCAGGGCCAGGAGCTCTTTGCCCACATCCTGACCCTCCTTCCAAGCCTGTCCTTTGGAACCCACCCAAGCCCCTCCTTTCCCCTTGGGTTTGCACCCTGCTGGCTCTGGGTGGGAAGAGGAGCAGCTTCCCCTGCTCCTGCTTGGAGGTGGGTCCAAGGAAACCATTGGAGCTGCAGGAATAGCAAAAGTCTGGGCTTCAAACACTGCCAGTCCCCCCAAAGCCTCCCTGGCACATTTTAATTTTTTCTTTTTTTAATTTAATTTTTATTGTCATTTTAATAAAAGGCAATCAGGCTGAGGGGAGCAGCTCTGACCTGGAGGGACTCAGGGCCTCTCTCAGGCTCAGCAGCTGCCAGGGTTTAGTCCAGGCTTGGCTGGGCTGGGCCTGGGGAGGGTTTATCCCTCACGGGGAGATTTGGCACTAAAGGAGACTCTGGGGGTGCCAGTCTGAGCGAGGACTGACTGGAACTGAGCTGTTCCCTGTCCAGGGGCTTTTCCAGGAGTGTCTGTGCAGGGACAGCCCTGCATGGGCCCTGGGAGTGCAGGGAGAGGGAGAACAGGGGGAGCTTTCCTTTCTTTTCCTTTTTTCTTTTTCCTTTCCTTTCCCCTTTTCCTTTCCTTTCTTTTTCCTTTCTTTTCCTTTTTCCTTTCGTTTTCCTTTCCTTTCCCCCTTTCCTTTTTCCTTTCCTCTTTTCCTTTCCTTTCCCCTTTTCCTTTTTCCTTTCCCCTTTTCCTTTTTCCTTTCCCCTTTTCCTTTTTCCTTTCCCCTTTTCCTTTCCTCTTTTCCTTTCCTTTTTTCCTTTCATTTCCCCTTTTCCTTTCCCCTTTCCTTTCCCCAGGAGGATCCAGACCCAGGGCAGTTCTCAGAGCCTTGGGGCTCCCTCTGGAGCCACCTGTGCTGCCCAAATCCCCAAATTCCATCTCAGCTCAGTGGCTCTGGGCTGAGCTGGGGCCTCAGGAATATTTCTCATTTCCCCCATCTCCAACCTCCCCAGCCCCCCAACCTCCCCACCACCAGTGCCACCCTTTCCTTGTGCTGGGGATAACAAGGGCAGGGCCAGGGGGGAGCAGGGGGAATCTGAGAAATCTTCCTGCTATGGGAGCCCCCAAATCCCCCAAAATCCCCCCCCTGTGGGGCTCTGGGCAGAGCAGGGCTCCCAGTGCCTATTGGCACCTGCACTCCCATCACCAGGGAAAGGGGGAAATCCATGATTTGCTCCAGGAGACCAGGGAAAGGTGGGAATCCATTTGTTCTGGATTTATTCCAGGAGACCCCTCTTTCCTCAGGGACCTTGCCCTGCTCCTGCAGCCCCCAGGTGTCACTCCACAGCCAGTGCTGGTGTCTCCTGAAGGATTTCTGCAGGGAACACTGACCTTTGGTTTTCTGCTCTTGTTCTCCCTTTGTCTCTCACCCACTGAGACATTTTTGGTGTCACACAGGATAAAATTAAACTTTTCTTGAGGGCTCCTGACCACAGAGGGGAGGCTGCAAAGCCTGACACGCTGTGAGTCCCTGCATGGACTTGGAGGAAATGGGACTTGGGCAGCCTGGGTGGCAGGAACAGTTCTTGGAGAGGCTGGAGATGGGATGAGGCCAAACCCAAGGGCACCAATCCCTTCCCTGTCAGAACCCAGGACATTGCTCTGGCTGCCCTGGAGGACTCGAGGCCCTGGCAGGGGACTCAGAGACCTTGGCACGGAGTCACAGACACCTGTGCCTTTGATTTTAGCCCATGGAAACAATTCCCAACCTTGTGTGAGGAGTTACAAGCCACAAGAGTTTGAGTAGAATGACAGTGAATTTATCACAGGGTGAAAATGTAGAATTTTGGGGGTTTAGAATGGGGGTTCAGGAGGCAAGATGGAGGAATCTGGGCATGTTCTGTCTTTCTCCTTCTTGTCCTCCATCTTCTGCTGTGATGGTGGCACTTCTGGATTGGTTTAGAGTAGAGACAGACTGTCTAACATAGGTGATAGGTATTGGGAAGTTATTGTAAATAAAGTACAGGTAGTTTTTAGTATAAAAAGGCAACATCACCCCAAGGGCAGTCAGTGTGCCATGAACCAACGTGCTGGACAGATCTCAGCAGGTCAGAGAGAGAATGGAACAGATAACAGAAAATAAACAACCTTGAGAACCAGAGCTGAGGAATCTCAAGTTCTTCAGTCACAGGGCTGGGAAAAATGACTCTTGAATACCTTAAGAGCCATTTCAACAACAACAAACCTGAGATTTCCTGGCAAGGAAGAAGCTGCTGTCACCTGGCAGGAGGGGCTTGTGAACATTCAGGGTTAGAGGAAATGGCCTCAGCTGCATCAGGGGAGGTTTAGGTTGGATATCGTGGAAATCCCTTCCTGGGGCAGTGGCAGAATGGCCAAAATTCAGATTTTCAGCACCAATGTGACAGCAACAGCTCAGCCTTGGTCAGATCTGAGCTTCAGGGAGGGGCTGAATCCTGATGGGAATGTGGAGCTGGGGGGGTCGGGCTGTGCTCCAGGGAACAGGGACAGGAGCAGAGGGAACGGCCTCAGGCTGGGCCAGGGCAGTTCAGGGTGGGCACTGCAGGAATTTCCCCATGGAAAGGGGGTCAGGCCTTGGAACTGCCCAGGGAGGGTTGCAGTGCCCAGCCCTGGGGGTGTCCCAGGAATTCCTGGAGGTGGCACTCAGAGCTCTGGGCTGGGGATCAGCTGGGACTCGATGTCCTTGCAGCTCTTTTCCCACCTCATCTCTGGGATCCTGAGCACCAGAATTCCAAAGGCTTTTCCCAAAAGGGAATATCCATCCAATGCAAGCCCCAGCAGCAGAGGTGGCCCTACCCCAGCCCCTTCTGGCAGGGAACATTTCCTGTTCCCCCACAGCTCCAAACCCCTCACACCAACAACGGAGAAAAGGAGCCCTGAAAGTCCTTAAAATCCCATTTTTGCATATTGGGGGGAAATTTCTTCCTGGACAGGGGCTCAGGCCTTGGCAGGGGCTGCCCAGGGAGGTTTGCAGTGCCCATCCCTGGAGGTGTCCCTGGAACTCCTGGATGTGGCACTGAGTGCTCTGGGCTGGGGACAAGGGGGGGATCAGGCACAGGCTGATGGTCCTGGAGGGATTTTCCAGCCTCAGGGACCCCTGTGTGCACTGCCCAGGGGTGTGTGGACAGGGGACACAGGCACATTTCCATAATTTTGTAGGATTTTTGGGATTTTTCCCAGGCAAACCCCGCTCCCTTCAGACCCAAAGCTGCAGGTCCAGCTCTCCAAAGCCAGCACCAGGATCAAACCCTTTCCCAGCCCCACTGCTCCAGGAGCTCTGCCCTGGCAGATTCCACTCTCCTTCTCCCCAAAAGCTCTGAAATTGCCAAAGGCTTCAAACCCAAATTCCCACTCACTTTTAATGGACTCCAAGGTAAATTTGCTCAGGCCCAGCCTCCTGGAAAGCAAATTTGCCCAGCCCTGAGCATGTGTGAGCAGAGCTGCCAGCCTGGCTGCATCCATCACCACCCTGCAGAATCCTTAAACACAACCCTCACGTGAAGAAAAGGGGAAAAGGGAATTTATTGAACATTTATATCTTCTCTTTATTGCAGCAAATGCGTTTTATGTCCCAGAGATGAAATATGGAGCACGAGGCACATCCATGAGGAGCTCAGCCCCAGTTTTGTTTAGTAAATCATTTGCTGATGGCTTTGGAGAGGATCCATCAATCCTTCCTGGATTGCTCCTTTCAGTTCCTCAGCTTTTGCAGGAATCTTCATCTGCATATTCAGACATTGGTTAGCTCAACGGGGGGGAAATTCCAAAAATCCCATTTTTAGGAGGCTGTTCTGGGGACCCAGGACTGACTCTGGCTTTTAATATCCACAAAAGAGCCCCAGCTTTGGGGCCTCAGTGGAATATTCAGAAAATATTCCCTAACTTTGAGTTAAACCCAGGGTTTTGAGGGAATTCTCTTCACTTGCACAGCAGCAATCAAATGTAATTGTGAGAAAAAAACTGGAGGTGGAAGGGGCAGCAAAATTCCCTTAAGCTGATTTTGGAGTGGTTTGGAGGGAATTCACAGAGCTCTCCTGATCCACTGGGGTTTGCTTCCCCAAATCCCACCCCAAGGTCACTCTGGGGATGGCCAGGAGCACCCTGAGACAGTGGGAGGTGGCACTGGATGGGCTTTAAGGTCCCTTCAGCCAAAACCAACCCTGATTCCATATTTTACATTAACTTTTCCCATCAGGGAAAATGTTTGAGGTCTCTGTGGATTAATCCCAAATGGAATTCTCCCATCCTTGGAGACATCAGAGAGATGGGGCTGGTTTAAATCCAGTGACCACTGACACAGCTTGTCAGGGGACTGAGGGGACAAAACCTGGGAAATGCAAAAACTTCCCCAGTTTTAATCCAAATGAGATTGGCCTGGATGGAAAAGTTCATTTCCATAAATTTTGAAAACAAAAAATTTCTATTTGGAGCCGTGGGCTCCCTATTTGATTTCTTCTCAGGGAGAGTGAAACCAGTTATCCCAAAGACTGGGAAAAAGGTTTGGCTTTCGTTTCCTGAGGATTTGGGATGTGAGAGCTGCTCCCAGGAAGAAAATGGTGTGGGAAGGAGGAGCAGGTCAGAGGGGAGTGTCTTGGAACTGCTGGGAGTTGGATCATGGCAAAAATCCCAGTGGGATTCCCAGAACATCTGATCCAGGGGAGGAGGGGACAGCCCTGATCCCCAGAGCTCTGTCCCTGCCCTCATCCCCAGGACTCTGTCCCATTCCCAGAGCTCTGTCCTATTCTTGATTCCCAGAGCTCTGTCCCATTCCCACTCCCAGGCCATCCCATCCCTGATCCCCAGAGCTCTGTCCATTCCTCATTCCCAGGGTTCTGTCCTATTCCCTCTCCCAGACCCTGTCCCATCCCTGATTCCCAGAGCTCTGTCCATTCCTGGATCTCTCAGCTGGGATGGATGGAAGTGGCCCATGGGGTGAGGTCAGGGTGAGGAAAAGCAGCAGAAGGAGCCCCAGGATGTGTTTGCTCAGCTGGAACCACAACAGGGATCTCTGCCTTGGGCAAAGGGCAACGAGGAGAAAGGGAGAACCAAGGCTTGGAGTCACTGCCTCTCCTGGATGGCAAGGGAAAAAGCAATGAGGAGCTGCAGTTCCCTGGAATGAGACAATTCCTGGCAGTGGCCAGGGGGCATTTTGTGTTCCCAAATCAATAAAACAGGAGCAGATGGTGAATCAATTGTTTTTTCCACATGCTGAAGTTACAGAGGGATTAGAGAGAATGACCAGGAGGCCCCTGGAGCTGTGGGAATGCCCAGATCCCAGGTGCCCAAGCCCATGATGGTGAGGGAGCCCTGGGAGCAGGGAATGATGGACTCCAGCTCTCCAGGTGCTGTAAAAATTGGGATATAACACAAATATTTCCCAGTAGGACAAACCAGAGCCTCACAAGCATGCAGGGATGGGGGAAGCTGACTTTACTTCTGTGTAAAACCAAACCAAACCAAATTAAATCTAACCCAAACCCAACCCAACACAGACCAAATCAAACCGAACCAAATTAAATCTAATCCAACCAAACCAACCCCAACCCAACCCAGACCAAATCAAACCAAACCCAACCCAACACAGACCAAATCCAACCAAACCAAATTAAATCTAACCCAAACCCAACCCAGACCAAATCAAACCAAACCAAATTAAATCTAATCCAACCAAACCAACCCCAACCCAACACAGGCTAATTCAAACCAAACCCAACCAAATTAAATCTAATCCAACCCCAACCCAACACAGGCTAATTCAAACCAAACCCAACCAAACCAAATTAAATCTAATCCAACCAAACCAAGCCAACACAGGCTAATTCAAACCAAACCCAACCAAACCAACCCCAACCCAAATCAAACCAAACCCAACCCAAATTAAATCTAATCCAACCAAACCAAACAACCCAAATCCTGGGATGGGTCACAGGCCCAGCACTGAGGCCTCAAAGGCACAACCACAACCTGAATCCATCCAGTGGCATTAAATCCAGGGATTCACTGGGATGGAGGGAATTTGGGGAGTATCCTTGTGCTTTCCAGCTCTTCCCCTGATTTTGCCATCAGTGTTTCAGGCTGGTGTGAGCTGCTCAGGGCTCACCTGAGGAGTGGGATCTGAGCACTTCCAGCATTTCTGCCTCAGCTCTGCCCTGGGCAGAGGACACGCTTATTAGGAATGGTTATTAAAAATGTTCATTTTAAATATTTATTAAAAGTGCTTGTTAAAAATGTTTCTTAAAAATATTGTGCCCAATCTAGAGAGCTTTTACTGAATCTGTCCCAGTGAAACAGAGCCAGCCCTGGGGAGGAGAACACACATTTTATGGTCATTTAATTCTTGCTTTGGATTTTCAAAATGGAACTTCTGGCAGGCTCGAGGATTGTTGGAATTCAGGGATTCCTCTCTGTGGTTATTACATGAAATAAATGATTTGACTTAATGAGGGTGGGAGAAAATGATAGAGCTGGATGTTTCTGTGGGGTCTGGGTTTGCATTATTGGGAATTTTGTACAGATCCACTCAGGGTGGGGTTGGGATGTGCTCATGCACCCTTTGGGAATGTCAGCACCTCGATGAGGCTGGGTTTGCTCACCAAGGCCAATTTCAGCTTTGTGGGGACAGCCTCCATCGAGACATGTTGGGAACACCTTCAGGAAGTGCTGAATCCATGGGAAACCAAAGATTCTCTGTGAGGAGTTCATTTCCAATGGGTAAATCCCTCCCTTCGTGCCTCTCCTCCTGCCTGGAGCCTCAGATCCCCTCTTGCCTGGCCCAGGGAGAGCCCAGGGGATGGAATATCCTGCCCTGCCAAAGTGTTGTCATCTTATTTCAAAAGTCCCATACCTCCTCAGTGATTTCTATCCAGCACTCTTCTTCTTGGGGGTGGTGTCTCATACATTGTCCCAACTTCTAGGCTCCCAGGTCTGCCTGGCTATAGCTCATCTGGATTTTTAGGCTCTCAGGCTCTTGGTCTGCCTGACTCCACCATCTTATTCTCTTAGGTCGGCAGTCATCTTCCTGAATCACCTTGCTTAATACTTAAGTCCCTTTTCCCAAACCACCACAGGATCACATCAGAATCACATCCTTACTGCTCTCTCTACAGTTCTCTGCCCAAATCACCGTGGGATCACAGCAGAATCACCAATTGTTGCCATCGTATTTCAAAAGTCCCATACCTTCTTGGTGATTTCTCATGTGCAGCTCCTCACAGCGCTGACTCCTTCTTCTTCACAGCACAGCCAGCAAGCACCAACTCTCTTCACAGCACAATCAACAAACTCCAGCTCTCTTCTAGCCCGGCTAACCCACTCTTTTACAGCACTCTTCCTTACTGGTCACAGCTGTGGCCTATCAAGGGCAGGCCTGTTCCTAATCTTTGGTAGTTGGCACAGCTGCAGCTCCTCAGGGGTGAGATTACCTTCTGCACCATCTTTATTTTCTTACATTCTATCCCCCCACAGCAAAGCTTCAGTCCAGCAGCTCTGGGGACCATCCCAGAGCGCCTCAGCTCTGTTTGTCTGGGAATTTCACACTTCCAAGGGCACTGAGCTCAGAAATGCAGCATTTATTGAAATCCCAGCCCCTGGGACACGTGGGGGCTGCTCTGGATGGCTGAGCCTTCCCAGGCTCTGGAGAAAGCCACATTTCCACTGCAGGAGCTTTCCCTGCTCCCAGAGGCCTGGATGGATTGTCTGCCTGAGGGAGGGCTTGGTTCCCTGCCCAGTTTCCCACCAAGTAGGCCAGGATTTGTGTTTGCTGCAGGTGCAAGGAGAGCAGCCATTGTTTATTTCTGTCCCTGTGGCTTCCCTGTGGAGCTTTTCCAGCCTCTTTGCCATGTGCAGATGGAGGAGGCCTCCAGTTAATCCCTGACTGAGCCATTGACACAAGGAATGGGGCCATTAAATAAGAATTAAGGATGTGCTCCCTACCTTTGGGGGACTTTGGGATAGATTCCCTCATTTCTAATCTCCTTCCCTGCAATGTTCTCTCCAAAATCCTTCTCCCTGCATCTCAATTGAGCTTTGGATGACTCATAAAATTAATCCTTCCTGAGCAGCAAATCCCTTCCCTTCCAAGCTGGCATGTGAGGAGCTGTTCCCACATTCCTGCCTCAATCCTGGCTGTTCCTGGAGCAGGAATCTGTGTCCCAGAGCAGCCTTTGGGACAGATCCCATTACCTGGGCACCCTGAGCTGCCAGGCAGGGTTGGATTCCTTCTTTCAGTTTGTTTTGTTGGGGGAAGAAGTCAGGCATGGGGTCACTGTCATGAGGGACATCACTGCAGGTTCTGGAGGTGACACTTGCCATGGTCCAGAAGGACCTGGAGCTGCTGGGATGGGTCCAGAGGAGGCCCCAGAGCTTCTCCATGTTAGGATACAAAACTGCCACAGAATGGCAGTGACTCACGTTCATGTTTTCTGTGCAAATAATAAATTGTCCATCCAGAGACAATAAATGCATGAAGTTTCAGAGACAACTAATAGATGTGGAATTAGTTAAAGCTGAAGTAACCAACAGTAGTAGTAATCACTTCCTGTCTAGCTGTTTCACTAGTGCTCTTCAATTCCAATTCTTTTCAAAAAGGTTACCAAAATATAGGGTAACCTTTTTGTAAAGTCTCTTCTTACTTGGAGAGAGAGCCCCCTTACTTAGAGGAGCCCCTCTGAGCCAGGCTGGGAGAGCTGGGGGAGCTCACCTGGAGAGGAGAAGCTCCAGGGAGAGCTCAGAGCCCCTGCCAGGGCCTGAAGGGGCTCCAGGAGAGCTGGAGAGGGATTGGGGACAAGGGATGGAGGGACAGGACACAGGGAATGGCTCCCAGTGCCAGAGGGCAGGGATGGATGGGATATTGGGAATTGGGAATTGTTCCCTGGCAGGGTGGGCAGGCCCTGGCACAGGGTGCCCAGAGCAGCTGGGGCTGCCCCTGGATCCCTGGCAGTACCCAAGGCCAGGCTGGACAGCCTGGGACAGTGGGAGGTGTCCCTGCCATGGCAGGGGTGGCACTGGGTGGGTTTTAAGGTCCCTTCCAACCCAGATCATTCCATGACCCCATGATCATTTTTCAAGACAGATTTAGCACAGAGCAGAGGGAAGATGCTCTCTGGCTGTGAATTTCCATTTGTGGTGGAAAAACCAGTCCTAGAAATGAACTGAAATGGAGAAAAGCAGGAACCTCATGATGGACATTTCCCTTTCCACATAGCAGTTGCCTGGGAGAAAAAAAAATCTTCAGCCAAAAAAAAAAAAAAAAAAAAACAAACCTTGAACAGACTCTTTAAACCCATCATGGATGTGAGATTAAAACATGAGAAAGGGAAATTTCTGCAGCTACAAATCCCCAATTTTGGAAGCTGGAAAGCTCCTGGGAAGGGTTTGAAGGAGGAGGGTGGGGGTGACACTGCAGGATGGGGAATCAGGATTAGTCCCAAATGCAGATTAAGAAAAGAAAAGTTGATTTAATAATTCCTCTCTGTGCCTTACCTCAGTGACAGCTCCATCTGAAACCTTCAGGGGCAGCTCCTGGAACACTGTTCTGAGCCCCAGGAATGTCTCTGAAGCCTTTTCCAAGGAAGCTGTTCTGGCATTTTCCCAGGCAGCCACAGCTTTGCTGGGCTGGAGCAGCCCTCGCATGAAAGAGTCTCCAACCTTGTGCAAAGGAGCAGGAGGGAGGGAAGAAATGAATCCTCATTAAAAGAAATCTCACTTTGCAGTGCTAATTAGGCACAATTGGGGAGCATTCCCAGACAGGCTTTGGGATGGGCTGGGGATGATCCTTGTCCTGCTTTGGGCAGGTTCTGTTTGCTGTAATTCCCTTCCCCATTTCCAAAGGAGCCTTTGCAAGTGCTGAGGGAGCAAAGGCTTCTCCAACATTCCTCATTCCAGGGGATGCTGTGAGCAGAGGGAGTCTGGGCTTGGAGACAGCCACAGCCACTGGTTCCAGTAGGATTTCAGCAGGGTTTCTGTGGCAAAAATCTGGAGGCAAGGATAATAAACCCAGGATTCATTTTTACATTTGGGTAAATGGGTTTATTTGGGGTTTAACAATGGGTTTATTTTTACATTTGTTCCCTTCCTTTATTTCCTTGTCTTCCACCCTTCTGTAAAACAATTCCTTGCTTTATTGGGATGTCTGTTCCAGGGACCCCTGGGCTCTGACCACCTTTCCATCACCAGCTTGGTCCCTGAGTTGTTCCATTTCCTTCCATGGAATTCTCTCTGATTCCAGACCAGGCTGAGGCTCCTCCTGCTGTGAGAGGTTCCTGGGAGTCCCAAATGGCTCTGGGGAGGAGGAGCAGCTGCTCTGGAGCAATCCCTGAGCCCAGGTCACCAATGTCCAATAAATGTCCAAGTCCTTCCCTAACAAATCCAGGTATCCCAAACCTTCCCATCCTCACCTGCCCCACCACTGCTCCTTCCTGGCCCTGGTGAGTTTTCCAAGGCTTTCCCATCCCTGATGGTGCCTTCTGGGGCTCATGATAGGGGGTTCAACCTTTCCTTGCTGGTACCCTGTGGAACAGAGTCACCCCCAAGGACAGGAAACATTCCTGCCATTAATTCCTGAACTGACTGGGAAAAATCTTCTAATTAGCACCTCATTCATTAGTGATTGACTTCCTTCAAATGTAATAGAAGTCAAGGATGGGAGAGCTGGGGGTGTTCAGCTGGAAAAGATCCAGGGAGAGCTCAGAGCCCTTCCAGGACCTGAAGGGGCTCCAGGAAAGCTGGAGAGGGATTGGGGACAAGGGATGGAGGGACAGGACACAGGGAATGGCTCCCAGTGCCAGAGGGCAGGGATTGATGGGACATTGGGAATTGGGAATCCTTCCCTGGCAGGGTGGCAGGCCCTGGCACAGGGTGCCCAGAGCAGCTGGGGCTGCCCCTGGATCCCTGGCAGTGCCCAAGGCCAGGCTGGACACTGGGGCTGGGAGCAGCCTGGGACAGTGGGAGGTGTCCCTGCCATGGCAGGGGTGGAATGGGATGGGATTTGGGTCCTTCCCACCCAAATCATTCCAGGATTCTCCAGGGAATGGCTTCCATTGCCAGAGGGCAGGGATGGATGGGATATTGGGATGGGATATTGAACTTATCTCTTCTCCAGTGGGACTTCCTATCTGTGGATTTGGTCTTCCCCCGAAGGTTTTAGGCTTGTTATAAACAAACCCAGAGGTGTTTGTGGCTGAGGGACTTCCCAGGATAAATCTCTGTTGTTCCTATGCTTGAGTGAAAAAATCTGAGCTGGGCATGCTGGAACTCCCAGCTCCTTGTTCCTCTAAAATTGTGACATTGTCCCTTCTCCCACAAATCAAATCCTGATTCCTGATGCTCCTGGAATGGGCTGGAGCCCCAGGAGAGGCTGAGGGAGCTGGGCAGGGGCTCAGCCTGGAGCAAAGGAGGCTCAGGGGGCCCTTGTGGCTCTGCACAGCTCCTGCCAGGAGGGCACAGCCAGGGGGGTCGGGCTGTGCTCCAGGGAACAGGGACAGGAGCAGAAGGAACGGCCTCAGGCTGGGCCAGGGCAGGTTTGGGGGAATTTGGGGAAAATTCCTCCTGGAAAGGGCCATGATGGAGACCCCACCCTGGAGGGATCCAAAGCCCTGTGGATGTGGCACTTGGGACATGGTCAGTGTGGCCTTGGCAGTGCTGGGGGATGTTGAACTCCATGATCCTGGAGCTCTTTTCCATTCTGAACAATTCCAGGGCTCTGGAACTCACACTCACTTCAGGTAACCAGGATTCAGCAGCCAAAGTCTCGAGGCTGCAATTTCTCCTCAACCTAAAATAGTCAAACATATGCAGGGAGAAAGAGCTCCAAATAAACAAACCCACAATCTGCTCCTACAAAAATATCTTGGAATGTGCACAACAGACTGGGATCCCTCAGGGCCTTCCCAGCCCTGCTCAGGGTTCCAGTGGTGACAGCTCCGAGCTGGGACAGATTTGCAGCCCTAAAAAACCTGGAGCTGTAGTAATTACTGACTCTGTGCTTGAAGTGAGAATATCTTTGCATGGAACTCTATTTTCCATTATTTCCAGATGACAGCAGACACAGTGACAGCTCCAGCTGTTTATTTTGGGAAGGCAGGAGATTTTGATGGTGGGTGCAGGAGCAGGGATGCAGGGATGGGGGAAGGTGACTTCACCTCTCTGTAAAATTAAACCAAACCAAACCCAACCCAACCAAATCCAACCAAACCAGACCAACCCGAATTCAACAAAACCAAACCAAATTAAATCAAAGCGAACCAAACCCAACCAAACCAAACAAAACCAAATCCAACCAAACCAAACCTGACTAAACCAAACCAGACCAGACCAAACCAAACCAAATCCAACCAAACCAACCCAAACCAAATCAAACCCAGCCAAACCCAACCCAATCAAACCAAACCCAACCAAACCAAACCAAATCCAACCCAACCAAATCAAACCTAGCCAAACCCAACCCAACCAAACCAAACCAAACCAAATCCAACCCAGCCAAACCCAACCCAACCAAATCAAATCAAACCCAGCCAAACCCAACCAAACCAAATCCAATGAAACCAACCCAAACCAAACCCAACCCAAACCAAATCCAACCCAACCAAATTCAAACCCAAACCAAACCACTCCCTGCTATTTAACTCCCAATGCCGTCTCCAGCAAGGGCAGCAAAACCTTTGGAATTGACTTCCAAGATATGGCCTGGAAATGCTGTTGGCAGGATCAGGGAGGCTCCACCTTCCAGCTCTGAAAACCACTCTGGGAGTGTTTGAGTCACTGAAACAAACCCAGCAGAGAAACAGAGCCTGGGCCTCCAGGGAGGAAGCAATTCCAGCAGGGATTTCTCAGTGGGCGTGCAAAGTGTGCAGTGTGAAGGGATAATGCAGTAACCTGGGGAAGGAGGGACACCACTGCCCCTGAGCTTCCTGAAATTCATCCCTCCCAGGGAACTGCAGCAGCTCCATTGCTTGAGGTGCTGAGGAGCCAATCCAAGGCCAGGAATGTGGTCCTGGAGGTTGCTGCCCTGGCCAGGGGAACTCAGACAATTCCTTCTCCATCAGGAAATACTGATTTAACAATGCACAACTTTTGACTTCGAGTAAGTTGGTTTGCTAAATGATATCCTCAAGTCCTGTACGTGGTTTGGAGAGAAGTCTCCATGCAGGAATGTACTCTGGGGCTGGGGTTTGTGCTGGGAATGCCACAGTTCAAGCCCTGGGCAAGGATGTGGGGTCCCACTCTGGATTCCAGGCTTGGGAACAACAGCACCAAGCTCAAAATGTTCCTTTTCCCACAATGGCTGCAGGTTCAGGGGGCTGCAGAAGTGTCTTGATCCTTTTTATTTTTGGATGAAGATGTTTCAGCCCTGGCTGTTTAAACCCAGCAGGGACCCCTGATGTCCATCCCCAGACCCTTCCTGCCTCCCTCTGTCATTGCCAGGTGAACCCCTGGCAGGAATAATCCATGATTCAGGAGGCTGAACAATTGTTTTATTAAAACTATACTATATTACACTAATACTATATTATAATTACACTAATACTATATTATAACTATACTAAAGAGATACTAAATACTAAAGAAAAACCCCTGACTGTCTGAGACAGGCTGGACACAGCTTTGACCCAATTGGCCAAGGAATCAAAACAATCCCCAGCAGAATTCAATTAACAAATCACTTTGGGTAAACAATCCCCATAACACATTCCATGTGTGCAAAAACAGGAGCAGAGAATAGAGATAAGAATTATTTTTCTCTTCTTCTCTCTGTGCTTCTCACTGCCTTCCCCAGAAAAAATCCTTGGGAAGTTGTGCCTGCTGCTCTCTGTGAAGAGAGCTATGGCCACATCCCTCAGGATTTGATCTCCAGGTTTTCAGCAGAAGGGAAGGGCTGCATTCCAATAATGCATTAAAGGTGTTTCCACACCCATTTTTTATTTCGCAAGCTGAAGCTGCTGTCAGGGTAAAGAGTGAGGGAATATGAAGAAATCACTTTTCTCTGGCAGGAATTGGATTCCTCTTCCTCTCCCCTGGCTGCCCAGAGCAGCAGGAAGAGGCTTTGGGAATTACCAGGCTGTGAACACACCTGGAGCCTCGGGAGGAGCAAGGTCAGGCAGGGAACATCACTAATCCCAGCTGAAATTCCAACCATTTTAGGCTGCCTTTCACTCCTGGAGATTTTTGCCAGGTGTGAGGAGCTCTGAGGAGGTGGGAGGGAATTCAGGGCTGTTTCCAACTGTTTTCCTCAGGCTTTGGGGCTCAGGACAGTCCCAGGGCCATGAGGATCCTGTAGAGCCTTTGGATGAGCCTTTCCCAGCCTCCCAAAAGGACTTCAGCAGCAACATAAACCATAAAATCAGGGAATCCTAGAATGGTTTGGGTGGGAAGGGGCCTTAAAAATCCAGTGCCATGGCAGGGACACCTTCCACTAGCCCAGGCTGCTCCAAGCCCCAGTGTCCAACCTGGCCTTGGGCACTGCCAGGGATCCAGGGGCAGCCCCAGCTGCTCTGGGAATTCCAGCCCAGCCCCTCCCCACCTTTGAAGGCAGGAATTCCTTCCCAATATCCCATCTAACCCTACTCCCTTTAAATCCTGCACCTGCACGGTGCCTGGAGCAGCTCCTGAAGCTGGGCATGGACTGAGCCCCAAATCAACCCTCACATGGAAAAACAAACAAACCAATCCAGCTCGTCCTGCATCCCAATCCCCTCCTGATGTTTTCCAAAGCAGCGAGGAGGAGATCAGAGGTTCAGGGAAGGGACATCCCCCATCAACCCCAGGGACACAAATTCCAGCAGAGAAGGAGCAGAGCCAAGGGCAGTGGAAGGGTCCTTTCCCACAGGAATCCTGGTTGGGATGGAGGGAAGTCAGAGCTGGGAAGGCCCAGGGACAGATGGAGCCAAGGCAGGAGGAGGAGGAGGTGTGGAGGAGGGAAAGCTCCAGCTGGGAGTGGGTGAGCAGGGACAAACAGGGACATGGTCTGCAGGCCTTTTTGGCTGGCCAGGAGCTGCAAAACCCCCTGCAAGTCAGAATTTTTCTGTTCCTTGGCTCAGGAGGTTTGCTTCCCATTTCCCAGGATGCAGGGACATGCCAGCCTGGGAGCTGTCTGGGACCTATTCCACATTTAGCACATCTTTTATTTAATAGAGAGGAATTCTCTCAGGAACTCCTGTTTTGTAGAAACTGTGCTGAGTTTTGGGATGCCTGGAAATGAAGCTTTTTGGGAAGAAGTCTCCAAACTGCCAAAGCTTCCCATTTCCCACTTCTGGAGGAAAGGATGACTTTGCCAAGGAGCCAATTCTCTTTGAGGAAAGAGTTTTCAGGAAGGGAAATGGGAATGCCAGCATTTCACCCTGACAGGCTGGGCCTGGGCAAGGGTTTAACCACTCCCAGAACTGGATTTGGGGATAAATGCCCTTTGCTGATTCAGGCTGTCCCTGAATCCCAGGCAATTCCCAGAATCCCAGACTGGTTTGAGTGGAAGGGACCTCAGAGGCCCCCCAGTCCCACCCAGGACACCTCCCACTGTCCCAGGGTGCCCCCAGCCTGCCCAGCCTGGCTCAGGTTGTGCTCTTCGATCCTCCCAGAGATCCTGGTTCAGCCATGGATCTGCCCTGGGATTTTGCAGCTTGGATTCCCACCCTGAGCAAGGCTGGAGCTTCCTCCAGCTCAGGAGGAGAACCCTGGGCTGTCCCTGGGGCTCCACCCTGAGGATCCCACCCCGAGCTGAGCTCCAGGAGTGGCTGGTGCATCCATGGACCAGGGGGATCACCCTGGGCTGCCCCCTCTGACCTGAGCACCCCAGAAATCCAGAGGAGAGGAAAGGAGGCCCCAGAGCCACTCCAGGCAGTGTTTGATCCCTGAGCTGGGATTCATGGCTTGATTTGGGTTAATTACAGGATTCTCTTTCTGCCTTTTCCCTGCCCTACCTCATTAACATTTACAGCAGGATCCAACTGCTGGGAAATACCTGTGCTTATTGAAACTGAGCCTAACTGTGCTGGGGCACCCGTGTGAGTTCACAGCTGCTGCTGAAGCTGAGAAAGGATCTGGCTCCTGCAGCAGCTTTGCAATTTTGTGGAATTTTGCCAATCCCAAGCCCACAACAACTTTGTAGGAGATTTCAGCTGTGGCTGCAGCTCTGAGCAACCCCAGGTGCTGATCCTGAGCTGCTCTGGGGCCATCAGGAAACTGCAAAGCTGAGACTAAACCAGGTTTAAATCACAGAGCTCCAATTCTTCCCAGGTTCAGAGGGACAGAGCCCTGGATACTGAACAGACACTGGACACAGCTGAGAGCTGATTGTAAAATTCTCTTAGTTATGATGGTGATGAAAGTGATTTCCTCCTTGATGTGCTTACTAAAAATGTGTTACCATTGTCCACACACACAGAGATTTTGTCCCGAAATCTTTGTCCTGAATTCCTTGTCCTGAGCTCTGTAAGAGCACAGAGGGGCTGTGAGTGCTGGGATTTGTCCTGAGCACAAAACTCTGGAATCATGGAATGGTTTGGGTGGGATGGGCCTTAAGGATGAGCCAGTGCCACCCCTGCCATGGGCAGGGACACCTCCCACTCTGCCAGGAGCCATCCAAGGCTCTGTACTGTAGAAAAGTCTGGATTTTCCCTCAGATTTTGTGCTCATTCCTGGATTCCATTCCCAAGGCTGTTGTGTGTGTGAGGGCCAGCAGCTCAGACATTCCCTGTCCTTCCTGCAGAATTCCATGTTTTATTCTCTCACCTGGAGCTGCTTCCCTTCAACTGCTCAGGCTTGAAAGGGAAAATCTGGCACTAACCCCAGGAAAACCCAGGGCTTTCCCATGAAAACTGCTGCAAAAATGTCATCTCCTGGATTTGGGGTGGAATATCCAAACCTTTGGGGTAGAATGCTGCAGATGGGCAGAATTCCTTCCAAAAAGTGCTGAGGGCCGAGGTGTGAGCAGTGTGGGGGTCCCACTGGTGTCTTCCCATTGCTGCTTTTCCTTGGAATATCAATCCCTGGAATGCGGGACTCAGTTTCCCCTGGGAAAGGCTGGGATGGGGCCAGGCTGTCCCAGGGAGCTGTGAGTGATAGCTCTGGGCTTTGAGGGTCTAAATGCTCTCTGCAGGGTGCATTTGTTGTTCTTTGGAGCTGTAAAGTCTTTCCTGAACAGAGATGGATTTGATCTGCAAAGTTCTTCCCACAAAGCAAACAGAACACAGGATTTCAGCTGAAACTCAAAGGTGTTGGAGTTTTGTCTCGAGCTTTACAAAGCCAAAAACGCCTCCCCTGGGATGTCAGTGCCAAGCTATGTCTGGGAAGGATAAAGGAGAGGTTTGATCCTTTGTAATCTGTGCTTGGGAGGAGGAGGAGGAGGAGGGATTCCCTTTTGGGGCAGAGGGAGAGGAGCAGCCACAAAAGGCCCTTGCAGGGCTGGGTTTGGATCCCTGGTGCCAAAATCCCAGCAAGGGCTGAGCAGTTTGACCCCAGCTGCAGAACAGCCCCTCCCTTCCAGCCCTGTGGAAAGAGGCAGGAGGAGTCCCAGCATCCAAATCCAAAGGGAAACACAACCCCTGAGGGGAAAAAAGGAACTTTGCCAGTGTTTGGGCAGGAATGAATCCCTGAGATGCTGACTCACCTTGGAGTTCCTGAGCAGCTTTTCCCTTTTCCTTGTCACTGGTTCTGCTCAGTGAGGAGAGACTGAGCTTGGTTAGGCTGGGCTGGAAAATCAGGTGAAGAGTTCTCTGATCACCTGGGATGGAGATTGTGCATCCAAATGTGTCTGTTAAAAGATCATGGAATGGTTGGGCTTGGGAGGGACCTTAAAGCCCCTCCAGTGCCACCCCTCGGGCATCCCCAGGCTGCTCCAAGCCCGAATATCCAGCCTGGCCTGGGGCACTGCCAGGGGTCCAGGAGCAGCCCCAGCTGCTCTGGGAATTCCATCCCAGCCCCTCCCCACCCTCACAGGGAAGGAGTTTCCCATATATGCAATATATCCATTTCACTGCCAAAGAAGTGAGGGGAGGAGATGAAACAAATGGAAACACCTCTGGATTTGAGAAGGATGGATTTGAACAGGAATTCTTTGGAGCAAATGAAACAGCCAAGTTCTTGTGGCCTCTTCCTATTAAATTCCTTCTTTGCCATCAGGAATGGGGCACCCCAGACCTGCCAGTGCCCTGGAACTGGGCCCAGCCCAGCTCTGCTCCAGTGCTCTCTGTGCATTTTGGTGACTCCAGGGCTGGCCAGGAGCCTCCCCCTGTCTCTGGGGGCCCCAAAACTCTGTCCAGAGATTAAAAGAAGTCATGGAATGGTTTGGGTTGGTTTGGGATCTTTAATCCCCCCAATGCCACCCCTGGCCTGGGGCACTGCCAGGGATCCAGGGGCAGCCCCAGCTGCTCTGGGAATTCCATCCCAGCCCCTCCCCACCCTCACAGGGAAGGATTTTTCCATATTTGCAACCAAAATCTCCCCTCTGTCAGTGGGATCCATTCCCCCTTGCCCTGTCACTCCATGTCCCAACCCACAGGCCCTGTCCAGCTTCTGGGGCCCAGGACAGGCCCAGGGCCCTCAGGATCCTGCAGGGCCTTTGGATGGGCTTTGCCAGCCTCCAAGAGGGACTGCAGCAGCGATGGTGACATCAAATATTAACATCAAATCAATGTTAGCATCAAATCAGGGAATCCTGGAATGGTTTGGGTGGGAAGGGACCTTAAACCCACCCAGTGCCACCCCTGCCATGGCAGGGACACCTTCCCCTGTCCCAGGTGCTCCAAGACCCAATGTCCAACCTGGCCTTGGGCACTGCCAGGGATCCAGGGGCAGCCCCAGGGCTGGGCAGGGTCTGATCCCCTCTGGGCAGGAGCGATCCCAGGTGTTATAAATAAGAAGCTTGACTAGGCCAATATTCAAGCAGCAATCAATTTATTAATTAATATGGTAAAGTATGAGCAATACAGTGCTGGGTACAGTGGGGGAAGTTTTCCCTCCAACTGCACACCCATAGTTGAGGTTTACAGGTATTTATAGGGGCACTCATCAGCTTACTCAGCAGTTTCTATTCCAAATTTTTACATCACAATTGTGATTTAGTTTTTCTCAGGATGTATCCCAGAAAAGAAGTATCCCAGGTGGTGGTGGTCCGGTTTCCAAAAGAAGGGAGTATTTCATCTGGTGAAGTCCAGTCTCCAGGTGTGGGTCCACCTTTTGATTGCAAGGACTATAAATCTCATAACAGTGATGTCCAGCTTCCCTTGGTCGAACCTATCAGTCCTTGAGTTGATGTCCATCTTCTTTCTCAAGCTGCATGTTTCCTTTTTATATATTCTAAAGCTATAGTTTCAAAAGTTCCTTACTACAAGCAATATTCTAAAATTATACTTCGAAAGGTTATTACTGCAAAACTCTTTAAGGCTTACAAGCACAAAGTTCCTGTCAAAAAGCAACATCCTTAAAGCTTTAATTCAAATGCTCCTAAATCAACTTTGTTTTGGTTTAGAAAGACAGGAGTCTGCTAAGGAAGGCAGGAGCCTCCCCTGACATGGAGAATGTAAACCCTCCCCACCCCTCCAAATTGCTATAAATTTTAAATTAAGGGGCTCTCAGGCAAAAATATGGGAGCAGGAAATAACAGTTCTTTAATAGGGCAGAAAATAAAAGGATAAAATAAAGAATGCAGTACACTAGAACAACACTGCCAGAGTCAGAACCCAACCTGACACCCTGTGGGTCAGGGTGCTGGCAGCAGAGCCCATTGGAATTGTGGCTCAGCCCTCCTGCAGTGTCAGGGGTGGCTCTGCTGGAGCAGGGATCCTGTAGAGAAGGATGGATTCTGCCTCTGAAGATCCAGTGGAGGAAGAGGCAGCTGCTGTTCCTCTGGGGAATCCAGTGCAGAAGCCGTGCTGGTGTCTCCAAACCTCTGGATTATATCTGGGTAGGAATGCTTGGCTCCTCCCTCTGGGCTCACATCTCCCAATGGGATGCTGTAGTTCTTATCAGCCATGCAGTGACATTCCATAGCTGTTATCAGCAGTGTCCCCTCCCAGGGAGGTGTGAATGTGGTCACTCAAAGAGAGAGATAAAGAGATAAGGCAAACTGCCCGCTTGACAAAGATAATCTGCCATACAGATGGTAATGGAAAACATCTTGCATTGCAATCTTCAACAAACTTAAGACTTATAAAGGTTAATTCTGAACAAAGGATAGGTTCAAAGGCCTTCTTCCATGCTTTATTTTTCTCAATTTTCTCAATTTCTATATGTCTTTATAACTGTCCCATGGTCGGTTTCCACACATATCACAGTCACAAATACACAGGTTGCCTGTGTGTACCTGCCATGAAACACAGCTTTGTATTTCACACAGGGGCTGGGGCCCTGCTCAACCCCAGGAGTCCCGGGCAGCTCTGAGCCCGTTCCTTTCCCAGGGGGATGTGGAGCACTGGGAGCTGCTGGAGCAGCACCAAAGGCTCTGCTGGGGAAGCGCCGGAGCCACTCGTGAATTAAGCATCGTTAATTAATGCATGCAAATGAGCCCCGCCCGGGCTGCTCAGCGCCCGCCTCATTTGGAAGCAGCTCAGGAAGTAAAAATGAACTCTCAGCTTCTCCTTGTGCAATTAGGGCTGTGAGAGACTCATTAATGAGCGCAATTAGCGGCGCTGGGAACCAAAGGGGTCTGGGGAGCGGGGGTGGCTGTGCTGATGAGAGATCCCTAAAGCTTTGCTGGGCTCTTGTCAGAACTCAGTACATCCCTCTGGGTGTCCACAGTTGCCAGGACCCCTGCCAGGGGGCTCAGAGTCCCTGGCGCACAGCCCAGAACACCTGTGGGTTTGATTGTGACCCATGGAGCAAATTACCAGCTTTGTATGAAGGCCTGAAAGCCACAGAAGTTCAAGTAGTGTAATAATAAAATTATCACTAGGTGAAAAAGTAGATTTGGGGGTTTTTAGAATAGAGGTTTTGGGGACAAGATGGAGGGACATGGGTGTGTCCAGCCTTTCTTCTTCTTCTCTACCTCCATCTTCTCCTGTGATGGTGGCACTTTGGGATTGGTTTAGAGTAGAAACTCACAGTCTAACATAGGTGATAGGTATTGGAAAGTAATTGTAAACATGTTGTACGTAGTTTGTAGTATAAAGAGATAACACCACCCCGGGGGCAGGCAGTGAGCCTGGAATTGTCCTGCTGGACGGACCTCAGCAGGGCAGGAGAAAAATTTTTATAGATAAGATAGATAAGATAAACACCTTTGAGACCAAGAACTGAAGAGCTCCGACTTATTCTTCGAACGTGTGGGCCACAACAGAGACTTTTCACGTGACTCAGGGCTGCAATAAACTGCAGCCTTCTGAGAGGCTCTCCCATCCTCTCTGATCCCAGCCTCCTCTGCAGTACCAGAGGAGGAGGAGGAGGAGGAGGATGGAGCCAAAACCTCCCTGATTTTTCCCAGGTCATTCCTAGCCGGCAGCTGCTCTGTCCCCTCCGGATCGCTGCTCCTGCTCCCTGCTGCTCATCCCTGGGGAAGGAAGGGTCACAGCAAGGGCCAGGGCAGCTGTGCCAGTGCAGTGTCACATTCACATTTCTGAAAAATCCCTTTGCCCAGGGTTTTTCTCCTGGGAAGCTGAGAGGCCTCAGAGAAAAGGAAAACAATTCTGATCTCATTTGCTTCTCCCATGCTGTGCTCATGTGGAATGTGTTTGGAGATTGTTTACCCACAGGGGATTGTTCCATTGCATTCTGCTGGGAGTTGTTTTCACTCTTTGGCCAATCAGGGCCAAGCTGTGTTGGGACTCTGGAAAGAGTCACGAGTTTTCATTATTATCTTTTTAGCATTCTGTAAGTTTCCCTTCTGTATTCTTTAGTATACTTAGTATAGTATTCTTTAATATAGTATAGTATTCTTTAATATAATTTAGTATTCTTTAATATAATATAGCATCATAAAATAATAAACTAGCCTTCTGAGAACATGGAGTCAGATTCATCATTCCTTCCTTCATCTGGGGGCAACACAAATACAAAGAGCACAAGGGATGTGGGAATGCTCTCCTTGGGAACACAGTCAGGCTTTGGGGTTAAATCCACCGGGGCTCTGCACAAAGCCTTCAGCAGCAGCAGCCCAGGTTACCTCGGCATCAGAAATGCTGGGGATGTGTTGGGAAGGATGAAAGTTTGACAAGAAAGCCTCACAGATATGTGTGCTTAGCAGAAAGGTTTTTGAATGTAGAATCTGAAGAAGGAATAGAAATGAAAGCAAGTTTTGATATAGAAGAAAAGAATTGCTGAGCCAGTCTTACTGGATAACCAAGGAGGCAAAGGGTGTATTAGTTAGAAGGGGTAGCACAGGCAAACAAGTCAGCAAAGTTGCAAGTAGAAAAAAGGTCTCAGAATTTCCCACTGCAAGAAAACTGAAAAACAACTTCCAGCTTAAACTGTGATGTACTAACTTTTAGTGATTGGAGAACAGTAACATGAATATGGTAATTACAGTAGTTATGATGGGCTATAGATAATAGTTAAGGTATAGATTGGTTCTACTGTATGAAGATGCTCAGCAAAGAAAAGTAAATAATGCATTTGTAGCGTAAACTAAGGGTCTCCAGGCCTGCCTGCAGCTGGAGCTGACAGCTGTAGGCACAGCTCTGTCACCCATGACCCTGGACTGCTGTAACCTCTTGTGTACAATAAACTGCATTTTGGATACAATAAACTGCATTTTGTATATAATAAACTGCATTTAGAAGAGCTGCCTAGAGTCCTGCATCCCTCATTCAGGCTCTTACTGGGATGAGTGGAAAATCAGCACAAGGTCTACAAAACACACCCCATAAATGTAGGTAATGAGTGGGAAGATTGGGACAATGTCCACAAAAAACTTTATCCCCCAAAGGTGAGTTACAGAGGTTACACAGATCACAGGGATCTGGGAATTATCCTCACTTTTACAGCATTGTTGGAGGAAATCTCCCAGTCCAGCTCCTTCAGGAGTCCTTTGGGGACGCTGAAGTGGCACAAAATCCCAATATTGCTCTCTCAGGCCTTTCCTGCAGCAGGAAAAGGTTTCCCATGACTTTGTCCTACTTTATCCACAAATAACTCCTGGCCTGGCAGCCTGCCCGGGGCAGGGGTCACCTGCTGTGCTCACAGGTAGGGCAGGCTCTGCACCATAGCCCCAGGGCTGAGGGGTGAAGGGGATTTGGGAAGAGCACAGAAAAGCTCCTTGCAGAGCTTCACCTGAGTGAAATATTTTACCAAATCTCATGGTCTCAATTCTTTTGGTCTCAAAAAAACTGAGAGATTTAACAGCAGCAAATTCTCTCTGCAGGGATTCCAGCCTTGCACACACAAACTAATCAAGGGGAAAATGTAACTAATAAATCACTCTTTGGGTAGAGAACTCCTCAAGCTGTAGTTACACTGTGACTGTAGAAAATACTTGGCATGAAAATGGGATATTTCATATTGGGACAAATAAATTGCTCCCCTTAACCCAAAGTGGGTTTTTTTTGCTCTTTCTGATCAGGCAAAAGAAGAAAAAAAAATTCAAGGATTTGAATTTCAAGTTGACCTGAAACAATTTCTTCTTTGCTCGCTTGTTTGAAATTGTCAGTGAGGCAAAAAAATCAATTATTTCCAGAGTTCTACCTGGGCTGGCTGTGCCTGCCCAGAGGATGGGATGAACAGCCTGCCTGGCTGAACCCTGCCATGGAACAGGAGCGGTGCTCCAGGTGGGAATACAGGGGGGTTACAAACAGGAGCTGGGCAGGGTGAGCCTCAGCTGAAGTCACCATCCCCTGGTTCAGAGAATCAGGGAAGGTCCTGAGCTGGAAGGGACCCCAAGGATCATCCATCCCAAACCCCAACCCTGCCCAGACCCCCCAACAATCCCACCCTGGGCATCCCTGGCAGCGCTGTCCAAACTCTCCTGGAGCTCTGGCAGCCTCGGGGCTGGGACCATCCCCTGGGGAGCCTGGGCAGTGCTCTGGAGATGTTTTTAAGAGGGCAATATCTGGAACTGTTCTTTCAGAAGCTATGGGTGGTGGTAAGGCAGAGTCCATCCTGCCAGTTTGGGGATCTACCTCTGTCTTGGTTTGGAAAGCCAGGTGTCTGCTAAGGAAGGCAGGAGCCTCCCCTGAGATGGAGAATGTAAACCCTCCCCACCCCTCTGAATTGCTGTAAATTTGAAATTAAGGGGCTCTCAGGCAAAAATATGGGAGCAGGAAATAACAGTTCTTTACTAGAGAAGAAAATAAAAGCATAAAATAAACAATGCAGTGCACTAGAACAACACTGCCAGAGTCAGAACCCAACCTGACACCCTGTGGGTCAGGCTGTTGGCAGCAGAACCATTGGAATTGTGGCTCAGCCCTCCTGCAGTGTCAGGGCTGGTTCTGCTGGAGCAGGGATCCTGGAGAAAGGTGCAGTCTCTGCCTCTGAAGATCCATTGGAAGAAGAGGCAGCTGCTGTTCCTCTGGGGAATCCAGTGCAGAAGCTGTGCTGGTGTTCCAGAATCTCCAGATTATATCCAGGTAGGAATGCTTGGCTCCTCCCTCTGGGCTCACATCTGCCAATGGGATGCTGTAGTTCTTATCAGCCATGCAGGGACATTCCATAGCTGTTATCAGCAGTGTCCCCTCCCGAGCGAGGAGTGAATGTGGTCACTCAAAGAGAGAGATAAGGCAAACTGCCCACTTGACAATGGTAATCTGCCATACAGATGGTAATGGAAAACATCTTGCATTGCAATCTGGAACACCATCCCTGTTCCAATGATGGACAGTCCTGTCAGTGCGGTGGAGTTGTGCTGGAATGGGGGGGCCTCCATTCCCAAAATCTGCTATCCAAGACTTTGAAATTGGCAGAAACTCGAGTTTAATACATGGAAACAGCTGGGTGCCCAGGGCCATGGTACTGAGAACTTTGAGAATGACATCAGTAATGGATGGATAACAGGGGGCACACCTCATGGGAAGCTGGTAACCACACTGCAATTGAGAGCTGATGTCTGCCCTGCAAGAGAGCTCCTGGCCAGGGTGGGCATCATGGCTGTGGGATGATGGCCAGGCTGGGTATGATGGCTGCAGGATCATGCCAGGGTGGGCATGATGGTGTGGGATGATGCCAGGGCGGGTATGATGGTGTGGGATGATGCCAGGGTGTGTATGATGGTGTGGGATGATGGCCAGGGCGGGTATGATGGTGTGGGATGATGCCAGGGTGTGTATGATGGTGTGGGATGATGGCCAGGGTGGGTATGATGGCTATGGGATGATGCCAGGGTGGGTATGATGGTGTGGGATGATGCCAGGGTGTGTATGATGGTGTGGGATGATGGCCAGGGTGGGTATGATGGTGTGAGATGATGCCAGGGTGTGTATGATGGCTGCAGGATCATGCCAGGGTGGGCATGATGGCTGTGGGATGATCCCAGAGTGTGTATGATGGCTGCAGGATGATGCCAGTGTGGGTCTGATGGTGTGGGATGATGCCAGGGTGGGCATGATGGTGTGGGATGATGCCAGGGTGGGCATGATGACCCTGCAGACCCTGTGGCACTGATAACAAGACAACAGCCCATATAAGCAGGAACTGTCCAATCACTCCAGAGGCCAGGGTTAAAAGACACAATTCCATCAGTGAGACTCTCAGCTGTGCAGCTAGGAGGGAGGACTGGACTGTGTTCCAGGAACCACTGTAAGGGATGATGTGAATGAGCTGTATTAGCCTGGTATGATCTTTGTGAAGGGGAACAAGGCACTCGTGGCTGATGTGACAGTGAGATACGAGCACAGCAACTCCTCATTGAGGGATGCTGCTGCAGAGAAGGCCAAGCAATATCAGAGTGGTATTTCTGCCACAGATTCCAGATCTTACAAATGCACCCTTTGGGGGAGGAACCTTCCTTTCCCACATCCATCCCATATCCATCCCATGTACATCCCACATCTATCCTGTATCCATTTCACATCCATCCCATATCCATCCTGCATCCATCCCATATCCATCCCATATCCATCCTGTATCCATCCCATATCCATCTCACATCCATCCCATATCCATCCATCCATCCCAAAGCTGCCGGAGTGGGAGCGGAGTTTAGGATTCATTCCCAGAACCCCAGAAATGCTGGAGTGGGAGCGGGGTTTGGGATTCATTCCTGGAACCCCAGAAATGCCGGAGTGGGAGCGGGGTTTGGGATTCATTCCCGGAATCCCAAAGCTGCTGGAGCCGGCAGCAGGGAGTGGGAGGGGATTCCATGAGCCAGAGCTGCAGAGGAGGGGTCAGAGGGGGAAGGGCAGGATCCCTCTCCTCGGGATACCCCTGGGACACCTCTGGATTGCATTGGGAAACCTCTGGGACACCTCTGGGATACCCCTGAGACTCCTCTGGGACACCCCAAGACACCTTTGGGACACCCCAAGACTCCTCTGGGACACCCCAGGGAAGCCCCTGAGACCCCCCTGGGTCCTTTCAGGCTGATGGCCCCCCCAGCAGGGTCAGGGCTGGGATTTCAGCCTCCCCCCAGCCAGGGGTGTCCCAGTGCTGCAGGAGCTGTGCAGGGAGGGGAGCAGGTCCTGCTGCTCTGCAGGAGCTGCAGGAGAGCTGGGCCAGCTTTGGGCACTTCCAGGAGCCAGAGCAGGACCAGCCCCAGGAGCTGCAAGGAGCAGAGGAGCAGCAATGGAGGCATCCCCAAAACCTCTGTCATTCCACTTCTGGAATTCTGTCCATCCCTGCCTGCTGCAGCCATGCTGGGACAGGACCTCCTGTGTCTCCCTTTTCTTCTGCCCTGAGCTCCTGACCTCAGCATTGTGCAGGGGTCACTTCAAAGCTCCTTCAAGGCTCAGAAATGGAAAGGAAACAGAGGTTTGCTCATATTTATTCCCAGCTGAGGGTGGTTCTGTAATGTTTGGCTGCTGCCCAGGGCAGAGGAGCTGATTTCTGGTGCTCTCAGTGGGACAATCCCAGAATCCCAGATGAGGCTGAGCTGGAAGGGCCCCAGAAGGCTCCTGAAGGCCCATGCTGGGATCTGGAGTTTGGCTCCACCACACCTGGATCATTTGCAGATGTTTGGGGGGTGGGGGGTTGTGGTATTCACATGCCCTCTGAACAGAGAGAGATTTAACTTCCTCAGGTTCTCACGAGAGAAGCAGAGAAAAGAATGATCAAAACAATTCTTATCTCATTTGCTGCTCCTGCGTTTGTGCCCCTGTGGAATGTTCTGGAGATTGTTTACTGTCTTGGTTTGGAAAGCCAGGTGTCTGCTAAGGAAGGCAGGAGCCTCCCCTGAGATGGAGAATGTAAACTAGAACAACACTGCCAGAGTCAGAACCCAGCCTGACACCCTGTGGGTCAGGCTGTTGGCACAGTCCCATTGGAATTGTGGCTCAGCCCTCCTGCAGTGTCAGGGGTGGCTCTGCTGGAGCAGGGATCCTGGAGAAAGGTGCAGTCTCTTCCTCTGAAGATCCAGTGGAAGAAGAGGCAGCTGCTGTTCCTCTGGGGAATCCAGTGCAGAAGCTGTGCTGGTGTTCCAGAATCTCCAGGTTATATCCAGGTAGGAATGCTTGGCTCCTCCCTCTGGGCTCCCATCTCCCAATGGGATGCTGTAGTTCTTATCAGCCATGCAGTGACATTCCATAGCTGTTATCAGCAGATGTCCTTTCCCAAGGGAAGTGTGAATGTGGTCACTCAAAGAGAGAGATAAGGCAAACTGCCCACTTGACAAAGGATAATCTGCAATACAGATGGTAATGGAAAACATCTTGCATTGCAATCTGGAACATTTACCTGAGGTGATTGCTTGGTTGGATTTTGGTGATGGTGTTGTGGATTCATTGACAGTTGGATCCACACGTGTGTGTCGGGACTCTCGGGCAGGAGTCACAGGTTTTTTAGTGAGTTAGTGATAGTTCTTGTTAGTGTAATATATTATAGTATAATATAGTGTAATAAACTAATTAATTAGCCCTCTGATATCATAGAGTTCTACACATCATTCTTCCTGTTGGGGAGCACCTTGCAAATCCAATAGGGGGTTATCCCTAACTGAGCATTCCTCACCTCCTTGTTGATCAATCTTCCCATTCCCTGCTCCTCCCAAACTCCCAGCTGTGGGTGAGCTCCAGTTTTCCCTGGAGATGCTTTGCTCTGCTTCAATCCTGCTCTTCAAAACCAGCCTCGTTTCTGCTTTCCAAGGGCCCTTTTCCCCTCTCTTGCCCCCTCCCACTGTTCCATGTGAGGACACTCAACCTGTCCCTGATCCCTGGGAACTCAGATCCCAGGCATTCTGTCCTGCTGAGGCCAGCCCAAAACTCCCCAGGGTCACCCTTGGTAGGACTCCAGCAGGGAATTGTGTCCCTTGGGACAGAGAAGTGCTGGGGTACCTGTCATTGATACCCCAACTTCTGGGACTGTGGCTGGGCCCTCCAGGGGTCCCCTGTCAGGGGAGACCCTCCTGGAGTGGTTTTGTGTCAGGAAAGAGAGACCCACTGGATCTTTTCAGTCTTCAGGTTCTTATTTATTGTTATATTATCTAAGGTTTTGCACACTGTCCACACCAGGCTCAGCGCTCTGGAAATGGCCAACAATCAAAATGGCCAACCACAAAATGGCCAACAATCTCTCGTTACAAGGTCTTTTAAGACTAAATTATCCAATTAAGAGCTGACACCTGGATTATTTTCTCTTTTAACCCAATAACTGATCCCAATGCAGACTTTTCTGCCCAATTACAAAATGCCACCCAAACCCATGAAGAAGAAGGAGAAGAAGCATGAAGAAGAAACCCAGGACAACACCCTGTGCAATCCATCTTGCTTCCATCCACTACACACTAAAAACCCCAAAACCTCAATTTCTTACCAAGTGACGCACCTACACTGCTCTCAATAATCTATTTCACACTTTTGTGGATTCCAGTCTATCTTGTAGTCTAGAAAACTTTCTCCATGAATGAGGGTCAGAGTCAGTGCTCCTCTGGGGGTCAGGGCACCCCAGAGCAGACAGAGAAATATTCCCAGTGCTCTGGGTTTCCACAGAGAAGGGTGTGGGATCATCCCAGAGTGATTCCATGTCTCCCTCCACACAGCAGCAGCGATGGGATCCAGCATTTGGGATGGACCCTGCGGGATCCAGAGCATTTTCCAGGCATTGCTCTTATCCCCAGCCAGGGTCTATGTACAAATTACCAACAGGACAGGACTGCTGAGGAACACACCTTGAGCTGTTGTATTTTCCAGCATCAGTCTCATTACATGCTTGTGACAATGGGAAGATGCCAGCAGCTCACATCCCAGGCAGCAGACAAAGAACTTAATGTTACAACTTATTTTGTAAATTTTTTGACCAATCACACAAAGCAAAAGCACATTGACAGTAGTTCCATCCAACCACTAAAAGTACACATACCTTTGGTTAAACAATGCTTGCTTATTTGGGATACAATACCTACTTGTAAGCCTTAAAACACAATGCAGAGAGCTCCATTATTAAGCTTAAAACTTCCTAATATTCACTGGATAAACTTTTCTGCAGCTTAGGGAGTTATTCTAGACAAGCATTAATACACAGACCATTGTTCTATTTGTCCTTCTTTTCTCCTTTTTACATAATTTTTCTGCTGACCAATCTTATGACTACTGCTTAGCTCCAATCACATTCTGCTGTATCTGGGGCCTGCCTTTTGCAGCTTTCCCAAAACCCTCTGATTTTATGGATTCCCACAGCCATGGCTCTGCACAGGTCCATGGTGCCCTAAGGTCTCCATGGGGTGCTCAGAGCCATGAGCAGCAGCTGCAGCCTCCCCTGCTGCCTTCACAGGGAAAAGCCATTTCCTTCACAGGGAAAAGCCATTTCTTTCACTGGGAAAAGCCATTTCCTTTACTGGGAAAAGCCATTTCCTTTACAGGGAAAAGCCATTTCCTTCACAGGAAAAAGCCATTTCCTTCACAGGGAAAAGCCATTTCCTTTACAGGGAAAAGCCATTTCTGCAGGACTCTGGCCCCCATCCCTCCTCCCTGTGTCCATCCAGGGATGTGTTCCCTCCACATCAGAGGCACCTCAGAATCTCCATTCATTATTCATTTGTTTGTGTTCCTGCCTCTGGTCCTTGCAGGTCCTTCAGTCCCAGTGTTGGCAGGAAAGGCCATCCAGAGCAATTCCTTCCTTGAACTTCCAGGTCTTTTCCCACCTAAATGATCCAAAGTTTCTCTGTCTCAGAGCAGTGTTTGCTGTTCAAATACACCCTGAAAATTCCCATTCCTGCCCCTTTGGAGGCCATTCCATTTTTCCAGGAGCTCAGCTCTCCCTGAAGGAGCTGCTGGTGCAAGTCCTGCCCGATGCTGGGACAGACAACTCCTTCTGCAAGGAACAGCCTCTCCTGATGGGATTCCTCAGCCCCCTTCCCAGAGGGAATGGGCTCTGGAGCATGGAGGGAGTTCATCTGCCCCTCAGCAGCCTCCAGAAATTTCATTTCCTGCCAAGGCCCTGAGCTAAACCCTTCCTGTAAATGCTCTGCATTTATTGATGATAAATCATGGATTAGGGATGAGGATGGGGAGGATGGAGCTCAATGTGCAGCTGGGGGAAGCCCTGGAGAAGGAAACTTCTCCCTGCTGCTCTCCCTTTACACCCAGGGCTCGGGAAGGGGTAAAAGGAGCCCAGGTGTGGCATTCACATTCTCTGAACGTGATCCCTTCACCCAGGGTTTTTCTCCTGGGAAGCTGAAAGGCTTCAGAGAAAATGAACAAAAGAATTATCTCATTTGCTTCTCCTGTGCTGTGCTGATGTGGAATGTGTTTGGAGATTGTTTACCCACAGGTGATTGTTCCATTGCATTCTGCTGGGAGTTGTTTTCACTCTTTGGCCAATCAGGGCCAGGCTCTGGACTGTGTCAGGACTCTGGAAAGAGTCACCAGTTTTCATTATTATCTTTATAACACTCAGTATCCTTTCTGTATTCTTCGGTATAGTTACTATAGTAGTCTCTAATACAATATAGTATCATAAAGTAATTAATTAGCCCTG